>NC_044312.2:77810244-78410244 GCF_007474595.2 Lynx canadensis
AAAATTAATAACCCATTAGGAGGCAGAATAGAGCAGAGACTGAGAGCGTGATTGCTGGAGTCTATTCACCTCCATGAGAATTCAGTTTCCGCCAGTTATGGGCTATGTGACTTTGCGCAAGTTATTAAAAACCCTCTGTGCCTCAGTTTCCTCGTCAGAAAAAGAGGGAGGATAGCCTCTGTTATACGAGGTTGCTAAAAAGATTAAATGACTTAATATACGTAAAGTCCTTAGAACAGTGCCAGAGATAGAATTGAAATCAGTGCATTAAAATGACTAAGAAGAATATCCCTAAATGTGAAGAAAATGATACATATTCTTGTACTATTAACTTTCTATTATTCAAAACAACTGAACTCATAGTGTGAGCAGACTTGCAAACTCTGACTCGAAGATAAACATTTCAAGCTCCTAACAAATGAAGGGAAGGCACCTGGAGATTTATGAAGTGTGACACATACTAATCATTCATTCATGCATTGAGAAGGAAAAAATAGGTGACCTGAACCAGACACAGGCATCTGTAATCATTTTCTTCCTCCACCCTCTCTCTCTTTCTCTGCTCTCTCTCTCTCTCTCTCTCTCTCTCTCTCTCTCTCTCACACACACACACACACACACACCTTTTTTTTCATGTCTTTTAGACTTGTCTGAAGGATTATTATTTTTTATGCAATTTGACTTTAATGCCATTATGAAGACTATAACATAGTATAGTTCTGAGCATGAGCTCTGAGCCATACTTAATTTCCTTATCTTTTTCTGCTTGTTTTGTAGATAAACACATTGAGAAAAGGAGATGTTAAGATACTTGCACAAGAATATTGGGAAATGGAACTATTTTTACTGAGCATCTGTAACAGGCTAGAGATTTTAGAGTTCTCGGCTCATCTAATCTCTATAACTCTTCAAAAAAAGGCATTATGCCCATTTCATAACTGAGGAAACTGAGCTCCAACAAGAATTAGAAGTTTGTGCAAGATTATAAAGCTAGTAAGTAGCAGAATTATGATTTAAAGTTCATTTTGCCCACCCAAAATGTCATGATTTTTCTTGGTTTCTCAACTCTTATAACTCATTCTTCAGTAGTTAGAAGGAACTATAGGAAATGAATATGGAATTTTTATGTCAAAATGGACACATTTGGGAATTTCATGTAATTCAATGTGTGCTTAAAGGTATGCTATGCAGAAATCATGACAACTCCTTGCTACCACTCTTGCTTCCCTATCTTTTACTTTCTCAGATTGACAGCTTGACAGCTTAATCCGTAGGTATTGACACCAATTTGAATGAAACACTATTGGGAAGGATTTTGGAGGGATCTAAGGTGTGGTCTCTGCTCTCAGATGACTACAACCTAGTTGGGGAGAGAAGACAATCACCAAAGAAACTAGCAGAGAGAAAAACAATGAAGAAGAAATTCATCTGGCTATCTATCCCTGAATATTCTTATATTAAGCCCTGTCCTATAGCCTCTGGTGGATGCAGTGATGAGTAAAATAGATATGGTACATGTTCTCATGGAGTAATGAAGGAACGAATAGTCAACAAATAATTAGATCATCACAGATGTAAAATATGCTTGGGGTTCCCGTCAGTTCTTTTCTCTTTCAGCTAACACTCTCCTTACCTGGACAAGTTGTGGTTCTTTAGACTCTGTCCTGGGGTCCAACTGTAGGGACTTCTCTGACCTCAGTGGAGTGTATATTAATTTTTGAAGCAGACCTGTTTTTATTTTATGGGCTCCCATTTCTTTGTTTCTGAAGACTGACCTTTCTGGCAATTCAAATTAGAACCATACCCTTAATGTAAAGCAACTTTGTAATTAAGTCTGGTGGGCTCATTTTTTTTTTTTCCCTGTGACTTTGCAACTACAAATAAGTATCCGGCTTGGGAGAACTAAATAAAGAATGTGATTACAAACTTTCTCCTTAAACTTTCTCTTAAACGTGAAATTACAAACCACAGTGGGTTCAGTTGCAAGTATGCTCATGATTTGGGGAGAGTCAAGTATATTCTTGATGCTTTTATGCTACTAGTGGAAACCATGTAGCCACTGGGTGGAGAACATGAAGGAGGATTTAATAAGGTAGATAAAACCCCAGATGTAACCACTGAGGCAGTGAAACTCTTTAATCACATTTTCTTTGTACTCATGGTTGAAATTGTAACCAAATTAGATACTTTGAAAATAGACTGTGTTTTCATGAACATATCTTATAAAAGGCCTGACCAATTTTAGCATACGTAATTGTACGCTTTGACTAACTTGAAGCTCCTGTATTTCAATCGAGTTTAGTTTTCTATTTAACCCCAGTTTTAAGGACTTCTTAAAATTTTGGTACTGGCTATAATATATTTTAGGGACTACAAATTGGCTAAAGCATATTTGAATCCAAGCATTAAGTCATCTTTTAATGGGAACCTACTATTTCTCAGAAGCTTTTATTTCATTGCCACAGCACAAAAGATCATCTGAATGCCACATAATGGAGCACTTTGATCAATATGTGAGTCCACTGGGTCTTAAGAGTTCCTTCCATTGCTTCCAGCAATATTTATATTGACATTTTTATGCATCATGCACTTGATTTCAAAGTCCAGAAATCTTTGGGCTTGCTTCATAGATTAGTAGAAGTATATAGACTAGTAAAAATAAATCCTTTCACACACACACACACACACACACACACACAAAAGGAATGAATAAACATTTAACAATAAAAGGCTCTAGCTTCTTCAGGACTCTACCACTTAAAATCAGCTCAACAACAATAATAGCAAATGTGATAAAATGGATATGGCATGCTATAGTTTAATATTTAAACAAATGAAAACATATGAATTATTATATTATTGCACCAAACAACCCTGTAAGTTAGGAATTACTTTCTCCATTTTATAAATAAGGGAACTGAGGCTTAGAAATGGAAAAAGCCTCACCAAATATCATAGTTAAGAACTGAGAGAATTAAGATTTGAATCAGTGCTATCAACCCCCAAAGCCAATACACTTATCTGTAAATAATATTGCGTGATGACAAGGAAGAAAATCACCTATCGGGCTGTCATAGGAATCTAAGAGGGAGGCTGTAAAGTGATAGCAGTAAGAAATTACCCATTGCGGTTTCCAACTAGATGAAAGCATTGTGAATAACTGATGAGTGAGGCATTTTAAAAGAAGAAATGACAGAACACTGGTAATTTAGATATACATCATAAACATATTGGGCAGAATCAAAGCTAATTTTAGTTTCTACCTTGAAAAGCAATATAGTGATTAAGCATGAAATGTGGAGTCAGGCTGTTCTGGATCCAAGCTTTTGCTATGTATTTTAACAGCCATGCAATTCTGGGCAGTTACTTTCTTCCTTTTTTCCTCTCTCCCTCCCCCCCCCCCCCTTTCCTCAATTTCCTAAATGCTTTAAAAAATAGGGTTACAAAAAATGATTCTACCTTAGTGTGGGTTTCCCCTAGTAACCTGAGGTAAGACTTCTGCACAGAAAAATTATTTTGAGAAGTGATTTTAAGGAAGTGGAGTGGCAAGGAGGGAATACTGGGAAGTGTCAAACATGGAAAGGAAGGAGGAGCAGATCCAAGGGCAAATGGGGAATGGTCCTTCTGTTATACCCTTGAAGAGCTAGGTTAAATGCACCCCAGAATTGCCCCATCAAAGAATGGCAATAACCCTATTGTCAGAGCCATCTCCTGTTGTGCTAACTTCCTCCTTAAAGGTTTGCACACGTGTCAGAGTAGCAGAGTGGTCACATATACCAACCCCACTTCGTCATGGTAGAGAGACCCTAGGGCAGAAAGCAAGAGATCCTCAGGGGAGTTGAGACAAGATCCTTTCAAATTATACACGTGGACAAGTAATTGTAACAGTACAAACTGGAATGGAAAGAAAGTAAGCCCCAATACTAGTGATAGAATATCAGTGATTGCCAGGGGTCAGGGGGTGGGGCAAGGGGACTGACTACAAATGCATGCAATAGTTTTGGGAAATGTTCTATGTGGTGAAAGTGGTATTTATATACATGTCACAAAATCTATCTAATTGCACACTTAAAATTGGTGAACTCAATTATTAGTATAATCATAATTATTATAAATTACACCCCAATAAAGTTGATTTTAAGAGAAAGGGTGAACCAAGAAGATGTGCAACACACACAAGAGATATCTGATAATAAGTACCTACCTATAGTAATAATAGTACCTACCTAGCTATTATATAGTATAATATATAGTAACAATATATAGTAATAATATATAGTATAATACATAGTACTATATAATTAATATAGTATATAATGTATATAATATATAGTAATAGTACCTACCTAGCTATTATAATCAGTAGCTTGAGGTAACCCTAATAACTTTGAAATAAGTGGGAGAGCTGGAGTTGAACTAGTCTGAAGGAAGATTGATTTGTTCAAATTAAGGTAATGTTAGAACATTCAAGTGACATAAATTTCATGAGAAATTTAGAATTTTTCAATGAGAAGTAAGTGTGGAGCTGGATATTTGAGAAAGAGTCTTTTTTTTTTTTAATTTTTTTTTTCAACGTTTATTTATTTTTGGGACAGAGAGAGACAGAGCATGAACGGGGGAGGGGCAGAGAGAGAGGGAGACACAGAATCGGAAACAGGCTCCAGGCTCTGAGCCATCAGCCCAGAGCCCGACGCGGGGCTCGAACTCACGGACCGCGAGACCGTGACCTGGCTGAAGTCGGACGCTTAACCGACTGTGCCACCCAGGCGCCCCAAGTCTTTTTTTTTTTAATGTTTATTTAGTTTTGAGACAGAGAGTGAGACAGAGCATGAGCAGGGGAGGGCCAGAGAGAGGGAGACACAGAATCCAAAGCAGGCTCCAGGCTCCGAGGTGTCAGCACAGAGCCTGATGCGGGGCTTGAACCCATGAACTGTGAGACCATGACCTGAGCCGAAGTTGGGCATTCAACTGACTGAGCCACCCAGGCGCCCCAAGAAAGAGTCTTAAAGAAGGATAGTTAGTGGAGAAAAACAGTAAATGGGAATAAAAGGGACATTTTGCTGAAAGAAATGAAAGAACCAAGGAAATCATTGAGTGTACTAAAGGAAGATGAAAACTTCCTTTAATTTAATTTAATGCCTCCTGTGTGCCAAGGACTTTATAACCACACCATTTGGTAGATACAACTGTTTCCATGATATAGATGAAGGAATTAAGGTTTAACAAGGTAAAGCCACTAGCTCACGGTTGTGCAGCTACCAGGGGTCTGAGGGAGCATTCAAACCTGGGATGGGTCTGCCAGATCCAAAACAGTCTGACTAATGTGCACTTTTGGAGTGGGACAGTGAGAATTATGGAGACTCGGAATGGCATAGGTCCTGAGAACCAATGGAAGGATTTGGAAGGAGGCACTTGATATAATGACTGATACACAGCAGTAAAGATAATCTCTAAGGGTAGTGTGATGACGCTTCAGTGCTATAATAAGGTTCAAAAAAGGATGTGATGGTACAGAGAATATAGAGTTAGTGAACATAGACTCACTGATGGAAAACTTTATCTGTGAAAGATGAATGAGAACTATGGTAATATAGGTATATCCACTCAAGGCCCAAGAAACAGATTCTTATTTGATGCAGCCAGTGTAGACCATTCATTTTTTATTCCCTATTTACGTATATGCCAAAGACAAATAGCAATACTAAACACCTGCCATTTAAACAAGAAAATGTGATTACTTTACACTAAAGGACACTTGTTGGGGCACCTGGGTGGCTCAGTCTGTTGAGAGTCCAACTTCAGCTCAGGTCATGATCTCATAGTTTGTGAGTTTGAGCCCCACATGGGGCTCACTGCTGTCAGCCTGTCAGTGCACAGCCCGCTTCAGATCCTCTGTCCCCTTCTCTCTGCCCCTCCCCCACCTGTGCTCTCCCCAACATAAATAAATATTAAAAAAAAATCTAAAGGACACTGTTGATACAGGAAGACAGTAGCACTGAAGCATCGGTGGCTCTTGACTTGCTATTTGCTGCCGTTGTTTGCCAAAGATCCAACATCTGTGTTCCAAGAGAAGCCAAGAGATTGGTGCTCAGATGGTGAGATGAAGTCCTGATTTACTGTCTGTATCTCTGCTGATTCTACCAGCTTCTTTAGCTTTTTATTAAAACTGTTTATAGAAGTTTTATAGTTTTTTTTTTTTTTTCAGAATTAGATTATTTTCCCAGCTGCTAGAAAGCATGGGGCATTGGGGGAGTTAGGTACTGCCTGGACTAAAAGATAGGAAATTTGGTGATAAACCTTGTTTGTATCATTCATTCAAGAAATATTTCTTGAGAGTCTTTCTGTGTCAGGCACCATTCTAAGCACCACAGAAACCACAGTGAAGAACCAGGAAAACCTGAGCTTCTATGTAGATCTTATACACAAGTAAATGCGCACGAGCGAATAAATTTAGAGTCAGAAAGAGATAAATGCTATGAAGAAAAGTAACACAAGGTGAGTAGAGTGATGTGAGGTTATTGTCTTAGGGTGGTCAGCAAAATTCTTTCCGAGGAAGTGACATTTACATAGAAACTGAATGATGTAAGAGAGTTAGCCATTAAGCATCTGTGTGAAGATCTTTATGGGGGGGCGGGGGGACTAGCATGGGCAAAGTGCTTGAGGGAAGTAATGGATAAGTGCTTTTTGTGTTTGAGGAATAGCAACAAGACAGCATAGCTGGAGCATAATGGGAGAGGTGGGAAATAATAGATTTACCCGGGCCAAATCATGGAAATGTCTGACAAGAAAGACATTTCAATTTTCCCTTCTATGTGATAGAAGCCATTGGCAGATTGCAAGTGGTGGAGTGTCATTTCTAACTTAGGTGCCATCCTAAGCAGGCATAGGAGAGAGTAACACACCCTTGTTCCTTATTTATCCTTTGCTGAGACAGTGCCCCATGATCCGTATAGTCTGGGAACCAACGCCATTTCCCTAGTAACAGGGCAGAGTTGACACGCTATCCTAGGCATTTATCTTGGTAATTATCAACATGTCCATGAGTGCCAAGTATTAAATCAGTGTTTGATGACCACAGTGGTTCCAGGTGCCAGCCTTTGAGTGAGGTTTTTTGTTTGTTTGTTTGTTTGTTTGTTTTTAGAAGAGGGAAGAATATGAGATGGTAAGCCAGTAGACAGAACTAGAGATTATTGTAAAGGTCCAGCACCAAAAAAAAAAAAAAAAAAAAGAAAGAAAAAAATAGTCAGGATGCAGAGAGATAAATTTTGCAACTAAAGACACACAGCCTGTCTTTTGAAACCAGGGAGTAGTGAATGAGGAATCTGTATGGAGTCAGAAAGTACCTGCAAATTCCAGACACATGGTTGAAGCTGCATTTTGTGGAGGAAAAACAACACCCACTACTATTCCTACCTACTAGTAAATCTAGGACTTTACCTCTGCCAGTCAATAAAACTTTCTCCTGTTTGTTACTCTTTTATTGATTCCAAACTCCTTTCATGCTTATGATTTGTTTGACTTTCACAACAACTTTGAGAGATGGGCAGAACAGGTAAGAGCCTTAATATTCACAGATGGGGAAATCTGTGGCTCAACAAAGCAAAGTCATCTGTTCAAGGTCATTGTGCTGTTCAGCTTATCAAGGGACAAAGACAAGGATGGAATGTATGTCTTTTGATTCCTGGTTCAAAGCTCCATACCTTAAAGCATGGTGTGGATTTTTTGAGGATTGTAGTGATGTTAAAAATAGTTGATCCTTGAACCCCAAGGGTTTGATCTACTTTTGCACGGTAATCTTTTTATAAATACAGTATAGTACTATAAATGCATTTTCTCTTCCTTATGATTTTAACAAACTTTTGTCTAGCTTACTTTAGTGTAATCATACAAAAAATAATGTTTATGTCATCACCAGGCTTCTGGTCAACAGTAGGCTATCAGTAGTTAAGTTCTGGGGAGTCAAAAATTATATGCAGATTTTTGACTGTGCAGGGGTCAGTGTCCCTAACTCCCACATCATTCCAGGGTCACCTGAAAACGGAGTGAATGAAATTTTTAGGGGTTAAAAAATAATAAATGCCTATTAGACCCCAAAGGAGGAAACTAATGCTAGGAGATAGAGCCTTGATATGAGGAGAAATCAAGAAAGCCAACTGATCTGGAATATTGACTGGAGGTCCCATGTCCTTTCTTTGAATACCAGGAGGATAGAGGGTGGAGGATTCATCAGATGACTTCTCAAGGCCCTTCTGGCCTCCAGAATCTAGCTCATGAACTTGTCCTCTTCAGAGTTAGGTCCATCTACTCAATCAGGTTGCTAGAATAAAACATTACTCACATGCAGGTGTTGCTCAAGTGTATACATTTAACTTCCATACAGCTCAGGCTTTCACACATTATATACTGACACTCCTTAAGTGTCTTCCCTTTTTTTTTATTATTTCAGAGAGTGAGAGAGAGAGCACGAGCTGGGATGAGTGGCAGAGGGAGGAAAAAGAGAGGATCCCAAGCAGGCTCCAGACTCAGCACTGAGCCCAATTTGAGGCTCTGTCCTGGGGTCATGACCAGAGCCAAAATCCAGAGTTGGAATCTCACCCGACTGAGCCACCCAGGTGCCCCTAAAGTGTCTTTCCCATAGCACATTCATACTTTTACTTCTCAATTGGCAATTATTTCAATCTGCCAGTTTACAGTTTGATTTTCAAAGTGTCACCATTTATATCATTATAGCTATGTTCCTATTATTATTTAAATACTTTTGCATACCACCCTTAGTCTAGGAAACATAAGGCAATGTTTAAAAATTTTTATTTTAATCATCATGACAAGTGCACTCCTTAATGCTCATCAACAAAGGGCAATTTTTTTTTTTTAAAAAGGCACTACCAGATGATTGTAGTAACATTGAGGCAAAGGCCAAATAATCTTGAAACAAAGGGAGAACTCATTTGGAAGGCTAAAAAAAGAGTGTTTTTTTTTTTAAGATAAATTTTTTATCTCAACTCAATACTTAACTGTATATTCAATTACATTAGAAGAACATGTATTCATTATTCAGAAAATAATTCTGGAAATGTATGGTCGATGATTCTGTTGAAGGATGCAGGATGTAGCAATGTAGAATAAACAGATCTTAAAACTGTAAATGGATAAGCAACATAAAATATTTCAGTGATAAGAATACAGAGAAAATTCCTTAAGAGCTCCAAGAGTTGTGGGTAAGATACAGACCTTTACAAAGGAACAAAAGAAGCCTTCAACTTTTTGGTAACAAAGTTTACAGAAAGTTGATAAAATATCAGCAAATATACCATCAAAAATTCCATTTACTTTTGTGCAAAATCATCAACATTAAATGTCTGCTCATATATGTCACTTCCAATATGGTACAGAACCAAGGAATATAAAACATGATTTTATAAAATTATAGAAAAATAATTTTATTGCATGTATTTTTGTTTAATCTATGTAAAACAAAGATTGTAGTCATCTGTTCAATGACATATCCACAGTACCTACCAGAGTTCTGGTATACAGGAAGAACATGAAACAAATCATGTTGTAAACAGCTTATTAGAATCAAACAATTATTAATATTCAATCGGAAAAACCAAACATTGTATCACAACTAGTGATTTATTTTAATCACATTTAAGACTATCGCTTGACTTACATACATTCACATTTCAAACACAGTTCCAAAGCATATCAAGTAAGGAATTGCCTACAGTCTCAAATTGCTTGACCAGCACTGATGTACTCCTAGAAGTTTAAATAGGGAACAGATAGCAAGGTATAGAGATCTCTAGGAAGGAAGGAAGGAAGGAAGGAAGGAAGGAAGGAAGGAAGGAAGGAAGGAGGAAGAAGGAAGAAGGAAGGAAGGAAGGACCAGCCCCTCCTTCCTCCTTCTCCTTCCCTTCCCTTTTTACCTTCCTTTCCTTCCTTCCTTCCTTCCTTCTTCCTTCCCTCCTTCCTTCCCTTCTTCCTCCCTCCCCTCTCCCTTCCTTTCTTCCTTCTCCTTCCTTCCTTCCTCTTCTTCCTTCCTTCCTTCCTCCCTTCCTTCCCTCCTTCCCCTCCCTTCCTTCCTCTCCTCCCTCCCCTCTCCCTCCCTTCCTCCTCTTCCTTCCTTCCGCCTTCCTTCCTCCCTCCCTCCTCCCTCCCTCCAGAATACCGAAAGCAAGACAGAAGAAACACGACCCTGTTTTAGTTCCACAGTTAACCATGACCCTTCACCCAACTATTTTCTAGGCCTGTTTCACTCATCTGAAAAGGTAATTCTCAGTTCCAAAATGTCAATAGAAAGGGGAAAAGAAAGAATGGCATAAAAATGAAGAAAGGTCAAGTCTTCCCTGGTCATCTCCTTATTCTTAAATCACTGCATCCCTGCCCCAAACTCAGTCACTACCTCCTGAGCACCATCAAGGCCTTCAGCTCAGACCACTGCTTCACCCTCAGTACACTGTCATTCATCTGTTCCCCCATCTTAGTAATTGACCTCTTCTCCCAACGTTGGGGAGCTGGCGGTTGGAAGGGTCTCAACAACACAGAACCAGTTCAGAGGAGCCTGTGAAGAGTGGGACCGTTCACTCTGCTCAAGGCACTAAGGGACACTTAGAGGCAAGGCTCAACGTAATATGGGTGAGTTCTCTGAGAGCAGCGAGATTTTAGTGCAGTATGCCATCACTCTATACTCACTACACCCCTGGGTGGTGGGTGCTGTGTTCTCATTTTTAAGACGAGGCACCTAAAGCTTATAGAAACTCGCTCAATGCCATCCAACTTTTAAGAGGCATTGCTTGAATTCGAACTCAGGCCAAAAATGTATGAGTTGTCCCCAGATTTGTTAGAGAGAGATCCGGTTCGGCGCCCAGGAGGGAGGCCCGGTCAGGAGAAAAGCTGAGACCCCGCGGCAGGTGGCAGAGGCAGGACGGGGAGGCTGCAGGAACCTCGGAGACACGCCCACGCGCCGGCCTTAAAGCAGGGGTCGCCTTAAGGAAGGGGGGCTTTTTCTCACCCGACAAAAAATAACTCCCCAACTGGGAGGGGGTTCCGTCCGAGTGCCACCCGCGGAAGGCGGAAGGCTAGGCAGATGGACGAGGACCAGGCCGCTCGGCGGAGATCAGAGAAGGAGGGTTTGGAGAGAGGGGAGGAGACAGCGGGGGAAGGCCAGCCGTCTCGGGCTTGGCACAACCGGGTGGAATGGGACCAGCAAGACCTGTTGATGGGGCTGAGCGGCCGGGAGAGCCGGGAGGCGGCGGGCCCCGAGGAGGCGGCGGAGCCGGAGCCGGAGCCGGGGGTACCGGGCGGCCGGAGGGGAGAGGGGCGGGCGGGCTGGGAGCCCGCAGGGCCAGGGGGCGGGGAAAGGGCGGCCCCCGAGGGAGGGGTGGCGGCGGGTCTGGAGGGCGGGAGGGGCGGAGAGGGGCGGGGAGAGCAGGACCAGACCGACGGGGAGGGGCCGGCCGGGAAGAGCAGGAGTAGAAGCGAGGCTCGGCAGCAGGCGGGGAGCCAGGGCGCCCCGGGGTCCGGCACGCTCCGGGGAGGGTACTGGGAGGGCTCCCGGGAGCGCCACCGGGAGAGGAAGGTGAAGCGCAGGGCCAAGCGCACGAAGCAGGTCGAGAGTAAGTCCCGGCTGGAGAAGAAGCCCAACCTCCTGCCGGAGCGGAGGCAGGCGGAGACCCAGAAGAACGTGGTCTTGAAGGGGGAGACGAGCGAAGCCTGTCCCTGCTGGTTGTCGGAGCAGCGACGACGGCCGCCCACCATCCAAATCAGCCTCTCCCCCAAACCTCGCCGCCAGTCGCAGTGGTCCTCGCTCTGCCACACCTCGGTCAGTGTCATTAACGAGCTGGCGCAGATGGGCGACCCAGACGTCCTGGAAATGGTGCAGGAGGAAGGTAGGAGCCGGCGGACTCGGTGGCGCGGGGGGAGGGCGGGCCCGGGCGCGGGGACCCCGGGGGACGTTGGCGGCCCTGCGGCCTGGATCCCGGGGACGTTCTCGGGGTGGCGTGCTCTGCGCGAGACAGGGGCTGCAAGATGAACAGCCCCTGCCCCGGCGGGTGGCTGGGTGACGGCGCGCTGTGTTTCCTCTGCTACTCGCGCGAGCCGGGGACCTGTGTCCTGTGACCCCTGCGGTTCTGAGGCCGCCCTCCTCGCTCCTGTGTGCGCCGCCGAGCGGTTGACTAATGCAGGGAGCGAGGCGAGCGCGCTGGCCGCGTGCGCTGAGGCGCTCCGGCCTCGGACTCCCACGGAGAGCCGCAGCTTGGGGTGCGTGACGGCGGTGCCATGGGTGGGGGAGCTGCCCCCTGAGTCCCTCTGCCTCTCTCCATTTGCCGATTACTGGCCAAGCTTTGAGATCCCTGTTAATTATGCGAGCGCCAGGCTCTAAGATCGATCAGCTTGGGATTCTGGTGCACCTGGGAACGCTGCTGTTTCACCAGCTTTCATGCAATCTTTAGTTCCGTGGAGAAATGTCTGTTCATTGTTTGCCAAGGCCGTTGCACAGACCTATGTTCTGTGGGTCTGTTTTGGTACACACGTGTTCCTGAGAATGCACGTATGTTTCTGGGACTATCTCCAGGACTCTCAGCGATACTCAGTTCTCTCCGCGACACTCTGTTTTCATGTCTTGTGTGGTATTAGATTTAAACATGGCAACAGTGTTTTTAGGCGATAAAAGGTCTAAGTAGTCTTATGATCCAGTCTTGAGAGGCGCTAGGAAATGCAACGCGTTACTGCATCCTCCTCTCTCTTCTAAACAGCTTTATTGAGGTACACTTTAGATACCATGTCACCCGTTTAAAGTGTGCAATTCAGTGCCTTTTAGTGTATTTACAGAGTTTTGCAATCATCACCACGATGTAATTTTCATCACCATAAAATAGAAACCTTAGCAGTCACACCCCCATTGCCTACCCTTAGCTCTAGGTAGTTACTAATGTATTTACTCTGCAGATGTACCTATTCTGGAAACTTCCTGTAAACTGACTCCTACAATATGTGGTCTTTGGCAACTGTCTTCTTTCTCTTACCGTAACGTTTTTGAAGTTCATCCGTGTTGTAATTCGCATGCTTCCTTTTGATTGCCACCTAATACTCCATTGTTAAAGATAAACCACATTTCATCCAGTCATCAATTGGTGGACATATGGGTTGTTGCCAGTTTTCACTGCCACGAATAATGCTGCTCTGAACATCCATGTACAGATTTTTGTATGAACGGCTTTTCGTTTTTCTTGGGTATATCCCTAGGAATGGAATTACATGATCATATGGCAGCTTTATATTAAACACTTTTGAGAAACTGCCAAACTGTTTTCCACGTGTCTGTGGCATTTTATATCACAACCAACAATATGTAGATGTTGCAGTGTCTCTACATCTTCGCTAACATTTGTTGTCTATCTTTTTTATTTATAGCCATCTAGTGGTTGGAAGTGGTATCTGTGTGGTTTTGACTTGCATTTTCCCAGTGATTTCCCAATCAAATATCTTTCCCACGGCTTATTGGCCATTCGTATATCTTCTTTGGTGAAATACACATTTAAGTCCTTTGCTCATTTTAAAAGTTAAATCATTTGTCTTATTATTGCGTTGTAAGAGTTCTTTACATATTCTGTATATATGATTTGCAAATATTTTCTCCCATTCTGTGAATTGCCTTTCCCTGTTCTTGATGGTGTCACTTAAAGCAATTCCCCCTTTCTTAAAAAACAATTGAAGGTAGAAGGAAATATGACTATTGAAAACTTTAAACTTTGCCTAATGGCTCTGCTAAATGATACAGTGAATTTATTTGTTAGTGAAAATGAGTGGTTCAGTGTACAAAGTGAAATGACTTTTAGGTGTCTAAAATTAAAAGCCCTTTTCTATACTTAATGGTTTCCTCAGTTGCCGAGAATTACTTTTCAGTTGTAATTTCAATAATCTGAAGGTCTTAATAGATTTTTTTCCACTTGAAACATTCAGTAATTCTTTGTAATCAGTCCTTCTAAAGTAGAGTTATGAGAAGGTACAGAAATAGTATTTCTCATTGAGGGAAGAGAGGAAGGAAAAATGTGGAGTATGTAACTTTCTGTGCATAATGAAGAAAAAAAAAATCTACCAGTGCAGCATTACAGACATTGACCATTATTCTTTTTCAGATATTAGAAGTGTGATCTAATTTAGCCGCAGGATAATTCTGCTTACTAGAATGTATAGTTAAATTAGTATAACTTCAGCCGTGAGGTCAGATTGCAGCTTGAGTCCATCTAAGGAAGATTAAAAAAATTTTTTAATGTTTATTTATTTTTGACAGAGAGAGAGAGAGACAGACAGACAGAACATGGGTGGGGGAGGGGCAGAGAGAGAGAGGGAGACACAGAATCCGAAGTAGGCTCCAGGCTCTGAGATGTCAGCACAGAGCCCGATGTAGGGCTTGAACCCACAGACTGTGAGATCATGACCTGGGCCGAAGTCGGACGGTCAACCGACTGAGCCACCCAGGTGCCCCTATCTCAGGAAGATTTTAGAACTTTTCCCAAGCTAATTTGTTTTCCCTTTGCTTGGCAAAGACCTTTATAACTTGTCTATATTCCCTCTTACTGTGATTGAAGCTTTGCCTCTGTTTTGGGCCTAGGTAGCAGAAAGGAGGTTGATATGGAACACCATGTATCTGATGGATGAGGGTGATGACCACATCCAGCCCAAGTTCCCGTTCCCGATTTGTTCATAGATCCAGCATCCAAACAGGGGAGGAGCGGGGTACTGGTGAGAGTAAAGCCTGAGGCTACTCAGAGGACTCTTAGTTTTCTAAATGTTTTTTCAATATGTCAGTTGTTTTGCTGTGTTGGTTTTACTGCCCGTTACTGAGACCTGTGTTATTACTGTAGTTGTATGAAAAGTGCATTAAAATGACAGTGTATTTTTAAAATATAATGTATTGTCAAATTGGCTTACATACAACACCCAATGCTTATCCCAACAGGTGCCCTCCTCCATGCCCATCACCCATTTTCCCCTCTTCCCCTCCCCCATCCACCCTCAGTTTGTTCTCTGTATTTAAGAGTCTCTTGTGGTTTGTCTCCCTCCCTCTCTGTTCGTAACTAGTTTCCCTCCCCCACCCCCCACGGTCTTCTGTTAAGCTTCTCAAGATCCACAATATGAGTGAAAACATATGATATCTGTCCTCTGACTGACTTATTTCACTCAGCATAATACCTTCCAGTTCCATTCATGTTGCTACCAATGGCAGGATTTCATTCTTTCTCATTGCCAAGTAGTATTCCATTGTATATATATACCACATCTTTATCCATTCGTCAGTTGATGGACATTTAGGCCCTTTCCATAATTTGGCTATTGTTGAAAGTGCTGCTATAAACATTAGGGTACATGTGCCCCTATGAATCAGCACTCCTGTATCCCTTGGGTAAATGCCTAGTAGTGCTATTGCTGGGTCATAGGGTAGTTCTATTTTTAATTTTTTGAGGAACCTCCATACTGTTTTCCAGAGTGGGTGTACCAGTTTGCATTCCAACCAACAGTGCAAGAGGGTTCCCGTTTCTCCACATCCTCTCCAGCATCCATAGTCTCCTGATTTGTTCATTTTAGCCACTCTGACCGGTGTGAGGTGGTATCTCATTGTGGCTTTGATTTGTATTTCCCTGATGATGAGTGACGTTGAGCATCTTTTCTTGTGTCTATTAGCCATCTGGATGTCTTCTTTGGAAAAGTGTCTATTCATGTCTTCTGGAGGGGGTATTTTTTAACATCAGCAATCCAAGGGGTTTTCAGAAGCCATTCTAAATATCCTAAATATATGTTTCTTCCTGGAGTTTAATGACACAGTTACAAAAACTGAAGGGTTGGTTGAAGGAGGCTGAAAATGGCTGGGTTCCACAGCATCCATTTTTAGGAGCTACTTTCAATTTCGTGTTTTAAAATATAAATGGATTTCTTTGAGTAAATTTACTGATACAGGTAAGCCTGGATCTTGCTTATTAATGTATTTCCAAAATCGTCTTTGAAGAGTAAATAGGAGAAAGTTAAATGGCTGAGTTATATGTGATGAGATTTTTTTTTTTTCCCAGAGAGAGAATACTAACATTTTACCTTTTAGACGTAATAGTTAACAAGGTATTCCTAGGATTTGTTAGGTTTTCTCAATTTATTTTCTTCAATATTGAACACATAAGCAATCTTCTCCAGTTAGCTCTTTTCCCACTATCTAGTGATTTTTAAAAGGAAATTGTAAAGGCAAAGTGTAGCAGAATGTTTAAATTATTATGTGAACAAACACTGCTAGTAAAATATCAGTGCTGAAGTTGAACTATTGACTGGTTGACATTGTAAGGAAGTCTTGATTTGAAGTATTCATTCTTAGGCTGATTTATGACTCATTCAGCATGGGAAATGACACTTTAAGGGTTTAACATTGGAAAAGGCACTTTTACAGTTGAAAGAAAAGTGTCTTGAATCTTTACAACTGCATTAAGCATTGTATTTAACTAAACCACCCTTCCTTTGGGAATGTGGATATTTATTTGATTGCATGTATTTTATTTTATGCTGCTGGAAGGGGTGTAAACTGAGAAGATCATCTGGTAAATGCAAGAGCTATTTTTGGGCTCAGGGTTTGTTGGAGTATATATTCTTAGCAACTTGCTTTCAGTTGAAAACTCAAAGCTCAGTCTTTGGGCTGGCTTTACTTTTAGCTCGCATTTTATGATCTCCATAGCAGTCAGTATTAAACCCTTCCTATCTCTGGTTTCTAGTGCACAGAAAGAGTATAGTCACTTCCATGGGGCTTAGAGGATGCTGGAGGAATGACAAGAAGCCGTTAAAGTTGTTGGCTTCAAATCTTGCCTCCTCAGATACGTTTCTGTTTTGACAGAGGTTTGGTGATTATGTGTAGCGATGCCAGCCTCATACTCTGTGACCGAGTGTGACAGTTTGTCTATATCTCTGACATGTGCAAGCATCTGATTGTGCACGTGTGTGTCAGAGAGATAGAGCTAGTGAGCACTAGGTGTGAAGGGGAGCATAGTGTGTGAGGAAATACATCTATTTTTTCTAAATCTTTCTGCTTTTCAGAAAAGGATAGAATTTACAAAGTGTGTCCCACCCTGGTGCTCCGCAGTGGAGGTGGGGAGGGAGGGCCCTTGCCCTCTCCTGAAGGGTGATATTCTTGGGCTGGGGACCCAGAGAGGGCTTCATTATTCAGGATGGTATGAAAGCAGGACGCTAACGTAGGAGGCTGATGAGGAGGTTTCTGGTCAACATTGAAAGGAAGGTGTCAGAAGTGATACAGTGTGAAAAAGAAACAGTAGTTAGCCAAGGAAGAAAACAGTTGTTAGTTCTAGGGAAAGGAGGCAGCAAGTTGAAAGGGAAGAGGGTAAGAAAGAACTAGTAGGGATAGGAGATAATATGGAGGAACTATTTTTTCCCTTTCCACATTCTCAAATAAACACACTGCATCAAACTCCGATAGCAATTTGCAAATGTTCTTTCAATGCTACATGTTCTTTAAGCTACATGCAGGAAAAATAATTAGGGGAAGGAAGGGTTAGTGCTTACAGTTTTTCCAAAACCAGAATTATAAAATACTCTATAATCCTAGCTTGAGGCGTGCACATCTTCACCCCGTACTTGGAACAGTTCTTCAGCATAATGACTGTTTTTGTTCTCAAGAAAATAAAAGCCTCCCCTAAGTCAGCGTTCAAGTACCATACATTGAGAGATAAAGCGTGTATTCCTTAGAATCCTGTTCTTTATGTACTCATTATAAGACTTTGCAAGATTGGTTTTCTTCACATTCAACATTCCAGTGAGATGGTTGCAACATTGTGCAGTTTTGAGTTGTAAATGTAGACAGTATTCATGGGTAAAACACTTTGATGATGGTACTGGACCATGTTTTATATTTTTCAAGTAATTTTTACTTCTATTTATAGTCTTTTAGATGAGAAAGCCTGCACTCAGAAAAGTTGAGTAATATAGCTATTAGCCGTAGTTTTGCTTTGCTTAAGATGACTATTAACTTTCTTTTAACAATTCTTTTTTTTTTAATTTTTTAACATTTATTTATCTTTGAGAGAGAGAGAAAGGGAAAGAGAGACATAGTGCAAGCAGGGGAGGGGCAGAGAGAGGGAGACACAGACTCCAAAGCAGGTTCCAGGCTCTGAGCTGTCAGCACGGTCTGACGTGGGGCTCGAACTCATGAACTGCAAGATCATGACATGAGCCAAAGTCAGACACTTAACCAACTGAGCCATCCAGGCGCCCCACTATTCCAGTTTTTAATCGCAGATCCTGCAACAAAAAGATCTGAATACAAAATAAGTTCTTTCATCTTTATTCTGACACTTTCAAATTTATCTCAAAGAATTTAGGTTTAAAAAAATTCCAAAGTTTATTTATTTATTTTGAGAAAGAGAGAGAAAGAGAGAGAGAGAGAGAGAAAGAGAGAGAGAGACTGAGCAGGAGAAAGGCAGAGAGAGAGAGAATCCCAAGCAGGCTCTGCACTGTCAGTGTGGAGCCTGATGCAGGGCTCGAACTCCTGAACCATGAGATCATAACCCAAGCCGAAACCAAGAGCCTGATGCTTAACCAACTGAGCCCTCCCAGGTGCCCCTCAAAGAATTTAAGTTTTGAAAATTAACAATAGAATATATCCTAACAACAATAATATCATCAAAAATAACTAACATTGACTGACCTCAGTGCTGCATGAAGCATTTACATGAATTGTCTCATTGAAATGCTTGCACAAACCTGATGACATAGACATCAATGCCATTTATATGACACTTGAAAGCTTTCAATTTATGTCTTATTCTCCAGTTGCAAGGAAGGCTGGGAAATGTGTTTTTGTTTTTGTTTTGTTTTGGTTTTGTTTTTGTTTTGTTTTGTGTTTTGGTTTTTTGCTGGAGCACATCACTTCACCTAATTAGGGTTTTGTTAGTAAAGAGGAAGGAGGAGAAAGGATACTTGAGGACAGCCAGTGGTAGCCTCTCCTGTATTTGCCCACCATTAGTAATCCTACCTATTTTTTTACATAGGATCTTCCCAAACTGCTCAAGCCTAGGAGAGTTCTCACTCAGTCTTTGTCCCTCAACTTGCACATCTGAAATTTGACAGCAGTTTATTTCAAACGTTTACGCAGATATCAGTAATCCATGGACATTCCTTCACACGCACTGCCCCCACTGCAGTCCAGACAGCCAGATCTCCCTTGTGGTTCACTGCCACAGCCTCCTGATGTCTCTTTGCTCCATTCCCTCTTCCTTTCTTTCTTCTTTGGTTCCTATTTTTTTTCTAATGTTTATTTATTTTTGAGAAAGAGAGAGAGAGAGAGAGAGAGAGAGAGAGAGAGAGAGCGCGCGCGCACCAGGAAGGGCGAGAAAGAGGGAAACAGAGGATCCGAAGCAGGCTGTGTTCAGTGAGCTCAGAGCCTGACACTGGGCTTGAACCCATGAACTGTGAGATCCTTTTTTGCTGAAATCAAGAGTTGGACACTTAACCTGTTGAGCCAACCAGGCACCCCCCTCCCTGCCCCCCACCACTTCCCTTTTAGCTCATTCTTCACTGAGGGACCAGTGCTTTTCATAAAATGTAAATGTAAAAATGACTTAAAAGCTTTTTTGTGGCTTGCTGTTTCATTTAGGAAAGAAAAAACAAAAACAAAAACGGGTATACAAAGTCTTCCACAAACTATCCCCCACTCCATCCCTCTCCAACATCACGTCATGTCACTCTGCCATTTACCTTCTCATCTCTAGCTTGGCTTTCATTTCTTTGAACACCTCAAAACTGTTCCTGTCTTACAGCCTTTGTGTATTCTCACATGGATTGAGTGCCCTCAACTTTCAGATCTCAGTATATGTATTACTTGCCTCAGAGAGATTTTCTGATTTCTTCATATCTAAACTTCCCCACCCCCAGCTCTGTTTATAGCATTTATCTCAAGCTTTGGTCTGCTTCCACTACAGTACTGCAAACTTCTTAACAATAGAGAATCAATAAATGTTAACCATTATCACATTATTATCATTGTTATATTAATGATCAATATCAAGAACTGCAAAAGGTCTGAGATTTTACTGTACTTGGTAGTTAACAGAATATCCTTTTACAGTTTCATGGATACTGGTAGAAGACATAAGATACATAGATCAAAGACAAAGGACAGTGTATTACTCACAGCATTAACAGTAGCCAGCCAGAGTGGCAGTATTTGTGCCCGTTTCTTGAACCCAAGTCGCCACAACTCAATGCAAAGAGGGCCAGATAATACCCGTGTGTGTGGTGGCTTGCAATACAGGAGAGCAATCTGAACTTAAGGAACTTGAGTCTTTTATATTGGTCAGCAATTATGCCTTCCATTTGCTCTGGAGGAAGACTTTACTCTGATATTCCTAGACTGTGTGCAGACCTGCCCTTTGCTACAGAAGGAGACTCGAGATCTTCCAAGGGTGTTCACACAACCAAGATCCTTGAAAAGACTTTCAGTCAGTGTCTCACTTGCAAGATGTACAGAAACGTGAGAGACCAAAGGAGAATTATCTCCAAACAGTAACTACCTTTAAGTATCGATTCCTAAGTAACATATTTTGGTTTTGCATAATTAACTTTATGTAAGTGAAGTATTAAAGTTTCTTCTTGTTTTTGTTTTGTTTTTGGTAAATAATATTCTTTGGAGATTTATCCACATTTTTGCATGTAATTGAAATTCATTTAACTTTGTTGCTAAGTATAATATGTGGTATTATTATACTACATTGTATGTATCCATTTTACTGTTTGTGGGTATTTGAGATGATTTCGGTTTCCTGGTTATTCCCAGCAATACTTTTATGAACACTCTTGTACATCCCCATAATGCATGTGTTTCTATTGTTTATATGTAAGGTGGTACTTCTCGAACTTTTTTTTTTTTTTATCTCAGGACTTCTCTATACTTTAAACAATTATTAAGAACCTCAAATAACTTTTATTTATATGAGATATGGCTATTGTTATTTACTAAGGATATCCACTTTTACCCCTTCTATTAAAAATAATACTGGGAGTTCTAGCCAAACTACTTGGGCAAGAAAAAGAAATAAAAGGCATCCCCATTGGAAAACAAGAATTAAATATCTTTATTAACAGATGATATGATCTTTTATGTAGGAAAACCTAAAAATTCCAGTAAAAAAAACTTTTAGAATCTATAAATGCATTCATTAAAGTAGAATACGAAGTCAGTACACAAAAACCAGTTGCATTTTTGCACACTAACAATGAACACTCTGAAAGGAAATTGAGAAAACAATTCTATTTATAGAATAAGAGACATATCTAGAAAAAGGTTGCTATGGCTAATGTCAAGCAAGTTACTGCCTGTGTTCTCTTCTAGGATTTTTACGGTTTCATGTCTCACACTTAGGTCTTTAATCTAGGAGTGCGCTTATTGTGATGAGCGCTGGGTGATGTATAGAACTGTTGAATTACTATATTGTATACCTGAAACTAATATAACACCGTAGGTTAACTAACTGGAATTAAGATAAAACTTAAAAATAAAGAATAAGATCTTTAAAAATTAGCCAAGGATGTGAAAGACTTGTACAAATAAAACTACAAAACATGGCTGAAAAAAAATAAAAAAACAACATTTAAATGAAAACATACCCCATGTTTACAGATTGGAAGACTTAATACTGTTAAGATCTCCATACTACCCAAAGTGATGTATAGATTCAATGCAGTCTCTATCAAAATTCCAATGATGTTTTTTGCAGAAATAGAAAAAACCCATCCTAAAATTCATATGAACTCTTGAAGGACTGCTGAATAGACGATCAATCTTAAAACAGAAGAACCAAGCTGAGGACTTACACTTCCTGATTTCAAAACTTATTACAAAGCTGCAGTAATTGACACTGTGGAGTACTGGAATGGAGACAGACATATAAACCAATGGAATAGAAGAGAGAGTCCAGAAATAAACCTTCACATATATGGTCAAGTGACTTCTTTACAAGGGCACCAAGACCATTCAATGGGGGAAAGGACAGTCTTTTCGACAAATGGTGCTGGGAAATTTGGATACCCACATGCCAAAAGAATGAAATCGGACCCTTACCTACCACCATATACAAAAATTAACTCAAAATGGATCAAAGATCTAAATGTAAGACCTGAAATTATCAACTTCTTAGAAGAAAACACAGAGCAACAAGTTCATGATGTTAGATTTGGCAGTGGTTCCTTGGATATGACACCAAATACACATGTAAAACAATAAAAGTAGACAAAATGACCTCATGAATATTTAAAAATGTACATCAAAAGCAACATAAACAGAGTTAAAAGGCAAACCACAGAATGGGATAAAATGTTTCCAAATCATATATGTGATCCAGCATATTTAGAGAACTCCCAAAACTCAACAATAAAAAAAAAATCTGATTAAAAAATGGGCAAGGGACTTGGATAGACATTTCTCTAAGAAGATATAAAAATGACCAATAAGAAGCTGAAAAGATGTTCAACAACATAATCATTGGGTAAATGCAAGTCAAAACTAAAATGAGATACCACCTCAAACCCATTAAAATGGCTACTGTCAAAAACCCCAAACACCAAGAGTTGGTGAGGATGTGGAGTAATTGGAATCCTTGTGCACTGTTGGTGAGAGTGTATAATGGTATAGCTGCTGTGGAAAACAATATGGCAGTGCCTCAGAAAATTAAAAATAGAATTACCAGATGGTCCAGCAATTCCACTTTTAGGTATATACCCCAAATAGTTGAAAGGAGGGTCTTGAAGAGATATTTTTTTTTAATTTTTTTTCAACGTTTTTATTTATTTTTGGGACAGAGAGAGACAGAGCATGAACGGGGGAGGGGCAGAGAGAGAGGGAGACACAGAATCGGAAACAGGCTCCAGGCTCTGAGCCATCAGCCCAGAGCCTGACGCGGGGCTCGAACTCACGGACCGCGAGATCGTGACCTGGCTGAAGTCGGACGCTTAACCGACTGCGCCACCCAGGCGCCCCTTGAAGAGATATTTTTATAGCCATATTGATAGCAGCATAATTCACAATAGCTAAAATGTGAAAGTAACCCAAGTGTTCATTAACATATGAATGGATAAATATAATGTATACATGTACAACAGAATATTATGCAGCCTTAAAAAGTAGGACATATGGTACAATACTGATGAACCTTGAAGACATTATGCTATGTGAAGTAAGCCACTCACACAATGACAAACACTGTATGATTCCACTTATATGAGGTACATACAGGAGTCAAAAATTATAGAGACACAAAGTAGAATGGTGGTTGCCTCAGACTGGAGGAGAGGAGAATGAGGAGTTAATGAGTATTGTGCTTCAGCTTTATGAGACGTAAGAGTTCTGGAGATAGATGGTGGTGATGTTTGCTCAATATTATGACTGTATTTAATACCTTTCAACTGTGCACTTAAAAATGGTTAGGATGGTCAAGTTTATGTTATGTGTATTTTACCACAATAAAAAAAGTGGGGAAAGAACAGCAAAAAAGAAAGGAAGGAAGGAATAAAGAAAGAAAGGAAAAAAGAAAGGAAAAGAAAAAGCTATATGAATGGCAGGTTTATATTTTGTATATTTTCAGCATATGTTCTAACATTTCCTAAAATTACAATTACTGTGGATGGTCCTTTATTTCACTCCCACTGTGATTTTCTCCAAAGAAATGTTTTTATATGGGAAGTTTTTGACTGGAGAAATATTTCTCAGTGTTTTTCCATGTCGGAGGCAATGGAGAATAAGAATCTTCTATGTTTAACTTTTTGTAGTGTCAGAAACTTATTTGAAGATGTATTTTAGTCCAAATGACTCAACAGATAGCTATCACGGAGATGCTTGTGTGTGAGGAAAGTAATTTGGCCTATTTAGAACTGGTAGTGCCTGTTTGTTAGTGCTTTCCTTGCAGACAGTTTGGTTCAGTTCCAAGAAAACATGCTGACAGAATATTAAATCTCACACAGTGAGAACTAAGATGTAACCATGGATATCCCTCTTGGATGTCTTCCTCTCTGCAGTTTCATGGCTATGGATTAATAACTGCATTTGTCAGGGTTAATTTTATTTCTTAGTGGGGGAGATTATATCCTACACATCAGTATTTGCTTTTCCCCTACATCATAGACAGTTTTTGGTGCTGACTTCCACTGGCAGCTATTTTGAACAACTTAGCTCCAGGAAGGGCATCTAAGACCTTCCTGTATTTTTTCTTTGAATTTTTGGTTTCATTTTAGAATTTCTATTTTCTCCTCATGCAGACTTTTAACCTGTTCTGATCAATTGGCCATTCTGACATGTTTTTTTTTCTTTCTTATTTAATTTAGAGAGAATATCCAATAGAGAAGCAGAATATATTTTCGGAATGAATGAGGTAAGTCAAATGTATATGTATTAGTTTCCTATAAGTCAGCACAAAAAATTGAGACAAGGTTAGGAATGTACTTTGTATGAATACTTAGGTCTTTGTACTTCAGTTATTTACTCATACTCTATTAACTTTATTTTGTCTTCTGATGTATTCATGTTTTTGGTAAAGAAAACAAATTCCAAGTTTCATGCAGATTTAATATTCTATCTTGCTAGGTATGATAAGGGGGCAAATAGAAGTACGAATTTGTTTTGAGGCTCCCTGTGAACAAACTCAGATATGCTGAGTCTTGCTGTGCAAGAGAATAGTATTGGGCTCAAAACTTTGCTAGAGGATGATGCAGGGAGGATATGTAACAGTCTTTGATGTTACCATTACTAGTATGTGATGAGTACTTATTACTTCAAGTGACTCAACTCAACAAAATATATTAAATGAAATAATAAATAATAAAATTAAATACAACTTATAAAAATAAAAAAAATTCTCTTAACTAAAGGCCTTATTTAGTAAAAGTTACTAAAATTTTAGATTTCTTGTATACAGAGGGTAAGCATTCTAAAGATATTTTGGATCAAATAATCTTTCTGGTAGGGGTCCAGGTGACACAACACTAGTCACGGAGGTAGATTTCCTTGAATCAGGTTACAGGTGACCAGCTGGATAGAAAAAAATTCTTTAAAATTAGTTTTTTAGGAATGACCGAAATTCCCACCCTGGGAAACACAACCCACCAGAATAGGTTGGCTAGTCCTAGCTGGCTGGATAGACTGGCTGGGTAAGCTGGTTGCTTAAGATTCCCAGAAGTTCTTGGATTCCTTTAAAACCTGTGATCAAAATGCTGAGAGAAATAGACTATGAGAACCAAGGGGGCAATGAAAATCATTTAGTCCAGTAATTTTTACAATGCAATTTGTAGACTGCCTGGATGACAATTACATTAAAAATTTCTTAAAAATGCAGACTCCTGGGCCCAACCTTACACACTTAATCGCATTGTTGGGGAATAAGGTTATGGAGTCATGATTTAAAAATAACACCCCAGGTGATTTTTATTGCTCCTAAAGTTTGAAAACCACTGTCATAAAGCAGAATCTCCACAACTAGAGTGATATAATGTGGTACAGAGTATGTATTCATTAAATGAATAAGTGAATCAAGGTAACTGTGTAAAAAACAACGTGAAAAATTAAAGTTTGTGTGTCTTTGGAGTAGACGGAAGAAAGTTATTGTATGAGATTGACTGATTCAGTTTAAATGATAAAACGTTGTCATTTTCATTTTGTTCACATCGACATAATAGTAATATACTCCTCACAGATCTCTATATGTATTGCTCAAGTTAACTTCAACTACGGTTCATATTCTTTGCTTCTCTATGTGTCTTTCATATTTATATATACTCTAAACTTCTATAAGAGAAAAACAATTTCATCAAGTCATATTTGTTCTATTCCCTAACCCTTTGCACATTTTTTTAAATGTTTATTTATTTTCGAGAGAGAGCGAGTGAGCAGGGGAGGGTCAGAGAGAGAGGGAGACACAGAATCCAAAGCAGGCTCCAGGCTCTGAGCTGTCAGCACAGAGCCCGATGTGGGGCTCAAACTCATGAGCCGCGAGATTATGACCTGAGCTGAAACCGGACGCTTAACCAACTGAGCCACCTGGGTGTCCTTCCCTTTGCACATTTAAAAAGCAATGATATTGCTTCCATGCCTTCAACCTTGGATAGGTCTTCATTTGAAACAATTTTGCTTAAAGTTTTAAGGCTTTACGTTTGGCTTGACACACTGAGAAATGTATTCAATTAACTTTAAGTTACAGTATTTTAGAAATACCATATGTTTTAATTTTTAGTTCTGATTCTATATAAACTTTACTTTTGTTGGAAAGCAACAAGTGAAAGGGGAATTGATTCAATTTTAGGAGAATTTATTTTTAAGAGAGAGAGACAGAGTGCAGGTGAGGGAGGGCAGAGAGAGAGGGAGACACAGAATCTGAAGCAGGACCCAGGCTCTGAACTGTCGGCACAGAGCCTGATGGCGGGGCTCAAGCTCACAAACTGCAAGATCATGACCTGAGCCTGAGTCGGAAGCTTAACTGACTGAGCCACCTAGGTGCCCAAAACTTTTTGAAGAAAAACATAGGAGAAAACCTTTGGAAAGTAGGTCTTAGTGAAGAGTTATTAGACATGACACAAAAGCATGATCCATAAAAGAAAAATTGATAAATTGGACTTTTTAAAATTTAAGAACTTTTGATCTGCGAAAGATCCTGTTAAGAGGAGCAGACAAGCTATAAACCTGGAGAAAATATTTGCACATCCTATATCTGTGGCATTATAAAGAAACAGCAAGGGGAGCCTGGGTGGCTCAGTCAGCTGGACGTCCAACTTCAGCTCAGGTCATGATCTCACAGCTTGTGAGTTTGCGCCCCACGTTGGGTTCTGTGCTGACAGCTCAGAGCCTGGGTCCTGCTTTGGATTCTGTGTCTCCCTCTCTCTCTGCCCGCCTTCCCTCCCCCCCGCCCCCATTCATGCTCTGTCTCTCTCTCCTTCAAAAATAAATGAACATTAAAAGAAATTAAAAAAATAAACAGCAAAATCCAGTTATTTTTCAAAACTATGTCGATAGTACTTTATATCTCCTGTTTTCAGAACTGGTCTGCCCAACATCACCTGGGTATAAATGAGATGCTGTTTGTGATTTTCTAAGAGCCAGGTAAATAAATTCTCAGTCTAGACATGAGTTTCAGGTCATTTTTGCTGGCTACTGCCTCTCCAGGCCACCCTGCTCTACCAATCACTAGAGACTGCTGAGAAGTGATGGGGAGCGGTCTCAGGAGCACGTGCTGTGGTGTGCAATCTGTCGTGGAACATGAGGATTTAAAATCCACCATATGCCAAGGGAGGCATCGCTATTGCTTTAATTACAGGTGTTTTGTGTGTCTTTATATCCATGCATGGCTTTTCTCTTGGGTTGTAAGTACAGATCCTTAGAAATTCTGGTGTTGCATTTCCTAAAGTATTCACTTTAATAATTCCAAACAAATGCTGAAAGGCCTAAAATAGCCAATTGATTCTACCTTTCATTGTGGTCCTGTTCAGGGCTCCGTATCATTAAAACAGTGGTGTACCTTGTTATTTCTCTGTATGTAGTAGTTCTTAACCATTTCTTGCATCTCAGATTTTTTTTTTATGATTTGATAAAACTACCTCCAAAAATTTCATTCTCTCTCAGGCTGTCTCTCTCCATACACACACACACACACACACACACACACACACACACACACACATACACACACACATGCAAGCACACGTGAGCATGAACACACATGCACATGTATACACATATATATCCACAGTTTTGCATTCACTTTCATATGTTTTATAAGTCCTCTGAATTGCAGGTTTAGTATTTGTATATCGAGAACCTAGGATTTTTGTTGTTGAAAGTTATATGCTCCCCACTTGCATTATTACTAATGGCATTATATCTTCCCCATGGTACTGTTAGCAGTCCCTGAGCAGCAGAGAGACCAGCTTTCTCATCAGTGAAGAACCAGCGGTAAGCATCAATCGATACTATACTTTCTTGCATGGACACAAATGGGGTATTATTTTGTAGTCAAAGATGGAGATGCTCTGTTTCCCAGGTTACAGTTATTTTTCAGGTCCTCATATATGAAATTTGAGGGTCAATTACTTTGGAAAAAAAAAACAGTTTCTTATGGGGAAAAAAAGTAACATAAGACATATTAATGAGAATGACAAAGCATGGCCATTTGCTTGCATTTTAATTTCTCAGTCTTACAAATGAGGAAAAGTGAAGGGTCTGAGAGGTTTAATGACTTGATTAAAATTATCCATATGTTTAAGAGGCAGATCCTGGGCTAGAACTTGAGTTTCTGAATTCTAGTTCAGTATTCTCTCTTCATACCTCATTTCTTTTACCTGTAAGTACATGCCTAAGAATAATCATGAAGTATAGTTTATTTAAAAATCAAATTTGAATATCAACTAAGAGGTCAGTAAAGGGATTTAAAATTTTTCACTAATTTCTTAGTAAAAAAAAAAAGATGCTGTTTGGGAACATGGGAAAATAGAGTTATATTCTTACGCTGACAATTTTAACATAGGTGATATTTTGCTTTTTGCTAGCATACTGATCTTTAATCTTTCAGAATGAAGGTTGTGGGCTGACCAATTGAAATAATTGAAACTTTGTTAGGTTTTCTTTTTTTTTGATCATGTGAAAGATATGATGTCAAAGTTTAAAACATTAAAAGGTGTCCTTTACTTTTCCGTGTGTGTGTGGGGGGTGTGTGTGTGTGGTGTGTGTATAAAGATACATGTGTAAATTTATATTCCTCCTGCTTGTTTACACTAAAGGCATCATACTATATGTACTGGTCTGTTCCTTGGTTTTCAGGATTTAAAAACATAACCCAGAGTTCATGCGATATTGTACATAGATTTTATTCCCATTCATTTGTATGTTGCATAATATTATATTGTGGGTGTTTAGCATGGTGTATTCATTCAGTCCCTTTATTGATGTATATTTGAGTTGTTTTTAATCTTTTGTTATTACAAATATTGTTGTCATATATACCTAGGGAATCAGTCTAACAATATTTTGGCCAGTGCTATCTTTATAGCTAGGATTTTGGTATTAAAGAATAAATGCATATGTTATTTTGCCATAGATAGCCAAATTCCCCTCTGTTTTGCATTTCTAACAAGTGTAGGAGAATACCTATTTGCCTACAGCCTCATCAACAGCATGTTGTCTTGAGTTTAAATTTTTGCCCATCTGATAGTAAGATAGCTAGTGGCTGTTGGGAGCTCTTTTAGTTTGCCATATATCTTAGTGTGGTTTAAATTTGTATTTCTCTCAATGAGTGAAATATTCACCTTTTCCTATGTTGGTGGTCATTTTAATTTATTTTTCTGGGTAAACAGATAAATCTATTTATCGTATCTATTTTCTTGTCAAACTGTTAGTTTTTTTTTTCTTTTGTTTTTTTGGAGATGTTTACATATTTATTGTTATCCCCTTGCCTGAGATATGAGTTGCAAATACTTTCCCAATTATGTCATATGCTAGTAATTAAAATTTGAGATTCCAAATGATTTTAAAGTGATTTATGATATTTCTTTTTTTATGATGACATTGTCTTTGGTTAAGCAATAAGTTGTTAAAATTAAACAGTAAGCTTCTTTCTTAAATAAACTTTTTATTTTAGCACTGCAAGGTGCTCTCAGCTCATTTTATACTTTCCCTGCATCAGTCCTGGAATCAACTATTTCTCCAGGGAAATTTTTCTTTTAATGTCACAGATGTGTCACAAAAGAACAATTTGTTTCAATCAGGGCCCTATTGGCCATTTTCAGAGTAGGATAGTTTGGGGAGAGCTTAATGAAAAACTTATAAATATGGGGTGCTGAAGAATCCTGCTACGTATACATCTAGTAACCATGAGTCTGTTGTCATCTATAGAACTGAGGGAATAGAAAGAGAGCATTATGTACTGAAGACCCTGAGAGGCTCAATGACCTTCAGTGGAGGGATACAGCCTTCCTGAATCTGGCCTCCAGAAGGAAGTCATTCACTCTCTTCCTTCTCTCTAATCATATTTGGGAAACTAGAGGTCTGGGGAGCTCTTTCATATCTATACCAGCCATCCTCACAAGAAAAAGCCAGGTAGAGAGCTAAAGAGAGCATCTGCTGGGATGAACCAAAAATATCCAGCAGAGTACGTGTTTTCTTTTACACTATTAATGATTCTATAAATATAGAAGAATTAACATAATTTTACATTTTATTTGAAATAAAGTGGTCAACAGTGGATTTGATTGAGTGGCTAGCTAAGAGGCTAGCTGAATTGCTAGAAGATACTAGAAGGACCCTAAAGCCATTAAATAGGAAAATTCAGAAATTCAGAAAAATTGGAAAAGCCATACCTAATAAAACTTGTCCCAAAGCAAATACCATCTGTGCTTGGGGGTATAATTTAATAAGTATTCAGAGTTTAATGAGGGATGGATGGAATTAGAAAGTCACACTAGGGGCATGCTTTAGAAACAGTATACATGCCATTCACAGGTTCTGAAGGGGTCTGGGTCTTTAACCTCAGGAATGATATTACAGATATTTGACAACTTATATGGTGCAGAAGCTACCTTTGAATAAATGGACCAGAACCAGTCAGTATAAATATGGCATAATATTTATAATTAGTCAATGTATATATTTAGATATGGTTACTCCAGGGCTCAGACATTTAATTTGCTATCCTGGCTTTAAATACCATTGATACACTGTAAACTCTCAAATTTAAGTTTCTCAATAGACATCTCTCCTGAACTTAAGACTGAAATATCCAAGTGCTTTCCCATCATATGCACTTGGATATCAAAAGATGTTTCAGGATTACTGTGTCTGAAATGTAATTTTTTTCTTTCTCATAAAAAAAATCTCCCTGGTGAAGTGTTTCATATTCCAGCTCCACACAGTCCAACCTTCTAGTTGTTCAAGCCAAACACTTTTTAAAAAATTATTATCTTTATTTTTATACATTACATACAATGAAATGCACTATTTTAAGTGTATGGTTTGATGAGTTTTAACAAACCACAACAGTCAAGATACAGATTTCTATTATCTGCTGTTTCACCTCTGTTCTGGGCAACCAATGATTTGTTTTTTATTTGTTTCTAAAGTAGTATGTGAATGGAATCAGACTCTATAGGCTATTTTGTGTCTGGCTTCTTTTGTTTAGCATAATGTTGCTGAGATGCATCCAGAGCTTAAATGATACTGATATATTGAATCTTGTTGAACACATCTATAGTTTTTTTCTTTGATTTATTTTGTTTTATTGCTAAATAGTATTCCAATGTATGGATATGCCAAAATTTGTTTATCGATTCACCTGTTGATGGATATTTATGTTGTTTTCTGATTGGGGACCATTATAAGTAAAGCTGTTATGAACATACATGTAAGACATAATATAGTTTGAATAGATGTATATTTTAATTAATCTTGGTTAATTTGCTAAGAGTAAAATTTCTGGATCATATGAAAGCATATGTATAACCTTATATGAGACGACTGAACTATTTTGGAGAGTGGTTCTACCATTTTTCTTTCCTACCAGTAATGTATGAGAGTTCTACTTCTCTCTACCCTCACTGGAACCCTCTCCACCCTCAAATTAAGTAATCTAATGGAAGGTAGTGGTATCTCGTGATTTCAATTCTCATTTCCCTGATAAATGATGACGTTACACATCCTTTCTTGGGCTTGTTGGCCATTCATATATCTTCTTCTGTAAACTATCTGTTCAAATCTTTGTGTATTTTTAAAAGTCAAGGTCTGAATGTGAGACCCTTGTCAGCTGTTTTCATTGCAAATATTTTCTCCCAGTCTGTGACTTTACTTTTCATTTATTTAAAAATATCTTAACATATTTTAAATTCTATTATGTTTGGTAAAAACTTCCAAAGTTTTTCTCAGAAAAACCCCCCAAAACTAAAAGCAAAACTAAAAACAAAGAAAATGATTAAATGAGAGTGAACAGTGACATTATTTATCCCATTACTGTAGAAGGGAGTGTCTACTCCTTGGTGAAACTGACTGAGAAATTCAGACATTGAAATTTTGATTTTTTCCTGGCCATGTAAGACTGTCATCTTTTGTCGTTTTTCCTAGTGTTCTCATAAATTGGATTCTCTATGTGCAAATATCCATTTCCTTAAATTTTTTGCTGCATAACTAGTTGTTTCTCTGTGATTTCTATGTGCCTGGTCTTCAAGGAACAATCTTAAAGCTTGGTGTTTCACTGTACATCCTTAAGGTCCACTGCAGGTATTTACAAATATTTCTGTGTCTGATTAATCCATCTGCTACTTTAAACTAGAAAAATAGGAAAGTTTTACATGGCTGTTTTTGTTTGTTTTGAAGCTATAGTTTAAACATAGGTATATGTAGACCACAGAGGCTGGGAATATGAAACGCACTCCAAGCAATCTTATCCAGATGTGGTTACGTATAACTGGGGATTTTCCAAATTAACTTCCATTTGCTAAATTGAAACTTACATCTAGAATATTAAAATGCAATAGAAGCTCAACATTCATTGAAGATTGAGACAAACATATTTTTCAAGAAGGAGTATTTTACCAGTGTCTTAAGAAATTGCTGGTAGTTGACTTTTATTGCTTTTATTATTTTATGGTTGCTGGCTTCAAGGTTGCACAGCACTTACTAGCCAGCCTTTTGTGTACTTAGCCAGTTGTATGTCTTTAGTACCTTTTGCTGATAATTAACAGGATCTACCTGATAACATTAAAGATATGAGTACACAGTATTTGGCACAAAGAAATCAAGATATGCTAGCTACTGTTTAATTGCTGTGGTTTTGTTTAAATTTAGGACTTCTGTAGGGTCCACTCAGTAAGCAAGTTTTACAGTTTATAGATTGAGTATCTACATCCTTAACATCGAGGGTTAATGTGGTTTTTAATGTGAAATCGAAGTCTCGAGAGCAACTGGACTTTTTCTTGCTTAGAAATTCACAGCATTGAATGGCTTGTGGTATTACAACTCCATGAATTATATTGATTTTCATCTCTTACAATATATATTCTAGAAATGTCTATGATATTGGATTCCCCCCCCACCCCACCCTGCTGTCTCACCAATGATCTAGTAGCTGAGACGGGAGCTGGAGCCAGCAATCTCAGAAGTGCTGCCCTCTCTAGCACACTAAGTAGTGTGCATATTGGTCAGTGGCTGGTCTGTTGATGATATTCAAAAATGGCCAAGGAGGAGTACGAGAAGAAAGAAATACATAAAGAGGACTACAGATGTGTGATACAAATTATGTATAATGAGAGGAAGATGCTATTGACACCCCCTACTATGTGGCATAATAATATAGGTGATCAACTCTCTTCCTAGAGAAAGGACTCTAAAGTGTCTTCTTACAAATAATTAAAAAAAAATTTTAATGTTTATTTAGTTTTGACAGAGAGAGACAGAGTATGAGCGGGGGAGGGGCAGAGAGAGAGGGAGACACAGAATCTGAAGCAGGCTCCAGGCTCTGAGCTGTCAGCACAGAGCCTGACACGGGGCTCGAACTCACAGACCATGAGATCATGACCTGAGCCGAAGTCGGATGCTCAACTGACTGAACCACTCAGGCACTCCAAAATTAGTTTACATTTAATGAGTTGAAATTACATGGAGAAAACTGTTTTTACGAAAAGTTTATAATATATGAAAATTTATTTTAATATTGTAGTATTATGAAAAAGGCAAGAAATGTATATTAAAATTAATGATTTACTATACTAAAAAAATTCAGTCAGTGCTTAGAGAAAACCAGAAATAAATACACCAAATAGTTACTAAGATAACAAGGAAATAGTAATGATTATAAAAATACCTATTCATTACTTTCAGTGTTGCCCACATTTTATTTATGTTTATTTATTTATTTATTTATTTATGTTATTTTTTTTTAATTTATTTTGAGAGAGAGAGAGAGAGAGAGAGAGAGTGCAAGAAGGGGCAAAGACAGTGAGAGAGAGAATCCCAAGCAGCCTCTGCACAATTAGTACCGAACCCAATGCGGGGCTTGAACTCATGAACTGTGAGACCATGACCTGAGCTAAAACTGAGCTGGCTGCTTAACTGACTGAGCCACCCAGGCACCCCAGGTGTTATCCATATTTTAATAAAAAGCAAACAATTTAGCACGTGATGACCAGCTGCTGATATTGATCCCATTGGTTTTTTTGTTTTTCAAATATTTTTTTAAAGTTTATTTATCGAGGAGGGGGAGGGACAGAGAAGAGAGAGAGGATCAGTTCTGCATACTGTCAGCGCAGAGCCCAACACGAGGCTCGGACCCACAAACTGGGAAATCATGACCTGAGCTGAAACCAAGAGTCAGACACTTAACCAACTGAGCCACCCAGGCACCCTGATCGCATTGGCTTTTATATCATGAAGATATCATATGATTTTGGAAAGCTGCAAACTAACTTGATATTAGATGTATTGATTACAGAAGGCTTTTTAGCACTCATCTAAGTAACTTTTTAAGCCTGCACTCTTAATAGCTCTTGAATATATGGTATCTAGTTAATTCATGACCCTATGGCCAACTTATTCTTTAGGCACAGTAAGCACAGTGCCTTCTAGGACCAAGGATATTTTTTGAAGCCCATGGAAGTGTTTTAATTTTAATTTCTTTTAAAATCAAAATTAAAGAAACAAAAAAAAACCACCCCATAAGTATAATAGTGTGTGTGTGTATGAATATATATATTCATTTCTTTCTTTTTAAATTGATAAAAACAATTTCATGGAGAAAGGAGCACACAGAAAGCAAATAGGCCAGACAGAACCCATGAAAGTCATAATGTGGACCTTCTTGGCCCCTTAGTGTATAACTCTTTCCTTTCCCTTAATGATTCTGTAATGAACTGAGGAAAAACATCTGAGAGTAACAGTAACTTGTGGACCTCATGAAAGATTCCAGGAAAATCAAAGTGCTAAGATGAAAAATTTCAGCCCAGGAGAAAAATACAGTTTAAAATACACTTTATGTAGTGACCAACATCCATCTTGTGTCTGTTTGCTCTAAGCAACAGCAGTATTAACTAGTCTATGCAGAGTAGGTTCTCAGGTTATGGAGCAGGGATTTTTCATCCAGTAGTCACCACTGCTTAGGGCTCTAGCTTATTTTATGAAAACAACAGGTTCAGCAAAACTTTCCATGACAGGAACTAAAACTTTTAATTGATAATTTTATTAGGTTATTTATCATTTCATTATAGTATAAAATACACACAGTACTTGCCTTTTTGTGGCATTATTTGGTTTTCTTTCAAATATTATTGATTTTCCCAGATGTTTTTCGGTACTTGCCTTGGTGTCTTAAAAATAATGGTCACCGTAACTGAAGATTGAAGACAGCTTAGCATTTAACTGAATGAGATCCCCTTTCCTTCCCCCAGTATTTTGGGAGGCTGTGAAATATTGTCTGCTATTAGGTGAACCTTCTATACCATACAGTATAATTGTAGTAATTTTAGTAGTAATTTTCTTCTCCTGATATATATGGGCATACTTAACTGATTACATATTTTACTTTACATTTCCCTTTTTTTCATGTTTTCCTTCATTATTTTTTTCTCTCTCCTTTCTTCCTTAATTCAGTTCCACTTAATGTTACAGTATAAAGAACTTAGGGAAATTTACTTTGAAGTCTCTTTTATTCCCCTTTCCTTTATTCTTCATTGTTTTCTTCCTATATTCGTTCTTCTTTCCTTCTTGCCAGCTTCTCCCACCCTGCAACTGTAAATATCACACACACACACACACACACACACACACACACACACCTGAGTAATCATACTGAAGATTTGTGTCTTTGTGTGTCTGTTTTTTGGAAATCTTTTCTTTACTCTGGCAGGATTTGCTAACTTTCTGTTGGTTGTTTCACAGTCTGCAAAGCGATACAATTTGTTCCTGAAGCGACGTCTTTTGGTAAAAAAGTGCTGAATGCTGCTGCTTACGCTTTGGATGGCTGCAGTAGTAGCCCCAGTCCTTTTTATCCAGTGTATACTATTGATTTGTGGGGACTTTGTCACTGATTCCCAGTCTCCAGGCAGTTGAGATTTTAGAATGGTGATTCTTAATTCTGTTTGGATCTGATTAAAGCTGTAGATGCTCTTTCTAAAAAATGTATATGTGTGTCTATCTATATACATATAATATATATATATTATTTATATTGCTGTGTATACATATATATTACATATATGTAATGTATATATTTGATATATAATATATTTTTTATATTTGCATATAAACACACATATATATTACATACATATACACACATATACAGACAATTTACCTACAGTTTTAGAATTTATGAACTCCTAGTGGGAATCCTGGACTATGAACCTCAGAATAACTACCTCATTCAAAGAAAATCCACCCAGATGTTCACCCATTATACACTGGAATTTCTAAGAGCAAATCAAATATAAACACAGACACGTACACACATGGCAAAATGTTATCTTTGTGTCATGCCTTGAGCAAAACAAAAGAATGATGTTTTTTAATAGCCTTCAGTTATATGTAACAGAGTTATCAAGTTTTTCTCCCCTCATTTGCTTCAATCAGTTTTTTGTTAACAGTACTAAGACAGGTACGTCATGGTGATCTACAAGGTTACCAGTGATTTCTCCATCTGTTTTAAAATGTTTATTTATTTTTGAGAGGGAGAGAGAGTGGGGTAGGGATGGAGAGGGTGGGAGAAAGAATTTAGGAAGTGGGCTCTGAGCTGACAGCATAGAGCCTGATGTTGGGCTCAAACTCATGAACCATGAGATCATGACCTGAGCTGAAGTTGGATGCTTAACCGTCTGATCCACCCAGGCAAGCCAATTTCTCCGTATTTTTAAGCAATTTACTCTTTATATTAGGACACAGCATAATGAGAGAAGTTTGGGTTTTCCTAGGTAGCATCTGGCTTTCAGAAGTATATATACCCATTTTGACTGAACACTGAGAAAACTAATTGTTTTCGGGGTTACTTTGTTTACTAAGAGTCAAATACTCTGCGTGTGATTTTTTGTTGCCTTCAATGTGCATGACTTCTGTCATCAGAACTTCTCTTTGTGGACTTAGATTTAGCTTGCCCAAACAATAAAAATACTTGTAAATGTATATTGTTTTAAAAATAATCTCTCCCAGGGGCACTTGGATGCCACAGTGGATGGAACATGCAACCCTTGATCTCTGGGCTGTGAGCCTACTTAAAAAACCATGCAAATTTTGGCTGTCACAGATTTTGCTTTGAGAGCAAAAGGATTATTAGGATTTTTACCTCTAATTTTTTGCTTTGATTATATTTAGTCTAATTGGTCTTTTATTTCCTGCCCCAAGTCCATGAGTTTTGGTGAATTTCATAAACTATGTTAATATTATGATGATTTACAAGAGCTCAAATGACTTTTTTTTATTTTGTTTCCTTTTTCTTTTTGTAGTGAGTTGTAAATCAAGGGGCAACAGGAAAATAGTTTGAGTTTTCTCAGGTTCTTTTACTTTGTTTTAGGCAAAAGGAGATGATTATGCATCTTTTGGTAAGATGCAGAGAACTCAGACATAGTATTTGAATTACTATTTTCTATATTTACTCTCTAGACTCCCTGGATGTGTTTTGTTTTTTTGCTCATTTTCCCACTCATGTCTTTCTGTGCATTAGGAGCTGCTTCTTCCTGAAACATATCAGCTATGCCTTCACATAGATAAAATACAGTTCTATTTTTCATAGAACACACTTCAAACATGAGATTTTTGTCTTATTATACATGACTGTTGTACATCTATTCTTTTTTAGGGGAGGTCTCCCTGGCTTGAGTTGGGTGAAAAACAGCATAGAATACCATAACAGAAACTCATAAACTAACACGAGTAGCAGTTACAAAAACTAGAAACATCCCGTTCTCCATTCACAGGTTAGCTGAAGCAATTGGAAAGTTGCCAGTGTTAAGTTATAACTGCTTCACAGGGTTAGAGAGATCACTAACATCCACTATATCATCTGTTTGCGTCAGTCTAAGTATTAGATATATCTGGGCTATTTGAAATATTACGTATTACACATTACATATAAACTCTGAGGAAGGCCACATCAGTCAAACGTGAAATCTCTTCTTCTAAAGCTCTCTAGTGTTTTTGTAGTTCTGAAAGGAAAGGAATTAATGAAATATACAACATGTGAATGCTGAATTTGTCAGTTTGACTATTCCACTGAGAGAATTGATAACATCCGATTTTAACCAAAGATGGTCTCGGGCTCACGTAGGGATCAGAATTGAAGGGAGATCTGCATGAGCATTTACGTGCTGTAAACCCAGCTGGCAAGCTATCTGCTTTCTGATTTTTAACTGCACTTTGATTTTACTTTAACCCTTCAGAAGTTGAATTAGAAAGTGGCAATTTTATGAAAACAGAGAAGCATTAGTCATAAGTTAATTTTCTTAGAATGAGATTCATTAATTGGTCGGTAATTAATTCCACCCCAAAGCAGTGTGTGAACATGAATTATTTGTCTGACTCATTGGCATGTTATTTAATGAAGCTAACAAGTCTGTTTCCGAATATGCATTTTGGGATCCATGTATCCATGTGTTCATTTTATATATTGGTATAATTGCACCATTTTTGTTGTGTGTGCATGTAGTTAAATGCTTACCTTCATCTTGAGCCTTCCTGGTATATGTATATATCTTCCCTATGGAAGTTCACTTTCCAAAATGAGCATAATCTGTTGGTGAAAACTCTGGCTATTTGTCTTTACCCATCAATTCAGGATTGAAAGAAATTAGACCAAATGTCAGCTAATTCGTTTCATTTTTTTGCCATTTGAAAATAAAACTGGAAAGTTGTGTCATTTCTGTCTCCTACAGTTTAAAAAAGATGAACAAAGCAAAGATTCTATCTTCTTCCGAGATGGGATTAGGCAAATTGATTTTGTGCTCTCCTATGTTGATGATTTAAAGAAAGAAGCAGACCCCAAGGCGGTAAGTACTTTAGGGAAGAGAAACTGGGAATCCTTAAAAGAAACACTTCCTGTAGTTCATCAGGGTTGTTCCCATTGAATTAAGCTGTAGAGGTCAGAGGCCTCTGAAGTGTTATTGAAAGCTAAGACTGAGGGAGAAGATTAGAAAACAGGCCTAATAATGGATTGGATTGGATGTGTAAAGTCAGTTTGTTTTTTGGGGTTTTTTTTTTGGACATCTTGAACACTACCTTCTTTTTCTTCTCCCAAGTGACTGGGAGTATGTATATTGTTTACATAGCTCCACAATATTAAACGTGACCTCCAAAATTTGAGGTGTGTGTCTGAATATAATATTTATTTTCACTTTGAAAATGTATGGCTAATCCAGGCCATCTGAAATGTCCTCCACATTGTGCTCTATTCCTTATCCTGTTTTCTTTTCATTATAACCCATCACTTTCTGAACTTGTGTATATGTTGTTTAACTTGTTTGCTGTGTGTCCAACACCCTAAATTAAGTTCATGAGACCAAGGACTTTGTCCTGTTCACTGCTGTGTACCCAAATGCCTAAAACAGTGTGGTTGCAGCATAGTGGATGCTCCAGAAATAATTATATTTGAAACAATGAATTAATACATTAATCCATATGTGTAAGTGTGTACACACACATTTACTAACATACTTACCTAGGAAATAAATGTCATATAAAATAAAAATAAAAGAACAACAGATATTATCCCCATAAAACCCTGTCCCTCTCTTCCACACTTTCCCTGGAAACCCTTCCATCAAGCCCCTGAAATTCACTCATTTGTCATCATTTTCTTTTTCTCTGAATGTCCGCCTGTAACCGGGCTCTTCATTGAGTTCCCTGCATTCTCCAGGTGTCCTCTCAGGTGATGGTTGCCTTTTTCTGGAGATGGGCAAATGCCTGCTCCGCCCTTCTTATATCTCATTGTTGATTACAGGCAGCTCTCCCTACCTCATCCCTAAAATTCCTGAGCTTTTATTCTTCTCACATTAATTATTGCCCTGCTTTACTGCTGTCATTAATGTGTCCCTGGGTCTTCCTTTCATTTCTCAACAGTTTGAGCCCTTGGTTCATTATCATTCTCTTCACCAATACTCCTTAAATTATTGATTATTGCAATTCATACATCAATGACTATTTTATTTACAAAATTTTTTTAAAATCTGTGTTTATTTTTGAGAGAGAGAGAGAGAGAGAGAGAGAGAGAGCACGATAAGGGGAGGAGCAGAGAGAGAGGGAGATGCAGATTCTGAAGCAGTTTCCAGGTTCTGAGCTGTCAGCACAGAGCCGACGTGGGGCTTGAACTCACAAAAGCAAGTTCATGACCTGAGCCGAAGTCAGACGCTTAGCTGACTGAGCCACCCAGGCGCCCCAGTGACTATTCTAGCATCCTGGCTCTCTTCCTTGAACTCCCCTTTCCATTTATCTTAGTTTCTTGCTCAGCCATTCACTTCCCTAGAACTTGTCATTATTGATAACTGCAAAAATATTTTTGAATGAATTAGAGTTTTTCCTAGAATGATGTGGTTCAGGTTCAACTATACCCCTCTCTTGTTTTTTTATGGCTGTGTCAATTAAGCTTGTTCAGATAAATGAGTAGATTGGAATAGAAAGATTATCGTTTATGCAGTTTTAATCTTTTTTAGACACTGAGTTATATCCCCAAATTACAGTGATGTATCATAAAAGTAGTGTTTAATGACCCATCACCTAGTAATCCTATTAGCTCTTCAGTTTTGGCAGTCATGTTACTTGCAAAAGCATTTGTTACTATAATGAAAAGAGTGGTTCACTTTCTCAGTTCTGATAAGAGATAACAGTAATTTGAATGCCTAAGTCCTTTTTTTTTTTTTTTTTTTTTTTTGGTTTTCTGGAAGTTTGCAGTCTGCCTCCCTCTGGTAATGTGAAAGAAGGGCAATTATGAAAGGAAAATCTGTACCACTGTCATAGGCCTGTGCTCATATGTGGCAAACTTTGGAAGTAGGGGAAAAACACCTTAAATTATCTTTTACTCTTTCTTGTAAACTTTAAGATATATCAAGGTAGACCTATCCATTTGAAGATAGGCATTCTATAATACCATAATAAAGTCTTTTAAAATTTCATTTACTATAAAATTCTTCAGACTTAGGTAATAATGAAAGCCAAAAAAAAAATTTCAACAATCAATGCATTCTTTTAAAGCCCACAAGTAATGATTGTTTTAACTTAATCTAATTTAATTAAATTAATTAATTTATTTTTTTTTCTAAGTGAAGCTATTCTTTTCTTCAGCATTAGAAAGTTATAATGAGGGGCATGTGGGTGGCTTAGACGGTTGAGCGGCCTACTCTTGATTTCGGCTCAGGTCATGATCTCAATAGTTGTGAGATCAAGCCCTGTGTCTGACTCCACGCTGAGCATGGGGTCTGCTTGGGATTCTCTCTCTCTCTCTCTCTCTCTCTCTCTCTCTCTCTCTCTCTTTCTTCCTCTGCCCCTTTCCCCTGCTCACATACTCTCTCTCTCTCCTCTCTCTCTCTCAAAAGATAAAATCAAAATAAAAACTCACAATGATACTTTGGCTTAAATTTGAATTAAATATATCCTTTCTTTTTAAGAGTGTTGATGTGTTTCTAATACCGAGTCTTTCTGACCAAGGGCATGACAGGTCTCTCTATTTATCTAGTTTTTTAAACTGTTATTTAGTAAAGTTCTATACATACTTTCAGATAGCAGTCCTGCACATTTCCTGGAAATTATTCCTAAATATTTTGGATTTTTATAGTTATATTGTGAATTTTAGTACAGACGAAAAGCAGGACATGGTGCTGAGATGGGGGTAATGTATAAAGGACTTTTATATACAAGCATGGGAGGGGCAGAGCACCATCTGGAATAACGAGTCTGTTTATCACGGGGCAAATAAAAGTGTTCTGCATAATTCTACCAATTTTTTTTTTTCCCATAGGAAAGGAGAAAAGAATTTGAACAAAATCTCAGAAAAACAGGTCTTGAGTTGGAAATTGAAGACAAAAGGGTAAGTGTAGCTGTTAATTTGTACCAGAGTCTTGGTGTTTTAAGCAATTGTTTTCTTCTGTTACGGACTTTGACCAAATAGACTTTGTGTTTGAGAGCAATACAATAGTTTTTTTGGCTACTGTTATCTGGATGGTAGGGCATATGGTCTTCCTGGTAAAGAAGTAGGTCAAGGATATGAATATAAGACAATGAGCAGACACTGAAAAAAATAGACATAATTCCATTCAGGATACAAAGAAAGTGAAGATACGGTTCTTGTTTCATATCTCTCATTTTTTTAATATGAAATTTTTTGTCAAATTGGTTTCCATACAACACCCAGTGCTCATCCCAACAGGTGCCCTCCTCAATGCCCATCACCCACTTTCCCTCCCTCCCACCCCCCCATCAACCCTCAGTTTATTCTCATTTTTTAAGAGTCTCTTATGGTTTGGCTCCCTCCCTCTCTAACTTTTTTTTTCCTTCCCCTCTCCCATGGTCTGGAGAGTGTTATGCTAAGTGAAATAAGTCATGCAGAGAAAGACAGATACCATATGTTTTCACTCTTATGTGGATCCTGAGAATCATATCTCTCATTTTGAAGGCTGTCTGTAATCTGGCACTCTAACTAGTTAACCTGGCCATCATCTGCATACCCACTACTTAAGCCAAGACAACTTTCTTTGCTCATGAATACGGCAAATTCTTTTACTTATTTATTTTTAATGTCTTGCCATCTATTGGTTTTCTAGAATTTCCTTCAAAATGTTTTTTTAATTTTTTTAAGCTTATTATTATTATTATTATTATTATTATTATTTTGAGAAAGAGCAGGAGGGAGAACAAGAGAGTGTGCACAAGCAGGGGAAGGGCAGAGAGAGAAGGAGAGAGAGAATCCAAAACAGGCTCCACACTGTCAGCACAGAGCCCAATGTGGGGCCTGAACTCACGAACTGTGAGATCATGACTGGAGCTGAAGTTGGACGCTTAACCAACTGAGCCATCCAGGCACCCCCTGAATTTTATTGTTAAAAATATTCTTTGTTTGTCTCTATCACCCACATGTGCACACACACACTCACACACACACACCCCGTGTATACATATACATACATACACATATGTAAGTGTAATAATACAGATACACGTTTTGAGCATTTGTTCCTCTGAAAATTTTGCTGAAAAGTTTCAATAAATTGAAAGTGCTGTGACATCTGTGATTTGTTCGAGTTGTCATAAAACTTTGTGTCTTTACTCAGTTCGGTAAAAAGTAAATCGATATGCTTCCTGTTATCTTTGCCTTCTTTTTCTACAGAACTCTGAAGATGGAAAGACGTATTTTGTCAAGATCCATGCCCCTTGGGAGGTCCTAGTTACTTATGCTGAAGTGTTGGGAATCAAGATGCCTATTAAGGAGAGCGATATTCCTCTGCCTGAGAATATCCCATTCAGCTGTATGCTTGAGCCTCTGAAGCTCCCAAAGAATGTGAAGCACCCTCATCCTGAATATTTCACTGCCCAATTCACCAGACATCGGCAGGAACTCTTCCTCATTGAAGACAAATCAAGCTTCTTTCCGTCCTCATCAAGAAACAGAATTGTAGGTAGAGAAGACCTTTGAGCACATCCCTTCAAGTGAGGCTTGTGTATCTGCACGTGCTAGTATACATCAATGCTATGTCTGCACTGGGTTTGTGCATACATTTTGATAAGTACTGGGTGCTATTGAGTCCAGGTCCACCTGGACTGCTTAAACCTGTTCACCTACCGACTTCTCAAACTGTTGTTTACACGTGAAAGGGTGACAGTGTGGGCATAGTCAAGACGGATGCTTTGTGCAATATCGGGAAAAGTTCTTAACGAAGAGCCAGGGCTTCGGTTTTACTGGTTCTTTGCAAAATGGTTTTATAATCTTAGAGTGGTTTTATAAATTCAGTGCATAGCAGGAGGAATATTGGTCATTCCAAATGGAAATGGAATTTTAAAATTTCTTTGTATATCGATAGCATTTGAGAAACCTCAAAACTTTTTCCTTTCATTTAAAACCATTTTCAATCATGGATAATATTTCCTCCCCATTTGTAGTCAATAAGACCTTTAAGTTTCCTATGAAGAGCCTCTCTGTAAAGAATCATGCTTTCTGAGTCACTGCTTCTTCATGTTAAGATAGGAATAAAGTCTAGGTTTGCCTAGAAAATTAAATGAGTTAAGGTATGAAAGGCTTCGATACCTGGAATATACTAGGTGCTCAGTAAGTGTTAGGTGTTATTATTATTATTGACCTGACTTGAGCGGGGGAAAAAAGTAATGTTCCTTTTTGCTCTGACCCTCCTCCCTGTTGCCTACTAATGTGATCACAGGGTCTTAATGATCACTTACTGCCTTTCCCAACTTGAGACTTATTTCTTTTCGGTTCAGCACTCTTCAGTGACTAAGGATTTTGAAATCATCATTTTTTCTAGTTTCTCATTTTTTTTTTTAAATTCACAGACAGGAATATTACATACAATACAATGCCTAGAATTTGCATATAAAAATATGAACCTACAAACTAAAAATGTTCTCCCTTTTCTTCCCAGCAATAAAAACCCACCACCACCACCACAACTACAACCTAAGGGGCAATCTCTAAAAAGGGAGTAAAGAGCCTATGACATGGAATCAGAAGACCTGGTTTCAAGTCGTAACTCTGCTGCTCTCTAAATAAAACAACCTCTCTTAAAACAGAGATAATGATGGTCAACACTGGCATTTCTGTCAAAACCAAATGAAAGAATGTGTGTGAAGCACTCTGCAAATTGTAAAATACTTTAGATAGACTTACTACGTTAAAAAGTAGCTACCAAAAGGCCGGCGAACCAGACCAAATTAGGAACTAGATTAAGTATAGAAATACTAGTATCCATTTATTTTTACTGCTTCTGTGTAAAGAGTGCCAATACCTTAGATTAATTCAACATTAAAACACAACAATTTTAATAATTTAATAATTTAAAATTTTATATTACATGGGGCGCCTGGGTGGCTCAGTCAGTTAAGCATATGACTCTTGATTTCAGCTCAAGTCACAATCTCATGGTTTATGGGATCAAAGCCCTGCATTAGGCTCTGTGTTGACAGCAAGGAGCCTACTTGGGATTCTCTCCCTTCCTCTCTCTGCCCTTCCCCTGCTCGCTCACTCTCTCTCTCTCTCTCTCTCTCTCTCAAAATAAAAAAGATAAACATTAAAAAATATTTATGTTACACTATCACTCTTGGCAAAAAGATGTACTAATTTAGGGTCCTAGTAACAACAGATGGAGTGCTCAGTGCTCCATAGCATTCTTGACACTAGTATTTACAAAGCTTTCTTTTTCTTTCTTTTGTAATTATAGCATAACATGAATAGAGATAGGCCCACAAGTCATAAATGTACAGCACACTGAAACAACACAAAACAAACACGGCCATGTAACCACCACCCATATCAAGGAGAAGACTTTGCTAGCCCCCCAGAGACCCTGCTGCCTCCTTCCAATCACTATTCCATCATCCTCAGTAGAAGTGGGCTTTAACTTCCAACAGCAAAGATTACACTGTTTTTACACTTCACAAAAACGGAATCATGCCGTATATATTCTTTTTTGAGTATGGCTTCTTTGGCTTAACATTTATTTGTGTGATTAATTTAGCTCTTATATGAGTTATTGTGCATTCATTTTCATTACTTGGTTTTGAAATTTATTTGTGTATGTGTCATGATGGTTGTTTTGTTTTGTTTTGTTGAGAGAGAGCGAGCGAGCATGTGAGTGGGGGAGAGGAACAGAGGGAGAGAGAATCTTAAGCAGGCTCCATCCACACTCAGTGCAGAACCCAATGCTGTGCTCAATCTCATGTCCCTGAGATCATTACCTGAGCTGACATCAAAAGTCAACGCTCAACCGAGCTACCCAGGCACCTCCGTCATTATGGTTTTAATTTGCCTTTCACTGATATAAATGGGATTGATTCTCCTTGTATATGTTTATTGCTTATTTAGATATGCGCTTTTATGAAGTCCCTGCTAAAGTCTTTTGTCTGTTTTTCAATTAGGTCTTTTCTTTACTTGTTGATTGGTAGGAATTGTTTATATATTCCTTTTATGAGCCCTTTGTTCATTATATATGTTTACTGATCTTTTCCTACTTCTTGCTTCCTTTTTCTAATGGTTTCTTTTGCTCAACAGATGTTTTTAATTTTAATGTAGTCCAATTTCTCAAACCTTTACTTTATGAATCATGCTCTTAATCTTTAACTACCACCAAGACCATGAAGTTAATTTCCTATATTATTTTTTTGAAGTTGTATTACTTTACTTTCCCCATTGAGGACTACTGTCCACCTGGAATTAATTTTTGTGCATGGTGCAGTTTTCCCACCATATGTGGTCATCGGTTTGCAACAATTATTGAAAACATTCAACTTTTCACCATTTTTCAGTTTTACCTTTGTCATAACTCATGTATCTATACATTCATAGGCCTACTTCTGGGCCGTGCTCTGCAGCTTTGATCTTTTTTGTCCATTCTTGCATCGATACTGGCAATGTTGAACTTTACTTGAGTTCTGTAGTCGTGGAAAACAGGGACAGTTACAGAAATCGCCCACTCTTCTCATTCTGGGCAACTGTAAAGGATCGCCCTTCACCACATGACTTAAAGAATATTCATAGATAACCACCACCCCCATCTCCCAATTTGACTTGAGAGCACCATTTGCCACATAGTTCATCCTAAATTCTCCTGGTCATTGGCATGTCCATTTGTGTTAGTTGTCTTTATACCAAGAAAAAAAATTAAGCTTCTCATGTCTCTATGGCAAGCGAGTAGTTACAAGTTGGAGCCAGTTGCCCGGGCTACACTGCCATAGAGACAGGGAGGTAGTGATGCTGTCTTTCTTGATGTTTACATTTAGAAGAGATGGGTCCTAGAAAACTTAAGAAACACACTCCTGCATTGTAAAACTGTCAAGAGGCTTATCTAGTAGATTTTTACAGATTTATATAAATCTCAAAGGGATGGAGAAAAAATTTATAAGTTCTCTAAAGAAATGCTCTAAGAAGAGAGAGATGGAGGAAATCCCTTTCCCTTGTGGCTCCAGGGAAATTTAGATTCACACTTAGCCTTATAATTTCTCCCTTTTGTTATTAGTTTGTGGTAATAAGAGTCAGACACAGGCCTTCCACATGCCCGCTCTTTGTTGGATAAATGGCTAGCTGAACTATTTATCTGCACTGACCCATCAAAGTATTTGTTAGCTAAACTGACCAAATTTTGATTAAACTTGGCTCCCACAGGACCTTAACCTTTGATGTACCTTTAACCCAAGCTGACACTGGCAGGTGTAACAGTCCTGCCTTAACACAAAGAAAGATGCTCTCTGAAACTGCCTTGCCTCTCCTGAATGAATGAATGAATGAATGAATGAAAAGACCCTTTCTGCCTGACTTTTCAGATGTCTGCAGATATCGCTCTTGCAATAGTTTTCCTCCCCCTCTTGCTTTTTGTTTTTAATGTTTATTTATTTATTTTGAGACAGAGCGCACACATGCGTGGTGGGGAAGGGGAGGGGCAGAGTTTGTGTGTGCAAACTACACCACCCCACCTTCTACATCTTCCTTCAGACAACAAAGGGAAGGTTTAGAGCCTGTGTCTACATTCAGACAAAGTTGGACATTGTTAAATTGTGATGGAAACAAAATGTGGAAAGCATAAAGTTCAGAAATGTGTTGTCTAATGCTTACTTCAAATTACGTCATAGGTTTATTATATTCTCTCACGGTGTCCTTTTGGAGTAGAAGATGGGAAGAAAAAGTTTGGGATTGAAAGACTGCTAACTTCTAATACCTATTCATCTGCCTATCCACTCCATGATGTAAGTATAAGCTTGGTTTTGAAATCCTGAATCCATTTTTCCTCTCCCACATTCAGAGGTTGCCTTGTTGCGAGAGAGAATCTTCCCTTTGCTTCCTCTTTAAGACAGGTTGCTTAATTCTTTCTCATGTTGGGAAAATCCCTCAAACTCCCTAGTTCCAAGCTGAGAACTTTAACAGCTATGCTGAAGCACATAGTTTATACATCTTTACATTGAGGTTTTAATGGAAATTTATTTTAAAAAAATATTACATTTGTGTGTGAATTTTCTTTAGAACTCATATTGAAAATAGTGGTTTTATTAAAAGAACATTACAGAATATGTGGAAATTTCTATCTCCATCAGATCTTTTCTATTATAAAGTTTTGAATCCATAAAGGACTTGAATTATGTGCATTAATGTGTTCATTTATTAGATACATAATTGATTTTAATGACAGGCATTTTCTTGTGTGTGTGTGTGTGTGTGTGTGTGTGTGTGTTTTTACAAATTGAAGGATTGTGGCAACCCTGTGTTGAAGAAGTCCATTGGTACCATTTTTCCAACAACATTTGTGTATTTCATGTTTCTTATTTATTTAAAAAATTTTTTTTTAATATTTATTCATTTTTGAGAGACAGAGAGAGAGACTGAGTGCGAGTGAGGGAGGGGCAGAGAGAGAGGGAGACACAGAATCCAAAGCAGGCTCCAGGCTCTGAGCTGTCCGCACAGAGCTTGATGCAGGGCTTAAACCCACAGACCACGAGATCATGACCTGAGCCGAAGTCGGATGCTTAACCAACTGAGCCACCTACGTGCCCCTCATGTCTTGTTTTTTTGAGACATGAGTTTTTTGGTTTCCCACTGCATATATAAAATTGTTTACACAATACTGTAGTCTGTTAAGTGTGCAATAGCATTATGTCTAAAAAAGAACAATGTACACCTTAATTAAAAAAATAATTTATTGCTAAAAATGCTAACCATCATCTGAGCCTTCAGCGAATTGTAATCTTGCTGGTGGAGGGTCTTGCTTCTGGACAGCTGGAAACTGATTGCTGAAGATTGGGGTGGCTGTGGCAATTTGTTAAAATAAGACAGTGAAGTTTGCTACATCAATTTGATTCTTCCTTTCACAAATGATTTCTCTGTAAGGTGAGATGCCTTTTAATGAACTGGGTCTCTTCAACAACTGTCAAGCTGATTAAGCAGAATTTTCCTAAATGGGTGACAGGTTTTTATTATTATTATTATTTTAATGTTTATTTTTAAGAGAGAGAAAGAGAGACAAAGTGCAAGTGGGGGAGGGGCAGAGAGAGAGGGAGACAGAATCCAAAGCAAGCTCCAGGTTCCAAGCTGTCAGCACAGAGCCTGACATGGGGCCCAAGCCCACAAACCATGAGATCATGACCTGAGCCGAAGTCAGCTGCTTCTCTGACTAAGCCATCCAGGTGCCCTAAATGGGTGGCAGTGTTTAACAGGAGTATCAATTCAGGTGAATTTAATTTAAGTGTTAGAGAAATCATCCTCCTTCCCCAACTCTCCCTCTCCCTGTACACACATTTTTTTCCCCTTGGGCAAAAGAATTTCTAGGTGATTATAGATTCAAAATAATGCCATGGCCATTTAGTAGAGAGAGAGATATATAGTCGGTTAATAAAACATTTCACAATGCATTCTCTGTCAGTTTTCACAGAAAAAAAGTCCTTTTGAAGATTTTGAGAATTATTTCTTTTTAGGGCATTCATTCTCTTTTTACTATTACCAGGTCATTAAACCAAACTAATATCCTCAGTCAGCAGCAACTTTAATCCATAAATCAAACCTTCCAGCAAGCAGGGTGCTTTATGATCACTAGAAACCTTAGCTGTTAGAGATAGATGTAACTTACCATTAATTCTACTTTTTTTTCTTTGTTTTCTATCCTGAATGTAAGTTTAGGTGCTAGATTTCCCCTTATGTGCTTTAAAGAATGGTTTTTCAAGATACCCAAATAGGCTGCCTTTTTATTATTTTGTTTCTCAAGATTCAGTAGGATTAGTGACAGAAGAAGAAAACAAGACGGAATCTACGTGATAGAAAATCTTCTATCTTATCACGTAGAGATTTTCACATGTGCTTAATTTAGATTGGATATTCATTCATGCTGTCTCTAGCAGTTCATTTGTCTGGACCAGCAGTTGAAAGAAGGTGTTGAACTGCCACGTGTAGACAGCACTAGTATTCTGCTCTGTTGTGAAGGGGTATTAATAAAGCTATTCAGTAGGTAACAATGGGGAAAATCTTAGGCATGAAACAATACTGAGGTTCTTTGGTGTAAAGTTTATGATACATATTTCAAGTTTTCTGGGAAATGACGGCAGTGATTGCCAGTGAGGACCAGATGAGTTTTCTGGAGGAGATTCCTGTCATAGCAGGATGACTTTGGATCATTCACTGGACGTTGCTTGGGTCTAATTTTTCTATATGTGAAGTAAAAGTGTTAGCCTATTTCTAATGTCCCAGCCAGTTACGTAGTTATATTAATCCCTGAGCTGTGACTATTCTAGTATGATTTGAGTAAAGAAAGGGCTTTCGACGTGAAAGAGCAGCTTGAGGAAAGCCAAAGGTTCAGACTTTAACTTGTATTTTTAAATAACTGGGTGCGAGAATTTAATGAATCCCTTGTGTCATCGTTTATTGTAGTTTTGGGGAGATAATTGCACATCAATGGGATATGAAAATCCAAATCTAAAAGTTAAAGAGAACATTTGCTTCATTCACTAAACTTCCTATAAAACAGTGTTTATTTGCTTCACCCTCATCTTTTGCTTTGTCATTCAAGTACTTTCATTTTGACTATCTGTAGGGTCAATATTGGAAGCCATCAGAACCTCCTAACCCTGTCAACGGGAGGTACACACTTTGCCAGAATTGGGCTCGGTTTTCCTATTTTTACAAGGAGCAGCCTTTAGATTTGATTAGGTAAGTTCCTTATTAAACACTATCAAACGGATTAAAACTTCATGATGTGATTTTTATTCACAGCAGTATCATATTCCATTCTTTTCACCACTGTTTTCACCCACCACATGTCACATGTCCCCAGTTTTGTACCCACACTATCACTTAGTCATTCATTTGTGAGCAGAATGCTGTCGGTGGAATGCGCTTCATCACCATACAGAAGTAGCTCAGTAGTTCAGAGGTTGGGACTTGGTGTGTAGGGTGGGCTGGGTTCAGATCCAAGTTGGTCAAATTATTTAACTTCTGTGAGGCTCATCAGTAAAATGGGAATAACAGTGGTGCTTTCCTTATGGGGCTATTTAATAATAAAATGAGATAATGTATATTTTTTAGCACAGGGGTAGCACTTAGTGCTTAATACGTATTAGCTTTGTTTTGTTTTGTTCTGTTTTTCTCTGAGTTCAGGAATTTAGAAGATAGCAGAAAGGTTGTGTATGGACGTCTGTGTGTGTGTGCATGTGTAGATCTCAGAGATCTGGGAAGGCGTTTGTCCTGTGACCTCAATTCTTTAGACAGTTTCATTGGCTAAGCACGAAGACTGCAGTAGCGAGTTCCTGCTTTGCACCATAACAATACTACATACATACAGGATGTTAGGAGACTCCTGCTATGATTTCAGTAAAGGAACGATCAGATTAGACCCCTGGTTGTTACAGACCCTGTTTTTTACTCCGTGATTTATATTTGTAGTACTGTGTTTACACAACATCACAGTATCCTTTTTATGAGACTGATTTGGATGCATACATCCAAACAGGTGAACGATTATCTCAACAGGTTTGTTTAAGGCAAATAAGAAGGGAAATTTTTAAGAATAAATGAAAGGCAGATAGCATATATAAGCTGGTACTTTTGGTAAATCATTGTCTGAACTCTTTATTTGATGGATGTTTTAATTGTTTTGAATAATGGTCATTTCATTTTTTAAATGATGAAAGTAGCACACGTTTATCAAAAATTCAAATAAACAGATGTGCAAAGCTTTTTTTTTTTTTAAAGTTTAATTTTGAGAGACCGTGCATGCAGATGTGTGCGAGCATAAGCAGGGTAGTTTCAGAGAGAGAGGCAGAGAGAAAATCCCAAGCAGGCTCTGCACTGCCAGCACAGAGCTCCATGCAGGGCTCAAGCCCACGAACTGCGAGATCATGACCTGAACCAAAACCAAGAGTCGGATACTCAATTGACTGAGCCACCCAGGCACCCCAAGATGTGCAGAGTTTTAAGTGAAATTCTACCTCTATTGAACTTTGCAGAAGTGACTGCTGTTGATTTGGTATATCCATTCAGTTCTATTTTTATGTGCATAATAAAATGCATACACAATCATATTTTTTCCTTAGAAAAAACAATGACATCTTTATTTACCTTTCAGCTGCAATTTTGTGTTTGCACTAAATAATATATTATTGGTACTCCTCCTGTGAATACATACAGTTCTATCTCATGCTTTTTAAGAGAACACAGAGTGCCATATTGTAAATTTTGCATAATTCATTTATCTGGTTTTTAATTGAAAAACAGGTTGTCCCAGATTTTTCACTGTTACAAACGTGTGGCTAAGAACAGTTGTCAGACATTGTGCCCTTGGAGGATGTTTTCATAGCATATTTTCAAAGAAGCAAAGTCATCAGAATGAAGGTTTACATAGTTTTACAGTGTTCAAAATATATTTAAAATATGTATTCATTTGACATTTTAAAACTATCAACAGGTGTTTCTGCTATGAGTATTCCCCAAAGGTTTGTATTTATAACCCTAGATACACACAAACACATTACATCTTGGGTCAGTGCCAATGTAGCTGTAATACTTCGTTAGCCCTTGCTAATTTCCTTTTACGACAAAGTGGAAGCTCAAGTATTTAATCAGATGACAGTGTCTAGCTGAAATTTAAGAACTTTTAAGTTTTTCATTTTCTTATAATAACTTATAATTTATAGCAAGTTATACTGCCTTTTCTGATTCAATAGTGAAATAATATTTTTATTTATTTAAAAAATTTGTATTGTTTATTTAATTTTGAGAGAGAGAGAGAGACAGAGCAGGTTTGGGAAAGGGGCAGAGAGAGAGGGAGATACAGATTCTGAAGCAGGCTCCACGCTCTGAGCTGTCAGCCCAGAGCCCAACACGGGGCTTGAACTCAGGAGCAGTGAAATCATGACCTGAGCTGAAGTCGGCCACATGCAAAACATGAATCTTGATCCTTTCCTATACAGAAATTTAAACTAACTTGAATGGATCAGGGAACTTAGTGTAAGGGCTAAAAATACAAAACTTCTAGAAGAATATTTAGGAGAAAAACTCATATGGCCTGAGATTAGGCATGGACTTTTCACAAAAGACATAAAAAGCCCAATTTAAAAATTCATAAATTGGATTTAATTAACATTGAAAATGTCTGCTCTCTAAAAGACACCGTTCTAAAAATAAAAAGGCAAACCACAGACTGGAGAAAATACTTGCAACACACCTATCAGTAAAGGACATCTAGAATATTGAAGGAACTCTTAGAATTCAATAATGAGACAAAATCTCTAAAAATGGACAAAAGATTATAACAGATACTGCACCAAAGAAAGATATTTATGGATGGCCAATTAGTACATCAAAAGATGCATAACATCTGTATTCACTAGAGGAATAAGAGTTAAAATGTTTGCCATTGAGATACCACCACACCACCCACTATAATAGCTAAAATCTAAAAGATTGGCAACAAAAAGAGCTGACGGGTGTGGAACAACTTGAAGACTCAAAGTGCTGCTAGAATGCCAAATGGAGTAGCAACTGTATAAAAAAATTTGACACTTTCTCATCAAGTTAAATACGCACTTTGTGTATGACCAGGCAATTCCGCTACTAAGTCTTTGCCCACGACAAATGGAGCATATATGTCCACAGAAACACCACCGATTGAATGTTTATAGCAGATTAATGCATGGTAAGAAAAAACTGGAAACAACCAAAGGCCGCCAATGGGTAAATGGATAAACAAATTATCATATATTCATACAATGGTTTTTTGTTTTTTTGTTTTTTTTCCTCTGAGAGAAATTACAGATAGATGCAACATCAAAGGATGAATCTTAAAAGCATTATGCTAAGGAAAAGAAGCAGGCCATGGAAGGCTGCATAGTCTTAGGTTTCCATTTATAAAACATTCTGGAAGAGACAAAACTATAGGGACCTAAATGAAAGTAGTGGTTGCCCAGATCTGGGGTTTGGGGAAAGGGTTAGATGCAAAGGACCCTAAGGGAACCTTAGGTTCCATCATCTGAGATGATGGAAACTCTCTATGTGTTGACTCTGGTGGTGGTTACCTGAGCGCATGCGTCTGAACTTACCAAATTATGCGCTTAGGTGTATGCACCCCAATCAATTTGATTAAAAAACAAAAAGAAAGAAACACCACTCCTCTTAAAGGATTAACTTTCTGGGATAGAGGGTGAGCTAGGGTTTGGTGGATTCCTCCTTGGAGAGATGAGCACCGTTGGCCTGGAGGAGCTGGAGTCCTTACACAGTGGCCTGGAAGCGGTGTTGGACGCTGACCCCCAAAGATATTCCCAGTATATGTGAGACATATCTGGGGGACTCCGGGGACACCGGAAAGGAAATGACGCGGGAGACGGGGGGGCCAAGGCCTGCAGTTGTACAGGTAGGAAGTGGCAGTTGAATAGTGGATTCATCAACGAACGCGACGTGATCTCATTGATACGGTGTACCAGTCCTTAAGCTGTGGTTCCTCAGCTGCTTCATGAAATTGAGGATGGAACTCTCAAAATCACGAGTATGCGTTGCCACTTGGCTCACTGGGACTCTGCCAGCAGGAAGCACTGGAGGAGGAAACAAGGATCTGTTTCTGTTGTTTTTTGTGGGTTTCCCGTTTGCTTCCTGTGAGCGAGCGATTCCCCAGCAACGCTCCTAGTCCTGGATGGGGCAGTGCCTTCCTGTTGCTGAGGCTGCACGCCGCGTACAGTTTTCCCGACCCTTGCAGACCCGACCCCGTCTGACCTGCTCTGAGGTCCCAGCACGAGCCTGCCAGGACCTCCTTCTCAGAGACCTGGGTCCCAGCCCCACTGGCCCCCTCCCGTGACTTTAGAGACACCAACAGCAGCTATGAACAGCTTCTTCTGAGATGACATTCAGCTCCGTGGAGCCCCGGGTTGTTTATGACAACTTCGGTCATCCAAAGTGTGATCCTGTTTCTCAACTCTATAGTTTATGTTTTCTTCCTTGCTTCTAATAAGTCCCCCATTTTTTATATGAATTTTGACTATCCAGCTACAAATCTTGTTTGATTTCTCCACTGTTTTCACTCTGCTTAGTAATAAACAATCTGTGGGGAAGTTCGGCTACTCATTAAAATTTCTCCCTAGACACAGCATATAGAATGGTTCTCACCTGAACCAATATTCACTGTTTTGGTTGCAACGTGAATTTCCAACTGTATTATTCCTTCCTTGTTTAATTGTTGTCACTCAGCATCCTTTTACCCAACTTCCATCAGGAGCCCTGGGAGCTGGATCCTATGTCTTTATAACATTGCTCCTTTTTCCTCACCAGAACTCTACCCCACTCACTTCACACGTTAAGATTTATTTCAGTTTGTTTTCAGTTTTAGTGAAAACCCAGGAAAGTGGCACTCTATCCCTGATCCCTTTCATCCCATTCCTTGCCCTCTTTTCTTATATATTATCCCTTATAACTGGCCAACTTCTCCATTTTCTGATTTATCTTTATGAAAAGAAGCAGATATATGTATTTTCTGAACTTTCTTTTTCATTTTTAAGTGGCATTCTATATAGACTCTTCAGCAATTTGCTATTTTCACTTAATACAGTCTGAAGATCAATCCATATGCATTCATTGAGCCACCCTCATCCATTTTTCAGCTTTCTGGTACACCATTATGTGTACTTGGACATTGAGGTAGCCTCCCGGATTTCATGATTACAAAGTGTTTCCATGAGTAAAAATGTACCTGTGTATTTTTGTATTGTTGAGAGTGTGTTTTCAGGGTAAATCCGTATGTATGAGGTTGTTGGGTTGCAGGGTAAGTGCGTATGTAGTTGTGTTACATATCGCCAAATTTCCCTTCACTGGGACTGGACCATTGGGAATTCCCACCAACAGTATATGGAAGTGCAGAGTGCACGATTAAGTTTTCTAATTCTTGCCAGCTGACTGGTGGGAAGCAGTGTTTTAGTGTAGCTTTAATCTGTACTTCCCTTATTATGTACACAATTGAACATCGTTTTGTATGTTAAGGGATAGTTTTGTAGCTTTTTAAATGAATAGTATATTCATATCTTTTGTCTATTTTTTCTATAGGATTTTTGCCTTCTTTCTCAATGTTTTTAAGTTTTTAATATACTGAGGTTTTATTACCCTTTATCTGTAGTATGTATTCTTAGTATTTTCTTCAAGTTTTCCATTTGCATTTTGACTTTGCTTATGGGTTTGTTTGTTTGTTTTTTTAACTTCGTTTGGTTCTTGCTATGTAGAAGTATTTTCTCATTTTTTTCATGAAGTCAAGTTTATCAAAATTTTTATTACATTTGGATTTTTAGAGACAGAATGCCTTTCTATACACTCAAGATATAGAGGATTTCACCTACATTTGTTTTACTTGAATAGTTTCAATTTTAACGTTTAGATTCCTGATCCATTTAAAATTTATTCTTACATATTTTGTGAGGAGTATATCTAATTTTATCTACTTGTCCCAAACCATTTATTAAGTTTATTGATGTTGCAGTAATTTGAGGTATGACCTATATCTTCAAGGTTTTTTTTAATGTTTGATTTATTTTTGAGAGCGAGTGTGAGAGGGGGAGGGGCACAGAGAGAGAGGAGGACAGAGGACACAAAGCAGGCTCTGTGCTGATGGCAGCGGGCTCAAACTCGCGAATAGTGAGATCATGACCTGAGTGGAAGTCCGACGCTCAACTAAGTCACCAGGTGCCACGTATCTTCAAGTTTCTTTTAAAAAAAATTATTTATTTTGAGAGCGAGAGAGAGGGAGGGGCAGATAGAGGGAGAGAGAGATCCTAAGCAGGCTCTGGGTTGTCTGCGTGGAGCCCGACTTGGGGCTCGTACTCACAAACCATGAGATCATGACTTGAGCCAAAATCAAGCATCTGACTTTGGCTCAGGTCATGATCTCACAGCTTGTGAGTTTGAGCCCCGAGTCAGGCTCTATACTGACAACTCAGAGTCTGGAGCCTGCTTCGAATTCTGTCTTCCTCTCTCTTTGCCCTTCCCTGACTAGTGCTCTGTCTCTCTTTCAAAAAATAAATAACATTAAAAAAAAAAAAAAAAGAGTTGGATGCTTAACCAACTGAACCACCCAGGCACCCTGGTACTCCCTTCATCTTATACTAGATTTCTATATGCAGTTGAGTTTATATGAATGTCCTGTTTTATTCCTTTGATCTAGCTAACTACTCATGCATCAGTACCAGGCTGTTTTAATTATAGCACTTTGGCTGTAGTATGTTTTACTATGTGGTGTCTTTGAGTATGTTTTAAAGTCTGTTTGGGCTCATAAACCTCATCATGGCTTTTACTCTCAGTGTTTCTTTGTATATTCTGCATGTTTATTCCTCCATATAAACTTTATTATCAACTTGTCTAGTGCTTAATAAAAAGAAAAAGATCACTGGTATTTATAAGGGATCACATGAAGTTTATAGTTTAACTTAGACTGGCCTGATAGCTTGGTGATAATTCAGTCATTCTAACCAAGGAAAAGCCATGTTAAGGAAAAGATAGGTCTTTGTCCAAACCTACTTTTGGGTTTTTCAAGAGTGTTACAGACTTTTCTTTGTATACATTAGGAAACTTTCCTAAATTTAATCTGAAGTATTCTATACTTTTGTTGCTTTATAAATTTATGTATTCTCTTATAATATATCTTTTAACTTGTTATTATTTATATATTGAATGCTATAATTTTTGCATCATAATTTTATATTCTGATGCCTTAATTTTTCATTGAACCACTTTTATCATTGATTCTTTAAGGTTATCCAGGTATATTACCATGTCATTTTTTTTTTGAGAGAGAGAGAGAGCACGTGTGAGAGTGAGTGGAGGAGGGGAGGAAGGAGAGGGAAAGAGAGAATCTTAAGTAGGCTCCACTCACATCCATCTCAGAGCTTGACTCTGGCTTGATCTCAGAACCTTGAGATCATGACCTGAGTCAAAATCAATACTTGGACACTTAACTGATTGAGCCACCCAGGCACCCTGCCATGTCATTTTTAAGTAGAAGGAGTTTACTTTTTCTTTACCAATTCTTAGGTCTCCAGTTATTTTCTTTTGTTCAGTTGCATTGGCTAGTAATTCCAGGACATCTTAAATAGTAATGGATAGTGGGTGTCCTTGCCTTGTGGAATGTTTCCAGTGTGTCCTCGTAAGTAGAACATTATTTTGGCCTTGTCCATTGCTTTATCATTTTGCTAGGAAGCTTCGAGAGTTTCTTTTTTTTTTTTTTTAATGTTTCTTTATTCTTGAGAGAGAGACAGAGACAGAGACAGAGACAGAGTGTGAGCAGGGGAGGGGCAGGGAGAGAGGGAGACACAGAATCCGACCATGCCCTGAGCTGTCAGCACAGAGCCCAAGGCCGGGCTTGAACTCACAAACCGTGATATCATGACCTGAGCCGAAGTCGGACGCTCAACCAACTGAGCCACCCAGGCGCCCCTTTTGCTTGTTTGTTTTAAAGTTTGATTGTTTTAACACGTTATGTTTTGGAGTTGATTATTCTAAGTCAGTTTTTCCTGGTTCCTCCTGGATCCTTTAATGCGTACCTTCTATTTTTGTTTTTTTGTGTGTGTTTGTGTGTGTGTGTGTTTCTGGAAAATGTTCTTGGGTTATAGTTCTAAAACATTAGTTCAAGTATTTTAATTTTCTTTGGATTCCAATTCGTTGTATGTTTGGTCTTTTTTGCCTGTCTTCATACCAAGTAATTTCTCTGAGATTCTGTTTACTTCTGCGTGTTATTTTCATACTTTTGAAAGGTTTCCTGTTTTTCTTATCATCCTTTATTAGATTTTCACTGAACCCTCCCTTTCTTCTCTCTCTTGAATACCTCATAATTTCAGCATCAATTCTGATATTACAGTATATGATTTTACTTTTTCCTCTCTTTATGGAGTTTCCTCTATTTATTCCATTTCCTCCCACTGTTAATTTTCTATTCCTGGTATTTTCTTATATCTTCAAATATTTATTTGAGGACATTTTAATTCAGTTTGTAGTGCTTTATTACACTATTTCTTTTGTTCTTTTGGGAGAATATTCATTAGCTGAAATTATTTGTTTAACATTTTCAGTTTTTGTAACATAGATTTGTATGGCTATGGTCTGCTTTTGTCTGTCTATATTTAACGCACATAAAGAGTTTCTAGCATTAGAGGGCACTCTTCTCCTAGTTCTTTCCTATTCCATGCATTTCTTTTATGGGTGATGGTATGTGCTTACCATGTGCTATTTCCCTCATTTCTACAGGATCCTAACTACCTCTCTTATTTTCTTTCTCTTTACTGCAACAGCTTTAAGAAGTACCACCCTTTATAACTGATTATTCCCCCCAAATATCGCTTCTCTGAGATGGACTCTTGCAACTGTTGCTTATTTTCAGATCCCCTCCTTTTGCCCAGGACTATGAATTTCCATGTCGCAGATAGGTTCAGTGTTGATTTAGTTTTTTCCCCCCCAGCGAGTGATTTTGTGTGTATTTGTCTAATGTCTCCACCTTACTTTACATTTTTTTTTTTTTAAATTAGAATTTCCTAAGCATCATCTTCACTGCTCTTTGGTGCTTCAGATTTGTGGCAGCAAGTGGCAGGTGGTCTGTTGGATATGGGTTTATTTTTTTACCTATAGGTAATTTGATGGTCATGGTGTTCTTTGTCATGATGCTGAAGGCCTGTATCAGGTGTGGTTTTATTTCCTCTCCTTGTTGACTTTATGGTTTTTAGGAAAAGTTTTAGAGATTTGATGGCACTTGATAGCAAGAGGATAAAAATAAAAACATCCTTAAGAAGAGAAAGGAATTGTCCATAGATGCATGATTACAATGCACAAATTCCTTTAATTTTTCAAGTTACTATTTTTGAGAAAGAGAGAGCAGGAGAGGGGCAGAGAGAGGGAGAGCGAGAATCCCAGGCGGGCTCTGTACCGTCAGCATGGAGCTTGAACCCACGAACTGTGAGATCATGACCTGAACCGAAATCAAGAGTCATACACTTAATTGACTGAGCCACCCAGGTGCTCCACACAAATTCCCTGAGTGAACATTTATTAAACATCACTGGATATCAAGCAAGAGAGTAGGGCTACAAAGATAATCAGAACATCGTTTCCTAATATGAATATATTCCCAGGAAGACACAGAAACGTATAATTATAACAGAATGATACTCATGGAAGAACAGCATAGAGGAAAAAGCACCCACTTTTATGACAAGCTCAGGGAAAATTTCACAGCACTGATTCTTGAGCTGCCTCTTGAAAGGTAAGTAGCAAGTTGCTAAGTAAGCAAGTGGGGGTAAGAATGTCTCAGACAGAGAGAAGTACAGAGTGCTGGGCTAAGAAGGAATATTGCACATTTATTTCTTCGTGTAGGAGTAGAAGCAGGTGAAACAATGTTTATCAGCAACGTCATGCAGGACACTGCTAAAAGAAGGGATAAAACTGTTGAAGGAAGAAGAGGGCAGGTTCAGTTTTTTGCTCTAAAACCATCACTGCATTGGAAATAAGGACACAGTTGAGAGGGATGCAAGACTGAAGTCAGGGAAGTAAGGAGGCTATTACAAATTTTCAGTGATAGGTACTGACAATCATATCCAAGGTATTGCTAATAGAAAATAGGGGAGACTATGGATTAACAAAAGATTTTTGTGGCAAAATTTATTGCACTTTGTAGATGGCTGGATGTGGAAGATTGGAAAAAAAAAGGCATAATGACTTCGGATGGCTAGAAAGAGATTGTCTATTTATTTGTTTACTTATTTATTTATTTATTTATTTAAAAGTTTGAGAGAGTGCTTGCACATGCACTTAAGTGGGGGAGGGGAAGAGAAGGAAGGAGGGAGGGGGAGAGAGAGAGAGAGAGAGAGAGAGAATCCCAAGCAGGGTAGCAGGCTCCATGCTGTCCGTGAAGAGCCCAAAGCAAGGCTTGATCATGACCTGAGCTGAAATCAAGAGTCAGACGCTTAACCAACTGAGCCACCCAGGTGCCTCTAGGGAGAGATTTAGAATTTAGGCGTCCGATTTTCTGGATTTCACATATTCCGTGTTACCTCTACACGAAACTTAAGTTCCATATTGAAATATTTGTAAATAGGTTTGCTCTCTTTTGGGGACTTACCATTTTGTCATATTAGATTATGTTTTCAAAGAAAAAAATGGGAATACCAAGGTTGCTATCATTGGATTATCAGTCTTTAATTTTAATTTTTTGGTAACATTTATTTGTTATTGAGAGACAGAGACAGAACATGAGCATGGGAGGGGCAGAGAGAGGGAGAGACACAGGATCCAAAGCAGGCTCCAGGCTCTGAGCTGTCAGCACAGAGCCTGATGTGGGGCTTGAACTCACAAACCATGAGATCATGACCTGAGCTGAGGTCATACGCTTTACTGACTAGAGCCACCAAGGCACCCCCAGTCTTCATTTTTATATGCCCTCCAATCCTATTTTATCTTGCCAATTTAAGAGCTCTCTATATTTTTTCTTTCGATAACCCCTGTTTTGAGTGGCTTAATACTTGATATGTAGCTATATAGTAAATAGCTTAGAATATAAGTATATTTACAGTAAATACAATGGTGCTATTAAAATGCTATTAAATGTAACAGCTAAGTGTCTCAGATGTTCATTAACTCACTATAAAATGAATCACTGTATTTTTATTTTTTTTTAATGAATCACTTTAGATCAAATGTTTGCATTTGTTTGTTCATTCCTCAAGCCTATATTCAGTTAAATTTTATCATCATTCTTTTGATTATTTGCTGTGTCTCAGACTAAGTCTTGGGAATCCAATATTAGACCAATGCTTTCTCACAAAATCTCACAATGAATGTCTTCTACCTGTCATGTGCTATTTAGATGATATGGGGCCACAGATGTGTTCAAAGTCTAGTAAGTAAAACAGGTTAAGAATGCCCTAAGTGTGAATATAAGGCACATTTTTCTAAAAATAAGTACTTAAAAAAAGAGTTCCCTTTATATTTGAGTCTTTATAGAGTGTCTCATGTTATTAGATTTCTCTCATTTAATTGTTATGAATAGTGAGATAATTTAACATCTTAAATGTTATTTCAAATTTTTTTTTTAATGTTTATTTATTTTTGAGAGAGAGAGACAGAGACAGAGTGTGAGCAGGGGAGGGACGGAGAGAGAGGGAGACACAGAATCGGAAACAGGCTCCAGGCTCTGAGCTGTCAGCGCGGAGCCCGATGTGGGGCTCAAGCTCACAGACTGTGAGGTCATGACCTGAGCTGAAGTCGGACGCTTAACCGACTGAGCCACCCAGGCGCCCCTTAAATGTTATTTCAATACTGTGTACATTTTTACCATAATATACATCTAAGATATGTCTTTTGCTTTTTTACACTCTTAGGAGATGGTTTAGTTGTTAATCTGATTGTTAAGCTTCCCAAATCCATGGTTTAGTAAAATAATTTCTATGACTCCATATATAATAAATCCTCATCTGAAAATTTCTATAAATTTTAAAGAATTTTTTAATACAAATAAAGGTCTAGAGTTCTTGAAGCCTTTGTTTTTTCATTCTCAAGGAATAAGATTCTTGATATTTGAAAGTAAGAAAAATGTAGTTCTTTAAAAATAGGTTGTTGTGGGGCGCCTGGGTGGCTCAGTCGGTTAAGCTCCGACTTCAGCTCAGGTCACGATCTCGTGGTCCGTGAGTTCAAGTCTCGCATCGGGCTCTGGGCTGATGGCTCAGAGTCTGGAGGCTGCTTCGATTCTGTGTCTCCCTCTCTCTCTGCCCCTCCCCCGTTCATGCTCTGTCTCTCTCTGTCTCAAAAATAAATAAACTTTAAAAACAAAAAATAAAAAAAAAATAGGTTGTTGAACTAGTTTCCTTATGAATTTCCAAAGAATTTTAGGTTAAATCTGTAGCAGTAATCTTGATGTCTTAACTTCAAAAAATTATTGGTTTTGTAATTTTTAAAACATCAAGTGGAAATAGATATGGTAAATAGTAAATTCCACAAAATCAAATATTTTTATCCTTTATTAAAAGAGTTTGATGTTATGCAGTATTGCAGTAATTGCTATATTTTTCAGCAAACAAAAAGAAAAAAGAAAAAACGAGTTCATGTATCCTAAGTGTAAGTGAAGCTAAGGAAGTTGTGAGTGGCAAATTAACAAGAGAAGAAGATGGGATTATAATTTAACTTCAAGTTTGTAGTGATTTGAGGAGCAGAACAAGAGAAAACAACAGTGCAAAATGTTTATAATCAGTGAAAATAATGAAAAATGGTATAAGCATAAAGATGCCTATTTAATTAGAAGAGATTAGGAATTTTGAAAACTGAAGAATATGAGGTTCAATAAAATTAGTATTGAATATGAGAAAATATTTAAATATTAGGAAATTAAGTTTATACCTTTATGTTCCTAGTTGCCTTTTTTCTGAGCATGCATGGAAGTTGTAATTTAATATTAAGTGATGTAATAGACTTATATACAGCATGCTATTAGAAGCCAAAAGGATCATATCTACCTACCTTGGAAACTGCAGAAAGGCTTCACAGATTTAGTAACCTGAGCTCTATATGAATTACGAAGATTAATCTGTTGTTTTTTTAACATTTATTCATTTTTGAGAGACAGAGAGGCATAGCATGAGCAGGGGAGGGGCAGAGAGAGAGGGAGACACAGAATCCGAAGCAGGCTCCAGGCTCTTAGCTGTCAGCACCGAGCCTGATGTAGGGCTTGAACTCATGGACTGTGAGGTCTTGACCTGAACCAAAGTTGGACGCGTAACCAACTGAGCCACTCAGGCCCTCCAGTTTTGTTTTGTTTTGTTTTTAATGTGATTTTCTGAGACAGAGAAAACTATCTTCTTTGCTTCCTTAAGAGATTCCTGTAAGGGGGACTTTAAAATAAGTCAGTCAGAGAAAGATAAATATCATATGATTTCACTCATGTACTATTTAGGAAACACAACAGATGAACATAGGGGAAGAGAAGGGAAAGTAAGATAAAAACTGAGAGGGAGGCAAACCATAAGAGACTCTTAAATGTAGACAACAAACAGGACTGCTGGAGGGGAGGTGGTTGAGGGATGGACTAAGTGGATGATGGACATTACGAAGGGCACTTGGTGGGATAGGGACTGAGTATCATCTGTAAGTGATTCATCACTGGATTCTACTCCTGAAACCAATATTCCACCATATCTTAACTAACTTGAATTTAAGTAAAATCTTGGAAGGAAAAAAATGCAAAGTTAAAATTAAAACAGAACAAAACTTGGTTTAAGACTTGAACATTTGTGACAAGTAATGCTATAATTTTTCAACTCTTTGTAAAGCAAGAGCTGAATTGCATATTTTATGGACCTTTTTTTAAATGTTTATTTATTTTTGAGAAAGAGAGAGAGGGAGACACAGAATCCAAAGTAGGCTCTCAGCGCAGAGCCCGACCCAGGGCTTTACCTGATGAATTGAGAGATCATGACCTCAAAGTCGGATGCTTAACCGACTGAATCACCCAGGGTCCCCTTTATGGAATTTTTCTTAAGCAGCCCTTTTTAATTCCTTAGTTTGCTACCTCTATCACAATTCTATAAACATCTATCAGAGATCCAAAATTGGAGGGAGATGCAACTTTATACATATAACCACTCTTGATGAATGTGGTGAGAGTACCTTCTTCTATATTAGAAAGAGAAATAAAGCGAAACTCCATGCAGATTAGGAATGTGATTTTGATTTGTTAATTGCTAGAAGTTACATCGCAGAATGTTCTACATTTTAGTACATTAAAGTCTCCTGAAACATTGGAAGCTTTTCAAATTTATACTTATTATTTCAAAATTAAAAGTTAACTTACATTCAGTTGGCTTCCTATTTATATGTGTTAACTCTTTTGGTCCTTGCACCACTTCTTTGGATAAGCATCGTCTTATATTTTAGGACGTGGAAACCAGAGTTCAGAAAGTTTAGTAACTCTACCAAAATGACAGGGCTAGAAAGCAGTGGAGCCAGGAATACATGTCTCTTCTGAATACAAAACCAAGGGTCTCTGGATTGTATCTTTCTCTTAAACTTTGATACTATTTTTTTACCTTCTTTCATAGGGATTATTATGGAGAAAAGATTGGCATGTATTTTGTCTTTCTTGGATTTTACACGGAAATGCTGTCCTTTGCGGCTGTCGTTGGCTTAGCTTGTTTCATTTACGGCTTATTATCAATGGATAATAACTCAAGCAGGTACGTGCAACTGAATTGCCCAAACAGAGAAAACATCTTGATGTCATACTAACTGAAACAACTGCTCTTATTATTTCCCTGGCATTTGTTTCAGAGTGTCTCCTGGTGGCAGCAGATAATTGATATTTCTGATAAAAACCCAAATGTAATGGCTGCCCTCACCTAGTGCCTTACAGAAAATCTATAAATGATCAGCTCTAAAGATTCTGTTTCTCAAAGCATGACTTGACCTACTACAGAGATTGCTGCTTTATTGTCCCTTCTGCCATATTTGAGAAGCTGTGTAAACTGTTGTTCTATCACCTAAAAGCACATCACTTTTAAAATCACTTTGCTGTCCCCTCTGCAGCACTGAAATCTGTGACCCTAAGATTGGAGGGCAGATTATCATGTGCCCGCTCTGTGATCTAGTGTGTGATTATTGGAGACTAAATACTACGTGTTTGGCTTCAAAGGTATGTATGTATTGTGGTATGGGAAAAGACTTGGGATTTCTCTTTTTGTATTGCGTTTGATACTAAATAGTCTTTGTGATGTTATTGTTTTTGCAGATCTCGCATTTGTTTGATAACGAGTCCACAGTGTTCTTTGCAATATTCATGGGAATTTGGGGTGAGTAAACGGCCACATAAAAAACAACTCTCTCGGGGCGCCTGGGTGGCGCAGTCGGTTAAGCGTCCGACTTCAGCCAGGTCACGATCTCGCGGTCCGTGAGTTCGAGCCCCGTGTCAGGCTCTGGGCTGATGGCTCAGAGCCTGGAGCCTGTTTCCGATTCTGTGTCTCCCTGTCTCTCTGCCCCTCCCCCGTTCATGCTCTGTCTCTCTCTGTCCCAAAAATAAAATAAAACGTTGAAAAAAAAAAACAACAAAAAAAACCAAAACAACTCTCTCCATGTTATGTGTTATATGGTCATATAACATATACTGATGGCATATCTTATATACCAAAGGTGACATGGGATCTTTGTGTGTTTGCTAACTAACAGTACACTACATCAGTGGTCTGTATTCCTTGGTCTTTGGTCCAAAAAAGGTCTTTATTCATCATCTGTTTATTTCTCTGAGAGATAATATAATTTTTGAAACTTTGTATATATTCAGCTCACACCGTCTCCCAGTGCTATGATAAAAAAAACAGTTCAATAAGTATGTAATTCAGGAGAGAGTACACATAAATATTTGCTGGCTGGAAAATACTGAATCATAGATACAAAGTTGAACAAGAATCAACAACTGTTGAGGGCTGTTAAATCAATGTTTGAGTCCAAATTCCCTGTGTATAATTCTGGTTCCAGCTTCCAGTTATATTTGTTAGAAATCTTCCATATAAAGTAGAATTCCCCTTAATTTTGGAAATGTCCCAGTGTTTCATCTTTTTTCTTCTTTTTTTTTCATCTTATTCCTGCTGTCAGTGAGGAAAATATTTTACGTAAAGACTAACTCAGCAGGAGGAAACCTAAAGACTTCCAAAACATGTCCCAAATTTCAGGGGACTCTGGGAAGAAATAGATTTTTTCTTTCCAATTAAAAAAATTATTTAGTAATCACAAATATGTGTATTTAAAAACTGGGCAAGGGAGCGAGGGTAGCTCAATCCAGGGAAAAAGACACCAAAATTTGTGGATGTGTGTGAAGATTTATGGGTTTCCACCACTTGTGCTTGGCTGCTCTGCTCTGAAGACAGTGGCCTCGATTCAAAGAACAGAGAATAGTCAAATCTTACCAGCAGTTCTCTAATAACCCCGACGTTGTTAAGTACAAATACATCTTTATCACGTAGCTGCCAAATTTTTCCTCGATCATTACTTGGAATCAGCAGTGAACGAGAGGTACACAAATTACAGCAAATATAGTGGTTTTCGGTTGTTTGCACATAGAGAGATGGTGTACCAACACCAACCTCATACTTCATCACAAACAGAGACACAGCCATATGCGGAACACCCAGACACTTGAAGTATTTTGAGGAGGTGTTACCATCGGTTCTTTCAGAAAAGTTTATGTTAGTAGTGAATTGGTTTACCTTTGGTTTTTGAGGCTCGTGGCCGAATTCTAGGAAAGCAGAACTTTAGAGATATTTGTTTTAGTACAGCCACTAATAAATCATTAAGCCGAATCAAAGGATGCGTTGGCAGAATAGATGTGAAGAAAAAAACATTCTTGGTTAAAGGAATAACACTAGTTCAAGAGGTTGAGACGTGAAAATAATGCTTCCTATGCTTTGTAGTGGCAGATAGGAAATGCTTTTTATTTTTTTAAACTTTTTGTTCATAATGAAAATACACACTCATCATAGGAAATTCAAGTAGTATATAAAAGCAGGGAGAAAATAATGTTAAAGTTACTAGAAATGGAAACATTATCATGGCCATAGTTTTTCAGAATCTTTTCTTCCATGTGTGTGGGCATGTGTGTAAATATAATTTTACATAACTGATATACATAGTTTTAAATCTATATTTTTATTTAAAACTGAGTGACGAGACTCCTTCCAGGGTAACAGATATGTGAATGTGTGTGTATATGTGTGTGTGTGTGTGTATTTATGACTGAATGGAATTGCCTTAAAAAATTTTTTTAATGTTTATTTATTATATAGAGAGATAGAGAGAGCAAGGGAGGAGCAGAGAGAGAGGGAGACACAGAATCCAAAGCAGGCTCCAGGCTCTGAGCTGTCAGCACAGAGCCCCACATGGGGCTTGAACCCACAATCATGACCTGAGCAGAAGTCAGAGGCTTAACTGACCCAGGTGCCCCACTGTGTCCATTTTCTAATCAGATTAGTTTTGTTTTTGTTTTTTTTTGTTTTTTTGCTGTTGAGTTGTATGATTTCTTCAGATATATAAAAAATGATATTAGCCCCTTATCAAATACATAATTTGCAAATATTTTCTCGCATTCTGTAAGTTGCCTTTTTATTTTGTTAATGGTTTCCTTTCCTGTGCTTTCTAGTTTGTTCAAAGTCTTACTTGTTTATTTTTGCTTTTGTTGCCTTAGCCTTTATGTTAAATCCAACAAATCATTGCTTTGACCAATGTCAAGGAACTTACCCACTATGTTTTCTTCTGGGAGTTTTATGGTTTCAGATCTTAGGCTCAATCAGTCCGTAATCTATTTTGAGTTGATTTTGGTATATGGTCTAAGACAGGGATTTGGCTTTGTTCCTTGGCAAATGAATATCTAGTTTTCACGAAACCATTTATTGAAGAAACAATCCTTCCCACATTGAATATTCTTGGCTCCTCTGTGAAATACTCGTTTATCATACATGCATGGATTTATATCTGAGCTCTTGATTATGATCTGTAGGTCTATGTGTCTGTTTTTATGCCACTATCATCTTGTTTTGATTACTATAGCTTTGTAATGTAGTTTATAAAGTGTAATTGCGATAGCTTTGAAATCAGGAAGTGTGATGCCTACTGCTTTGTTCTTCTTTCTGAAGACTGCTCTGCCTCTTCCAGGTCTTTTGTGGTTCCATACAAATTTTAGTATTGTTTGTTCTATTTCCCTGAAAAATGTCATTGGAATTTTGATAAGGATTGCATTGAATCTGAAGATTGCTTGGGTAGTATGGACATTTTTACAATATGATTCTTGTAGTCCGTAAGCATGGAATGTCTTTCCATTTATTTGTGTCATCTTGAGTTTATCAATATCTTGTAGTATTCAGTGTACATATCTTTCACTTCCTGAGTTCTGTTTATTACTAGATATTTTATTCCTTTTGATTCCATTAGAAATGGGATTGTTTTCTTTATTTTTCTTTCTGATAGTATGTGGTTAGTGTATAGAAACAACTAATTTTTGTATATTAAGTTTTATCCTCAAACTTTACTGAATTCCTTTATTCTGTTTTTGGTGGAATCTTTAGGACTTTCTTTTTTTTTTTTTTTTTAAAGTTTATTTATTTTTGGGACAGAGAGAGACAGAGCATGAACGGGGGAGGGGCAGAGAGAGAGGGAGACACAGAATCGGAAACAGGCTCCAGGCTCTGAGCCATCAGCCCAGAGCCCGACGCGGGGCTCGAACTCTCGGACCGCAAGATCGTGACCTGGCTGAAGTCGGACGCTTAACCGACTGCGCCACCCAGGCGCCCCTCTTTAGGACTTTCTATACATAATTTAATACCATCTGCAAATAGAGACAGTTTTATTTTTTTCTTTCCAAATTGTATGCCACTTATTTCTTTTTCTTGGCTGATTGCTCTGGCTAGGACTTTCAGTAATCTTTGAAAAAAAAGTGGCAAGAATGGGCATCCTTGTCTTGTTACTAATCATACAGGAAAAGCTTTTAGCTTTTCACCACTGAGAATATTAGCTGTGGGCTTGTCCCATATGACTCTTATTATATTGAGGTACCTTCCCTCCATACTCATGTTGTTGAGAATTTTTATCAAGAACTCTGTCAAGTGCTTTTGCTGTATCAGGTGAGATGATCATAAGTTTTTTTTTTATCATTTTTGTTATTAATGTAATATACTGCATTGATTGTGCATATAGACCATCCTTGTATCCCTGGAATGAATTTTACTTTGTCATGGTGTATGAACCTTTTAATGTATTGTTGAATTTTATTTGCTGCTATTTTACTCAGGTTTTTTGCATCTGTGTTCATCACGGACATTTGCCTGTGATTTCTTTTCTTGTAATTTTCTTGCCTGGCTTTGGTATCACAGAAATGCTGCTTCCTAAGATGATTTTGAAAATCTTCCCTTCTCTTATAATTTTGGCAAGAGTTGAGAAAGGTTGACATTAATTATTTAAATGTTTAGTAGAATGCATGAGTGAAGTCATCTTCTCCTGGATTTTTCTTTGTGGGGAGGTGTTTGATTACTGATTCAAGATCTTTACTAGTCATTTGTTCAGAATTTCTGTTTCTTCATGATTCAGCCTCAGTACGTTGTGTGTTTATAGGAATTTATTTTTTCTTCTAGCTTTCCCAATTTGTTGGCGTATACTTGTTAATAGTAGTCTTTTATGATTATTTGTATTTCTGTGGTATCAGTTGTCATGTGTTCTCTTTCATTTCTAATTTTATTTATTTGGGTCCTCTCTCTTTTTTCTTGGTAAGTCTAGCTAAAGGCTTATGTAATTTGTTTATCTTTTGAAGAAGAAAAACAGCTCTTAGTTTCATTGACCTTTTGTATTGTCTTGTTAGTCTCTATTTTATTTATTTGCACTCTGATCTTTGTTACTTCCTTCTTTCTACTAGCTTTGTGCTTACTTTGTTCTTTTTTTTCTCATTCCAGGTAGTCTAAAGTTCAGTTGTTTATTTAAGGTTTCTCTTATGTCTTACTTAATACATGCATTTATTACTATGAACTTGCCTCCTAGAACTTCTGTTGCTGCAGCCCATAAGTTTTTATATGTCATATTTCTATTTTCATTTCTTTCCAGATATTTTTGTTTCTCTTTTGATTTCGTTTTGAGACATTGCTTGTTCAGAAGCATTGGTCTAACATTTGATCTTTCCTAGGGAACATTCCATGCACACTTGAGAATAATGTGTATTCTGCCACTGTTGGGTGGAAAGTGCTGTAGGCCTCTGTTAAATCTATCTTATCTAACATGTAATTTAAGTTGAATGATTCCTTATTGATTTTTGTCTGAATAATCTATTCATTGTTGAAAGTGGGGCTATTGAATTTCCCCGCTATTATTTTTTAATTTTTTTTCATGATTATTTATCTTTGAGAGATAGAGACAGAGATGGAGACAGAGCATGAGCGAGAGAGGGGCAGAGAGAGACGGAGACACAGAATTCAAAGCAGGCTCCAAGCTCTGAGCTGTCACCATGGAGCCTGATGCAGGGCTTGAACCCATGAACCATTGAGTCATGGCCTGAGCTGAAGTCAGACACTTAACCGACTGAGCCACCGAGGCACCCCTCCCTACTATTATTATATTGCTGTCTGTTTCTGTCTTCAAATCTATTAATATTCATATTATTTCTTTATGTGTTCTGCTGTTAGATGCAGAAATATTTACAAGTATTATATCCTGTTGCTTGATTGACCTCTTTATCATTATGTAATGATTTTCTTTGCCCCTTATTACAGCCTTTGTCTAAAGTCTGTTTTTTTCTGATGTAACTAACCTTGCTTTCTTTTGGTTTCCATATATTTTTTCATCCTTTCATTTTCAGTATGTGTGTCCTTAAAGCTGTAGTGAGGCTCCTGCAATTCACACAGTTGGGTCTTGTTTTTTATTCATTCAGCCACTCCAAGATTTTTGATTAGAGAACTTAGCTTATTTATATTAAAGTAATAATTGTTAGGTGTAGACTTCCTTTTGTCATTTTGTTAATTTTTTTTGTTAATTTCTTTGTTTCTTTCTTCTTTTGTCATTTTGTAAATTTTTTTTTGTTAATTTCTTTGTTTCTTTCTTCCTGTCTTGTCCTCCTGATAATTTTTTCTAACATATGTTTATATTACTTTCTTTTTATCGTCTGTGTATCTATTATAAGTTTTGCTTTGTGAGTACAATGAGGCTTCTATAAAACATCTTATAGTCTCTGGTAAGCTAAGACGAGTTAACTTCAGATACATACTAAGGTTCTATATTTTTACTCTCCCCTCCATGCTTTATGCTTCTGATGTCACAATTTACATCTTTTTATCTTGTTTATCTATTAACCAGTTATTGTGTAGTTATTTTTACTCCTTTTGTCTTTTAACCTTTATACTAATTTTATAATGATTTAGCCATTACCATTACAGCATTAGAGTATTCTGAATTTAACTGTATATTTACCTTAACTAGTGACATCTATATTTTCACATGTTTGCATGTTGCTAACTAGCATCCTTTTGTTTTATATCAAAGAAGTCTCTTTAATACTTCTTATAAGGCCAGACAGACCATCCTAGTGGTGATGAACTCCTTTAACTTTTGTATTCTGGAAAACTATCTGTTCTTCAGTTCTGAAAGACAGCTTGTCAGGTAGAATATTCTTGGTTGGCAGTTTTTGTCCTTCAGTACTTTGACTGTACCATGCCAGTCCCCCTGGCCTGGAAAAGTTTCTGCTGTGAAAATCTGCTGATAGTCTTATGAGGCTGTCCCTTGTACGTAACAAGTTGTTTTTCTGTTGCTGCATGTAAGATTCTCTTTTTGTATATAACTTTTGAGAATTTAATTATAATGTGTCTTAGTGTGAGTCTTTTAGGACTCCTTTGGGACACTTTGGGCTTCTCAGATTTAATATATTTTTCTCCCCATGTAAGGGAAGTTTTCAACCACTATATCTTTGCGTAAGTTTTCTGCCCCTTTCTTACTGTTTTCTTCTTTGGCGAGCCTATTAATGTGAATGTTGGTCAGCTTCATATTGTCTCATAGTCCCTTAAGCTAACCTCATTCATCTTTTTGCTCCTCTAAATGAAGTACAATACTGTGTCTTCAATTTTGCTTATCTTTCTTCACTTGATCTAATCTGCTGTGGAATATCTCCATTGAAATTTTTAGTGCAGTATTGTATTCTTCAGCTCTCTGATTTGTGTTTATTACTTTTGTATGTTTTCTGTCTCCTAGTACATTCTCACTTTGGTCATGCAACATTCTTCTGCCCTTGGTAAATGTCTTTATGACTATTATTTTGAACTTAAAAAATGTTTTTTAATGTTTTAATTTATTTGAGAGAGAGAGAGAATGAGAAAAAAAATTTTTAATGTTTATTTATTCTTGAGACAGAAACAGAGCGTGAACAGTGGAGGGGCAGAGAGAGAGGGAAACACAAAATCTGAAACAGGCTCCAGGCTCTGAGCTGTCAGCACAGAGCCTGACGCGGGGCTAGAACCCACAAACTGTGAGATCATGACCTGAGCCAAAGTCAGATGTTTAACCAACTGAGCCACCCAGGCACCCCTAAAAAATTTTTTTTAATGTTTTATTTTTGAGAGAGAGAGAGCACAAGAGGGGTAGGGGCAGAGAGAGACAGGGAGACACAGAATCTGAAGCAGACTCCAGGCTCTGAGCTGTTGGCACAGAGCCCAATGCAGGGCTCGAACCCACGAGCTGTGAGATCATGACCTGAGCTGAAGTCAGACGCTTAACTTACTGAACCACCCAGGTGCCCTGATTTTGAACTTTTTATGAGGTAAATCATTTATCTTATTTTCGTTAAGGTCAGTTACTGAGGCTTATTTATGTATTTGTTTTTTGTTTTGTTGCTGTTATTTGGAACATATTCCTGTGTTTCTTCATTTACTTTGTCTCTCTGTATTGATTTCTGTACATTAGATAAATTAGCTACCTCTTCCAGTAATGACTGTGTGATCTGGCATAGGAGATGAATCTTTTTGATGAATCCATTGTGAACTGTTGGTTGTTTCTCAAACCTCTGTGATTGTCCCCACCGCCTTCTATGTTCTTAGTGGCTCCCAGTATTTGGGAGTATGCTAAGACCTGTCAGTATCCCAAAGGGGAGGATCTGAGTTAGCACCTGGTTCAGGCTAATTGGAAGCCAGACCTTCAGGAAGCAGCTTTTAAATATACAAGTAGATCCCCTTCAGGAAAGCATTGGAATATTAAAAGACTGCTTAATTATACTGTGCTCTTAAAACTTTTTTCTCCTAGTAGCAGTGTATCTACCAAATACATGAGTAAAGAAATGAATAAATGAATAAAATTTTCTGCCTCATGAAATTCAGTTAATATTAAATTTAAAAATGAATAAATAAATGAGTGAAATATAACATGTTTTTAAGAGGGTCACAATCTAATTGGGCCAGAATCTAATACATACTGTCATTAAATTTTAAGTGCTGAAGAAGTACAGAGGAGGACGGAATTACTTCTTGACTAGAGGAATTGAGATAGCTTTTACAGAAGACCTGCAATTTGATTTGGATTTTTTAAAATAGGAATTTGAAAGGGAAAACAGGTGGCAAAGGTATCCCAAGGATAGAACATTCTGGTGTGAGCATTAACTTACCCTCTGTGTTTTCATTGTAATGAACTATCACCGAGAGTTCCTTTAAGCTGAAGTTTTTGCCAACACCGTTTCCTATGGGACATCCCTCTTCCTCACAACTGCTTTCTTCATTTATGTCAGCAGATTTGCCTTTGCTAAGTTCCTCTGGTTGTATATGTACAGAGTCTCTCAAATGGCAACAATATCAATATTCTCAGTCTTCTATTCTTCCATAACTCCATTTATGTTTTGTTTTCATTTTCCATTTGTTTGATGTACTTACATCTTTGTTCATCAGTTCAATTTTTTAATACCCATTTTTGTAAAATGCCACATGGAAGGCAAGGAGGAAACACAAAGACATGCTTTGCTGTCTGCGCATTAATTGACTAACAAATATGCAGTGTTCAAACACCAGCGGCATTTAAAGTGATGTGATTGGTCACTAATCATGATACACGTCTGCTATTTATATAGTGATTTGTGGTTTGAGGAACTAACAGCAAAATTTGTACTTTATGCAACAGTTCATAGTTAATATACTGTGGTACCTGAAATTTGAGTCATGTTGGGGGGACTGGAGTTATGTAACTAACCCATGGAAACTGAAATCAATGCAAAGCAAGCAATAGTATACTTCTAAATATTTGGAAGAATAATATAAATTTTTTTAATGTTTATTTTCGAGAGAAAGAGAGAGAGAGACAGAGTGTGAGTGGGGGAGGAGCAGAGAGAGAGGGAGACACAGAATCCGAAGCAGGCTCCAGGCTTTGAGCTGTCAGCACAGAGGCCAACATGGGGCTTGAACCCATAAACCATGATATCATGACCTGAGCCAAAGTCAGATGCCTAACTGACTGAGCCACCCAGGTGCCCCTGGAGGAATAATATATTAAGCCATCCCATACTAATGGATTGGAAGACTTAATATTATTAATTTTTCTATACTACCCAAAGTGACCTAAATATTCAATATGATCTCTATCAAAGTCCCAGTGGCATTTTTTTTTACCAGAAATAGGAAAAACAACTGAAAAAATTCACATGAAATGACAAAAGTCTTTTTTTTAATTTTTTTAATCTGTATTTATTTTTGAGAGAGAGAGAGAGCAAGTGGGGGAGGAACAGAGATGGGGGAGACACAGAATCCAAAGCAGGATCCAGGCTCTTAGCTGTCAGCACAGAGCCTGATGTGGGGCTTGAACTCATGACCCGCGAGATCATGACCTAAGCCAAAGTCAGACACTTATCCAACTGAGCTACCCAGGAGCCCCCCCTTTTTTAATTTTTAAAGATGTTTCTATTTATTTTGAAGGAAAGAGGGGGAGAACAGAGGAGGGGCAGAGAGAGAGGGAGAGAGACAATCACAGTTGGGCTCTGTATTGTCAGCATGCAGCGCAGGATGGCGCTGGATCCCATGGATCCCATGAACTGTGAGATCATGACCTGAGCAAAAATTAAGAGTCAGATGCTTGGCCGACCTGCTGAAATTAAAGAGTCAGATGCTTGCCTGACTGAGCCACCCAGGTGCCCCTGGGATCACAAAAGTCTTGAAATAGCCAGGTAAATCTTGAGAAAGAACAAAGCTGGAGACATCAGACTTCTTGATTTCAAAATATATTGCAAAGCAACAGTAATCAAATCAGTATGGCACTGGCATAAAGACAGATATACAGACCAGTGGAACAGAATAAAGTTCAGAAATCAACATATATCGTTAACTAATCTTCAACAAGAGTTCCAAGAATACACAATGGGGAAGGAATAATCTCTTCAACAAATGGTGCTGAGAAATCTGGACATCCACATGCAAAAGAGTGAAATTGAGTCTTTATCCTATATTCAATCACCTCAGCATTGTGTAAAATCTTAAATGTAGAACCTGAAACTATATAAAACTCCTAGAAGAAAATATAAGGGAAAACTTCATTACATTGGTCTTGGCATTGATTTCCTGGGCATAACATCAAAGCTCAGAGAACAAAAACAAAAAACAAGTTTGACTACATCAGCTAAAAAGTTTCTTGCAGCACAGAAAACAGCAGAGTGAAAAGACAACCCATGGAATGGCAGAAAATATTTGCAAATCATTTATCTGCTAAGTGGTTAATGTCCAAAATACATAAGGAATTCCTGCAACTCAATAGCAAAAAAAAAAAAAACAAAACAAAACAAAAAAAAACCAAACAAAAAACAAAACAAAAAGAAAACCCTAATAACCTTATTAAAAATGGACAAAGGACTCAAATAGACATTCTCCAAATAATATATATAAATGGCCAACAGGTATATGAGAAACATTCTTAGTGTAACTAGTTACCAGGGAAATGTAAATCAAAACCACAATAAGATATCATCTTGCACCTGTCAGGATGGCTAATACCAAAACAACAAAAGACAAGAGCTGGTGAGGATGTGGAGAATTCTAATGAATTTTTGTACATTGTTAGTGGGAATGCTAAATGGTGCAGCTGGAAAACAGTATGGAAATTCCTCAAAAAAAAACTAAAAATAGAACTACTATATGATCCAGCAATATCACTTTATGAGTATTTATTCCACATCATTGAAATCAGGATCTTGAGATGTTGGCACTCCTATGTTTATTGCAGCACTAGCCATAATAAGCAAGATGTAGAAACTACCTAATTGTCCATTGATGGATAGACAAAGAAACTGTGGTATATATGTACACCATACACACACACACACACACACACACACACACACAGACACAGACACACACACACACTGTTGATATATACATATGATATACAATTCATCCTTGAAAAGAAGGGAATTCTGCAATATGTGACAACATGGATGAACCTTGAAGACATTATGGTCAGTGTAACATGCCAGTCACAGACAGAGAAATCCTTAATGATCCCATTTACATTAAATATCTAAAATAGTCAAATTTATGGAATTAGTGGAATGGAGGTTGTTGGGAGTTAAGGGAGGTGAGGGAAAAGGGGAGTAACTAATCAGTGGACATATAGTCTCTGTTAAGTAAGATAAAAAAGCCCTAGAAATCTGCTGTATGACATTGTGCCTATAGTCAACATAAAGGTATTGTGGACTTAAAATTTGTTAAGCAGGTTAAGTGTTCTTACGATAAAATAATTTTTTTTAAATGAGGAAAAAATACATAAACGAATGTATACATGAGCAAATAAACAAATAAAACTCTTTAGTAGTCAGGGATATATTTATATTGAAAAAAAGGGATATCGGAAGCAGAGAGATCAGTTAGATGACTATAAGGATACTTAAGGGAGGATATAATTAAGACTGTAAAAATGTACAGATAGAATTCATAATTCCTTGTAATTATTTAAAAGGTAGAGAATGAGTCAGATAAAACATTAAAATTTGAATTTTTCACAGGTGATAAAATTATAAGTTAATATTGTGTTAGTATTCCATTCTTAGATATATGCCCACCAAAAGACACGTGCAAGAATATTCACAGCAATGCTATAATGGCAAAAAAACCTGGTGGTAGCACAAATGTCCATGAACCCCATAATAAACAAAATTGTGATTTATCACATAATGCAATACTATGTAGCAATGAAAATAAGTGAACTTTTGCTGCACACAGCAATATAGGTTGAGTTTACAAGCAAAGTTGAACCAAAACAAAACCTAACACAAAAACTACCTGTGTATGGTGTATGACACGATTTATGTAAAGTTCAAAGACAGGCCAGACTATCCTATAATATTAGAAGCCAGGATATTACACTTACATCTTAGAAGAGTCATAGGGGAGTGTTTCTGGGGTGCTGGTCATGTTCTACTTTTTGATACAGTTGCTGATTCCACGAGAGTGTTTATTTCGTGAAAATTCTTTAAATTGTACAGTTGTGTTTTATGTACTTTTCTGTAAATATGTTATGCTTCAATTGAAAGTTTATTAAAATTATACATACATATGTACATTGAATGATTTCAGTAAAAAGCATGCAAACAAAATCTAGGTGTTAATAAAAGGTTAAGTTTAAACATTCTTTCAGATTATCTGAATGAAGAGAGAGTAATGTGCCTGAATTTTTTTCTTCCTTGCAGGGATTGCTAAGAAATTAACTTGAATTTTTATATAGGAGTTGTTTCAGTGTTTCTACATAGTATTAAGACAACATTTGTAATTCTATAATTTTGTCATTAGAGTAGTGACAGAGAGCCATCATTCAACCAAAATGGTTTTTTAAAGTAGAGAAAAGCACCGGGTTCTTTTTTTATTCACTTGATTTCCCCATCTCTTGATTATATTTGTTCATATACATTTCTTTGCCTACAGTCACATTGTTTTTGGAGTTTTGGAAACAGCGACAAGCCAGAATGGAATATGAGTGGGACCTGGTGGACTTTGAAGAGGAACAGCAGCAGCTTCAGCTGAGACCTGAATTTGAAGCTATGTGTAAACACAGGAAAATAAATGCAGTAACTAAGGTAGATTAGGAAACTGAAATGGGCAGCGTATCTCAATGGACATACCTCCCAAATAATTACGCATATTTTAATTTGCCTTTAAAATATTCTCCAACATATAAATCTTATAAACTTCTTTAGTTGTTTCTAATATGTATTTCAAATATATACAAAAAAAAAGTAGATAGACAAGCGTAATGAACCCCAGGATGGACCCATCACCCAGCTTCAATTCATATTAATTCGCGGACAATCTTGATTCATTTACACTTGTTCCTCCCTGCAACTAGATTATTTTGCAGCAAATACAAGGCATCGTGTCATGAAATAGCATGGGTTTGTAATAAATGATGTAAAAGGAAAATGGAAAATAATGTGTCTGCTGTGTGGGCATATATATATATATATATGTATATGTGTATATATATATATGTGTACATATACATGTATATACGTATATGTGTGTATATATATATGGTATATATATATACACATGGATATGATACTAAGTTAATATGCAAAAATTTAAATAGTATTGTAATAAGATAGTGGACTTATGAGTGTTTTATTAGACCTCATTTTATTCATCTAGTCCTTTTCAATTTATCATAATGGGAAGATCATTGCAGTAGTGTTTGGGCAGTAAAGTCTAGATTTGGGGATCCTTAACTGGCAAATCACCTGTATGTTGCTGACTGAGTAATTTGACTTCTTGGTAATTCTTTTTTTTTTTTAATGGGAAAATAGAAGGTATTTTGCCTTCAAAGACCAGACTCCTGGCTGCATATTCTTAGCGTCCCTACCTTTCCATAATCTATAATCACTGCGTTGCTTGATGCTGTTAAAGGTGAATAGAATATGTCTCTAACACAATCCCAAAACACAATATGTCTCTAACACAACCAGAAAAGTAGATTTTCCTACTTTGTTCGGGACACTATTCTTGTGGTATAATACTCAAAATTATTTTCACAGTTTAGGCATTCACAAAACACTTATTAACTTTTATTGAGACATTGCAAAAAATTGGGTAAATGAACAAAGGGGAAAAACACCTCAGAAAATACATTAACAACTTGGATGGCTGTATGACATTAAGAAAATATATTAAAAGAGACATTGTCCTGATGACATGAAGTGTATCTGTTCCTATTTCATGGTGTAAAAAAACTAAAAGCAGGCCTAAAATTACTGACATAAAAACAATATGTACTGAATGTTTATTTACATTTGAAACCAGCTGAAAAATAGTGTGGATTGATCCACTGTGAATCACCCACTTTAATGGTTTTGAAATCAAGGGATTTTTTACTCACTTGCAGTGCTTCAGCGGTTAAGTACAACCAGAACCCTCACATTTGAGTCTGTACTGGGAACACATATTTGTATGCATGGACACACACATGGGCACAAACAAATATGCATACACAGACGCAAACGTATCGGACACACATGCACACACATATACATAGTCACCTACATGCACACATGCACACACATCCGGGGTTTCAGTCGAGCACTTGGAGGGCTATTTTGCCTGTTGAGTTCTGTTTGCATTCAGTCTTCCCTAAAAATCCTCAAGATGTAAAAATCCTCCCTAAAAATCCTATCCTTTAGATAGGATTACAAAATTTAGATATCTGCTGACAGCTATTCTTTTACTACATGGCAGTATTTTTTTTGGATAAGATCTAACTACCTCTTGATATAGGAGAGAATTTTCAGCTGATATAATTAATATCTTCCATTAATAACTTAAAAATATGAAGGTAGAAAAGACTGGGCCCGTGAACTGTGTGGAAAAACAGAATCCTGTTAAGGGTAAAGAAGGCACCCTGTTTAATATCATACATAGCAATTATGGAGCGATGCAGTTTGATTGAATTCAGTTAGAATAAAACTGTAATATCATTAAAGCATTTCAAATTAAACAGCAGCCCTCAGACTTCTCAGGCCTGAATATCACTCCATTTCAACACTGAGGAAATAGTGTGTATCCATTGTGGCTCATATTATGTATAAAATCTGTCAACTAAGAGTAGTAGAAGGCTTCTACTTAAAGGGAAGGAACCAATGCTAGAATGTAGCTTCCCATGAGCTGTAGCGGATTCTCTGGGGGAGGTTTCTACTTTCACTGGGTTTTGTGGTTTTGACTGCTTTTTGGAGTCCCAACTTTGTGGGTAGATTTTGATATTGTTGTGATTTCTTCTAAATTACAGGAGATGGAACCTTATATGCCTCTATATAGTCGCCTTCCATGGTACTTTTTATCAGGAGCTACGGTGACGTTATGGGTGAGCATTCTTTTACAACTGCTCTCATGTCATTGACGTGCAGTCGTAGGAAGATTATCCTAGCAGTTTCATCTGCAGTGACTCTTGAGTCCCTCTCCTTCCTCCCCGTCCCCAGTCCTTTTATCTCGAATACAGCTTCTATATAAAATAAAGTGTGATCTATGTGGAGGTGCCATAATTGAACCTTGGGAATAATTGAACCTTGGGAAAAGAGCTGGGGGGAGACAGCGAGGCTTCATCTCAGAAACTGTCCTTCCCCCTCTCCTAGCACTTCATTAATTAGGTGATAACTTGAAACCTCAACAGTATAACAAACTTATAGTCTGCAGACTCTTTGGTTAGTGTTTTGGTTTTTTTTTTTTTTTAATTTTTTTTTTTCAACGTTTATTTATTTTTGGGACAGAGAGAGACAGAGCATGAACGGGGGAGGGGCAGAGAGAGAGGGAGACACAGAATCGGAAACAGGCTCCAGGCTTTGAGCCGTCAGCACAGAGCCCGACGCGGGGCTCGAACTCACGGACCGCGAGATCGTGACCTGGCTGAAGTCGGACGCTTAACCGACTGCGCCACCCAGGCGCCCCAGTGTTTTGGTTTTAATCATTAATTTATCTTTGTCTACACTTAAAATAGCTACACAAAATGCAAACAAAAAGCATATACTATTGAAATTTATTTTCTTGCTGAAATAAATAGAAGAAAGTATTACTTCTGTTTGAAAAATTTAATTAGCATATCCCATTGTGAGGGAGTCAGGTTTTCTCCATGCTTTTGAACTAATAGATTCATTCCTCCATCACCACAATTTATTTCCTGCCCTCCACTCTCCAAATCTGTGCCCTCTTACAGTTGGCCTTTAACTTTAGGAAAAGAAGAAATGTTACCCCCTGAGAGTCTAGCATTGTTGAAATATAAATAATTAGCAGCTGTAGACTATAGTTTAACCTTACCAGTGCATATTACCCCATAATATTTTAACATTTCTAATTAAAGGAATTGATTTTTCTGTTTTAAATGTATGTTTTCTTAGATGATATAACAGTCACTGAGGAGAAATGATAGAGTAAATGGAGGGGGCAATAATCAATTCAGGGCACTACTTAAGAAATAATATAGGGGCGCCTGGGTGGCTCAGTCGGTTAAGCGTCCAACTTCAGCTCAGGTCACAATCTCGCGGTCCGTGGGTTCGAGCCCCGTGTCGGGCTCTGGGTTGATGGCTCAGAGCCTGGAGCCTGCTTCCATTCTGTGTCTCCCTCTCTCTCTGCCCCTCCCCCATTCATGCTCTGTCTCTCTCTGTCTCAAAAATAAATAAACGTTAAAAAAAAAAGAAATAATATAGAATATGGTCTCAGAAAGATTGTTCTAACCTTTATTTCTAGTACTCATTCAACTTGATTCAGTCCCTCAATTTTCAGAATCAAATTTTCCGATCACTGAGGTAAAGGCATCCCTACATCTTTCTGTTTTTCCAATATGGGAAGTGTTTAAAATTTATGCAGAATCTATACAAATATCTCAATGACCAGGCATATCAGACCACTGATGGCAACACTCTGAGGGGTAATGAAATAGAATCTGTAACTGTGTTCTTCTTGGGAAAGCACATGGTTTTCACACCACCTGTTTGGAGCAGAGGTTGGCAAATGTTTTCTGTCAAGGGGCCAGATGTATTTTAGGCTTTGTGAGCCTTGCACAAATAGTCCCTGGCATCTTTGTTTTTTCTTATAATCTTGAAAAAAAAAAGCAAAAACAAAACAAAACAAGACATTTTTAACTCAAGAATCATTTAAGAATAAGTAAGGCCGTGGGCAGGATTTGGTCTTCCGGATAGTTTTCTAGTGCTTGGTAGAGGATGAGCCTAAAAGATGAGCAATGGCTACTTTTCTGTTTTAGGCTCCCCCAACTGCTGCTACTGTAGGTACTGTCATATCTCCAGCCCTTTCTCCTTGGCAGTGTTCTTTTACTGCCACCTGTCGTGAGAGAGCCTGGCTTGGTCTGCTTTCCATGTCAGAAGCACTAACCTTAACATGACGAGATGAAGAGACTAGTTATGTTTCAGATGTGTACACATTGCAGAGATGCAGAGACCCAGTGACCGATTCCTTCTTTCCCATTTCCAGATGGCTCTTGTCATTGCCTGTATGGTAGCTGTGATTGTGTACCGCCTGTCAGTCTTTGCTACATTTGCTAGCTTTATGGAAAGCGAAGCATCCTTTAAGCACGTCAAAAGTTTCCTCACTCCCCAGATAACTACATCACTCAGTGGATCCTGCTTAAACTTTATCGTCATCTTGATCTTGAATTTCTTTTATGAAAAGATATCTGCGTGGATTACAAAAATGGGTAAGCTGGCCAGATCATCTGTGTAACACTGAAAAAGTATTCCCGCCAGTGGTATATATCCACTGTGGATCATCCCCTGGGGTGTTCATATTTAAGGCAGTTCTTAAAGTTCTAAAGCAATTTTGTTCTACAGGTAGATGCATAGGCTGGTACTCAGATCCCCCAACAGTCATATTTAGGCCCATCGTAGTGAAAGCAAGAAAAAGAACTAGACAGAAGAATTAGGACTCTGTAGATCTTTTTTGAGTATTTTTGTCTTAATCCTCCCTTGAGGGGGCTAGTTGAATTTTAAGTAAAATCCTCACTTTCCTCAAGACACAGGTTATTTTTATTTCCTGTGTATGGTTTTTAGAAGGTATTTGATTTTGAAAACCATTGTAGGAAAAACAGAACAGTCGGCTTTTCCTGAGTAAATCTTACACGTAGTGCTTTTCTTTTCAGTTGCCGTGTCTTAGATCCTGGATTATTCTCCTTTTAAATGATTAAAAGTTCTCCCACAACCATGAGGGATGCTAAAGGCGTCACAGGTGAAATGGAGATTTAGTTCAGAAGAGGAGTGCAGAGCACAGTTTTTTCTGGTCTTGCCCCCCAGCAAGTTAGAAATGAGATCGGAGGCCCCTCTCCAGACCTCAGCTTTTCCCCTGTGCACTCAGCTCCCTCCTCTAAGTCAGGACACCATCACTGTGTGCAACAGTAACCAGAAAGAGCACAGTATTCACCGAGCACCGGAGTACGCACTAGGAAGCAACTTTAATTAAATGCTATCCTCAAATTTGTAGTTCTTTTTCAATTTTACTGCTTTTTTTTCTGCTAATAACAACAACAAAATATCTAGCAGATAGCACTTAAAAACAAAGCATCTAAAAAATCAGTTTTCAGTGAGAAAAATTACTTGTGTTCATATTAGAGATTTTTTAGCAATGCAGAGGAATTATCTGTGTCTTTAGAATAATATGTGTTACTATTTCAGTATTATTGAAGCTGTCATCAATTTGGCTGGAACAGCTCATCCTGTTGGGAGATAATCAGCTCAGAAAAACATGCTCCCTGACTCTTTTACACCTACTGATGCTTCTCTGTGGTGTGAAGGGAATTATATATATATATATATATTTATATTTATATTATATATATAATATATATATATTTATTTATCTTTGGAATTCAGGATATATGATATATAAGGGGGCTTATGCTCGCCATTCTGATAAGGGTTTAAATGCCATATTCTGACTGTGTGATTCCAGGCAAGTATTTTACCCATCTAAATAAAGTAATGACAGCTTCCTAGGCTTCTCCAGTGATTAGATTAATACAAAGTCTCTGATAGAAAGCTGAACACAAGGGGTGCCTGGGTGGCTCAGTCGGTTAAGTGTCTGACTTCGGCCCAGGTCATGATCTCATGGTCCATGAGTTCGAACCCTGTGTTGGGCTCTGTGTTGACAGCTCAGAGCCTGGAGCCTACTTCAGATTCTGTGTCTCCCTCTCTCTCTGACCCTTCCCCGTTCATGCTCTGTCTCTCTCGGTCTCAAAAGTAAATAAACGTTAAAAAAAAATTAAAAAAAAAAAAAAAGAAAGCCGACCATAAATCTTGATATTGGTCTGTTAGAATGAAGAGTGGGTCACATTTCAACAGGTTATCTGAATAATGTGACTAATAATATGACTTGAACCAGGGAATACAGAATTAAAAGAGAAACAGGAAGGCACATAATTTAACCTTGGTGTTTTATTACTTAACAGAAATTCCTCGAACTTACCAGGAATATGAGAGCAGTCTTACCTTGAAAATGTTCCTGTTTCAGTTTGTAAATTTTTACTCGTCCTGCTTCTACGTAGCTTTCTTTAAAGGGAAGTTCGTGGGCTATCCCGGAAAATACACGTATTTGTTTAATGTGTGGAGAAGTGAAGAGGTAGGAATTCTCTTGAGAGGTTTGTGGCTTTAGTAACTCAATAATTAACTACATACTTTTTGTGTGTCCAGCACTAACTCAGATTTTATCAGGATTTAAGAGAAGTCTAAGACACCAACTCTCTCCACAGAGAGTATTGGTCTCACAATCCTGTTATCTGGGCAAGAAGTGATATTGTACCTATTGTTTAGTAGTAAATATGAGCTATAAAATGGGATAAGTACGTTTTATATTCCTGAAGATTTCCTGCAAAGGAATGAATGATAGTGTTCCACAAGTATAGCAGAAATGGCTCCACCATGGGTTACAGAGTTAGACCAGTAGGTGGTTTCCATATGTGGTTGTGTATCTAAATCACATGGAGAAAATAACAACTTCCAGCCCCCATCCAAATATAAAGATTCAGATATAAATATATAAAGAATCTTCTAAGAGTAAGACCAGAAATCTGAATCTAATGCAGCTATCTCATAACTGGTTAATGAACATGCTTGAAACTGTTGAGCTAAATATCTCTTTATACCCCTTTAATATCCATTTCCATTAAAATCTTTAGATTGTAGTCTTTTGGTTTGAGATTTTTTTTTTGAAAAAGTCTATCTTTCATCATTCACTCTTTTTTCTTCTTGCCTCTGACTAGTGTGATCCTGGAGGCTGTCTAATAGAATTGACGACCCAGTTGACCATCATAATGACTGGGAAACAGATCTTTGGAAACATTAAAGAAGCCATTTATCCGTATGTATGACTTACAAGTTTTTCCTAAATAACCGTAAGAGCTTTCTTCTGGAAGAAGATGGAATTCTTTGATTATCATGGTATCTTTGTTAGCAAATGCTTAAGTCAACAACAACAACAACAACAAAAACTCACTTTTAATCAATAGTAATGCGTTTAGGTAACACAGGCATTTAAATATGAATTTTTATTGCTTGAGTGAAGTTGAGGGAAATGTATTATCCCTCTCTCCTGTGGAGATTCCATTGGGAAATCTAAATATTGTATCCTCTGTATATTATTCTGTATGTCACATATTATTTCTCAAGATTACTAAATGTTGAACTCTGTTAAAAATATCCATGTGAGGGGCACCTGAGTGGCTCAGTCAGTTAAGTGTCCCACTCTTGATTTTTGCTGGGGTCATGATTTCATGGTTCATGAGTTCAAGCCTTATGTCGGGCTCTCTCTCTTTCCCTCTCTCTTTTCCCTCCCTCCCCCACAAAATAAATTAATAAACTTTGTGACATGGACACACTTAGGCACAAAAATTGGTCATGAATGAAGTTTTAGTATATGAAGGAATTGCTCCCTAGTCCAAAAGCATAGCAATAATGAATACATTATCAAAAGAGAAAACCAGAATGACAGTTGATCTCAAATATAAGTTGAAAATTTCCATGGATAAAAAGAGAAAGAATCATAAGCCTGTAATCTTGCAGGTCTCCCAGTTAGGAAATGACAGTGCCAAGGTTAACACCTATAGTGTCAAGTGGACTAAAGTGCCCCACTTAGGACTAGGGCTTGGCCAGTGTAACTGTACTTGATGTTAGGGATTGGGTTTATTCTCACTTCTTTATGAAAAAGTTGAAAACACCCTCCCCTTCTGCTCCTACTTCTCCCTACAGTTCTGTAGCACTCCTGGGGTTCTATTTCATGTGCTGACAAAGGGAGAACATAGACTTATCTTTTCAAACAGTATTTGATGCACTGCATCCCAATTGCCCAGGGAAATAACTCTAAGCTGCTCTTTTAAGTCCTAGCTGTAAACTGAGATCTGGAGGGCAGAATGGGGATAACCCCTAAACCAAACACAAGAGGAGAATAAATACAGAGAGGAAAGGAGACAGACACACAAGGAAGTAAAAGAAAAAAGAAAAAGTAAAATTAAACCTACAGAAACCAAAATTCCATAACTTATGATAAAATTTAATGCTACAGAGACTGCTAACAAAATCAAGTTTTAGAAAGTGAACTTACTCTAGCTAGAAGCTTCTGGCAAAGCCTAAAAGCATAAAAGGAAGTGATACTGTCATTTAGAAGGATCAGGAAAGAATTTAAATAAAAACATATAAATGAAACAAAAATAAATTGACAGTAAAAAGAATCAATTATACATAAATGAAAAAAAATTGTACTTTAAATAAAGAGTACAATAGGTGACATCAATTGCAGACTGGACACAATTGAAGAGTGAATTAATGAATTGGAAAATAGTACTGAGACACTCCCACGTTATACAAATGGCAATAGAGTGGCAATGAAATTAAAAAAATGAAGTGACAGGAAACTATATTAGGAGGCTTCCACATCAACTTAGTAGCAGTTCCAGAAAAAAGAGAATGGGTAAATGGTGGGAGGGAAAAATTCTTTGACTAGGTAATTGCTGATAATTTTCCAAAACTGAAGGAAAACATGAGTTTCAGAAATGAAAACAAATTCGGAGTATGAAGTAAGATAAATAAAATTAAATTCACACCCAGATATGCTATGGTGAAACTCCAGAACATGAGAGGTAAACAATCTTAAAATCTTCCAGAAGAAAAAAGAGTATCATCTACACTGACAACAGATTTTTTACTCATAGCACTGAATACAGAGGACGGTAGAGTCGTTTCAAGATTTGGAGTAAAATTAATGCACACCTTAGATTTCTAGAACCAGTTTAACTGTTTTATAAAGTGCAGGTGAAATAAAGACACTTTTAGACATAAAAACAAGAATTTACATTTATAGACCCTCAATGGAAGAACTACCGAAAGGTGTAGTTGAGCAAGAAAAGAGCACAAAATCAAAGTATGGGAAGCAAGAATCATCGATCAGTACAGAAAGAGTAAGCACCAAAATAAAATGAAACAACTGGTACAAATTTTTAAAATATATGGGATTTATATGCCAAAAACTACAGATCCTGGTGGAAAAAAATTATTTGGGGAGAAATGTGCTCACAGATTGGAAGACTCAAATTAGTAATGACGCCAGTTATCCCCAAATTGATATATAGATTTGTAATTCCAATCAAAATATCAGCAGAATTTCTATAGTTATAGACAAGCAGATTCTAAAATTGATATAGAGGGCAAAGGAACTAAAACAGGCCAAACAATTCTGATAAAAAATACAGTTGGAAGAATTGCACCACTCGATTTTAAGGCTTATTATGAAACTATATTAATCAAGATGGTGAGATTGGTGAAGGAATGCATGTATGGATCAGTGGAACTGAGTAGAGATTGCAGAAATAAATCCATGCAAATGTAGCCATTTAATTTTTGACAAAGGTGCAAAAGCAGTTCATTGAAGAAGCTGCTGGAACAATGTAGACCTCACACCTCATTTAAAAATAAAAAAGATATTGTCGTATCTTTATCCCTTTATCAGATAAGCCATATGCATATCCTCTCCTATTCAGTAGGTTGTCTTTTGGTTTGTTAGTTGTTTCCTTTGCTGTGACTTTCCCTTATTCAGGATGATGTTCACCCCAGGATTTTGGTAGATGCTTTTGATCCAATTGAAGTAATTTCCTTCTTTTCCTACTTTTCTGTCATATAGAGGTTTTAATAGGTGCTTGAAATGTATCAAATGAATTTTTCTGCATTTGTCAATGTGATTTTATCTTTTTCTACTTAAATCTGCTAATGTGACTTATTACATTGATTGATTTTCTAATAAAAAGCCCTTTTGTTCCTTAAAGTAATCTAACATCATAATATATTATTTTGTAAATAATATGGAATTTAGTTAGGCAATATTTTGTTTGGGATTATTGCATTTATTTTCACATATTAGATAAGCCTCTTTGTTTCCTTTGTCATATATTTTCTCTTGTAACCAATTTCTCATTTCCTTGAGCATTCTTCACGACAACATAAAGGTTAATAAATTAAATAGAAAAAGAAAGGTGCCATGGTGACCCTCTTGTCTACATGCTCTTTAACAGAACTGTCTCTGAGTAAATATATTTTCATAGGGGAGAGTCAGGGTTGTCTTATTTTCTTTATCACCCCAATAAAGAACTTTGACCGCAGCATGTGTTATGAAAAGAACTCTAGATTTTTATTTCAACTTTAGCTATAGTCATCTCTCCTTGCTCTGTGATCTTAAGTTACCTACCCTGTCTTACTGCCAATTTCTAGATCTAACCCCCTTATTCTCTGACCCCTTACTTTTAAATTCTAATCATGTATTTACTTTTATCACTTCCAACAGTATGGTTCTGAATTGGTGGAGACGTCGAAAAGCTCGGACCAATTCTGAAAAGCTATACAGTCGATGGGAGCAGGATCATGACCTTGAAACTTTTGGATCTCTTGGGCTGTTCTATGAGTACTTAGAAACAGGTAATTTTTAACCACTGTCTTGAAACATAGAGTCAGGTTGAGTAGAGTAAGTGTTTTTCCAGCTCTTTATATTTCTTCCTGCCTTGCACATGGTAGGTGTCCAAAAAATTATTGAATGGTAGGTTAAAAGACACATGGATGGATATGGAAAAGATTGATTCGGTATTTATATCCTTACCCAATAGAATGCAGAATGAAGTTTAATTTCAAAACACCAATGGTAGAGATATTTTTCCTATCGATTGAACATTAAGATTGTTGAACCACATAAAGTATGGATTACTTTTAAATTCCTATCTCAGATTAGCTTGCATGGTTGTCCTGTTTGCCACACCGACAGCCCAGAGAGAGAATAAGTTGAAAGATGTTTCCAGAGTCTGACATACATTTAGGTAAGTTCTTTATTTCAGGCTGAAAAGAAGCAGGCTAAAAAGAGTTGTGCAAGGGAAGCTCACATTGAATACAAGAATGCATAAAAATGCTAAGGATTGAACGGAGAAGAGATTTTGAGGTGAAATTTTAGGAAGGATGATTGCTGAGGACTACTTATAAAGTCTACTTGAGTGTTTCCCCTCTTTTTTTTAAATATATGAAGTTTATTGTCAAATTGGTTTCCATTACAACACCCAGTGTTCATCCCAACAGGTGCCCTCCTCAATACCCATCACCCACCCTCCCATCCCTTCCACCTCCCATCAGCCCTCGGTTTGTTCTCAGTTTTTAAGAGTCTCTTATGCTTTGGCTCTCTCCCACTCTAACCTCTGAGTGTTTCCTCTCAAGTTACCCTCTCTGCTTCTCTGGTGGAATAATATTCTTCACTTACTCTCTAATCCCATAATGATAGAATGAAAAAAATGACCTGAAATTGTTATTGATTCTCCACTGTGATACATACACATGGTACCTGGATTGAAATAGGTAAATTTAAGACAAATTGAGAGAAGTCTGTTTCATATAGCTGACTGTAAAATTGGGCAGTCCTTGCTTTAGGGGTGATGAGGCTGTAATTTTTAATTAAATTTGTAAGTATCAAATGCATTTGTGCATAGATGCGTTAGGGATTATCACTGCAATTTTAAAAAAATGAAATCAAGGTGTCATAAGAAAATTAACTACCATTTATTGAGACACAGCTAAGAGTTAGTTTATTCTGGTTGTTTAATGAACATTATCCCTAATCTTGAAACGTTCTGCAGAGGAGTCATTATTCACTGCATTTTGTTTTAGAGGATACTGAAATTTGGATAGGTTAATTTGTGTTATGGGCTGAAAGATTTTAGGTAAAAACCTGGGATTTGAACCCAGAAAATTCAAGCTGTTTCTACATAACACTTCCTCTGAATTTTCTGTCTCTTAGTTCAGTAGAGGTGTTCAGTAGATTTAGTAAATGGCAAGACTGATTATTTTGAGAATTTTTTGTGAGAAAAGTTGAAATTCAGAAACACTTGGGATTCATCTAAAAATAGAGGACTCGTGGAAGAGACTTTTTTTTTCCCTTTAGTGGAAAGCCATTCCTGTTCTCTTATTACATTTTTCACTCACGGGAAGCCCAAACTGCCAGTTGAATGGATTCTTGTACCTTAATCGTTGTTGGAAGCAAACAAAAATAGGAAGAGAAGCTAACTTACATAGATGCTAAGTCTTAATGCGAAAAGAGAATAAAATTTATTTAGAAAGATGTCAAGATAGTATAGAGGATCAGGACCTTAACCAACCTTAAATAATGTATTCATTCATAAGGCTTATTATAGTTGAGTATGTTTATATACCCAACACATGCTGGCTCTTGGAAGCGTATAAATGAATCAGTCCTTATCCCTGATCTCACAGATTTAGCAAGATAGAAAAACTTGATTACCCCACTAATGTGCCAATACCAGTGTAAAGGCTGGGCCAGCATAGGCATAAACATAGCGCCAAATAAAAGGCTATGTTTAAAAAGAATAAAGAGAATCTCTTATCTGACAAGAGGAAATGCTTTCTTCAGAGAAGCAGATGTCAAAAGAAACAGCCAGGACAGAACTGAGTTGTACATGCTCAGTTTCTCCTTTCTCTTCTAGTAAGCAAACAAGTCACTAGGCTTCCAATGAGGAGGAAGGAGTGGGCAGATGGAAAGAGGCCTGGAGGGTTTTGCTGGTGTAGATCCCTCTAAAAGGAGGGAGTTGGAGGTATTGGGCAGAATGTTCCCCTTTTTCTCTTTCATAATAATGACTTCACTATTTTTTTTTTCCCTACAGTTATCCAATTTGGATTTGTCACATTATTTGTGGCCTCTTTTCCTTTGGCTCCTCTTCTTGCTCTCTTGAATAATATTATAGAGATCCGAGTAGATGCCTGGAAACTTACAACTCAGTACAGGAGACCGGTAGCTGCTAAAGCTCATAGCATAGGTGTTTGGCAAGACATTCTTTATGGAATGGCTGTCCTTTCTGTTGCAACTAATGTAAGTGGACCCATTTTGGTTGGACGGCTTGGTATTTTATTTCGTTTTCTTGGGGTTGGGGAGATGTGAATGATGCTTAACTCAATATTTATTTATGTTGCTTTCATCATGGTGACAGTCCATAATGATAAACCATCCCTACACTTTTATGCACTGAACAACATAGAGAAATTTGTGACATGCAAACTCTTAGAAATACAAAGAAAATTGTAAAACCACTGTCCTTAAAATACCATGATATAGTTTCATAGCATGTGACAGAGTAGACAGAAAATATGTAATGGTATAAAAGATTTGAATAACACAATTAAAGCTTAATTATACAAGGAGTTGTATACTACAAATAGAGAATATAAAACATTAATGTGTTTTGCTTATGGAGCACTTATTAAAAAATGATAATGAGGGGCTCCTGTGTGGCCCAGTCGGTTGTTTCCAACTTCAGCTCAGGTCATGATTTCACGGTTCGCAAGTTCAAGCCCTGCATGGGGCTCTGTGCTGACAGCTCAGAGCCTGGAGCCTGCTTCATATTCTGTTTCCTTCTCTCTCTGCCCTTCCCCTGCTCGTACTCTGTCTCTCAAAAATAAATAAACATTAAAAACATTTTTTTAATGATAATGAAACTAAATTCTCCAAAGCAGAAATTTTATAACACTTATTTGTATATAATAATGTTATAAAAATTGAAGTCGATAATAAAGATAATTTAAAAAAAATCTAACTACCTAACGTTCACACTCCCAAGTAAGCTTTATTGTATAAAATGGAAGCAAAATTCAAATTATAGAGAGCTTAATTAAAATGAAACCCTATAGGAATTAGCTAAAACTATAGTTACAGAAAAATTCATAGCAATAAATGCTTTTGTTATTTTTTTAAGTTTATTTTGAGAGAGAGAGATTGAAAGAATATGTGTGTGAGCAGGGGAGGGGCAGAGAGAGATTGGAAGAAAGAGAGAATCCCAAGCAGACTCTGTGCTGTCAGTGTGCAGCCCAATGTCAGGCTCAATCTCTTGAACCACGAGACCATGACCCGAGCCAAAGTCAAGAGTCAGACACTTAACTGCCTGAGCCACCCAGGTACCCCTGAATGCTTTTATTATTAAAAAAGAAGACTTGAAAGCATAAGCTGAGCACATAATTTCAGAAACTAAAGAAAAACATAAAACTAATCAACAAAAAGTAATAGGAAAGAGTTTATAGAGATGCAATCAGAAATAATCAAAATAGAAAATAAATTAAAAAAGCAATATAATTCCTATGTGAATCAAGAGCTGCTTCATTGAAAAGACATATACAACTCTGACAATCCCAAACAAGAAATAAGTTATAAGATACAGGTAAGAAAATTGTGAAATGGTTATATATGTGCCTTTATTCAAATAAATTATAAAATCTATTTGAAATTGTCACCTTTTTAGAAAATAAAAACTGCCAAAGTTTATTCAGTAAGTGGTAGAAAACCTGAATGGACCAGTAGCTATAGAAGTAATATTAAAAGTTTTTAGGGGCACCTGGGTGGCTCAGTTGACAGACTTGGGCTCAGATCATGATCTCTTGGTTCATGAATTCGAGCCCCACATCAGGCTCTGTGCTGACAGCTCAGAGCCTGGAGCCTGTTTCAGATTCTGTGTCTCCTCTCTCTTTGCCCTCCACTTGTGCTTTGTCTCTCTCTCTCTCTCTCTCTCTCTCTCTCTCTCTCTCAAAAATAAATAAACATAAGTAACTAGCTAACTAACTAACTAACTAACTAAAGTTTTTTTAAGCATCTACACTAACAATGTAGATGGCAGAGCCAGATGGTTTTAAATGGACTTACCTAACCTAAAAGAAACAGGAATTCCAGAGCTTAGGTAAGAATGGGAAAATACCATTCCTATAGAATTAAATACTAAGATTAATACACTGAACTTTGGGCAATTTACCATCACATGGTCTTCTATCTCTCCTTTGCTTCCCACCAGCCACCAATAGTGCACACATGTGTGCAAACTCACACCGATGCTGGCACACACACTGTCCTAGCTTACAGAGTTGATTCAGCCAAATGAATTTGGTTAGGGACAGTAGAACTATGCTGTGAAATAAATGGAAGAAATAACAAGGCATTGTGGAAAGAGCATGGTTTTTGGAGCTAGATCCATTTAGGTTCACTTTTCACCTTAGCCACTTTCTAGCTGTGAAATCTTGGAATACTAATCATATGCTTTAAAAGGCCTATTTCATGTTTTAGGCCAAAGACTCATTTATTAACATGATTTGTAATGGCATTTTAATCATTTGTATCCATATAGAACTGAGACATATGCAAATCAGATATTCTTAAAACGAAATTGTTAGCTCAAAATCTCCCTCTTACTTTGTTCTTTAGGCTTTTATTGTTGCATTTACCTCGGACATCATTCCCCGTTTAGTTTACTACTATGCCTACTCAAAGGATGCCACTGCACCCATGAAAGGATATGTCAATGACAGCCTGTCAACATTCCTGATAGCTGATTTTCCAAACCACACTGCACCTTGGGAGAAACGAGACTTCACCACTTGCAGGTTCCTTCTTACGTTCTTAGCTTTTAATTTTGCTTTTTAAATGTATTTTTTTAAATTCTCCATTTTCTTCCTGTCTTACAATGTGAAGGATTTATTTGGGGCAATTAAAATCCTGGGTAAAGTGTGTCAATTTTGGAATTCACTCATCATATGAATCTGGTTTGGAAAAGTAGAATGTCCAAAAGTAAAAGAATATCATGGGTAAAGATATCAATTCTGAATTGTTTCTTATTTTTTAAATTTATTGGAAAGACTTCTGACCAACAAATATATCTTGGTCCCAAAATGTAGTATCTATAGATCATACAGCATGATCATATTATATATGCATTTAACCTACTTGAATTTAACTATGTGTCCTTAAAAAGAGAGTGAGAAAGGGAGAAATAATATGATAAGTTCACCATCCATCCCACTTTAAGGGTTTCTTCCATGTAGGAAGCATGAAATTAGATTTGTGAATGTATTTCCACATTCAGTGTCTCATGTACTGTGAGGGTCTTTTTACCCTATGAATTAAAGATTATATATAATAAATATATATGACATAAATGTATATATATATATATATATATACATATATATGTATATAATATATACATATAATACATACATATATACGTATACATACACGCACGCACGCACACACACACACCCCACTTAACTTAAACCTTAAGCCAGCTACTTCATCTGGGATTCCAACAAAGAAACAGCAAAATGTTGATAGGACAGTAGACAAAACCATTGTTATATTTTAGATTTGCATATAGAGGAATCATGTATACTGTTTAAGAGCATAAATGTGGGTCAGTTTTCTTGATTTCATCACTTCCTAGTTGGACTAAATCTTTGAAGAACATCAATCTCTAGCAACTTTGTAGAAAACAATGAGCCCCCAAGGTTGAGCACTAAGAAAAGTCCAGAAGAATAGTAAGAAAAACAAAAACAATGCAGTGTCAAATAAGCCAAAAGAAAATAGAGTTTCAAAAAATAGAAAAGGTCAACAATGTCAAGTCCTACCGTCTAAATATCAAAAAAGATGAGGATTAGCGTGTTTCTTCAGTTTAAGGATAGGAGACAATGCATTTCAGGGAAGTGGTGCATAGAACTGCATTAAAGAGCAGGAAGAGGGGGAACAGAGACAGCATCATTTTGGTAACTCTTTTGAGAAATTTGACTTTGAAAGTCAGGTGAGAAGCTTCACTTGTGTCTTCTGCTACACCAAACTAGATACAAGTAACATATGGCCATGATTTTTATCTGTGCTAAAAAGAAACATTTCATAACAGGAGTTATCTTCCTATGACTTGACTTTTGTAGTCAATTAAAAATGTCTCTTAAGAGAAATAGTAAGAATTTATGCTAGGTCTCTATTGGAAATCATACCTAATTTTTTTGGCATTTACTTCTGTTTTTCAGGTACAGGGATTACAGATATCCACCTGATCATGACCAGAAATATTTTCATAATATGCAGTACTGGCACGTCCTTGCTGCCAAGATGACTTTCATCATTGTTATGGAAGTAAGCCTTTCTTAACTTGCATTCCAGCTAGTCTGTCTTCTGCCTTCAGGTTTCTAAAGGTGTCTGCTCAGCAAAAAATTATCTCAGGAAATTATTTTGAAGGAAGTATTTGTTGTCCTAAAAAGCAACTTAGGGATATTTTCAGTACAATGGGTTGCCCTATTATTCACCTACTATTGTTGAAGATATCAAGGTGACATAAAAGAAAAAAAGAAAAAATGTGGCCTCTTCTTTCAAGGTCGATAAAAGGACAGAGAACTCATTGATGTTACTGAGTATCTATTATATAGTGATTCCAGACACTATAATAATAACCCTGTAAATTAGACTTTATTAGTGACTCTTGAGAAATAAATCTGAGACTCAGCAGAATTAGCAGTGGTTTTAAAGATAATCAGCTAATATTGGAGCTGAGTTTCATTGCCAGCTATATCACTCCCAAGCATGTGCTCTGTCCACTGTATTATGTTTCCCCCTTTGTGGATTATCCATTCTTGTTATGGATATAAGGCGTGTGTTCAAAGAGAACAAATACAGAGGGGGGATTTGGGCAAGTTACATATTGAGTGTTCTACATCATAAGATGTGAAGGCCAATAAGGGAGAGAAATAAAGGTGAGGCACTTTTTCACTCTGCTGTGAAATCTAATAATACACAAGTCTAATGCAAGCAGACACAGATTCTACATGATAAAAAAGAGAGCAGTCTTATGTGTATCCCTCCCCATGTTTTTCTTCTCTTTCTCTCAGTTCTTTATGACTTTATGACTGTTTCATTCCCATATTTTACATCATCAGTTTAGCTCACCATTCAGTCTGGTCATTTGCACCAGTATTTTTTTTTTTCGTTTTTGAGTTTTGTTTATTTATTATTCTTATTAATGTTTTTAATCATCCAGCTCTGATGACCAGTTTTTAATCTGGTGATCTCTGACTCACCATCATCCTGGGACTTCTTTTCACCTTCTCTTGTATTGAATGCTATATGCTACATTATCTGCAGTCTATGTTTCTCCCATTCTTGGTTTACTAGCTTATTTAGGTGAAGTACATTTTTCTGTAATTTTCTGAGGAAAATTATGGGTGGTCAATTTTTGAGACCTTGAATATTGAAAATTTCTTTTCTTTCCACACAGATGACTAAGTGGTATAGAATTCAAGACTGAAAGTTAATTCCCTGAAAAATTTTCAACCAACTTTATTTAGGTATTCCTGACACTTTTTTAAAAAAATTTATTTATTATTTGAGAAAGAGAAAGAGAGAGCACGCACGTATGGGAGGTGCAGAGAAAGAGGGAGAGAGAGAATCCCAAGCAGGCTGTGCTCTCACAACATGAAGCCTGACGTGGGGCTGTATCTCATGACCATGATTGTGACTGAGCCGAAACCAAGAGGTGGCTGCTTAACCAACTGAGCCACCCAGGCACCCCGGGTATTCCTGACATTTTTGGAGACATTGCACCATTTTCTGTCAGCTTCAATGTCAGCATTCCAATTCCCCAGTCTTTGTTTCTGATCTTTTATTAAATCAATAAGCTTTAAGGATTCTCCCACTAGTCCTCTTCTATGAAACATTACAAGACAGCTTCTTGTTATTGGACAGTATTCATTTTTTTGGACACTTTGCTGGACTCTATAAATCTGAAAACATACTTACCCTTCAGGGTGAGAAAATTTGCTTGTATGTATTATTATTATTTTTTATTCTTTCTTTCTTTTCTCTGTTCTGTCTTTCTGGAACTTCTGTTACTCAGGTGTTATGCTTTCTGTTTTGAAATTCTTATTATTTCTCTCCTATAAGTAGTTGGTCTCCTATTTTTTGTCTTTTTGTTCTGTTCTTTTTGTTCCTTCATTATTTCTGTTGCCTCTTAGTTCCCATTTGTCTGTTTCAAACTTTTTCTTTTACATTAGAGACTTTCTTACATAATGGGTGATTCTTGCCAACCTGCTCATACTTAAGAGTGAATAAATGAAAGCTGATTATAAGCTTTGTGTGCATACAAGAAGAATGTCACTTGGTGGGTTTCACTATAGGGTGACGAGTTAGGGAGGGGGACCTTTTCATTTGAAGCCTACAAAATTTTGATATCGACCATTCTAATTTCACAGACTGGTTACCCTCCCCAAAGAAAAATCCTCTGAACTCTTTTCTGTTGAGCTATTTTATGGCTACCTGTATTCTGAGAGTGGAGCAAGACAGAAGAAGACTAGGGATCTTAGGATTCACTGAATTTCACTTAGTTGCCCTGTTTTCAGAATGCTGCCACTTCTCCATTCTCTGGTGTCTCTGGTGCTCCTGAGTTCACAGCTTTCTGTTTTGATTTCTACAGAAAGTAAATTACTCAACTGCTACCAGGGTGAGGTTGGAGAGAAGTAGTACCTGGATGAAGGTGGGAGAGAGGTCCTGAAAATTCACCTGCTCCTCCTTATACTAAATTTTAGCTAATCCTCTTGTTTTCAACTCCACCCACATGCATGCTTTCCAAGTCCATAAGACCATCTTTCCTGATATGTATTGAAGATCTAAAATAAAGTTGGCTTTTGTCTTCTTGCTTTTTACCATCACCATATCACCAATTGCAAGTTTAAGCGCCAGCTTTCTTCCATCTCTGGAATCTGTTCCTACTGTTTCCTCCTTCCCCCCCCCCCTTTGGTCTTTGTGAGTTATACCATTTTTCAAAATTCCTTTACAAATATGTATTGCGTTTTCAGGAGTGAGCATAGAAAAAAGTATATTCAATAACCATGATCAACTTAAATGTCTATAATTACACATTTTAGTATATATTCATTTGCTTAAGGTTTGTCTTTCTGGGAAAGTTCTGGGACAACGACCGTATCTTTTGCCTTTTCCTCATACTTCTGTGTTGAGCACAGTTTATTGAATGATTAAAGTGGTTTGTAAGAACTTCCTGCTGAACATTTGACAGTTCTAATGTCCTTGATTTTCTTTTATTTTTCCTCCAGCACGTTGTGTTTTTAGTTAAATTTTTGTTGGCCTGGATGATTCCTGATGTTCCAAAAGATGTTCTGGAGAGAATCAAGAGAGAGAAGTTAATGACTATCAAGATTCTCCATGACTTTGAGCTTAACAAATTAAAAGAGAACTTGAGAGCTAATTCAAGTGAACTTGCCAAAGAAGTCCTGATTCAGGAAAATAAAACACAACTGGCTAAATCAACAGTCTAATCAACATAATGAACAAGCCACTGGTTGCCTGTTAGGCTTCACAATTTTCCGTGGGTTTTCAGGCCAGAGGCCAGAAGCCACATGTCAGTTTCACCCTGCCTCCTCCTCCTCCTTCTTCTTTTTTAACTGAGAGTTTTCTGTACCCTTTTACAGAGGCCAACTTTGTGAGGTTGGAAGAATACCACTTGTCTGCTTCATTGACTGAGCCCTCTGCAGATATTGTTTTCTGGAGTTCTAGAAATGATTGTTAAGAGTGCATATCAAATCAGAATAGTGGAAAATCATGGGATGTTGCAGTTTAGAATTAAACACTGGACTTGGGCTATCCCATCATGTTCCAGTGCATCTGCACATTTTCATGGTCTCCTATTGGGTTGTTTTATAACTTCTTCCCATCAAGAAAAATGTTGGGACATGGAGAAAAGAAGTGAAGAGGCCTACTGAGCCATCTATATCCTGCCATCTTCGACTATGTGAATGAAACCCCCAAATTAAACAACTTAAGAAAACTCACTTATTAAATGCGTTGAGTAAATATCATAGCAGGGATTTGTTCTTGAAATCATCCTGAATAAGGTAAACTTCCATCAGAATCCCAGATAGCCCTTCCAGGTCAATGCAGAATTGATTTTTCAAGAGACTGGACATTTGGGTTTCAACAAAAGTCTAACATCTCAGTTCTTTAAAGACGACATTTTGGTAACGGCAATTTCAAGTGTGGATTGTTATCTGGAAAACAGCATTAAGTTGTTAGGTTGCTTCAGTTCTTCAAGTAAATGAAAGATATTGTAGAGAAGTAAATGTGTCTTCTTACTAGTTAACAAACACAAGACAATGAATATTGATTAATTTGTTGAGCTTAATCTAAAAAAAATCGTTGAATTTTCAAAAATCATTTTTCTTCTACAATGTGTATTTTGCATCATGAAACCTGTTTGAGCATTAGCTCTTTGTATAAGTTAGGTACAAGTTGTTTATGAAATTTGATCTCTCTGTTTAAAGCGATCTCAAGTCTTTTAATGGGTTTACACTGTTTTCTATTGATGCATTCATTGCTCCATACAGTGCTCAGTGCCTTGTCCCTATGCCTTTGACACAAAAGAAGTGGTTGTGCTGTTCATCTGATGTGATGTAACATCTCAAATGTTAGCTTCTTTTAGAGAAATTGTCAATTTAACATTAGTCACGGAGTTTAACACCAAAAGTAGATCAACCAAGGAAGAAGGGGGTGATGGATTTGATAGCTAAGTGAGAAAAAATTAATTGAATGATTTCTCTCATATGTAGGCCTATGGCACATGTACACCTGTTCTTCTTTCTCTTAAAAATACTTCATCCATATTTTTAACATTATAGAGTGAGAGATACAGTTCAGTTATATACTATTTGCGCCCGTAGCTTCAAATTACACTTCAGTTCCAAAAAAATGGTGTTTTTTTAAATTGTATACAAAAGGAGAAACTTTATCACAAGATTTTTTTAGGTAGTATTTCATTATTTGATCCTAATACATTTTTGTAGAATTGCCAATATTAAGTATATGGCAGGTGGTATTAACTGGTGTTCAGTACTAGGCATTTAGAAATGAGGATTATGAATTTTATAAAACCATGAGACAGTTACCCCAATATTGGCAGTAATGATTTGGCATCCGCTGGGTATATTTTATAAAAAAAACATTTTTGTGTAATTTAAAATGATCTCATTATTGAAAAAATGATTTCATATGAAGAGGAGACCTATTTTTTGCTTGAGAACACCAGTCAATGTTACTATGAAATAAGCCACAGATGCAGTATCTTTGGCTTGTGAAATCAAACTCTTTGTTACTACAGTGTTGTCCCTTGTGCACAGCTCATACATATTGCTTTCTTCCAGGTGCTAATAAAAATAAGGAAGAGTGTGGAAATTGGTTTCTTGGATATAAGTTTTAGTTTGTATGGCTTAACAGTATTTATAGATCTAGAGTGTTAAATAAAGACAAATCAAACTCGTAAAATTATCTGTACACTGCAATCTTAAAACAAAATCAACTCAAGTGTCAGGTTTCTAGAATGTATGGAGAAACTAGCAAGAGAGGAAATCATTTGAAGACAAGTGAATAGTTCCAATCATTGGTAGAATCATTGTGTTATTAATGGAGGGCTGAATTTAGAGACTACCAAGTGTAGGTTGAGATTTATCAGCATGGCTGATGTTTTTATCATCCAGTCAAACCCAAACTTTCTTTTTTTCCAGAAATGTTCCAGGAAACACTTGAGATTTTATTTGAAATAATTTTAAGTGCAAAAGCCAAAAAAATTACATAACTCTTTTCAAATGTCATCTCTAATCCTTGCCTTCATCAGTTTTGTCTTTGCACACAAGAAGCAAAATCCACCTCAAAACATTTATTTTAGAGGAATCCATCAAGAAGGGAGTATCTTAATTAAATGGGCTGCTGTCTTATCTTTGTTGCATCTCATGATTTCTCTTGGCTTTAACATTCTTCTCTCAGCTAAGCCATTAAGCAGCTTATCAAGGAGAAGATGCAAAGAAGATGATAATGAAGAGGAGGGACAGAGGAAGAAGGAGATAAAATAGTGTTCTCTCCTTATGAAGCTGTGCATGCTTCCATGGGGAGAGGCGCAGTGACGCAGCATGGTGCGGCTGTGGGTAGTGAGAGGAATGTCTCTCCTAAGCCATCTCAGTGAGGATGAGAGAAAAGCCAAAGAAGTTTCAAGCTGAAAACTACTAGGTGTCAAGAGTAAAACTTGGGATTCCAAAGTGCCTGTGTAGCATCAGCTGCTATGGGTAGCCCTGGATCTCTGTTGATGGACTCCAGTTGAGGGTGAGGAGTTTGTATCATTCATTCAACAGGGGAGTCTGTTTGTTTTGAAAGAACCTCTCTATAATAGTTGTTTTTAATTAGCAATAGTTATTATGTTATCAAAGAATGTTAATAGGGAACAGAGCATTGCCAGAGTTCCATTGACTAGACTTTGAAGTCTGCCACCGTCATTGACTATAACTATTATGTTATTCTTTTTCTGGACAGATTTTTACTCTTCTGCTTTATGTATGATAATTCAGGTATGTCAGCTATTCCAGCATTATGTAAAAATTCATGGGAATATTAAAAAGAATAGCAAAAATTCATGAGAATATTAAAAAGAATAGCATAGTTCAAAGTATATGAGATTCCAGCTTCAACTCCCCCACCCCCATATTTGACTAGCATATCTTTCCTGTGAGTGATTCTGTGCCATGGTGTTAACCAAGAAAATGGGTACTCCTTTTTCTTTTCTTTTGTCTGTTGTTTTCCCTCCCCCGAGGAGGTGGGAATGGAGGTATACAGGGAAAGTTGCTCTTAAGTAACCTGTACATCAATCTCAAGAGATTCAAACTCATGCAGTGAATAAATACTTTGACATGAACTCAATTTATTCTTCCAGTAAAACATTGATATGATTCCTCTGAATTTGAGTACTCTAAGAGATTTTTAAGTCTTGTTTTTGTTTAGAAACCTTAAGATGCATTACATGTAAAGTGATTACTTCACAAAATTCCATGTTTGTCACATTTAGAGATGCAAATTCCTTAAACTAAGAGGCTGTTCTGGTCCAGAAAATTTGGAGAAGGTGGTACTTTTTTTGTTTTGTCTCTTTATTTTTTTTCTGCTTTGGGGGGTGATAAAGGTGAAATCTCCCAAGTAATGTTTTGGTGGGTATAAGAATTGACAATTTCCTAAGAATGCCAAATTCCTAGCCTAAAGCATTTTCATACTCTCAAACTTATCATTTCAACCCATGAGGGAAGTATGTCAGGGCATGTGAACTCAGGATTTCCAAATGTGTAGAACTGTCCTAATTCTGCAGTGTGCAGAGGTAACTGAAATCTTATACCCTAAGAGCCCTAGACTTATAGTTTCTATTTAATTTTAAAAAAGAGAGAGAGTGAGAGAGATATATTTGCTTTTACTAACATATTCAAGAAAACAAAAGTGCATGCTGGCCAGAGATTGAGATGAATACATCACATTCTGTATGTGAAAGACACATTCGAGGTTGAAAGAATAAACAGATTTTCAGGGGTTAATCAGGACAGCAAAACTATGAATATTGTACAATAAAGGGTTTGTTATAGAAAATAGGCCTTTGAAACTGGAAGAAACTGGGAAGTCGTGGTCTGGAAGGGCTGAAGGGTCAGAGAAAGGCACTATTCACCTCTCCTGAAACACTGCCATAGGTGGAAAACTGGAGCACATATGGATATTCAAGGGCGGAAATGAGACTAGGCAGGAAGACTCATGAAGAAGTCTATAGAAGGCCATTGCTTCTGTATAGCTACTTCTGTGAGTTTGCAACCAAGTTTCACCGCTGGTCAGGAAGATCTGGAAATGAAGTGGAACAGAGTGAGGACAAGCCCAACTGGAGCCCCGTCTGTGTGTCCTTCCTATATCTGGCTGCAAAGACCTCCACAGAGAATTAGCTGCTGCTTCACTTATGTTTGCCTCTTTTGCAAATAGAACCTGACACCCCATAAGGAAAAAAGAAAATTTCTGGGAAATACAGCTCCAGCTTAACCAAAACTACCATATAAACAAAATTCTACAAAATTAATGAAACTATTGATCATTTGAACAATGTGGTTAAAGAATAGAGCCAATTTGCCTTCATAAAATGTTGTATTCAATAACTAAGAATAGGAGTCTTTTCTCAGGAACATTCTAAACTCTTACAAAATCTGACCAAATGCAAGGACATTAAAATAAGAAATTTTCAAATAACTATGGATCCAAAAATTTATCAAAGTTGATTTTAGAAGATAATTCTAATTACATGGAACCAAAAGTACTGTGCAGCTCACATTTTGTGAGTACACTAAATACTTCTTGTGGGTTCTTTTTTTTTTTTTTAAGTTTATTTATTTATTTTGAGAGAGAGTGAAAAAGCATGCACAAGCAGGGGAGGGGCAGGGAGAAGGAGAGAATCCCAAGCAGGCTTCCAGCCATCAGCACAGAGCCTGATGCAGGGCTTGAACTCATGAACTGTGAGATCATGACTTGAGTCAAGATCAAGAGTTGGACACTTAACCCACTGAGCCACCCAAGTGCCCCAATTCTTTTTTTTTTTTTTAAGTTTAGTTCTGAGAGGGAGAGAGAGCACCAGGGGAGTGGGGGAGGGGCAGAGAGGTGGAGAGAAAGAGAATCCAAAGCAGGCTCGCACTGTCAGCACAGAACCCAAAGCGGGCCTCCAATCCAGGAATCATGAGCTTAATGGATTGAGCCACCCAGGCTCCCGTTTTGTCGGTTGCTTTTAGGGGAAATGTATAGTCTTCATTTGGCTATTCAAAAAGAACAAAGGAATATAAGCTAAGCATCCAAAGAAGTTAGAGAATGGCAATATAAACAAAAAAGAAAGGAAAAGGAATATAAGTGGAGAAATTAATGAAAAGCTTAACAGAAAACATTTATTAATGGGAACATGTTAGACTCACCCCTTTTATATTCAGCAACAAGAAATTACACTTCCAGTAATAATAGCCTGGGTTTTGTTCAAGTCATTGAAACTCTGAGAACAACCAGAAAAATTGGGTAAGATGTTTAAAAAATTGAAAATATCAGAAAATTGCAAAGCAGAGGGGGACTTGCAGCCTTCTAGAATCAGTATTTAGGAGACGTAAGCCTGCTTTTGTGGTGATTTTTCTCCTTGAGGAAATTTTAAAAATATCTGGAAATTAAACAACATAGTTCTCAATGCCATATGGATTAGGGGAAAAAAACTCAATGGATATTAGATAACATTTTTAAATGAAAATATTGACATTTCATGATTTGTGGGAGGCAGCTAAACCACTGCTTTAAGAAAAAATATATGGATTGTAATGCATACATTAGACAAAATTATAAAAATCAATTAAGCTTCTATCTCAAATATATAGGAAGAAAATAAGCAACATAAACCCAAAGAATGGAGGAAAGAGAAAATAACAAAAGTTAAATAGAAAGCAACCATACAATAGAGAAAACTAACAAGGACAAAAGTCTGTTCTTTGAAAAAGCTAACAAAATTTATAACTACCTTGCAAGAAATGATAAAGAAAAAAAGAAATCACAAATTACCAAACTCAGGAGAGTATCTTCATGACTCGGGCTAGGCAAAACAATAACCATTAAAGAAATGATAGACACATTAACTTCTTCAAAATTAGGAAATTCTATTCAATAAAAGACAACATTAAGAGTGTGAAAACATATGCCACAGATAAAGAGAAAGTAGTTCCAAAATGACTCATACCCAGAATATATAAATAAGTTCTGTAAATGAAATTAAAACACAGCCCTATTTTAAAAGTGGGCAAAGCACTGTAAACAGACATTTTACAAAAGAAATCCAAATTACCAATAAACTATAGAAAGGTGAACAGCATTGTTGGTCATAAGAGAAATTCCAGAAACGCTAGTACACCCACACCTGATGGAAAATATGAAATGACTGATAATACAAGTGTTAGAAAGGAGACGAGCAAGTGGAATTCTCATCTATTGCTGATGGGACTGAAAATTATTACCAACACTTTGAAAATTGTTCAGCATGAGCGATTAAACCTTATAAGCATTACGCTATGACTTACCCTATGACTGAACAATTTTTAAACACTTCTGTCTATCAAAGCACATGTAAAGAATGCCAACAGCAGCCTTATTCATTGTATTCCAAACTAGCTATAATCTGAAAATCTACAATGCAATGGAGAATTAAGCTATGCTATATTAATTAAATAGAATACTAACAACAATGAAATAATGCAGTATCATTGATTAGATTTCACAGAGCTTAAAAGAAGCTTAACCGAAAGGAGCACACTTGCATGTCTAATGGACATGTTTTTGATGTATATAAAGTTTAAAAATACGGTAAAATGAACCTGTGATAGAAAGTTCAGAATAATGGTTACTTTTGGGAGGAGGTGTCATTTGGGAAGATGCATGAAGAAACTTCCGGTGCTACTGAAAATGTGTTCTATTTTCATTCGAGTTGTGGTTACACAGGTACATACAGAGTACACCTGTGGTTGTAATTGTGGTTGCGGTTGTGGTTACACAGGTGATACATAACTGTGAATTCATTAAGCTGTATATACTTGTTCACTGTATTCTATGAATATTATACATCAATAAAAAAAATTGAAATTGTAACCATGGAATGGGAAAAGATATTTACAACATACATTTCTGACAAAGACATATCCACAATATTTTGGGAAACTGCTACAAATTTATAAGAGAAAGACAGACAACCTGTTATTGAAAATGGTGAAGAGGCTTGCACACACAATATAAAAAGAATCTTCAAGTGGCCAATAAACACGTGGCAAAGTGCTCAACTTCATTATTATGTAGGAAAATTAGGATGCAAATTGTGTACACCACAACCAAGTGGGACCCGTCCCAGGAATGCCAGACTGGTTCAATCTTCACAATTAGTTAATCCATCACTTCAGATCAACAGGCTAATGAAGAAAAATGACATAATCATATCAATAGATGCAGAAAAAGCATTTGATGAAATCCAATACCCATTCATAATAAAAAGTTTCAGAAAACCTTTTTCATCTCAAAATGGATGATATGGCATGATAATGATATTATTTCTATAATTTTGAGAGTATATATTCTTTAGAGAAATATCCTAAATATTTGTGGGTGAAATGACATAATGATTATATCCTTCAAAATAATCCTTGATGGGGGAGGGGAAGTTGAATGGGAGGAGATATAAGTAAAACAAGATTGCCAGGTGTGAGAACATACATGTTTTGAGAGCTCTTCTTTCTGCTTTGGTATATATCTGAAAAATATTCACAATTAACAGTCAAAAACGGCAAACTACAAACTGTCCAGCCAGCAACTTAACTCTAGAAATTTATGTACAGAAATAACAAAACAAAAAAATTGTAAACTGCAGAGAGAGAAATTTTTTCGAAAGTTGATAGTTCAAGTATATTCTTTTCACTGGGAAATATAATGTGATAATATAATTCACTGTTTATGAGAGGCAAAAATTAGAAATAACCTGAAAGTAGTTAGTAAAGATTAAATGAGTTAACATTATGGGATATAGCACAGTATTTATATTAAAACTAATATGGAGATTCTACAAAACAGTATTTTCATTTTATACAATTGAGTTCACAATTTGAGTCACATTAGAAGCTGAGGTAAGCAACAAGAATATGGTTTTTGTCCGTAATTACTCTTAGCTTGATCGCCACCTGCTGGTAGCAAGGAGAAATATAATTTTTAACCAGTATCCAGTTTCCAAGTTAGTTGGATCCAAAGAAGTAAACAGTACCTTTAGGTGAGTCTCAGTAATTCCTGGATAAAAATGCTCAGCCTCTCAGGGAGCCTGTCTTCCCTCTTATTTCTACAGCAAAGATGGTGTCCCAGTTTGTTCTTGGAAGGAAATGTGGCATGGGAGAAGTGTCTCTGGTCTCACACTGATTTTGGAGTGTGTGTGCTGCTCTCTACTGTCTTTTGGCAAATAAACCTCATAGGTCTGGCCCCTGGGAGCACTGGTGGCATCCTATGGCAAGTAGACCTGTGATATTGGCTTGTATAATACACCTCAGGAGGAGCAACTATCTTACACTTGCCAGCTCTGTTTGCTCTCAGGTTTTGCTGGCTAACTGCCTCTCTCTCAGTTTCTGTCATAGTGCCCTCTAGAGTCTGGCCCAGGGGCCCACTAACCTCTGCTGGATAGTGCCCCCAGTCTTCCAGGTGCACTGCATGGCAGCTTCACAGATTCTCAGCTTAGGATCCACTATACATAACAAATGAGGGAGGCTTGAGGAGGACAGCTGTCTGATCACGCTCATCCACTCTTGGTTATTGTGTTGGGCTGGTCCACATTAGGGCAGAGTCCACTATATAACTTCCTAGTTTCCTCCTGGAGACTCTAACTGGCTATCAGGGCAAGCACTTCCTGCTTTCAGTGTTCCCCTGCTTATTGCAGAGAATGCAATAAGGATTTGGGTGACGTATTGTCTTTAGGATGTGATTCGAGGGAGTGAGATGATAAGACTGGGGATAAAGCCTATGTTTATCAGTGGGCTACCATTATGAGAAACCAGAGTTCAGACTCACTGAGAATCCTCAGAGGGACTGTTGAAAACAAAGCTCAGAATTGTTACACTGAGGGAGGGACGAGATGGGGTCTTTCTCTACCAACTCCCATCGCTCGTTGATTAAAGGTTACTTCTAGAAATAACTCTTATGAAGTTCTACCTGCCTCTGCAAGCCGAGAACACTCCCGCAGCTAGGAAAATCATTCCGCAAAAAGTAAAGAGATGCAGGCATTGGGGGTGCGATGCCAACAATATGGAAATTGTCCACTGAAGCTGCAGGTAAACTCTAGGTGAGTGAGGAACAGTGGGTGGGGTACCAGCGGCATCTGCTTGCATCCCTTCACTTTATTAGGATACATTTTCCTCTCTGGACCGAAGCCTAGGAAGAGGTAATTGAAATTCATGTCTGATTTATATGCTTTCCTCCTTCTGATTTCGTCCCTTTGTCACGATCCTCCAAAGCAGTGAGATTTCCCACTTGTCATACCTTGCCTTTCCCCAGTTCTAAATCCATTCTTGTTGAAGATTTTTTAAAATAGCAAACAGAGACTTTTTTCTTTGCACTAGAAGAACTCTATGGGTGACACCTCTAAGCTTAGCTCTTGGTTTGCCGATGAAGACAAATGTGTTTATTTTTTTAAAAAAACAGTTTTATTGAAACATAAATATATAGTATACAACTCGTTTAAGTGTACAGTTCGGTGCTTTTTAGTACATTCACGGATATATGATGACTGAATAATTTGCTAAACGTTGAATTATTGCCACGGCAAACTGAAAGGTGGGCAGGTGAGGGAGAACAGTAATTATCAACACCACCATTCATGACTTTATGCTAGAAGACTCACACATGTGAGTATTAAATTCCAGTGTAATACTCACATATAATTAAGACCCTATGAGGTGCACTTCTGCTTCTGGCAGATCAGAGTAACTGGTCCTTGACTTGTCTGCAAACAGTAAACAACTAGACTTCACTGGCTTGGGCTTCTTGAGAGAAGGGGAAGGAATAGAGACAACCCTCCTATCACTTGGGCTGTCCACCCAGAGGCACTTACACAGCTGAAAAATAGGAAAAGGAAGCCCAAGCAGGGCCTGGCTTATTGAGTGGAGGCAACAGATGGGGCCAGGGAGCTTGGGAGGCTGATATTTGTAGGATGTAATACTGGAAATGAAGGATTTATGTAGGAGAAAGAGATTCAGAAATCTGTACTGAAACTCGCCTGATTCTGTTGCCAACTTCAAAATTGTGTGTGAGATCAGGCAAATAATTACCAGACAACTGCAAACTGAATAGTTCTCAAAGCTCATGTTGGCATGAGAGACAGCAGAGTTCTGTGTAGCGTGGAAAGAATTTGTGAACACCTGTGGCAATCAGTAGAGATCCTAGGATGCCTTAGAGCTGTCTCATGTGAGACAGATTTAAATTAGCCCTAGATTACAGGCTACTCTTAAGCCAACTTAACAATGCTTAAAAATAAGTCATGAAAGAATCACATGGATTTATAATAACTGCATTTCAAAGACACTTTATAAAGGAAGAAAGAAGAATCTAGACATTCAACAGTGTAACATTTACAAAGCTCAGCATGTAATAAAAAATGATCAGACATGTAATGAAGTGGGAAACTATGATCCATAACAAAAGTCAACCTAGTCAACAGAAACAGATGCAGAAATGATGCAGATGATTAAATTATTGGTTATTGACTTTATAATGGCTAATATCTCTAGTATCTATCCATCCATCTCTCTATCATCTATCCATCTATCATTATCTATCTATCTATCCATCCATCCATCCATCCGAGGACTTAAAGGAGAGTCTGCTTCCAACTCATTATGAGGCCAACATTACTCTGATACCAAAATCAAAAGGCAATATTACAAGAAAGTAAAAGCACAAGCGTATATTCTTCATGAAGCTAAACACAAAAATCTTTAAATTGATGTTAGACCAAATGGGGTTTATCCCAAAGAAGCAAAGCAAATTTGGTTTCATATTCGATACTTAATTAAAATAATGGGTCACATTTAAATAATAAAGGAGAAAAATCAGGCAATCATGTTATTTAAAATTTTGGAGGGGAAAAAAGTGACAATTCAATATGTATTCATGGCAAAAACACTCAGCACACTGGTAACAAAAGAGATATTTTACAACTTGATAAAGGGAATCAACAAAAAAAACTACACTAACATCAAACTTGGGAAAAATTTTGGGAACAAAACCAGGGTTTTTGCTTTAATCTACTTCTATTCAACGTTGTGCTGAAGATCCTAATCAGTGTATAAGGCAATCAAAAAGAAATAAAGAAAATAGAGATTGGAAAGTAAATAATAAAACTGTATTTATTTGTCAGTGGCATGATTGTGTATGTAGAACAACTTAATGAATATGCAAAAAAGCCAACAAATTAATACTTGAATTTAGCAAAGGTCATAGCATTTAAAGTCAGAACATAAAAATACATTTTAATGAATGGTTGGAAAATGACTAAACAATCTTCAAGTTCTAAAATTACATTTCTCAGCAAAAAGAATTGTCATTGTTTCAGCTCCCTCTATTTAAGGAAATATAAATGACTTCAGCCATCAAACTGCCAGCCCCTAAAAAGTAGATTTAAAACCTGTGTGATTCATGACTCACTTTAAAAAAAAAAGTGACATTTCCATCAGAGTTTTAAACCAGGCCAGTCTGATGGCAAAGCTGTACCACTAAATTGTCTCCACTGCTGTAAAGGCAAGGCAAAAATAATACTGCATACTCTTCAATGGGCATATCCATTGAGAAAGGCCAATTTCTTCTTAGGGTAGTGACTACTCTTATTTAAAACTTTAAAGCTGCCTTTTTACGTTCACACAGCATTGTTGTTTTCCTAGACTATAGAGAAGCACATTAAAAGCTGCAAGGTCCTGATGGGTTTCTGTTCCTCCTTACTCTAAAGCATTGCTGCCTCCAGCCTCCCTTCACCTGATAAGGAACTAGGCTTTAGGCTTGCTTTACCCTGAGTTTTCACTGCCCTTCCAGAGGCCTTGCTTCACCTCCAAAAGACCACCCTAGGGCTAGAAAGAAATTGGATTCTCTGAACATTTTTTTTTTTAATTCTGGTTCTAAATGGGATTGTGAAGGCTATAAGAGAGGAAATTATTTGAGGGCAGTGATGTTAGGCAGCCCTTCCCTTGGGCTTTCTAGCTCCTTTGGTTAGAGAAAATCTCTAATGAAGACAAGGTCACTGGAAACTATTGAATTGCCACACTATTCTGTGGCACAGATTGTATTCCTAGATTTGATGAATAACTTGGCTCATGGCTCATTCTTTCATTTAACTAAATGCCAGAAGCTGAAAAAACAAAATACTGATTAGCAATTTTTAAGCACCTAGCATATAAACTATGTGTTTTACATACAGCATCTCATTGAAACCTCACAACAACAATTATTTGAGGTGATTCATGTTGTTAAAGTCATTTCATGTGAGGAAACACTTGGGCAGATGGAAGAGCTTGGCCAAGAAGGAAGAGTGAAGGGGCCAGATCTTTATCTCAGGCAATCTGAGGCCCTATCAAACTAGACAGAGTTCTTGTCTCTGTGGAGCATATACCTCCAAGGGGAGCCAGCTATCAAATGTTAATTCCCTAAAGTGCATTCAACTATTGTTTGTAATAGTCAATCATTATAAGATTGTAATAAGGTCTGAGAAAAGGAGGGCTATTGAATTCCATTGAGGATGTTAGAGGTTGCCTCCCCATGGAAGTAAACCTTAAGCTGAGACACGAGTGTTTAGAAGTTAGGTAGAAAGTGGCAAGGTGGTTGAGCCTTCCAGGCAGAGACATGCCCTATAAAACTAAAAGAATAGATCAGTAAAATAAGAAGCAAACATTTATTGATTGATTAATGACAACCAGACTATATTAAGCCCTTTGTAAGGATTCTTTATTTTATTTCACACAGAAACTCTTTAATATAGATATTATTATTATCCTCACTTCACTTATATAGAAAATGAGACTTGGCATAGCTAAGTAATGTAACCAAAGCCACATATCCCATAAAGGACAGGGCCTGTGCCAATGCAGCATGGTTCTAAAATTTGTTATAAAAAAGAATGAGACTTGAACATACTTGTCATGGATTGAATAGTGTCTCCTCTGAATTCAAGTCTACCTGAACCTCAGACTGTGACCTTATTTGGGACTTAAGATGAATCATTCTGACTTCAGGGTAGGCCCTAAATCCAATGACCAAAGTCCTCGTGAGAAGAGAGGACACAGAGACATAGAGAAGAAAGCACTGTGAAGACAGAGGCAGAGATTGGAGTGACCCATCCACAGGCTAAGAAAGTACAAGGATTGCCACCAATGACTAGAAGCTAGGAGACAGACACGAGATGATTTCTCCCTCACAGAAGGATCCAATCCTGTTGACACCTTGAATTTGGACTTCTATCTTCCTAAACTGTAAGAGAATAAATTTCTGTAATTTTAAGCCCCTCAGTATGTGGTACTTTGTTATGACAGCCCTAGGAAACTAATATAGTACCTTTGCCACAAGCAGAACCTAGTAATAAAGTTTAGGAGTATATGTTTATTCAACCTTGTCTACTGTTTGCCTGTGTGGCGAGAGTTATGGAAAATGCATATAATGCAAATATGAGCTCCATTTTCAAAAGACTGCAGGGTTGAAAATGACATTTCATATAAGAGTTTTCGATAAATCATCATCATCAACAATATCATCATCACCATATTAATAAATACTTTCATGTGCCAGGTGCTGTGAGAGATGGCTTACATGAATTATTTAATTTCACTTACAAAAGGCAGGTATAGCTCATTCCATTTGAAAGATAACGAAACCGAGGCTTGATGAGTTTTTTTTATTTTTTTAGTATTTATTTATTTTTGAGAGAGAGAGACAGAGTGCAAGCGGGGGAGGGGCAGAGAGAGAGGAAGACACAAAATCTGAAGCAGGTTCCAGGCTCCTAGCTGTCAGCACAGAGCCCGATGTGGGGCTCAAACTCACAGACTGCGAGATCGCCCAATGTGGGGCTCGATCTCACAGTTAGAGATCATGACCTAAGCCAAAGTCGGATGCTTAACTGACTGAGTCACCCAGGCACCCCAAGGCTTGATGAGTTTTAATTGCCTTCTCCGAGGTTGTTCATTTCTTCCAATGACAGGGCTGGATCTCACTTTCCAGTTAGGGGAGAAAGGAAGAACTTCATTAAAAAGCATGCATTTGATCTGGGTGTGGAATGATGAACCATGCTGGGCAACTGGTGAATGGAGACAAGGGAAATGGCATTATGAATGAGTGGGAGTGAGCATATAGCCAGGAGAGCAGGCAGTGGGGCTCTTGTGGGTAATAGCAGGCTTCAATTTGTTGGAGTGTGTAGAACACTAAAAAGGAAAAGTGGGAAATCAGTTTGGAAAGGCAGATTCAGACCAGCTATTGACTAATGAGCAAATTTCAGGAGGAACTATGAAATGATTTTTAAAAGAAATTAAAGTTCTGAAAGATTTTGCTAAAACAGGTGGAAAGCTCTGAGTGTTGCTTCAGGCAGGTAAGTCCCATAGGAGTGTGAAAAATGGAGTGGAGACCGAGAAAGAATAGTGACCAAGGATCCATTTAGGAGCCATGTTATAAGAGAGGGCAGAATCCATTCACATTCCTCAGAAAACAACTCTAAGTTCAAACACCATTTACTCACTTATTCAAAAATACTGGCTGAATCTTTCTGTGCTATCCAAACAGCACTCTGTCTGTATGGCAATGTCCTGGGTTTCCGTCCCCACTTAAAGGGAAATGTTCACAATGTGTGGAGCCCAGATAGCTTATGAGTGAAGAAGGATGTCCTCAAATTTCTTACAGCAGGAGCCCACTCCAGTGGCACCAATGTTGACTTCCAATAACCATACATCTATGGAAAGAAATTCATGACGTGATGTGATGGTATCTATATCATAAATCTGAAGAGGACCTGGAAACAGGTCTGCTGATGGCTCATGCCATTGTTGCCATTGAAAATCCGGCTGATGTTGGTGTCACATCCTCCAGGAATACTGGCCAGGGGGATGGGCTGAAGTTTGCTGCTGCTACCGCCACCACTCTACTGTTGGCTGCTTGGCTTCTGGAACCTCACAAACCAGATCTAGGCAGCCTCCCAGGAGATAAGTCGTCTTGATGGTTACTGATCCCAGGGATGACCACCACCTTCTCAAAGACATGTGTATGCCAACCTGTCTACATCACTCTATGCAACATAGACGACCCTCTGCACTATGTGGACATGCCATTCTGTGCAACAACAGAAGTTCTGATGTGGTGAATGCTGACCCAGGAAATTCCAAGTACATGTAGTGCCCTGTGAGAACCCATGGGAGGTCATGCCTGATCCCTACTTCTACATGTATCCTGAAGAGATTGAAAAGGAAGATCAAGTTGTTGCTAAAAAGGCTATGCCCAAGGAGGAAGTTCAGGGTGAGTGTGCTTCTCCAGCTCCTGAGTTTACTGCTATTCAACCCAAGGTCTAAAGGCATCCAGGTGCCCTCTGTGCCTATCAAGCAGTTCCCTGGTGAGGACTGGAGTGTTCAGCCTGCCACTGGAGACTGGTCTGTAGGCCACTGAATGGATATGGACAGCACTGTGTGGTCTTAAGCTGTTCTTCCATAGGCTCTAATGCAGAAAAATAAAAATGTGGTTGACTGAATATAAATACTGTTGTTTTTTTCCTTTCTCTTTATTTATTTATTGTTTTAAATTTACATCCAAGTTAGTTAGCATATAGTGCAACAATGGTTTCAGGAATAGATTCCTTAATGCCCTTTACCCATTTAGCCCATCTCCCCTCCCCAACCCCTCCAGTAACCCTCTGTTTGTTCTCCATATTTAAGAGTCTCTTATATTCTGTCCCCCCTCCCTGTTTTTGTATTATTTTTGTTTCCCTTCCCTTGTGTTCATCTGTTTTGTATCTTAAAGTCCTCAGATGAGTGAAGTCATATGATATTTGTCTTTCTCTGACTAATTTCATTTAGCATAATACCCTCTAGTTCCATCCACGTAGCTGCACATGGCAAGATTTCATTCTTTTTGATTGCCGAGTATTACTCCGTTGTGTGTGTGTGTGTGTATACACATAATATATATATTATTATATTATGCACATTATATTATACACATATATTATACACACATATATACACATATACACATATATATATTATATTATACACACATATATATACACATAATACACAATGGAGTATTACTCATATATATATATATATATATATATATATGTGTATTACTCATATATATACCACATCTTTATCCATTCCATCCATCGATGGACATGTGGGGTCTTTCCATACTTTGGCTATTGTTGACAGTGCTGCTATAAACATTGGTGTGCATGTGCCCTTTCGAAACAGCATTCCTGTATCCCTTGGATAAATGCCTGTAGTGCAATTGCTGGGTCGTAGGGTTGTTCTGTTTTTAGTTTTTTGAGGAACCTCCATACTGTTTTCCAGAGTGGCTGCACCAGCTTGCATTCCCACCAACAATGCAAAAGAGATCCTCTTTCTCCGCATCCTCGCCAACTAAACATGTTTTTTAAAAACAATGGATAACAAGAACAACAAAAAAACCTATTGAGGACCTTCTTTGTGGCAGGAGTATTTTGGTTGCCAGGAATAGAACTGAAAATAAAATAGGCACAGTTTCTGCCATTTAGGAGTTTTCTCTAGCTGGCTTAGAAAGGTACAACAAAACACAAAACAAAGAACCAGTGGATACTATGACAGGCCAATTGAAAGATGTTCTTGTCAAAATCCGCAGAACTTGTTAATATGTTTTCTTTCAGAAGCTAGAGAAGACAAGGAATGCCTTCTCCCCTATAGTGTCCAGAAGAATGCTGCTCTCCTAACACCTTGAGTTTGGCTTAGTGAAACCTGTGTCAGACTTCCAGCTACAGATCTCTAAGATAATAAATGTGTGCTGTTGTAAGCCACTAAGCTTATGGTCACTTGTTACAGTGATAATAGGGAACTAAAAAAAACACAGAGAGTAAGCAGAAAATTAAGTAAGATAGTTTTTGGTAGTGATATGATCAGGAATGAAGAGAATTTTAAAAAAAGATATGATAGTAAGCCAGTGAATAGTCCCTAAGACAAAAACGCACTTATGTAACTTGTGTTACACTGTGTTCATGGTGCATATAGAACAAGAATGAGATTAATTAAGATGAAGGTTGAGAGACAGGCTTCACTGGGGAAGATTCAGCTAATCTTTATCAGAATGGTATAAGTTGAAATATTAGAGTTTTTTCCATGATAAATATGCTATGTTTTTTCTATTCCTGAACAAGAGAAACATGAGACCTGCTTCAAGGTTTACACTATAGTCTCTTTAAAAAAAATTAAGACCTGGGGCGCCTGGGTGGCGCAGTCGGTTAAGCGTCCGACTTCAGCCAGGTCACGATCTCGCGGTCCGTGAGTTCGAGCCCCGCGTCAGGCTCTGGGCTGATGGCTCGGAGCCTGGAGCCTGTTTCCGATTCTGTGTCTCCCTCTCTCTCTGCCCCTCCCCCGTTCATGCTCTGTCTCTCTCTGTCCCAAAAATAAATAAAAAACGTTGAAAAAAAAATTAAAAAAAAAAATTAAGACCTATTTTTTTTAAGAGAAGTTTAAGGTTCATAGCAAAATTGAGGAAAAATACAGAGATCTTGTGTATGCCCCCATTCCCCACAGCGGATACCAACAACCCCAACTAGAGGAGTGCATTTGTTATAACTGACCTACGTGGACACCTCATAATCACCCAAAGTCTATAGTTGATGTTAGAGTTGACTCTTGCCCTTGCACATTCTGTACGTTTAGACAAATGTATAATGACATGTATCCATCAGCGTGGTATCATATTTCCACTGCCTGAAAAATCTTCCACGACCCACCTATTCATCCCTCCCCTCCCTGCCCTGCACCCCCCACAACCCCTGGCAACCACTGATCTTTTCACTCTCTTCATAATTTGGCCTTTTCCAGAATGTCATATAATTGGAATCATACAGCATGTGGTTTTTCCAGACTGGCTTCTTTCACTTAGTAATATGCACTTAAAGTGCCCCCAAGTCTTTTCACGGCTTGATAGTTCATTTCTTTTGTAAGTTCTGAATAATACTCTGTTGTCTGAATGTATCACAGTTTGGTGATCCATTCACCCACTATAGGCATCTCAGTTGCTTCCAAGTTTGGGCAATTATAAATTGCGCTGCAATAAACATCCATGTGTAGGTTTTTGTGTGGACATAAGTTTCCAATTGAGTTTTTAAAAACTATAAAATAGACACTGATTTCCATTTAAGTCTAGATGGTTGAACATATAGCTTATGTCCACTTTTTCCTAGGATTTCTCTGAAATGATAGTAAAGCATTTTTTTAAAGGTGTCCAAGGAGAAGGAGAAGGAAACATGAAATTCTGATAGTTAGGGGATATTAACAAGATTTTAGAAGATGGAAAGCTGATGGACAATTGGAAAGTGGTCCAGATAGTGGGGAAAGATGAAGTTTAAATGCCTTTCCCTGGGAAGCCAACAGGAGGCAAACCCTGGAAAAAACTTGGGAATTGGAGTGACCAGGTAACTCTGAAAGCAGGATTTTGGGCCTAGGGTTAAAAATAGATGGTTTGCTGCAATTCCATATAGAGAGGATTTAGACCTACCGCAGCCTGTACAAATAGGCAAATATACCTCACCTGTTCAGAATATGGAAATTTATCTCTGCAGTATGAATTGTGCCTCAGTGAAGGCAGGCACAGCTGAGATCTGAGGTGAAATGTCTTACAAAAATCAGGAGGAAGATGAAAGTTTGCATACTGAATAACAAGACTCTATATCTGTCTCCTTTGTCTACTCAGCTTCTAGAATACTGGTTGCCAGATGTGTAATCTTCTTTAGGAAAAATATTGGAAGACTCCTATATAGAGAATCTCATGGAAGCAAGAAAAAAGGCATATTGTTGCTATCCAGAACCCACAACTGAAGGGGGGAGTTTTTGTGTGAACTCAGTTGGTAAACCCCATACCCACAGTGCCTTACTTTTGGATACAAGTGGACCACTGGTGGCCCTTAGCTGTTTAAGGAAAGAGTCTAAAAGAGTCTAAAACAGAGTGAAAAAGAGGAAATTAACAGAAAAACAAGGACAAAGAGAAAACTAAAAATAGTAACAGCCTTCTGAAAGTATTAATATTGGCTGCTATTATTTTTAGTAACAGCTGGATCATACTATGGAAAAAAAAAAGACTAATTTTTAGAATATTTCACCAGATACACTATTGCAATATTGTTTTCTGAACTGAGAATGCTACCTGCATCTTCCCTCCTCAGCTTACCACATCATTGCCTGATTAAACTTCTAAGAATGTTACCCTGGTTATTTATAAGAAAAAAACCACAATTTTTTAAATTAAAATCTGAGTTCTCTGAGAGCAAGATCTGTGTATTATTTTTCCACTTCCCTGGTATCCAGCAAAAGACCTAGCACATAATCATAACTTAGAAATATTGAATAAAAATGTAATGGAATTAACTTGAAACGCGAGACTTTTTTGTCTTATCCTATTCTGCCTTTCTAGTAACCACACGCGAAGTAACCGCTTGAGCTAAAGCCGACCCTCTTCTGCCTTTCTAATATGTTGTTCTATAATTAGTTTTATATGACCCCTTTCTCATTCCAGTGTTTTTAATTTATATTCTAGACCTCAAATCTATCTATTCATCCTTTTTTTTTTTCCTATTCATCTATTTATCTATGAAGTACTTTTAAGGTGATAAATCTTAAACTGTATTCTCTCAGTTACAAGTAATGGAAACCCCAATTCAAACTGGCTTAAATATTAATTAAAAGGAACTCAGTGGCTCCAAATTTTGGAAAGTCGGTCTACATAGAGAGTAGGCTTCAGGTGTGGTTTGATCAGATCTCTGACTCTGTTTCTCCACAATGAATGAGCAAAGGGATCGGCACTCGATATCCAAAGTGTCAGCAAATGACCGTAGCCTCTTCTTTTTACACAATAAGATCTACTCACCACCGTCCTCACCACAGCATAATGGTATCTTTACCATTACCATATTTCCATAGGCTGACATAAAAATGTTGTTTAAGTTGTGACACAATTTTTCAGTGCTCGCTAATCGGTGCCATTTTACTCTTTGTACTAGGGAAAACCCCCACACAAATACTATTAATGTTATTTAAGACATGTTTACCGGCTGATTTTAAAATAATTTAAATCAGCATGCTTTAGGTTAGCCTTTTTAACTCAAAGAAATCTTTTTCTTTTTCACCACTAGAGGGCAGAGCTTAGAAAAATAGCCCCCAATGTATTTCTTTACATTTCTGTTGCTATTGTTATTGCTGTTGGTTTTACTTCTCCAAACTTGTGATAGGGTATGCTTACAACACTGAAATATTCTGTATTTTAAATATTCTGTCCTATTAAAAACTATGTACTCATATCCTTATTTTGGAAAATGTCACTCTACATATCCTAGAAGTGAAATTCCCCTACCTTCTGCCTCTGCTAGCTTAAGTCACTTAGAAAACATGAATAATTTAAAAACAAAATATCTAGATGTTTGAAGCCACGTGGAAGATATCAATAATGTTAGATGCTTTCCTTGAAGGAAGATAATATTCCACAATCTAGAATGACAAACATATGGTATTCAAAGGGAGGGAATCAGTAACCTAGGCTGATGATCCCTATAGGATCCAAAGAGAGAGAAAGACATTTCAATTAGGTAAGATTTCATCAGACTCTAAGAATGTTACATCTCACTCATCTCTTAATCTCTTTATCTGTAAAATATCTTGAGTCATGGTGATCTCTGCCTTGGTCTTCTTTATATTGAAGTGCTTATTTCCTTTATTCTCTTTACAAGTTGCATTTCTTTTCTGTCCTAATTTCTCCCAATATTCCTTTATACAATCACACTTTTACTTTAAGAAAATATTTTTGAGAGTTTAAAGAGAGTTAAAAACCCTTCTATAATTTATCACATTACTCTAGATCTAGAGTATGGGATTCAAAATTAGAAATACTTTTGGGGCATTAGACTAACAGTACTTGGTCTCCAATTACTTTAAGCTTGGATTTCCCTAAGACATAATGATGTGTAGTGAATAAGAATTGTTTTCTCTGAGTACAGAAAGAAAGGACTGGAAAAGATGTATAAATCTTTCTAATGGTAGATTATACAGGGTAAAATGCACACAAAAAGAAGAACACATTGCATCAATGATTATACACATACATTTTTGGTAGTTAAAATCTATATTTAAGATTACAAGTTGTTTTATTTAAAACTTACAGCTTCTAGTTTTTTAATCAAACAGATCACAGGGAAATCAAAAGATGTTTTATACTAGGCCACTAAATATAGCAGTGCAACATATTGGGTTATGTACACAGATGTGGATAAGACAAACTAAATTATATCTTCTATCTCTGGCACTCAAGAAATTGTATAATCATAATTTCTTGGAAATATCTTTGAGGCTAACACTGCAAAGTAAAGTCAAATAAAGCTGAACAAAACACTGTCCACTTAAGAAGCCTTGATAAGAAACAAGTCACAGATGAATCCTAGAGCTTATTTGTATAGCCTCAACCTGAAAGATGTGTGTAATTATTAGAATGAATGTTGATTTAGGAATTCAAGTCAAATAATAAGTGATACTGTAAAAAAAAAAAAAGAAAAAAGCTTTTCAAAGCACCTTTTTTCTTCATATATACTCCCTATGTCTATTATAAAAACCATAATACTTACTTCATTGGGTTACATATTGCAGAAAAGGGCCTAGCCCACCAGACATGCAAATTATCTGTTAAATGAGTATTTGTAAAAAAATAAATACAAAATGTTGTATTTAAAATAGCCTCAGAATTAGACACCTTGAAGAATTTTTTGAAATAAAATTGTCTTGAAAGTGCTCTAGCAAAATTTACGAATAGTATTAAATATGATGCCTCTAAAATATATTTTTTTGGTAATGGGGAAGGAAACTTATCAAACTTATATTACTATTCCAAAATATTTATAAGATTATCACAATTAATTCTAGGGATTAGAATTTTAACTCATTTACCCCCTGTGTGATTACCATACCATATATAAATCTTAATAGAGTTAAATTTCCTTATAATAACTCTTTGGTTAACTGATTCTTCTTACATAATCAACTTATTTCTAAAGACATGTATACTTGCTCAGGCAATTGCAAGTATATTGGGCACAAAAGTGACTTCATATTTTTAGTTGTAGATATTAATTTAACAAGTACTGAAAAGAGAGGGAGAGAGAGAGAATTGAGAGAAAAAGAGATTGAGAGAAAGAAAGGAAACAGTAGTTTTAATGACATAATTAAGGACAATTGCTTCTAAAATAATTGTATATCCTTCCACCAGAGGGCAACATTTGCAAGGCATTTAAAGGATCTCTCAAATGTATTTCCTCACAAGGATATAAACAAATGCAAACCTATCACATTGTTATTGGGTAATATCTTCTATAAATTTTAAAGAATACTATAAAGACAATTATTTAAACAATTGCATATAAAACTCAATAACCAGTCATAGTAAAACAAGCAATAAATTTATTCTTCTTTCAATATGTAAGAAGATACAACTTTCAGAAAGAAGTAGGGTTTTCTATAGTATTGGCATTTTTCTCTTTTCATTATTAACCATTTAGCTCAAATACAATAGAACAATCTTATGGTGGAATAAACAAGGGAATTGTGGCTTTACATCAATGAATAAATTAACAAAAAGTCATAAAATTTTACAAGTAGAAGGTATAATAGAAACCACTTACTATAATCCTTCATTTACACAATTAAGGAACCAAAATTTATTGAATTAAATGATTGATTAAAAATTATAAGGATGAGGGGCACCTGGCTGGCTCAGTCGGTTAAGTGTTTGACTTCAGCTCAGGTCATGATCTCGTGGTTTGTGAGTTGGCGCCCCACTTCGGGCTCTGTGCTCAGAGCCTGGAGCCTGCTTTAGATTGTGTGTTTGTGTGCGTGTGTGTGTGTGTGTGTGTGTGTGTGTGTCTGCCCCTCCCCTGCTTGTGCATTCGCTTTCTCTCTCTCTCTCTCTCTCTCCCTCTCTCTCTCTTTCTCTCTCTCAAAAATAAACATTAAAAAAAAAGTTACAAGGATGATAATCCACAGAATCAAGACCCAAACCCAGGTCAGCACATTTCACCTTTCATACTCTACACTGTCAATAGTCAAAGTGTGATTTATGAGGAAGTAGTCTTGAAAACTTGTTAAAACTGCTGAATCTTGGGCTCCACTTTAGACCTATTGAATCAGAATCTGTGTTTTCTTAAATTGCGAGAAACTACACTAACTCATGCTCCTTCTTCATCACTGTTTGCATGTCTTCAGGCAATTCATTAAATCTAATTTTTCTTCTCAATAAATGGGAATAAAATTAGTCTGAAGAATACAAGGAATAAATGAGATCATGTAAATCAAAGTCATTCATAATTTGTAATATGCTACACACATTAAATAAATTCAAAGAAAACTTTTATTTTTAATAATATTTCATAGCTTATATATTTTGAGGGGGAGGTAGGATCAGAAAGAAGGAGAGAGAGAGAGAATCCCAAGCAAGCTGTGTACTGTCAGCACAGAACACAATGTGGGGCTCAAACTCAGGAACTGTGAGATCATGACCTGAGCCAAAAACCAAGAGTTGGATGCTTAACCGACTGAGCCACCCAGGCACCCCGAAAGCTTTTATTTTTAAGAGTGCTTGGGTAGAGGGGACAATTCTTCTATAAGAAGAATTGTCTAATAATTCCATTTAAAGCACTGTTAAAATTGGCTGGAAGAAGATGGAAGAGGTAAGAGAGGTAAGGGAGTAAGGAGGTAAGGGAGGTGTCCACAAAAAGGAAGTCTTTTCCATATGACTAAATTAATACCATATGTGTAACTACTACTATTTTTGCATAAAGAGAAATCTGGTGATCTTAAGGTCACAAAAGTACATGTTCAATGTTTGAATTTGGGGATCACACATGAAGAGAATCTATTAGATATGTAAATAGTGCCTGAATATTTGTCTCTTATATTGGGAGCTATTAATTCAAGAAAAGCCTACATGGCATTCTTTGGTCTCAGGTGGCCTAGTAACAATTCTTGTAATTTTCCACATACAATATTTTTCCCTTGTTTATGACTTTGCTCAAGATGTCCCCTCTGGCTGGGATGCTCTCCAAGTATCACCACCCCTCCTCACCCAATTCCACTAGGCCACCATCACCTTCTTGGAGCTAAGTTTCTCTTAAAGTATTAAGACAGACAAGGAAACATCATTTCCTGGTTTCTCTTCCATATACTTTCATTCCCAGGCTGGGTCATCTTCTTGTCCAATTTCATCCATAATTATTTGTAATTGTATTTATGTGTCTATTTCCCATAGCTTGTGAGATCTTTCTGGGAATATTCTCAGAATCTAGTACAATTCTTGGCACTAAATGAGTATTTTTAGAATGAATAAATCAATATTAGCAATAATTCTGATTCAAGTACTTGCCCTGTTATCAAGAGAATGGAGGAGCCAGATGACATTAATTTCAATAAGGTCAATGTAATTATTTTACTCTAGAAACAATGTTTTCATGTTGGATTTATATTGCTTGGTGCCCCACCGATAATCTATAGTGCAGAGTTAGCAATTAAGTTTATTGGTGGTTTAGATCTCTAGTTATTTGAGGTGAAATGTAAGCAGGAGTGCTGAGGAGAATCAGTTTTATATCCCCTTCCTAGCTTCACAGATATTTATTTAACTTCTATTTTTTGCATCACTTCCCAGAATTTCAAAATCATGGATATCCCAAAATGAATTTGGTCTATTGAACTTGTTCACTAAAGATTTGAAAAACATACATATTTTGAAAAGCACCCTAGATGAGTAAGGTCCTAATTAACTTGAATCTTTTATTTGGAAGGAGGTAGATTAGTGGGGTTTTCCCCCCTTCTTATACTTGATCATCTTTGGGGATAGATACTATCTTGAGGCATTCTGGAGTTTAAGAAAAATCTGGTCCACTGTTTTATAGGGATATATATTTTAATACATGTTTATAAAAATGAGAGAAAGATGCCTCTAATATTCTTTTCATCATTATAATTCATAATGAAATATAATATGACAACTATCAAATTTAATAATGACAGATGGTTTTAGCTACTTTTGATAATCTTTTTTTTTTTTTTTTTTTTGGCTATCCATTCAGTGTATACACATCCATAGTATAATTTGTCCTATTCAGGGAACGTTCTTACATGATTCTCTATTTAGATCCATACTTTTGAGATTTGGTCCCAAAATCCCTAAGAAAAATCTACTCCCCCTGTTGGCCTAAATAAAATCCAAGGATTTTGACCTTGGCAATGTGACTCAAGGGCAATCGGTTTTGTAATCACTTGGCTGAATTGCATCTAAGAGGTTTGTGATTCATGTTAAATGCATTAATAATTAACATTAAGCTAGCATAGCTTTTTGGCTTTGCTTAATGAAATAGATTCATTGATGCTGTACCTATGTATGTGAAAACAAATGTCTTACATGAATGTCTCTCTATAATTCTGTTTTAGGGGAAGATGGTACAAGGAAAAAAAATCACATTTTAAAGAAATGTAAGCAATTTCAAATAAATCATGAAAATATTAATGATAATTTGTTCACAAGCACAAGATACAGCCACAAATTTTGTCAGTATATTGATATTTCCATCGTGTGCTGCAAATTAGTTAAGCAAAGAATCAAAAAATTCCAAGGAATTTATATTAAACTGTCTATATTTTATTTAACCAAGGGCAATGAGGTTGCAGCTTGTCTTTTCTTTCTTTCTCTCCCCTCCTCCTTCCCTTTCTGCTTTCCTCCTCTCTTTTTCTTTCCTTTCTTTTCTTTCTGTTTTTCTTTCTCTTTTCCTTCCTTCCTTCCTTCCTTCCTTCCTTCCTTCCTTCCTTCCTTCTTATCAGGAATTAAAACAAAACACATGAACAATGTAATTATGCATTCTGTGTGCATATGTTTTATATCCAAGGGAGCCCAAATGCCCCAGAATTCCACAAACATAAATGAAACATGTACTCTTCCTTCCCTGCAACATTGTCAGAGCTGGCGGTAGTGTGCTGGGCAAAACGTAGGAAACTAGAAGTAACTTGTCAATTTTTAATTAAGTCTTCCTCCCTTGAAGAGTCAAATGCACCATTCTCCCTGCAAACTCTGGAGATGATGACATATTTCCACTTGGTTTCCATAGCATCCATTCCTGAAGATCCCCAGAATGGTCTTTGGTCAGGGCGACCACCCAGCTCCCCAAGAAAGTTGGCAACCTGGCCAGCCAAAAGCAGCTTTCCCTTTTCCGGAAACTTACTCTGTCCGTGGTGCTGAACAATTCTGCCGAGACGCGCCCTGAGGAGCGCTGTCAGCCGCGCTGAAAAAATCTTCCCTGACGCTGCCCAAATCAGAACTGTGTATCTGTTATTTACTCACGTCCTCAAAGAGCAGCAAGCTTTCTCCATCTTAATTCGACACTACCGCAGAGCAGAGTTGCGCCGGCGTGATAGGAGGAGATCATAGGCAAGGAGGAAAAACTAACATCAGCATTGCTCACCTGAGACCTCAGATGCTCCCATGAGTTTGGAAGTGCTCTGCTCCCTACAGCAAAGACACCATTAAAAAAAAATACTATTCTTCTGACTTTGCTTTTACACAAAGGTTCTGTGGTATTTCCGCCTTTCATTTAAAAGCCAGAAGATTTGGCAGCAATAAGGTTTTCAAAATCGGGAATTTGCATTGTTTTTCAGTGGACTGACTTCCAGGACAAGGACTCATCTGCACCCGCCCAAATACCATGGCACTGCGTGCGCCCTTTGCCACCGGATCCTCCCCTTCCAATGAGACTTTCTGATTGTGTCTACCAACTCTCCTATTAGGAAACCCGTGGGTTGCATGCAGCTATTCTGTTGTATTCTCTTTCTCACTCCCTCCCCTCTCTCACTCACACTCTTGCTGAAGGCACACCAATACCGTTCTGCTGAGAAGAAAAAGCCCACAACTACCTTAAGCGATTAAGACAATATGCGCAACTCTCGCCTTTCATAGCGATCACTATACAAATCTGGCAAGAGCCAACACCAGTCTTTGCAAGAATGGAGTCGGTAAAACAAAGGATTTTGACCCCAGGAAAAGAGGGGCTAAAGAATTTTGCTGGAAAATCCCTTGGCCAGATCTACAGGTAAGAGAAACCCATATTTGCCTGGGCAAACCCATATTTGCCTGGGGCTCAGCATGAAAAAATCTGCAGGGCTATTTCCGTAAACTCTGCTTGCTTTGAGAGGTTGTAATATGATCGGAAAGTCTTTTTTTGTTGGTTGCTGCTATTGCTCAAGCGGGGCTGCTCTGGAAACCTGCTTATTAATTCAGGAATGTTGCACTAAATGAACCTGTGTGCTGTGTGTGTGTGTGTGTGTGTGTGTGTGGTTTTTGTTTTGGTACCTGCAGATTCTCATCCTTTCCTACCCGGGATTTACCCTCTTTACAATTGAGAAATGACCAGCACCTGTTCAAAGAATCTTTCTTTTGGTGCTCATAGTGACAACAAATTCCTTTAATGCAGACACATGAATTTAGAAAATACAACCCTCAAAGAAATCAACCAAGAAATTCCAAAGAGTAATGGCAGAAAGAAATTTAGACCTCAGCTTTAAAACAACTCAAGTAGATAATCTCCCAGTGGAATCTTCCTTCTGTGCTGAAGGAGGAAGAATCAAAATGTATCAATAATTAATAGCTGAAGCATTTCCTCTACCCAAATCCAAAACAATATATATGTGCTTTAATTATTTGACTTTTCTGAGAAGTCTATGTCTTGCATGGCAAATGTCAGTGTTTATAAGAAAAAGCATAATGACTTTGAAAGTACTGGCAATGATTTAATTTTTTATCGTCCCTGTAGTCAATGTACTAATTATGCTGAAAATTTTGCAACTTTAAATTATTTTAAGAATATTATATGAGTACACTTTCCTTAATAATATGAGCAAAATCAATAAGAGAGGGCAGAAACAGAAGGATAAACGATTCCAAGAGAGCGCTAATTTTCACATTTGGGAAAATGAAGCCCTTAGAAGTGTAGAGAAAATGTACACAAAATGACCAATGCACTTCCTGATTTTCCAAATCTCTTTGGATCTGGTGGGCTTCATGTAGGCACCCCATCATGCACCTATGCGGCAATAGATACCGCAAGGGCCCTGCAGTCCCGCAGCTGCCCTGGAAAAAAGCTCTTCTTTCCCAGCTCAATTGCCATCAGGTGGGGAGTTCAGGTGCCTAGTCCAACTTTGCATATAACAGCCTAGGAGCCAATGTAAACAAAAAAAATCGAAAAGAAAAGAAAAGAAAAGAAAGAAAGAAAGAAAGAAAGAAAGAAAGAAAGAAATCACATTAGTTGAATTTTTTCTCCCAGAATAAATTGCCATGTGTTCTGACTTTGGGATTGAACTTTAAAAATACGAATTAACATAGCTGCAAAAACCTTTATGACTTATTCCCCAGGTGGTATTTTGTAAAATTTGGAAGTCTGACATTTTTTTTTTTTTTTTTTCTGGTAGCCTCAAATTGTTTGGCAGTCAGCTCCCAACCTGTGCATTCTTGGAATTGATCTTAAAATTTCATTTGCTTTACTCCCATGTATGAAAATAATTGTGTGTGAATATATCACTTAAAAGGGCACACAGAAAAATGAACTATACAGTGGATTGAAAAACATCTGCAAGCTGTAAACGGAGAGGCTCTTTGTTTAAATATCGAAAGTATCCATCCCAAGAGTCCACAGTAATTGTACTGTTCACATTCATTCTCTCTCTCTCTTTTTAATAGACATTTCACAGATATGTCGTGGACTAGCATAACACCCTCAGCTTTTAGCAAAACCATTCCATCACTCCCCGTTCCCCTTCTCCCTTCCTCCTCCCCTCAAGGACGAAAACCTAAAAGGAACTGAATTTTAAGGGTGACATCTTGTGAAATACTATGAAGATTAAAAAACACAAAACAAAGCAAAAATTTGAGATCTACTGTGGTGTGGGACATCTTACCAGAGTTGATTTGGGGCACGTCTGTGTATCTGGAAGTCGCATTTTACGTCTTTGGAAATGTGCCCAAGGCATTTTTCGGTGTTTGTAACCGAGATAGTAATGACGCAAGATTGTGAATAATTAATTATTCATGTTCTGGCAGTAGGAAGCTTAGGTGTCGGCCATATGCTGCGGAGGCCTTTGTTTCAAACTCGAGTGACAAGGAGAAGAAAGTAAGATGTGTAACGGGAGAGTAAACGGTGAACAGGCACCCTGGGACTGGAGGAATGGGCAATAGAATGCGTGCGTGACACTCTCAGAGAGCGCTCACAAGACCTTCTCCGCGTGGGCGCCGGTCAGGAGCGGCCTTAGTCCCTGGGGGTCCCCGCGCTCAGCTAAGAGGCAGGATCGCGTGTCTTTAACCCAGAAGGTTCAACTTAGCTGGGAAGGAAGGGGTAGCGCGGGTGCAGGTCTGAGCTGGGCTGGCCTGCGGAGCACCGGCCCTCGGGAAGCTAGTGGCTGGATAAAACCGACCGTCGCCGGGGGTAAAGCACTGCAGGTGGGAGAAGTCTACACGGTTGCTGACGAGGCGCCGCTCCAGTAACCCACTCCCTCCCAAACCACAGACCCTCGGAGAAAGTTAGGCCCCAATTGCCTGTGTCTGTTAATCCAACCCGCTGCGGGGTGGATCCCGAGGGAATGCGGGCTGGGTGCCACGGGCCACACGGCATTAAAGTTGAAGAGATGCTGCGGCAGGGAGGGGGGCTAGCAGGAGGCTGGAGAGCCGGGGAGGTCCCGAAGCCTGGTGGCGCCCTAGCACCCTAACTCCCGAAGGAGTCGAGCGAGGCAGCGCCCCTCCCCGCCCCCAGCCCTGACGGGTCCTGGGAACTGGGATGGGTCGGCGTCGGGGTGCCTAACCCGCCGCGTCCTTGCCTTTCCCCCGCTCTGCCACGCAGGGTGCTGGAGAAGAAACAAGACACTGGGGAGACCATCGAGCTGACGGAGGATGGGAAGCCCCTGGAGGTGCCCGAGAAAAAGGCTCCACTGTGCGATTGCACCTGCTTCGGCCTGCCGCGCCGCTACATCATCGCCATCATGAGCGGCCTGGGCTTCTGCATCTCCTTCGGCATCCGCTGCAACCTGGGCGTGGCCATCGTGGACATGGTCAACAACAGCACAATCCACCGAGGGGGCAAGGTCATCAAGGAGGTGGGCAGCCGCCGGCCGTGTGGGTTCGCAAAGCCGCCTCACCTGTTTGAGCTCCATTTCCCCCCTGAAAGAGGAAGGCCTGAATGCTCGCCAGCCCCCTGCTAGCGCTTCTAGAATAGGAATAGACCGCGATAGCCATTAAGGCCTCCCTTTTCGCTTCCTCTCTCTGGCCCTTCCTTTTCTCACCTGCAAAGTGGAAAATAGCATGTAGCTCACTAGCTTCTTGTCAAGAGTGACTCCATACCAGAAGTTAGTGCTTACTAATGTACGCTAAATTTAAATCGAAATATTTTTCTTTCACTCAGAGGAAGGAGTAAGGCAGCATATCAGTGATAATGTCTCCCTGATTTCCTCCAATTCCTGCCAAACAGTCTTAATAATAAAAATGAAACAAAACCGAAATCAGATCAACTGTGAGCACATGGGCAGTTTCCACCGAAGGGCCTTTAGGAGTTGTCCACTTAACTGGTGGAGAGAAAAGCCAAGCTCAGCAGTGCCTTGAGGTCACCGGTCATACAGTCTGATAATCTCCTGAAGGGTGTGTTGGGGTGATGGGTAGGGAGAGGAAGGTCAATGTCAAAGTCACTGAAACCTGTGGGTCTAGACGTCCAGTTCAGGGATCTGAGCGACCATTAACAAGGCAGAGCCGGGGTAGGGGGGGAGAGAAATTCGGGAACTCACTGTGGATGCGAAGCTGTGAGCGCCGCTGGTCCCCGGGTACTCCCAGAGACCCTGCAAAGCAGATTTAGTTTCAAAATACTACTCAAAGAGACGAAAAGGGTCCTCAGTTCTTCAGGAGGCATAAGCCCTCCTCCGCCTTTCTGATGCTGATACTTAAAGGTTCACCCAGGCTGGGGAGGGCGGAGTTAGGCCTTGACCTTCACACACACCCCTCTCCAGCTTTTCTGACCACCCCTGAGGAAATCCTCCTCTCCATTGACCACCCCCACCCATTCCCCAGGCTACTCCAAATCTTGCCCACCTACGCCCATCCCCATTTTGCCTGGAGGATCCTTTCCTCTAGCTCCTCCGACCTCCTCACCTTCCATCCCAAATTCCCCACCTTCCTTCCTCAGAATTTCCCTGGTTGGATTTCATTCTGGAAGAGACCCCACTACTGCTTTAGTACTGGCTGGCATCGGCTAAACGGACCCCGGTCAGGGGTCTCTGTCCCCAGCCAGCAAATGGAATCTCTTCCTGGGGAGTTCTAATTTTCAAAACTGGAGCCCGGAGGACTCCTCATTCATCGAGGTGATCAGATCTGGCTGACAGTAGTTGGGGAGCAAAGCCAGGGCGTCCAGCTTCGCCATTAACTGCAATACATTTCAAACGAACACAGTTTTTCAGTTAAAAGAAACATTTCTTCTCTATAAGAAGGTATAGATTCAATTTTGTTAGAAAACGAAAATTCAGCCACCTCCAACCCCAGAATGCAGGGAGCACCCCGGGGATTGAGGGCTCCTGAGCGTGAGTCTGCAGCCCAAACACTGACTCTCCTCTTTCCCTCCACCCCGTTTCCCCTGTACCCCCCATAGAAGGCCAAATTCAACTGGGACCCAGAAACCGTGGGGATGATCCACGGTTCCTTCTTTTGGGGCTACATCATCACCCAGATTCCGGGCGGCTACATCGCGTCTCGGCTGGCAGCCAACAGGTAACGCGTCCCCAGGGCGGGGGGTAATGGGGCTGGTACCCTCACAAGGGGCATCAGAGGCTGGGGGCAGGGACCACAGCCCCGCGGGGATTGGAACTCTTGGGCGAGGTCTTCTGGTCCGCTGGCACCCCATCTCTCCGGGCTGGAACTGTTCGTGCCTCGTTCCAGAATTAGGCACCCGAGAGGATTTGGGATCGCCAGGCAGGGCCCTAGTTGCCGCTTTCTCTCTGCCCTGGCTGAGCCAGCTTTTCGCCAAATGGTCTACGTGCCTTAAGGCCTGGTAAGAGCTGAGGCCAGGCGGGGTGTGGCCGGGCCGGGACTGAGCGGCTGGGTGCACAAAGGCGAGTGTGTTGGGGGGCGTCACGTGCTGCGCTCTCGGCAGGGCGTCCCTCGGGTGCCCCGGCTCCCTGTGGTGCTGACCTCCCGGCAGGGCGCATCGAACGCCGGGCCACCGAGCCCGCCCAGATGGTGCTCTGGGTCTGAAGGATTTGTTTCTATGGAGGCAGGCGGGATTTCAGGCGCCGGGGGTGCGATTCCACCTGTTAATGAGCTCCAGCGAATAGGGGCGGGGGTGGGGAGGGCGCTCAGCTGAGTCCCGCGGGCTCCAGCAATGCAGCGGTGGCTGCAGTCGAGCTCCCAGCGCCAGCTCTGCGAATGCCGTCGGGGTCAGCTGCAGAGACACCCCAAAATATGGGGCATAAGGACTGATAAGGTTTGGGATACCAAGGAGCACAGCCTGGCCACTGGAGGGTGAAAGGCAGCTTTATTTGCTTCCTTGTGTATATTAAGATGAATAAAACCAAGTGCTCCCTAAGTCTGAATTGGAAAACTGACAACGCAAGCACTCACGTTTTCAGGTATCGCTTCGTGAAGACTCCAAGTAAAGACTTCCGGTCTTTCTTCAGACCTCGAATCTATGACTTCACCTTTCTCCCTCCCCTCCAAACTCAGATTTTCTGGGGAAGAAATCTTGAACGGGGCACCTCTCCAGTCTTGATCTCTTCTTTGCTTTTGTAAACTGGTCCCTCCTCATTTCTCAGTAAAATCTCCGACGCCTCTTCTAGTGGCTTTTGTCACCTCTAATTCCATTCACCAGCTGTGACTTCCTGCCCAAGACTTTTCAGTCTGCTCCAGAGCCTAGGGAAGAATTCTTGGAAATTTATTTTAGGTTTAACAATCCTTGGACCAGAATTTTTGACCATTTTTTCAAAATGTCAAAAGAAGAGGGCAAAAGATTAGGAATAGTACCTTTTGAATATCATCTTTACCTTGGCACCACGATGGTTAGTACTCAGACCCAACAGGAGACAAACCAGTCTTTTAAAAAAGGGATCAGTGTAAAATTAAAATCATTAACTATTTACAAAACCCAATTCTATGGATGAGATAAATCAAATTGAAGAAAATATGTCATTAAATAGTACTGGTAATGTAGTAATGAGCGTGTTACATTTTTGGCTTTCATATCCCTAATGTATAATGTCTTGAATCTTTTTTTTCCCCCTAAATTTTTTTTTAAAACAATATAAACTTCCCAGAAAGATAATTCAAACATACATATATAAGTATTTTCACTTCAGGGGGAAAACAACCGAAAATTCTCACACACACACACACACACACACACACAAATGATACAGCAAACTCAATGTAATGTGAAGTGAAACTATATTATGACTGTGCCTTTAAGTTTTTTTTAGAGTCAAAACCTTCAGCTTGCCAATTGTTAAAATGCTAACATTTTCCTGCCAGGAAAAAACACCAGGGATGCCCCAGCTTTCCCTCCTTGTAACACTGGGAGGTCAGTAAACAGGTTTTTCTGGTTAACAAAACAAAACAAAACAAAAAACCAAAAAACAAAACAACAAGCTCATTGCTATCATTTGTGTTATGTTTATTAAAGACTAATGCTAACTCAGGTTCTAATTGACTGATAGATTTTCCTTAAAGGAAACAATTGTGAACTTTGGAAGTCCTATTTGGATCTGAAATGGATATTCAAGGAAGAGAAACTTAATATTTTCAATGTCTTATGTCCTCCAAGACTGAGAAAACTAAGTTAAAATTTATTGTAAAATACTACAAACATATGGAAAATATAGAGTAACTTCCTTATCAGACCTTAGGATTTTGACATATTTGCTTCATTTAAAAAATATAACAAAACATTACAAATACAGTGGAAATTTTCTGTGAAAACAGGTCTAAAAGATATATAACATTTTCTTTTCTGATGAGAAAACTACTGTATAATAGGTAATAAAAATATATAAAAAATAAAATGTAATAAAAATCATAAATAATTTAATCACACCGAGACCCTATTGTTAATATGTTGGTAAATGTCCACGTAGTCCTATGGACATGGAATTTTATTTTGGAAAATTTTTTTTAAACATAAAATCTGAAAGACTTTTATAATTGGTTTGAAAGATGTACATTTCCTATGATGTTACCTTTTCAAAAACAGTAAAAACAACCCAGCAAGACCAGTTTTCCACCTACAGATATGGTGTGCCCATTCACATAAGCCTCTCCCTATAGATCATCTAATAGTAGAACAAGATTTCCCTTGGGGGGTGGGTATGGGGATAGAGTCCTGTCTGTCTAGGTATAAAAGAAGCTCCCTTTGGAAAGTGTTTGTCATCACAGTCATGGGCAGGACTAGAGTAGAGGAACTGAGGTGTGTGGAGACTGCTCCTCTAGAGAGAAGAGCTCCTGGCTACGCCCCCTGGCAAATTTCTCAATGAAAAACCCAGAGCAGTGATTTTGCCTCTCCATTTTGTGCTTTAAACAAAAGCAGCAACACCCTTGGTCAGAATACAGATACTTGGTCCCTTTCTGGTCAAATTTCAAGTATTCCTGTTTTCCTCCTCATTGAGAGACAAAGCCAGGGGAGTCAAGGGGAGAGAAAGGACTCTTGCATCATGTTTTCCTTTGTCTTTGTCTTAAAGGGCTATTGCACATTGTGGGCATGAAAATTTAGTCACCTCCATGGAGGGCTTTGGGGTGAGGAAGCCAAGGAGGAATCCTTACAAAATCTGTGGTGTTTTTAGATGAGAACATACTTACTACACGGATAAAAATGCATCGGGGACAAATTCATTTTACCTTTAAACAGTCCAAGACATGGTCTTGCAGTAATCCGGATAATTACAAATGTGGAATTGCTAAGGATTATTTTTTATCTTGCATATGGACTGGTGAGGAACCTAGTCAAGTACTTAACAGGAGACACAACAGAATTTTGACCAAAGACATAACCAAAGATGGCCAGATTTACCAAAGAATATTTGGTCAACCTTATGTTTTTCATGGCCGATATTGTCTTCACAAAGGCTATCCTTTCTGTCTAGGGGCAATATTATTTAAACCTATTTAAAAATTTTCTCTCTCCTGCTCCTGTCCTCTTGATCTTCCAATGCTGATTTGGTTCTTTACAGAGCACTTATTGCCAGCGGTCATACAGGTATTTTACTTATCTGTTTTCTCCATTAAAATGTAAGCTCCATGACAGCAGGCTGTTGTGTCCATGTAGTTCTTCCTGCTATATCCCTGGCATTTCAAGAGTGCCTGGCCCATGACAGACACTTGTTGAATAAAAGTGTTTGGGATTAAAAAAATTTTTAAAGGCGGTATGGTATAGTGGTTAAGATACAGGTTCTAAGCACAAACCATGTGGGTTTAGACTCCTGAATGTACTATTTAATAACTGAATGACATAAAACATTATTCAACAACTCTGAGCTTCAGCTTATATTTCTGTAAAAGGGGATTAATCAAACTACTTACCTGATATGAGTATCATGACCGCTAAGTAAGAGAATCCGTGTAATGTTCTTAGAAGTGCCTGGCCCGCGGTAATTGTTGGCTGTTACCATCTATTATTAATAACGTCCTGACTTCAGAAGAAAATGAAAGAATAAATAATGTCTTATGGCCATTCAGTATTACTCGTGTTTAAATCTGTCTTAAGCACCTTTAAAATTATTTTTCCATACACATTATTTACAGCTAAAATTATTGTTCACTGAAAATGCCTTACATCTCATTTGAAGGACTCTCTTAAAAGAGCTTTTCGGCCAATGGTATAGACAGTGCTAGTAATTCAGCGCATTCAGTCTTTGAATTCTAGTCAGGCATTATAAATACACTTAGAGAAATCCATTTAAGTTTGAGGGTAGACTTCTCTGTTGATAGTTACAATTTATTTCCCCCTACGCCTATCCTTTATTTAAATAGTGTCTGATTCTGGTGCAACACTGTCTTTTCAGGTATTTCCTGGGTTTCTAGCCTGACTTTTGCTAAGGAAAAAAAAAAGCTCTTTATTTGAATTAAGAGATTGAACAGTGGACTTTGGCTAACAGAAAGAGCCCATAGTAAAGCGGAATAAGGGTCATCTAATCCAATCTTCTCATTTAGAGACCAGGAAAGGAAACAGAGAATCAGGGATCACAAGATCACCAAGAGTTTGGGACTAAAACTCAGGTGTGCAGGAATGTATGACCTCAGTCTATCTTTACACTGAAATTTAACATCTCTGCCTGATACCTTGTGCTTCACCACAAAGTTCACTTTCAGCAGTAAGCTGAGCCATCTGCTCTCTCAGTGAGTGCCTACAATCTATAATGCCCCAAATCCAGGACAGAAATCCAAGAATTAGAAGGAGAAGTCTTTAGCAAGCCCAAGGGATCCTTAGATTTTGGTGGTAGGAAAAACATACTGCATTTGTGTGTGTGTGTGTGTGTGTGTGTGTGTGTGTGTACAGATTCCCGAATCCATATGAATGATTCTGCTCTTTTCTTTGCAAAAGACAAAACCGAAACTTGGTAACGACTTAAACAAACGACTTGTGATTGTCTATAGGAGAAAGCAGTATTTAGAACTTTTTCTCCCTACCTAGCCCTTTGGCAGTGTGAGCTCCTGCAAGATTATAGAGGTTTGAGCATGACTGAGGGTGGGGAGAGAGGTGGGGTACTTTAGACCTTTTGTCTGCAAAAAAGAAGGGATTTTTCCTTGGGATTTTGACTGATACAACTTAATTCATACCAAAAGAGAGAGTGGTTTATACTGAAAAAATCTACAAATTCAAATGCATGGATTTTAAAACTGTTACCTAATGTTGAATTTGCAATTATAAAAACGAAATCTGGTATACTTTAGGTAAATATTCTGACTGGCCTGATTCTGAAAAATTCTCATGTGGGAGGGATTTTCAGAAAAAGAGGAGTGAAGATATTTTAAACTCAACATCTTCATGTTTTAAGCCCAGAAAGGAACAATTTACAGGTGTTATTCTTTTTCTTTCACAGAAATAAAACACTGAACATGTACTTTATTTACTGGAATAAGCATTGGAAATGAATTCTTAAGCATCATTACCAAGCACATATACAAACGTTCTCTGTCTACCTATCATCCATCACCATTTTTTCTTCTCTACTTACCTGTCCATTGCTACCTCTATTGCAAGCAGGGGTTCATGAACCCTTCCAGTGAAAAACATTTGCAAATTCCTTTTGTGTGAGAAAATAATTCAGACTATGAACATAAAGCTGCTGCAAGAAACCACCATCCTACTGCGGTGGAAATGGTTTGTCATCATCCAGTCCTTTAGGGCCAGAGGTGACTCTATTTCACTCATTTAGCAGCCTATCAAGCATCTCGCCACCTTCCTATTGTGGGTTCTCTAGGTTATGTGTCTGGGACAACACGGAAGAGACCTTCCTTTTTCTGACAAAAGAAAATACCCTTTGCACAAGACAAATAGATGGATTGAGAGGGGGAGGGGTCCCTAAGGGCTTGCACGTGGTTTGCTGGCTTGAGCTTCTCTTTCTTTCTATTCTCTCCTCTCACCCTTTCTAGCTCTGGCTTCCCCTGTGGCTGCCACATCCAACCTACTGCAGTGCAGAGGCAGCCTCTAGAGGGGAGGGACGTGATTTTGAGGGAGGAGAGAGTCAGGTGGGCAGCTGGTAGAATGATTCTCCCGCTGCCATATGCCACTGTTGGGGCTGTCTCATTTCTCTGTCATGAGTGATGAAGTCATTTTTACAACTTAATGATGTACCAAGGGACCCAGAGGGCTGGCTTGTGCTTGTGTATTCCTTTTTAAATATGGGACCGGAGCATCAGATGTGACAAAGGGAGGCGCCTGAGCCCTGATTTGATTATATTAAATAGATTAAACAGCCTGAATCAGTCTATTCTTACAGACCCTCTAGGAAAGGATTAGTGCCACACCTGGGGTGAGGAACACTAGTTCCCTGTTAAGGGACAAGCCACTGCCCAAATGGAAATGGATTGATTGATTCTGGGAAAATGGATAGCATCTGTAGGAGTGACAGGTCACCAGTGTTCCTGTCATCTCTTCCAGGAAAATCCTTGTGGGGTGGGCTTGGTAGGTGAGGGTGTTTGTGGCTGGGGGGCAGAGAGAATAATATGACTGAGGATTTCACAGCTAACTCACTCTGGACCACACTGAATATTAATCATCAGACAGCGGGTGATGCACGTTTTCAGCAAATGCGTTTGCTTTTCCAAACATTTCTGTATCAGGGTACTATATGCTTTTCAATTTGGGGAATCTGTTTAGTAATGCAGAGCCTCCTACCACACATACATACACACATGTATGTGCTCACAGGTGCACACACATGTATGCACACACACCAGTGTTCTTAAAATTATTCTGTGTAAGACAATTATTCTGTGTAAGACACACTGGAAGACAAAGAATTGTGTGTGTGTGTGTGTGTGTGTGTGTATGTGTTGTAACAAGTAGAGGAAAAACAAGTAGAAATTAGGTTTTAACTTGAAAATAGGCAAATTAAATTCATTTTAGTGTGTCATTTGCTGCAGGGGAAATCATGAGGAAAACAACAATTTTAAGTAGCTTTCAAGTAGTTTATCATTTTTAAAAGCAATCTTTTTTTTAATGTTTATTTATTTTTGAAAGAGAGAGACAGAGAGGCAGAGCACGAGTGGGCAAGGAGCAGAGAGAGAGGGAGATACAGAATGCCAAACAGGCTCCAGGCTCTGAGCTGTCAGCACAGAGCCCAATGCGGGGCTCCAATTCACAAACCATGAGATCATGACCTGAGCCGAAGCTGGACGCTCAACCGACTGAGCCACCCAGACGCCCCTAAAAACAATGTTAATAAGCAAATGGCCCTTATTTTATTTCACAGAGGTTATAAAGATGTTCTGTGAGAAATGGAGAGCACCCATCAGTTTCTAATCCTGTTCTTAAGGCATTGAAATGTTCAGATTTTTCATTTCTTTGCCTTTTTTTTCTTGGCCCAGTTACTGACGCCCATCTCTGACTTATATTCACACTTGAGTGGGTTTTTCAGGTAGGACTTTAACTGTCCATTATAAGGAGAAGGACTTTAGGCAAAATGAAATATGCTAGTTGAGATTCAGCCTACTGTTTGGAATTTAAAGTTCGGCAATACTTATCTACTTAATAACTCTATGGCTTGATTATTTGTTAAGTGAAATTAATGGTTTAGTTTATTGCAGAAAATTTTTTTGTAATTTGCCAGAATTTTCAATGATGATTTAGTTTTTAGGTGTAGTACTGACATGAATATATTGCCTGAGATTACATATATTGATATAGATACTACGTGATATTCTATAGAACCTAGATTTATAATTCAGAAAGTAAAATAATATATTAAACATGGAAAATGTTTATTTGGGGAAATTTATTTCTATAAATTGTTTTTTTGATGTGAAGTATAATATTTATTTGACTATACATTATTCACCTTTACTTGGAATAAGTGGTGCATCAGACCTTAAGTGAATTTCTTGACTGACATGGATTATAAAGCAAACAACAAAACAAAACAAACCTGACAATATAAATCAGAAGTCAGCTTACTTTTACAAATGTGTAATTGGTTACCTATATTGAATAGAGTCTTACATTTCTACTCTATAATCGCCATTCGTTAAAACATTCTCAAATAAACTACGTTACTATTTGATGTCATTAAATTTAGCACTTAACCTATTGAGAAACATTGAAAATGTCCCTGAAAAAACCCACAATGAAATTTCAAAAGACAAAAAAAAATTGTAAAAATGAACCTGGAAAGCAGCATAGGCCTACTGAGGTCAAGCAGTAACACGATTGCTTAATTTATATGATGGAGTAGAGGACAGCCTTCTCCTTCCCTGTAAAGAGAGTCTAGAAATCTAGCTTTTAGATTAATGTGGGGAAAAATAAAACCAGCCCAAATGAATGGAAATATGGAAGAGACACTCTAACCATGTACAATGGACAGGCCTGAGTGAATATCAGAAAAGCTTTTCCATCAATGTGAAGTAGATCATTCAGGGATAAAGTTTCAACCTCTCCCTAAATAGTACATTTGTATTGGGGTAGGAAGAGAGAGGATATGAGTTATTAATTGTTTTTGTAATTGCCTTAGTTCCCCATTTCAGGAGGCAGATGAAATTGAAATTGAATAGAATACTAAATACATGTGTCACTAAACTTTTTATATACATGATCTTTCTTCCTCATAGAGACTCTGGAAGGCAGACATTCTTAACACTTGTTTTACTGGTGAGAGAACTGAACACAGAATAGCTATTATTTCCTCAAATATTACTAGCTGGTAAGAGGAAGAGCTGGGGTATCAACCCCAGTATGTCTAATTTCAAAGGATGTGCTTCTTTTCTAAACACATTTCTCCTGTTAAATACCTTTGCCGTGTGTTCCTTAAAACATTTTTTTAACAGTGTCTTAAAAAATTTCACTGTATTATTTAGTGCTGGGCTAGGTCCATAGGAAAGAACATGGCTGTGGAATAATTTAAAGCTTTTTTTTTTTTTTTTTTTTGCATGAGTTTGGTTTTTACACAAGTCTTCTAATCAGAGGGTAAATCTGGAAAGCCTATTATGGTGGAAACTGCTTTCAGGGCAGCAGTACTATGAGATGCAATTATGTGTCAAAGTTGAAACCAGTGCTAGAGATCATGAAACTCACATGAATATTACGTGTATAGATTTCCTTCTGTTGAGATACCAAAAATATATTCAATGCTTATGTTTGTTCTTGGAACATCAAGCCAAACAAACCAATGATTATCAAGCACCATACAATATACACGACTATATTAAATATTGAAAAATGGTAGGATTCTTCAGGAGGACAATATGTCATCTCTGAAACATCACCATCTAATTTAGTTATGAAAGCAGAGCTTTAGAAAGAGTGGTTTCAAAGGCTGATGAGGATGCTGTAATAAATAAAGTATAATGGCAGTTGGTTTCAGGAGATTCTACAGTGTTGTTTAGAAGACTTAAGGATGAGGCCAGGCTGGGCCACATACTTGAACTCAGCAACTATCTCAAGTGAGGATTTATCCACAGGAATACTCTAAATTCTAATCCATAGCTGCCATCCTACAGTTATTCTGTGAGAGTAACTCAGCTTCCTAGGATTATTAAGATACCAAGAACAGCAGTTCATTCCTACTAAAAGCTCAAGAACATACAAATGGTCAATTGATTGAAAAGGATATTGGGATAACAAAGGTTCAAAGAAGAATCTGTTATCACACACATCTCAGGAAGGGAAGTTATCATTGCCTTCTCTTTACAGTCTTTCTACAAAAGTAACTGAATTGTTACTTCTTAAGAGCATGTTATCTACAAAGCATTCTGCTAGCATCATAGGGGTTGAAGAAGTGAGATAAGGACCCTGAATGTGTTCCCCAAGAGACACAAATAATGCAGGGGGTAAGGGAACATGTGATCTCTTGAGTTAAGTCTTATAAAAGCAATCTACAGTGCTTGAGAAATATCTGAGAGGAGATTAGCTGAAAAAAGAGGTGTGTGTGTGTGTGTGTGTGTGTGTGTGTGTGTGTGTGTGTGTGTTGGGTGGTTACTAGGGATAGGATGGAGGGATACTAAGACAGGTATAATTCATTTAGACAATGCTGTACATTAAAAAAAATGTTTTGTTTCCTGACAGATATTTTAGATGGTCTACTGAGGCACAGACTGAGAGGCTGATGCAGTTCAATCAATTCTGTATGTCTTCAGAAGGGGAGAGGGAATTTTCAGTATATGTCTTCATACACTTTAAGCTGCTAGAATTTCAAGATGACACGGAACAACTCTGGGTCCGTTGTTATAGAAATAATACTATTTAACTAGGGCAAAAACATTCTGGAAAAAAAAGGCAAAGAATAACAATTCTCTGGAAACTCTATTGAATGTTGGGAAATTCCTGTGTAATGATAGATGATATTTATAAACCATACACACGCTATGAACCAGGCACTGTCCTCTTTCATAATTGACTTATCTAATCTCCATGATAGTCCTTTGAAGTGTGAAAACTTATTATTTCCATTTTACAAATGGAAAAAGTAAGGCTTAGAGAATTTAAGTAATAACTTGTCCAAAGTTATAACTAGAAAGAAATTAGAGTTGGAATTTGAAATCACACACCGTAACTGCAGCTTTTATTCTTAGTATTATGTTGTGCTGTTTTTATGTCCCCAAGAAAAATATGGCAGTTGCTCAGTCAATTTGGTCAGTGAGGGCAGTCAAAATTAGGCCAGAGAACCTCACTTTTGGTCTTGATCCCACCATCAAATTACAATTTATATTTTGTAAGTGATATCATTTCTATCAGCAGGTGTTTCCATTCCATTCTTGCCACTCCCCTCTATCGTCAAAGGCAACCCTCCCCTTTTCTACCTATGTCTACCTCTGTCCATTTTAAGCCTGTCCCCCCACCTCTGCCCCAGATGTGTCCTTTTTGTGATGTCTTCGGGGAATAGCTAGCATAGTCCTGCTAAACCAAAGATTCTCAAGACAGGAAAAGTAACATCAGCATCACCTGGGAACTAGTTAGAAATGCAAATTCTCAGGACCCGCATATACCTACTGAACCAGAAGCTGTGGCACCCAGCAGTCTGTGTTTTAACAAGCCATCTAAGGTGATGATCATGAATGATGAAATCTGAAAATCACTATTTTATACTCTGGAACTTGTATTCCATACTTACTTCTATTTCTTCCATTTCTCTGTTAAAACCTAGACTTTGCTCATAGGAATTCAAAACCCTCTCTAAATAAGCTCATCCATTTAATGACTTTGGAAAATAGAACAGGAGTAGAATCCTTTTTTCCTCCTCACTGCTGCTATCATCCGTTATTCAGCAAGTTTTTGTCCTTCAAAGTTGTTGTGATTTAATCTGGTGCTGCCAGAACAGTGTAAGTATTAGTTATGCTGCTGTTAGAGTACGTAGAACTTAGCAGTTAAGTATCTAGGATCTACAACCAGACTGAGTAAATATAAACCATAATTCTCCGCTTATATCTATGTGACTGTAGCAAGTTATTTAAACTCACTTGCATGTAGTTATTCTATTGTGAAATAAGGATAGCGGTGGCAGCTTTCTGATATTATTGTTAGCTTAAAATGAGAATCTAGAACACTGACTGACATACACTAACAATTCAATAACCATTGGCTATTTATTATTATTTCTACTTGACTGACTCACATTTATGGATTTATTATTATGTGCCAGGCACCAGCCTAAGCCTTTTAAGTGCATTATTTTTAGTCTGACAGCAATCCTATGACATGTAATTTATTAATAGTTCTTTGTACAGATCTTAACACCCCTTAAATGCTTATGATATGCCAGACATTCTTCTGGGTGCTTTACTTGTAATAATACATAGGTTCTGTTAATGTCCCCATTTTGTAGACCAGGAATGAAGCATAGTCAGTTAAGTAAACAGCTCAAGATCACTCAAGTAATAAATGACAGAAATAAACTTCAAACCCAGGCCTTAGAATCTGTGCTCTTGACCATTACACAGCTCTGCCCTTTTTTATAGACAAGGAATCAGACACCCAGAGAAGTGACATAACTTTCCAGTTACATAGTTATTAAATGACAAAGCTGGAGTCTTATAAAAATTTCTGTACCATGTTTATGTCACTATTTCTCCTATCACCATTAGTGACTTTGGCACCTTGCTCCTCTGCAATCCATCATCTTGCCTAAATTTACATGGATCCTAATCACTTTATGTCTCCCCGGCCTTAACAATCCCTTGCCCCTTAATTCTGATCAGCTTTTGTGTTTACTTCACTTTAAGGGCTTGATCATCAATTATCTTCTCTAATCACTCTAAGCTACGTTATGTCCAAGATGTCATGGACTTACAGACTCCGCTCTTCCCCTCCTTGTTCAATCTGCATTTCCTCACACCCTCTACTAATTCCTTGCTCATAACCTCACCCTTGATGTTCTTACTTCTCTTACGCAGGCTATAGGGTACCACCATGTCCAGCCATTTTAAATAGTTTCTAGTTTCTGATATATAATGAAATCTCTTCCATGTTTTTGAACCTTTGCTGATCCATTTCCTCTTTTTGGAATTTCTCCCTCCTCCTCCACCTTCTTCCTCTTCTTCTTCCTCTCCTTCTCCTTTTCCTTGTCCTTTCTCCCTTCTTCCTTTTTCCTTCTTCCTTCTTCCTTCAACAATTCATCTTCCAAGGCCCAACCTGAGAGTATCCCTACGAAGGGCTTGCTTCTTGGTCACCCCAGCTGGAATGGTATTTTCCCTCTTTTGCTTTTCATTTGTACACCTGTTATGAACTTTGGCTTAAGCTGTCTCTTGCTACTTGTCTCGTTCTTTCTCTTCCTACACCAAGGGCCATTCTTATGTTTTCTCCTGAGTGCGTAGTAGCACCATATTGGTGAAAGAGCATTGCTTTTCATGTCAGAGAGCCCTAGATTCCAATCTCCACTCTACTGCTTGCTTTTATCTTACACAATTCTGGTCTCCATTTTCCTATTTGTAAAATGAGAAGAAAGTGTGACTCAGAGAGGTAAGGATTACATGAATTAATGTAGGTGGAGAGTATAGTAATTGTTCTGTAAGGTTTAGCTTCCTTTTCCTCCTCAGCACAGTACCCTACTCTAAATACAGTCTCACAAAGAATTGGAGTGTGAATGCATAAATGAATGTTGAGTGAAGTGGCTGCTTTAATTTTGGCTGTGTGTAGCACAGGAAGAGAAGGTGTGAAAGCTTCTCATACTGGGCAAGAATTTTGATAGATTTGTAAGTACTTGGATATTGATTTGGATAACAACTATATAAAATTTTAAAAAGAAGATGAGGTTCTGAAAAGTCTGATGGATTTCATTTTTAAATAGAAAAAAAGTCAATGTGTTTTCATGATCCAATAGCAACTATAATGAAAAAGGAATAGTATGGGAACTTGCAAGTGGGAAGCATTTAAACATGCCACATGATTATATTATTACAAACACTCTTCAGGGTGAGAGTGAGAAGTAAACTTTGAAAATGATCTATTGGTGTTTTATTTCAGGAATAGTAGCGTGAGTTCAAGTAGGTTTGTGAAGATTACTACTTAAATTTACACTTAGAATCCTGAAACACATTACTGACTACATGTATGCATAATCAGATGAAAACCCTAGTGGTAAAACCTACTGGCTTTGGAATCAGACAGACTAGATTTGAACCAGGGTTCTTCTACTTGGAACTGATTAGTGACTTGTGCAAATGATCTCACTTATCTGAGGCTTAGTTTCGTCATCTATAAAATGGGTATATTAATAATATCCATGTCATTGGGTTGTTAAGTGGCTATGGATTTTATGGCATGTGAAGTGTTAGCCTGGGGTTTAGCAAGGTGAAGAAGCATTTATTAGATTTAGGTCTAACTATAATGGATGCTAAATGAACAGTTCATAATTGATTCAGTTCTACTAGCGGGTGATTTTGTCCCCCAAGGGACATTTTGCAATTTTTGTAGACATTTTTGGTTGCTACAACTTGGGGACAAATGCTACTGCACCTAGTGCATAAAGGCCATGGGTGCTGCTAAACATGATACAATGCACAGACAGTGTCCCACAACAAAGAAGCATCCGTCCTGAAATATCAATAGTGTGGAGGTTGAGAAATCCTGAGCTATAGAATGGGTAAAAGTCATCTCTCCTGACATTTCTAGAGACAGCCATATTTTAAAACACTTCATGGGGCTCCTGAGTGGCTCGGTTGGTTGAGCGTCCAACTTCAGCTCAGGCCACGATCTCATGGTTTGTGGGTTCGAGCCCTGTGTCAGGCTCTGTGCTGACTGCTTGCTTAGAGCCTGGAGGCTGCTTCAGATTCTGTGTTTCCTTCTCTCTCTGTCCCTCCCCCGCTTGCGTTCTGTCTCACTCTGTCTTTCAAAAATAAATAAATGTGAAAAAAAAACCAGTTCAAATGGGGAGAAAGTGATGGTTGAAAGTTATATTCATAAAAAGTAAACTTCATGCATCATACTTTCAAAAAATTATTGGAAAAGAAGACACACATATTAGATAAGCCTGGATATACACCTTATGGTGGTTTTGTTTGTTTGTTTGTTTGTTTGTTGGTTTGTTTTTTGGCAAACCTTAGCATGCAAAATTATCACCTGGATTTCTTATTAAAACACAGATTTTCAGGCTTCACTCACAGCATAGTCTGATTTGGAAACTCTGGTGTGAAAAATCTGCATTTTTAATAATCTGCATTTTTAAATCTGCAGCTGGTTCATGGACAACAGTTTGAAGGGATTCTTTTGAAGGGCTGAATGGGGTAGATGCATAACTCATACAAACACCTTCAAAAGTGCCGTCGCATTATGTAGCTCTGGTTCTCATTATCCTTAAAGCCTGCAGCAGGGTCAGTCTCTTTAGTATGGAGGATAATAAGCAAAGTGAGATACAGCTACAGGATACAGCAGAGTGAGTTTGGCAGGACCTAGACAGCCTACCCACATGACCAAAACTTCAGTGTCTTTTGCCCTTCCTGCCTTCATCCTGTTACACAGGTAAAACATTCATACTTCCAGAGCAGTAGAAACATGTGCATCACACTGGCCTTTGGAAACAGGCACCATTTACCACTAGGTCCAGGAAACATGCCCTATACCTTTTCTCTTGCTTCCTATCAGCCTTAAAGGAAGCCTCCAAAATGTCCTGGGGTTTGCACGCAGCCACGTTCGGATTGCATTTTTAAGAGAGGTTGAAATTCTTTCAGCTGGAAGGTAATAATCAATGACAATACATTTTAAATCAATTTTTATACCAATTTTGGACTCTTATTTTATAAAGGCAGGTCATTGGGATTTTGCATTTCTTTTCTGAAAAAATAAATCCATGTTTGGCAGAAGTTTAATGTCACTGGATGGGTGGCATTTTAATGAGGGTAATCATCCTTAGAAATAGAAAGTTCCTCTTTTGTGACAGACATTTAGGAAATAAGTCATTCTTTGACTCAAACCTAAAGATACCTATTCAGCAAACAGCAGAGAGGAAGAATGGAACAGGATATTTACCTCCTGAGAAGCCACTGAGGACAGGCAGATATTAGGTTACATGAAGTAAACAAAAGTATTTGACCTGATCTACGATTCATAGAAAAACAGCTGATCCACTTTAGCCTTTCATAAAGTCATTTCTCAAATTTCAGTAGCTGATTAATAATGACCAAGGTCCCTTTCAGAAACTCCAGGCTTTAACTCTTACACTTAAATGTGCCCCATGGAAGAATCAGAGCTTCTATGAGGCAACAATCTTCACTGAATTCGAGGCTCAGTGGTCGACTTGAGAAAACTTGCACAGGATGCACAAATTAGCTCATTAGAGATAGTGTGTTCCCATACTTCTCTGCAAGAGAATATTTCTAAAGCTACCCAGTTAAGGGAATATCTTTCTTACTTAGTATGAACATTGTGGAAGATATTTTGAAAACAAAGTGGAGGGGCGCCTGGGTGGCGCAGTCGGTTAAGCGTCCGACTTCAGCCAGGTCACGATCTCGCGGTCCGTGAGTTCGAGCCCCGCGTCGGGCTCTGGGCTGATGGCGCAGAGCCTGGAGCCTGTTTCCGATTCTGTGTCTCCCTCTCTCTCTGCCCCTCCCCCGTTCATGCTCTGTCTCTCTCTGTCCCAAAAATAAATAAACGTTGAAAACAAAGTGGAATTTTTGCTTATAGATAGATGAAGGTGTGAGTACCATAGCTAAAGCAATTCTTTTCTGACGTATTGTGTGTATGCACACAGCTAGAGGTGTGCCTCAGACACTACCCCACTCACACAAAAAAGAAAGAAAAAAATACGTACTAAGTAATAGTTACTTTCACTATAAATACATGTGCTGCTGGATCCAATCATGAGATTTCTCGGGGTATTTAAAATATAATTCCATTCATAACATTTTTATGTATATGCAGCCTTTAAGAAAGTTGAAAATAGTTGTATAATGTGAGACATAAGCCCATTTAGGCATTTATGATTTTTTTGACAACTTTTCAGTGAATATCTACTATGTGTCAGGCACTGTGCTGTATTGGGGATATAACAGTATACCTGAAAAAAAAAAATCCTCTTGCCCGTAAGCAGCTTACATCGTAGACTGAGATATAAACCAAAAACATGTACAATGGTTTGTCAAATATTTGCAATTTGTGCTTAGATCTATGAAGAAAATAAATACAAGTAAATATAACTGGATTTCTTGAGTCTTTCTTTTATTTCTTGTGCTTTAATAATACAACATTTCAAGATGGTCAAGGTCTTTATTTGTAGTGGCTAGTCAATCAAGTCCAGAACACATTTTATTCTTTTGGAAAAAGCAATGTACCTTAAAATTGCTTTTAATTAACTTGACCTGAGATATTTAGATCTGCTAACTCCTTTTCTTTTTCAGGGTTTTTGGAGCTGCCATACTTCTTACCTCTACTCTGAATATGCTAATCCCATCAGCAGCCAGAGTGCATTATGGGTGTGTCATCTTTGTTAGGATATTGCAGGGACTTGTTGAGGTATGGAACCGCAGGATGACATCATCTTAAGGTTGGCATGTTAATCAGAACCAGCAGGCTATCTTTGTCTTGATCTACAAATACACATTTTATAAGGTTGTGTCTACACAGTATGCTTAAAAATTGGAAAATTGGGCAATCAGATATTTTGTGTTTAAATAATGCTAAAGTACAACTGTGACTGCTCGTCTACTCTTCTCGAGAATTGAGTGGTATTAAAGAAATGTTTAATGACTATTTAACTTAAAAAAATAAAAAGGACAAACACTTTTGTTAATGTGCTATGATAAGAATTTTTGAGTCCGTCCTTTCCTGGTGATAACCTGAATTAATACCTTTTGGGAGTTTTATACCAAGTCCCCGTTGGACTCGAATCATGATTTGAGTTTTCACTAAAACGTTTCATTGACTATATTCTTTGGGAATTCAGAATTCTCCTGAAGTATAGTGAGAGTAGGTAAATCAGATAAGTATTAAAGCCCTTCTCTCCAAAAAAGAAAGAAAAACTTGATAGGATCAAAATAACACAAAATGGATAATTATTTTAAAGGTCTTAAGTTCTAGATACTACTTTTAGGAAGTGTGAGCTTCAAGGATCTAAGCTTTACCTTCTTCTGTATGGATTCCTTATATTTGGGAATCACTGTATTTAATGCCTCATGAAAAGGCCTCCCACATTTCTTGAGCTGTTCAGAGTTGCAGATGAATGGAGTAATACTTGAGGGTTGGGGAGAATTTGGACAGGTCACTAAAAAGCCATGTCTTACTTGATCTGGGCTGAAAGTTTTTAAGGTGAAATTTCAGGGAATTAGCAAAGAGCTGTGAGTAGCAGCTTTCTCTAATACCTTGGGCCCATTTGAAGGAGATAGCCTCAGAGAAGGGAATGAGCTTATTTTTCAGTTACCCTGCATCCTAAATGGTGATATATATATCTTCCCCCATCACAGGGCGTCACCTACCCAGCATGTCATGGGATATGGAGCAAATGGGCTCCTCCTCTAGAGAGGAGTAGATTGGCAACCACCTCCTTTTGTGGTGAGTACCACATGCAGATGGAATTATGGTAGGCAAAAGTTTAGGAACAACTTGGATAAGAACCGAAAGTCGATAAAGCACATCTCTAAAACCATTTGGGGTGTGTGTGTGTGTGTGTGTGTGTACATGAGGAAAGGTTTTTGACCACCAGTTCAATTTCTTTAATTCTTATTGGTCTCCTTAAATCCTCTATCTCTTCTGCGTTTTGTATTTTTCTAGGAGTTGATGATCCATTTCATCTAAGTTTTCAAATATATTCGTAAATAATTTTATCATAGTCTTTTTACTTTATTTTTTTTATTATAGTCTTATTTTTATACCTCTTTTGTGTCTTAGGGAAGTAGGTCAGATACACTTGTGTAGTCCTGTATCACTGGCTGTGTATGTAGACATATATATGTATTTGTAGGTACAGGGGTACAAGTGTGCATGTACCTACGTGTGCAACTATGTGTTAGTGGGAGCCAACCAAGAAATGTGAGATGAAGTCAGAATTTGTATTTATTTCACTTACCTTCCTCCCATTCTCCCTTCTGCTTTAGGTTCATATGCTGGAGCTGTGATTGCAATGCCTTTAGCTGGCATTCTTGTACAGTATACTGGTTGGTCCTCAGTATTCTATGTCTATGGTATGTTGCATTTCTCTACAATAAAGTTAAAAGAAATGTATGTAAACTAAAACAAAGTGATAGATCCCTGAATAGACTCCTGCATTTACTCACATTTTCCCCATTAATAATCCTTTTTTCATATTTTGGGAAGATCAAGGAAAATGTCTTATCTTTATGATTCTCCCTACCTTGGTATTTATTGTTTTTAAAAGCAATTACATTGCTGGTGGCAACGTTGACATGGTATGACATATATTGTCCTTGAATATGAAAAAAAGTTAGCTCTTGATTCATAGCCAATTAAGAGGAAAGAGCTAGGTAGCACCCACTTTTCTTTCTTTGCTACTGCTTTCTTAGTTATTCCCCTGACCCTGCCTTATCAAGGCTGAATAGGGGTAGAAAGCTGGAAAACAATAGTGGGGTTAATGCAGCAGTGCAGATTTGTGATGAAATATTAACTGTCAGCTGCAGCAACAGACATTTTCGTCTTCATTATTCCAGAATTAAATCCGATGAAACCTTCAAATGGAAATAAAAAAGGACCCGAAACTCTAAGTCTGAAGTCCCTTTCTGTTCACTTTCTAACCAGAACCAGAAAGCTTACCCCTTCAAAGTACCCCTAATGTCTCTCTCTAGATTCTTTTTTTTTTTTTTTTGTAACAATCAGAAAAAGAGAAATATAAGAGAGCTGGATTCCAACTGATGTCACTGATTAATACCATCTTTGGATGTGGGCCGAGAATGTGAAATATTAATGAAGTCATGAGGTAGAACCGGACAGTATCTGGCTGCTTCCAAATTTGGCATGATCCATTTCCATTTCAGAATGTTCTCGTCAGAGCAAATTCTTATATTTGCAGAATATTATTTAATATGCTTTATATAGCAGGAGCTCTTATTCTGGTTCAAAAGCCATGGATGGGTTTTAGATTCATGAATGCCCAAAATTATCAGCCATGCATGCATTTGTACATTTTTTCCTGGGGAGATATTTTTATCAGATTTTAATCCATGTCTTTCATTAGATTTTCAAAAGTCCATAATGCTAAGAAATTTAAAGCACATGTGTATAGTTTAAAGCAAATGTAGTACAAGTTAGGATGGCCAGCCATTAAATCCTCTGATTTGTGCCTTCATTTAACCCATTGCTTAATTGAAAATATGATGTGACAGTAAAGGAAGAATATTAATTTCCACAAAGCACTCATGAAAATCAATCCCATTATGTAAGTTGTATCTCATTTAATATTTATCATTGAATGGTACAAAATTTAGATATTAGATACTCTGAAAATATCACATTATAGCACTTGCCTACTGTGTGTAACAAAAATTAGGTCTTTGAGCCAGCCACACATTCACTATTAATAATTTAAAAATTAATAAGATATGAACTGAATAGTGGCTTACATTAAAACAGATAATGCATATATAGCAATTAGCTAAATGTCTGGCACTGCAGATGCATTCAGTTAGTGGTAATGATAATTACTACTGAATTACACGAGCTTTCATTTATTGAGTGCTTTTTTTGTGCCATCCACTCTGCTAGTTACTAGTTGCATTATCTCCTTTAACCCTTCTTTGCCACAGTCTTATAAAAAAAAAAAGTCATCTCATTTTATAGTGGAGGTTTACAGAGATTTCATCATTGATTAGAGCATATATCTAATGAGTGACACAGCCAGGATTTGAATCTGGGAGACCCATATGCCACAACGACTACACTCTACCAAATGTTCACATACTATCTAACCCCCAGTTGTGTTCGCTGTCATGTTTGGTAATGAAAAAAAAAAAAAGCACGGCACATCAAAATCTGTGGTATTAAGAAACAATTCTTAGAGATTGAACAAGCAGGAAAAAAGTATTAGAGAGATCAGGAGTATTTAGATTGTTACCCAAGGGATAAAGAACGGTAAGAGGCAAAAATAAATGACCATCCTCTGGGAAACCAGAATAAACCACTTGAAATTTTTCTTTTATTAATTCTTTAGGTTTACATTGCACAATAAGGGCATGATTTAATAGTGAAAGTGCTAAAGAAAGGGATGGAGAAGAACTTGCAAACAGTTTATTGTATTTAACTTTCATCTGCCCAAAGAGTGATCCATAGGCAGCAGTGTGGTACTGAAAATGACATGGTATATAGTCATATAAAGTGTTAAATGTTACTACATTAATTAGAGAATTTTTTAAATGAACGATAGCCACTTAGGCTAAAGTAATCTAGATTTTATTTAATAGTCTGTTTACTAGATCTGGAGGTGCTCGTAGGAGAGTGAAAGGAGTATTTTTGTGTGTGTGGAAATACACTCACATATTCATATGGAAGGCAAATAAGAAAAGAACTCAACCTCTTTGAAGACAGGAATTTTGTCTTGTGCACCAAATACCTCTCACTTAGCAGAGTGCCTGGAATAGTAAGTGCTCAGTAAATGTTTGTTGGATGTATGAACATCTTCCAAACCATGCCATTCAATAATTGTTCACTGTGAGTTTCCCGTGTATCACTGTTATTTAATAAAGGGATAAAACCACAGAACCAGCCTTCAGGAAGGTTGAAGTCTAGTGGCATAACACAAGCATAGATGGCTGAAGTCAGTTGGAGAAGCATAAACTCCAAATCACATTCTATAGAATGTGTCTGTCATGAGATCCCTATCATTTTATTCCAGCAAATAATGGTTAACTAAGGACATTTATGATAGATTTTTGACTTTTTTCTTTTGAACTTTTGCTTGCAGGAAGCTTTGGAATGATCTGGTACATGTTTTGGCTTTTGGTGTCTTATGAGAGTCCTGCAAAGCATCCTACCATTACAGATGAAGAACGTAGGTACATTGAAGAAAGCATTGGAGAGAGTGCAAATCTTTTAGGTGCAATGGAAGTAAGAATTTTATTATGGTGTATATTCCTGTTCTTATTCTTCATCTCACCTCCCTTTGACCAACCAAACTACTTTCTGAGTCCCAATTCAACGAAACCAATTTGGTGTCAATCATGATTGTTCTCTTTCCTCCATCCATATTTTCTGAGTTAGGAATGGTCACTACTTCCTTTACCTATAACTTCTTTTTTTCTTTATCTTTTCTCAATTATCAAATTTTCCCTTGGCTGTAGCTAGGACTATAAACCTAAATAAGCTTTTATAAACAGTTCAATATGATCCATAATTTAAACAAATTCAACAAATATTTGTTAATTTCGGATCACAGGAAATGCCAGATCAGCTAACACAATCATGAAAAGGACTATTATTAGTGTATTGAATTGTCTAAATGTAGGTTTTACACATATCTATTTATGCTATATGTGGTTTAAGAAATCTTAAATCATTAGAATGTCAATAATAGCTGACATGAAAATATTCTTAGCATAATACAATCTTGTTATTGATAAAATCTTACAATTTTCAGGATTATTGTTATGAAGATAAAGTATTCATATAACATGAACCCCTTTCCTTATTCTGATTTGCTTTCTTGAATGGAATCTATGGAGACAGAAATGCATTCTGTGTCAATAATGCAAATATTTTAGTCCCCGTGACATTAATATATCATAAATATTAATTGGTAAATAGCCATCTGGTACTATTAAAAACTGGGGAACAAAACTCATGTATTTAGATAGGTGCAATAACTCAGCACCTGAACAGAAACTCAATTTCCTTATGCTGAGAGATAGAAGGCACCATGCATGGCTGAAGAACCAGTGTCTCTTAACATTATGCTTCTCTTTCTTTTAAAGGCTCCTCTCCTCATTCAAATTGTATTTTATTCCAGCAGATTCTCTACTTCATTTGTTAGAGAAGGCCTGTCTTTGACACCTCATCCTAGGTTCAAAGGTCTATCAGCCACTAGTGTTGAGGCCTTTAATGAGTAGGAAAAATCCCATATTGGATATCATACAGAAGTGAAACTTCAGTACTTAAAAAACAGTATTCTTATGGTAGTCCCATGAATGGGACAGACTGGCATTAGAACTTTCCCCTTCCTGTTTCCTTCTGTAAATGGTCTGATGGTTTCTAATGGTGGCTACTTAGGAAACAAGTGGTGATGTGGGGATGGCGTGGGTGTTGGCAGTGCACTCTGGTGCCCACCAGCAGTGGTCGCTGTGCACAGAAGCTAAATATAGGCTGATCCATGGTGAGTTCAGAATTTAGCCTCAATTTCTAGCCCAAAAACGATCTGATCAGCCTATATTTTCATTGTTTAATATACCTCTTTTACTTACCAGTTCTTGAGAGATTGTGTGTCTAAATCAAACATACGCTTTTAAACAGTTAAAAATTTAGTCTAAGTGAAAACCAATTTCTGGAAATGACATTAAAAAGAGCAGCTAGTAGCTTGATAAAACAGCATAGATAATCTCAAACTCCCAATTTCCTTACCTTACTGCTTTTCTGAACATAGTATTTACTTCTTACTGATGTTTTATACTTTTTTGAAGCTCCAAAAGAAAATTAAAAATGAGATTATATTCCAGTTATTGTACTTGGACTTTAGTTATTTTTAGCTTTTTATTGTGAACAAATTTAATATATAGCAAAGCAGAAAGAACAGTAACAGAAACATCCATGTCTCCACGGCATAGATGCAACAGTTGTTAACATCTTGCCTTATCTATTTCACTTTTCTTATTTCTGAATGATTTCAAAGTAAATGAGGTATTAAAACACTTGACCCACAAATACTTCATATGCCTCTCTAAAAAAATAAAAATCCTCTTTCACAATTTAAGCGCTATTATTATACCTAAAACAATTAAAAATAATTCCCTGATAGTGCCTAATACCTAGATCGTATTCAAATTTCTAATACCCAGTCCCAATATGAATACCTGGTCTATATTCATATGCCCTGTGCAGCTATTTCTTTGGAATCTGCATCCAATTAAGATCACACATTGCAGCTGACTGTATTGTCTTTTAAATCTTTTTTTTCCTTAAAAAATTAAACATAACATGTATACAGAAAAATGCATAAATCTTAAGCAAACAACTTGCTTAATTTTTGTAAACACACTTATGAAGCAAACAGCCAGGTCAGTAAGTACACTGTTATCAAAATGGTATAAGCCCTCCTATGACCCCTAACAATTTTTAAGGTATAAAATTAGATATATCTTACATTTGATGAAATATTTTACAACCTGAAGAAAAAAGTTCTTAGCAGAGATGTTCCAGGTCTGAATAATAGAAACACTTTCCCAGCAGGAGAAAGTTATTTACTTTTAATAATATTCTGAAGTTATTTCTCATACAAACATAATAATACAATGCTGACATCCCTGTATTTGACAATTTTTATTACCTGTGAAATAAGCATATTTATCTGGCATTGTTTTCCCAGAGCATATTGAATTTTAAGAAATTCATCTATGATGTTGTCACTGGATATGTTTATTCAAAGCCACAGCACTCATATGTTATTAGGCTGTGTTTTTGTTTTTGTTTGTTTTTCTTTTTTGTCTGATATATATTTGTGATCACAAAATATAATTTCTTACTATATTACTTTTAAAGTGATCTTGAAAGGTTTAGTTAGAGTCACAATCAAGGCTAGCAATTCTAAGGTTCTATATCCAGGAATAATTACCAAATCTGTGCAAAAAAATGGTTGTCTCTTCTTTTACTAATTTGGTCGGTTCAAGGATCCCAACCTCGCGTTAAACAGAGTTATTTTAGGCTATTGTTTCTTCACCAAACTCTATTTTGACATTCAAAATAAGGTCATTGAGAAAGTGCTTGAGAATAGGAGAGACATTTTCAGGTCTGAAAATATTAGTCTTGGGGGGGAGAAGATAATTGCTTTATGTTTGGGCATATAGAGGATCTTTAGGAATATTAGGTATAATTTTTTAATGGTTATGATAAGCAAAACCAATCATGTTTAGGTTGTTAATTTTGAAATGTTTTCAATATCACAAATAACTAATTATCATGTGCCCATGGTGTGATGGGTGGCCACTTTAATCCAGCTGTATACCATATGAGTTTTACAGAACCTTGCACTTTAGCATCACAGAATTTATATTGAAATCCATTGTCTTTCAAGAGAATTTATAGATCTGTAGTCATATTATTGACTTTAGATAGGGTCTAGAATATTGCACTCTTAATTTTTCTTATTTTTCTTCTAACTATATTGGATTTTCAATGTTTTAGATAAGATATTTTGGATACTAACAAGGTCACTGATATGGCAATGATCTTAGCTAAGTCATGATCTGTCATTGCAAAAAAACGTCTTAGCAACTAGGATCTGTGCTTTTGGAATTGTTTTCTATAAACATAGGATCTTACATATTCCTAAAATGTGAACTATCTAATCAGAAGAAGCTGATATCTTTTTTTTTATTCCAATGATTATTCATGCAGCAAAGATTAATTAGACTTGCAATGAACTGTTCATTACCTCCTACTCATGCCCCAACATATACATCCTGAAAATGCGAAGCACTTATTATTCCCATTTAAGTTAGAACATATTTTAAATGGTCAGAATGGCTCTCTGTTTGGGATTTCAGAAATTCAAGACTCCATGGAGGAAATTTTTTACATCTATGCCTGTCTATGCAATAATTGTTGCAAACTTCTGCAGAAGCTGGACTTTTTACTTATTGCTTATTAGTCAGCCGGCATATTTTGAGGAAGTCTTTGGATTTGAAATCAGCAAGGTATGTAAAAATTATCCTGTTTAACTAGTGCATTATTTTTGTGTTCAGCTGAATATTAAGTTTCTTTGCCAACATTCTATCTTCTAAATTTTATAAGTTACTCATTTACGTGTCATCTATTTAACAAATAACTTCTGGGAAACAGACTGAGTAAGGTGTTTGAATGTCTGCTTCATTCAGCTGTCTGCTAGAAACTGCTCTTTGTTGATGGAAATACAGGCAAAATCAGCCTTGTCTCTGCCCTCGTGGAGCTTATATCTCAGTTGGGGTGGGCAGCTCTGGAGCCTTTCCCCTGTAAAGAAACATAACTTTCTTTAAGTCTCAGATCAGAGATAGTGTTACAGTGAACAAAAAATGGAATTGTATTTATACAATTACCAATCTCTTCTTCAATGCTTTCAAAAATCTGTCTGGCTCTCTTTTCCATGTAAAAGTTTATTTTGATTTGGTTCTGATTGATAGACAAATGGATAATGAAGATGTCATACACAACACACACGCATACGTGCACACGTGCACACACAGTGGAATACTATGTGGCCACAAAAAGGATGAGATTGTGCCATTTGTGACAACATAGATGGACCTAGGGGGTATTTTATGAGATGAAATAAGTCAGACTTTGAGAAAGACAAATACCTTATGATTTCACTCATATGTGTACTCTAAAAAAACCTAAATGAAGAAACAGACAAAAAGCAGAATCAGATGTGTAAATATAGAGAACAAATTGGGGGTTACCAGAGGGGTGGGAAATAAGGGATGGGCAAAATGAGTGAAGGGGAGCAGGAGATACAGGCTTCCAGTTATGGAATAAATAAGTCATTGGATTAAATGACGCAACATAAGGAACACAGTCAATGATATTGTAATGCCATTGTGTGGTGACAGATGGTAGCCACACTTGTGGTGACTGTAGCAAAATATATAGACTTGTGGAAGCACTTTGTCATACACCTGAAATTAATGTAACATTGTGTGTTAACTACACTCAAGTAAAAGAAAAAAAATTAAAAAAATTCTTATAAACTTAAAAAAATCTGTCTGGCTAAAAGATTTGAGATAGCAAAAAAAAAAAAAAAGCTGAAAACAATCTTATGTGCCATTTATTCAATTTATTCATTTAACAAGCTTTTGTTGAACATGAGATGTGTAGGATTCAGAAATAAAAACATGGTTCCTGTCCTCAAGAGTTCACAGCTTGGTGGTATAGACGAAAGCAATTAGTTACCAGTTACAGCACAGTATGCTAAATGCTACAGACATTCGTTCGTAGCTGTGAAAATGTAATCATTTTGAGATATTCCATAAAGATAAAATGAAAATGAAAATACAACTTCATATTTATAGAAGGATTTGAAATTTACAAGGTCCTTTCATATTCATAAACAACCTTGTTTGGTTGACCAGCTGGATAACTATCATCATTTCTATTGATGAGGAAACAAACTAGGGAAGGTATTTAAATTGCCTACGGCCAAGCTGATAATATATGCCAGGATCGAGTTGAAGCCCTGATCCTTTAATTTATGTTTCATTTCCCTTTACTATGCTATTCAAATTCAGGTAGACCCTATGTTCATTTAAGCACTTAGCAAAGTATCTGTTGAATACCATCTCTGCCAAGCCCTTTGCCGAGTACTGAATACACTTGTCTGTGCTGGCAATGGACTTGCCATTTCTCTTCATGTCATTACATACGTCCAGCTGGGCTCGCTATTCATATTATGTCTCTACTTGAAAGACTATCAGAGGCCTGGAATTGAAGAAAACCTGAGTTTAGGAGAAGCTATTCTAAGAGCTCTTTTGTAATCCCTGTTTCTAAGGAAACTGTTTCCTCCATTCCTGAGAAGAATGGCTGCTTTAGATAGGCCTCTTCTCTCTAGAGCTGATCAAACATTGCAGGGTAGCCTTTGGAAGCTCTGAGAGGTGTTATACTTCTCAACAAAGGCTGCTGGAGGTGTGAGTCCATTTTCATAATCTAGGACAAATATGACACTGAGACGCTATTAATAAAGTCAGGTCTCATGGGGAAAAATTGAAGGAGCCAACTGATGTTAATGAAACTGTGTGGTCATTCTGGCCCTGTAGCTCCACTTAATTGAAAATGCTTGAGTAAAAGCAATGATATTTTGCAAAACCTAAATACAATAACCAGATGAGTTGATTTGATTCACTTACTATATTTTTAACTAAAATTGTAGGTAAATTCTACACACACAGATTGGCTTGAAAATTTTCATTATACTGGCTTAAAATAAGTCACAGACTTCGTTGAAAAATGTGTAAAGGAGGTAGTAAAATAAATAGAACATGGGTTTTGGATCCAGGCTGGCATGGCTCTGAATCCAAGCTGTACAATAAACAATTGATACATAACCTAGTGCTGATGTTTGAATGCTTGCCAGCCCCAATTTTCTCTTGTACAAATAATTCCATTAATATCCTCTTTCAGAACTCAGCAAAATGTAAGCAAACTAAAATATTTAAATGGAGAGGGCTCAGTTGGTTATGCTCTGGCTTTTGATTTCGGCTCAGGTTGTAATCTCATGGTTGGGGAGATCAAACCCCGTGTCAGACTCTGTGCTCACAGCATGGAGCCTGATTGGTATTCTTTCTCTCTCTCTCTCTCTCTTAAAATAAATAAATAAATAAATAAATAAATAAACATTAAAATATATTTAAAAGGAGGATAGTTTTCTCCAACCTTAGTTAAATTGAGTATCTTTCAGACTCAATGACAAGTATAATAGCTTAATCTTCAGGTAGACTGACTCAGGTAAAGCAGAAACATACACACACACACACACACACACACACACACACATATACATATATGTATGTTGAAAATGGTATATCAAGGGAAGGCCAGTGCTTGGATTAACCAGTCCTTTGAGAGGTCAGGTTACAAGAGATAACAAGTGACAGGAGACATTGATTCCTTTTGAGTTTCACACTTAGGGGCAGAGAAGAAGTGTTGAGTGGCTGCTCTTTGTTGTGTGGTAACCTGCCAATTTCTGCAAGGACTGTGACACAGGTCGGGAGAGAGGAAATCCAGACTGTGAGGCACAAAGAGCAGAAGCACAAAGAGGAGGGTGCACAAAGTCTAATGACCTGGAGTTTCTGTGAAGAACCAATCAGTTATAGTCTATAAATACTGATAAACTATATCTATATATAGATATAGCTATCTAAACTCTATCTATCTATCTAAGTATATATATCTAATTATATTTAGATGTAAAAACATTTAGCCTTAAAATAATGAGCAAAGTACTGTGTGTTTATCATAAATAATGATACTCCCAAAAAGTCTTGATCATTCTGATAACATGTGATCGCAAATGATTAATTATGATAAGTCACCAAAAGCTGAGAAGATAGTTGAATAAGTTACTCAAAGTTCTGCAACTTGTCCCTGATGAGGTCACATACAGAATATGTAAACATTGTCTAAGGAACTGGGAGATTCAGTACCTTCAAATATTAAGTCAGCGTGCTAAAATATTCTCAACTTCTGTCTCATTAACCTTGAGATTGTTAGCTTCTTGTACTTCCCACAGTGTTTTCCTGAAAGAATAAGTAATAATCATAGCTTTATTCTTTGTTTATCCAAAGGAATAAAATGTTTATTGAGTAGATAGTAAATAGCAAAGGGTGTTCAATTTGAGAACTTTTCAGATGTCTCAAACACTGGTCAAGATGCAGGCCAGTTGTGTGGACTTCAGAAATGCAGGTCACTCTTAGGCTTTGTCTGCCTCTGAATATCAGATACACAACATACAATTCTACACAAATCCAGCATGGTGTATTTCAGAATGTTTTCTTGTCTGATGGTTTCTCTCTACACAGTGGTTGCTTTAAATATATCTACTGTAGTTAAGAATAAAGAACACTGCTTTTTTCAAGGTGCTGTTCTGAAAAGCAATGTTTGCTTTAATGTCAATTTAGCTTATACTTTTACTTCGTTCACATTTGTGGAGCCTCTACTAAATGCCAGTTTTTTTTTTAATATGAAATTTATTGTCAAATTGGTTTCCATACAACACCCAGTGCTCATCCCAACAGGTGCCCTCCTCAATGCCCATCACCCACTTTCGCCTCCCTCCCACCCCCCATCAACCCTCAGTTTATTCTCAGTTTTTAAGAGTCTCTTGTGGTTTGCCTCCTTCCCTCTCTGTAACTTTTTTTCCCCCTTCCCCTCCCCCCTGGTCTTCTCTTACATTTCTCAGGATCTACATAAGAGTGAAAACATATGGTACCTGTCTTTCTCTGTATGACTTATTTCACTTAGCATAACATTGTCCTGTTCTACCCACATTGCTACAAAAGGCCATATTTCATTCTTTCTCATTGCCAAGTAGTATTCCATTGTATATATAAACCACAACTTCTTTATCCATTCATCAGTTGATGGACATTTAGGCTATTTCCATAATTTGGCTATTGTTGAAAGTGCTGCTATAAACATTGGGGTACCAAGTGCCCGTATGCATCAGCACTCTTGCATCCCTTGGGTAAATTCCTAGCAGTGCTATTGCTGGGTTACAGGGTAGATCTATTTTTAATTTTTTGAGGAACCTCCGTACTGTTTTCCAGAGTGTCTGCACCAGTTTGCATTCCCAACAGTGCAAGAGGGTTCCCGTTTCTCCACATCCTCTCCAGCATCTATAGGCTCCTGATTTGTTCATTTTAGCCACTCTGACTGGCATGAGGTGATATCTCAGTGTGGTTTTTATTTGTGTTTCCCTGATGTGGAGTGACGTGGAGCATCTTTTCATGTGCCTGTTGGCCATCCTAAATGCCAGGTTTTGAACTGAACTAAAAGTATTCACACATGTTAACTGGTTTTATTTGATTTTTCTTTCTCAGATGGTTAATAGTACTAACCATAAATTGTTAAAAGCCCAGTTTTTTGACTCAGGTGAAAATGGGTCAATATTTGATTCTGGAAATCACTTAGCCCTTTTAAATTACACTCTCTTCATCAATACGAGAGAATATAATAAACTTTCATCTGGATAAAAGAGATAGAATTAAATAACTCATATATTTAAGCTATTTAGGAGTTATTCACTATCTCAATTAATTATTGTAACAGTCTGACTCTGTGGTTGTGGTACTATACTTATGCCAGTGTAAAATACAGCAATCTTTGTCTCAAACTTTCAATGATCTAACATGGAAGACGTTTTTATACACAAATAATAGGCTTTTTCCCAGTACTTATAATTTGCCAAGAACTGTACTTCAAATTATACTTAGGGAAAACACTTCCTTATATGTTTATATTCAAAATTTACTAAGTCCATGTATACAATTAAAATGCATTTTCTTCATACTTCCTGCCTTCATGATGCCTAGAGAAGAGTACCTTGCACATAATTACTGGCCAAAAAATGTGTGTTGAATTGATGCTTCTAGGTTAGATACGAGCTATTTCATATGAAATTAATACAGAAACTATATACCACTGCAGGACAATGTGACCAAAAGATTGACATTTGACATAGAAAATACCTAAAATTAAAGAACTTATTTTCATTTTCCGGGCTAAAATTAGCTTAGAAACTAACTATGAAACTCATAAGAGATACACATTTAAATTGCACTTAAGGTTTTTAGCCTTATTAAGAATTTAAAAAAAAATTTTTTTAATGTAGCCTTTTCCAGCCTTATCCAATATGTTTCTTGTGCTTCTGAGTCTGTCTCTGTCTCTCTCTCTCTCTCTCACTCACTAATGATGAAGTTTTCCAAACACATTTAAGAATATAATGGGGTGCCTGGGTGGCTCAGTCGGTTAAGCATCCGACTTCAGCTCAGGTCACGATCTCGCAGTCCGTGAGTTCGAGCCCCCCGTCGGGCTCTGGGCTGATGGCTCAGAGCCTGGAACCTGCTTCTGATTCTGTGTCTCCGTCTCTCTCTGCCCCTCCCCCGTTCATACTCTGTCTCTTTCTGTCTCAAAAATAAATAAAACGTTAAACAAAATTAAAAAAAAAAGAATATAATATGGGCACATAAATGTGAATCAGTCTGTGATAAGATTCAAGATCATTTATTCATAAACTCAAATTTTACTGATTCATCACACAGCAAAAAAGCATTCTCTTCCAAAAGACAAAAAGTAAATTTACTTAGCTTTTCTCATTTATTCTGTGGAAGTTATTGCTTATTCTAGGACTAAGTGGTCATTTGGAGACAGTATTTTATTTCCTTTCTTTTTCCATAAAGAGTTTATGATGGATTCAGAAAACCAAGACCATTAAGTTGCCCATATTACTTATGGTCACATATATGTCTCTTCTTTTTTTTCCCCTTCAGGTTGGCATGCTATCTGCTGTGCCACACTTGGTAATGACAATTATTGTACCCATTGGAGGGCAGATTGCAGATTTTCTAAGAAGCAAGCAAATTCTTTCAACAACTACAGTAAGAAAGATCATGAATTGTGGTGGTAAGTACATAAGTGATGTTAAGGACATGATTTTGGCTCACAAACTGCTGATCTACAGGAGTGAGTAAATTTTTCTGTGCGTATCAAATATGCAGCACAATTTGTGTCTTCGTTGTTCATTTATAATCATTTCTCTATTTTCAAATTTTCATAATTTCTAGTTTTAAGTAACCACATAACCAACTTTCCCTGCCCACCACTGAAACTGAAGATTGTCTTCAATGTTTTTATTAAATTGAAAGGCTTCAGTAATCCCTGTGCATATACTGTTCTTATTATTTTTAAAATAGACTTCCTGAAATGGTTTGCTATGTCAGATAGGCATGAACGTTTTTAGCAGTTTTAGCTCATTGGAAAAATTTACACAAATTTGTGAAGTGTTTCTATGTGTTTGTCTCTGAAGGTTTTGGCATGGAAGCAACACTGCTTCTGGTTGTTGGCTATTCTCATACTAGAGGTGTAGCTATCTCATTCTTGGTACTTGCAGTGGGATTCAGTGGATTTGCTATTTCTGGTAAGATATGTTTTTAAATTTATAAATGTAACACCCTGATTTTTGCTGTTAATACACACACACACACACACTTTCCTTTCCTCTTTAATATTCTGACTGTTGAAAAGTTACTCATAATATTTCCACTAGAAAATAAAAAGAATAAACATTTAGAAATAATTATTTGGATTTGTTACTACTAATTTCTCTCCTGCTTACCCTCCTCCTCCTCCTCCTTCTTCCTCTCCTTCTTCTTGTCCTTCTTCTTCTTCTCCTTCTCCTTCTCCTTCTTCTCCTTCAGAGAAAATCTCTCTGTAGTGTGAGCATCACATTTTAAGTATTGTGTAAGAAATCATACCTCATACTCCCATTATATCCCTGAGCTAGATTATCAAAAAATACTTATTGAGCACAGGCTGTATACCTAGTATCTTCTAAAGAGGGCGATGAGTGTGGTAGAGAATATTCTACAGTCACCCACTTCTAAGAGGTTTAGGATTCTCTGAGTTTAAGCTTGTGTGTATGTTTCAGGTTTCAATGTTAACCACTTGGATATTGCTCCGAGATATGCAAGTATCTTAATGGGCATTTCAAATGGTGTTGGCACATTGTCAGGAATGGTTTGCCCTATCATTGTTGGTGCAATGACAAAGAATAAGGTAAGATGGAAGTGTTAGTTTTAGAAGATTCTCTCTCACGGTAAAAAAAAGTTCCTGTGTTCTGTTTGACATTCTCTTTGTGGTCCTGTCACCAGACCTCTGAGTAAGGGAGATAAATGAGGCTCAGAAGAAAATCTCTCTCGAGGAACTCTGAGGAAGGTTTCTTTCCCAACCAATAAACAATATGGTTTCCAACACCTTTTAATATTTCTTATATTTCTGGTTTGGCGAAACAACAAAAAAACTTTTTTCTCTTAGCTTATTAGAACATGAAAATAGAAGTCTTCTGAGCTTTATTTGGAAATGTCAATTCAGAATCCACAGGTATCAATGGAAGAATATTATTATCAGGTATTTGCCCTTATATGTAGAGCTTCAAAATTATGGTTCACCAAAAAGAAATAAACAAAAGAATTAGGAAAAAATATAAGTACCTGAATGGAAATTAAAAGAGAGATTATGGGTATTTTAAAAATTAGCAGACCACAGATATATTTGGAGTTTTATTTCAGATCCTGAGATTTACAAAAAATGTTAATTAATGAAAAGTCATAGGATTATGGAAAATTTCTATCACAGTATTTGCTTTATATACTCAGAAGAGGGGTTTCCCCTAAAGATAGCATTGTATGAAAAGCTTGATGGTGGTGCATTCAAAGAAGATGTTATGCTTTTTTAAACACAGGGAGTTTGTTCTCACAATGCCAATTTTTGTCACTACAGTCACGTGAAGAGTGGCAGTATGTTTTCCTGATTGCTGCCCTGGTTCACTATGGCGGAGTTATATTTTACGCAATATTTGCCTCAGGAGAGAAGCAACCCTGGGCAGACCCTGAAGAAACAAGTGAAGAAAAATGTGGATTTATCCATGAAGATGAGCTTGATGAAGAGACAGGGGACATTACTCAAAATTATATAAATTATGGTACCACCAAGTCTTATGGTGCCACAACACAGGCCAATGGAGGTTGGCCAAATGGTTGGGAAAAGAAAGAGGAATTCGTACAAGAAGAAGTACAAGACTCATACACCTACAAGGACCGAGATGATTATTCATAACAAAGCTAATTGCTGGATTTATTTTTAGTGTTTGTGATTACATTAATTGTGATTGCACAAAAATTAAAAAAAAAAAAGTGATGTAAACACATAAACATATCAACCAGGCAACTCTTGCTATAAAAACGAATCAAAAAAAACAAACAAACAAAGAAAAAAACTCATGAAGTTTCCATCAAGTGCAATCTGTAGAAGTTGTGAAATGCCATCATTTCCATTCAGGTCATCCATTTTTGCGTTTGTGATTTAATGGTTGACTGGTCAAAATTGTAGAAGCAAGTAGTTACTCTTTGGATTCATGTGAGCTAAAACTCATCACCATTTAATAAAGCACAACTAAAACAGTTGGCACATCCCATCCTACAAAGGTTAGGAAGCCAAAGCTACTTGATCATGCAAAATGCACTTATATATTTGTTACACTGTATTGCAAGGTATCATGCAGAAGTCCTGTTAAGAAAACTAAAGATGTCATGTTGGCTGCATCAGGTGTTGGCAACATTTATTGAATATAAATTATAGAGTTGATATATCTCTCAATTAGAGAAGAATATTGTGGGCTAGCAACTAGCAAGGTGTACTAAATAATTATTGTTATTACATAATGTGGAATATTTTGTTGGTTCTGAAAAGAAATATCTTGCAGTGTTTTATATGAAATGCTTGTGCGCATATACTTATATCTGTGAAAGAGAACTTGTAAAGTGGGGGGTATGCTTCATGTTCTTCCATTCATTTACCTAACAGTATAAAACACTTCACACTTCAACAAAATCTGACGTTTCATGTAGCATATCACATAACTTTTTTGCAAAAAAATATAAAAAGTAAATAGACTTTAATGTATTTTTTATTACAACTTTGTACTGGTTGTAACTTGCATTAGAAAAAAAAAGATACACATGCCATAAAGAATCTAATAAGAAATTTACTACGGAGATATATCCCTTAAAATGCAATATTAACAACAAAAGAAATAGAAAATTGTTTAGATATTCTTCTTCCTTAATAATGAAATACTATATTAACCTTGTGCCACAGAGCTATATATAATATGAAAAGATAAACTTAATAGAGATACTGTAAGTAGACAATTTTATTATTTAAAGTCCCATTTAAAAGATCTTTGTCTTAAATATATAGGACAATAAATTATATTAAAAATTATATCTATATATATATCTGTATATCTTATACATATCCATACACAAAAACATAATAAACAATCTTCACAAAAAACCAAAAATAGCATACACCTCATGTTGGGTTAGGGGACTGCAATTTCTACTTTCATAGAGTCATAGAATTTTAGATGGGGGCAGAGGCATTTTGCTTGTCATTTCTTAATATAACTCAACAGGAATTGCAACATTTGTGTTCCAAGCAATAAGTGCAATGCATACAATTTCCTGTCTGTATATTATCTTCATTTTGCTTGTGGTAGCTGTCTGGGTGGTTGGAATGATTTTTTTTCTTTCAAAAAGTTGACATCAGACCTCTTTATAATGTTCTAAATGATAATAACACATTTCCCAATTCAATGCAAAATATGATTGGTGTATTTAATTGTCTATTCTGGATATTTGATCTGTTCATTGGTTCATTGTACTGTGCTAGTGACTGGAAATCCCGCTACTGCAAATAGAAAACATAAGATTTGTTTTAAAGATGCAAACCATCCCTGAACCTTGAGAAAATAAAAACATCCTTTGCTTTGTGTCTCAAAGTGATGTAATGTGATCATGGCTTTTGTTGTGTTGAATGAAAAGATATGGACTATCATTTTGTTGCTGCAAAAAAAAAAAGTTAATAAAATGCTCTATTTATCCTTTTGTAAAAATACAATACATTAATTTGGATTTATTTTATTTAGTTTGTAACATTAATGCAAATTTAACTTTTGTGTGCTCCAATGAAGCCAAATCTAGGCTCAAGAATAATAATCTTTTTAGCTACTTGAGATTTAATGGAAAAACATGGCATTCTTTAGATTGTATGGGATGTGGTTCCCTAGACAGAGTTTTACATCAAGGAATAGGTCTCTGAGTCAAACTCTATCTTTCAGTGATGGACTTCTCATAACATTTGTGCTAAGCTTAAACCTTTTTAGGAAAAAATTCAAAAGTTGTCACGTCAAGGATACTATACAATTTGGATTGCATTTGTTGGTTGTGCTGGACACTGTCCTAACCATTCTACATAAAGTATCTCACAAAACTCCACAATGACCCACAGTAGTTACTCCTTTTATTCCCAGATTACAAAGGAAGAAACTGAAGCTTGTAAAGGTTAAATAAGTTTCCCAAGGTAAAACAGAGTAACAGCATCATAGGGTATAATGTGTCAGCCAAACCAGCAAGCATTGAGAGAGATTTATCAAGGTAGCGGCCAGTGGAATGTCTGTGTTACTGGAAAAGTGATCATTTTGCTCTGATTCCCAATGTTACTGATGTGTGGAAGGGGAAGACCATAATTATACAGCACTGGGATCTTAGAGTCATAGAACTTTACTACTCAACAGGACTTCTGGGATGATTTAGTTAACACTCCTTGTTTAATGATGACATTGAGGGTCAATACATGAAACTGACTGGATCAAGGGACACAGAGCATGTTGTGGATGTGGAAAGAAGTAGCACAGTAAGCTGTGCTTTGTTTTTATTTTTATCTTCTTTTTTAGCCAGGACTTAATTTAAGAAATTAACTGGAGAATATTTATCAGTTCAACCACTACCCCATATCCACGACTTACATAAGCTCAGTGTGTGTGTGTGTGTGTGTGTGTGTGAAGTGAAGGAATGTATTGTCTCTTCCTGAAATCCTCTGCACAAAGAAACAACAGCCAGACACCCAGACACCCAGACTAATTTTTATGGAGCCTGACATGCCATCTTTGCATATCTTTGGCAGGAATGAAAGTGTCTTGGACCTAACAGTCTATAATTTCCCCAATTCTGTAATACAAAAGTTTACAGTTCTGTAAGAGAAGCGTTCTATTGTCTCCAGATATTACCACGGGCCACCCTCATGTGCTTTTACCTCTTATCTTCCCTTTCTCTTCATTCTCCCCTTTTCCTCCTCATCCCAATGGCTATCCCTATGTGGAGTGTTATATGTTTCAGGTATGTTGTAATTTGCAAAATGCTTTCTTATGTGTTACCCCATTTCATCCACACATCTATCTGCCTTGTAAAATTGAAAGGCCACATATCAGTGTTAGTATTTGTATTTTCCAAGTAGGGGAACCAGGTGTAAGACAGCATAATTAACTTCCTAAAGATTCCCTAGGCAGTATTAGAACGAGATACAGACTATTTGGCCACAGCAAAAGAGTGATTTATTTTTATGTTTAAATCACTTTATTACTCTTCTGATTATAAATGTAGTATAAGGGAGGGGAGATTCATTAGGTAAAGGACAGTATTGAAAACAATGAAAGTGAAGATAACTGATAATCTCACTATCCAGAGATAAGCACTGTTAACATTTCTGGAATCTTTATAAGAAAAATGGACAAAAAGGTTTTGCAATTTTCGAATTTGAAGTCATACTTGATCTATCGTTGCAAACCAATTTTTCCACTGAACAATATTGCATGCATAGTCTCCTATTTGAACAACAGAGTTCTAGAGTCTAATATTCTGTTACATAACATGAGCCATATTTAGTCTACGTAACCAGTATCTTATTTATGAAAATTTTAATTTTACATCTTTTTTTCCTTTTATCTTTCTGCTTGTGTGGATGATTTGGGGAAATGCAAAGTCACATATACACACTTATAACCTCTATAACCGTGATGGATATTTAAATTACTATCTGTAGCTTATTATTCCCGTGTTTGTTTACAGACAGTGCTCCTGACAATTGGCTTTTCTGTGGCTCATTTACTAATTTACGTATTCAGTTAACAAAGGTTTATTAGCACCTACACTGTGCAAGTCACTGTCCATAGCGTGGTGAGAAATCAGCCCCTGCTCTCATGGATCCTTAAGTCCAATCTCCTCACTGAAGTGTCTGCAGCACGCCCGGATGCCCAGACAGGCCACACAGAGGTGAGAGGAAAGGCTTTTGCACACCAGGACTTTGCTGAGAGAATATTTTTCTTAATCCCCCAAGTTCCCAAAGGTGGGCTGCCTTCAAGGTGCTCCCCATGACATTTTTTTAACATTTTAAAAAATGTTTATTTATTTTTGAGAGAGAGAGAGAATGAGAGCAGGGGAGGGGCAGCGCAAGGGGGAGACACAGAATCTGCAGCAGGCTCCAGGCTCTAAACTGTCTGCACAGAGTCTGACACGGGGCTCGAACCCGTGAACCCTGAGATCATGACCTGAGCCAAAGTTGGACGCTTAACCAACAGAGCCACCAACCCTGGCACCATGTCAATTTTTTTTTTAAGTTACAGGTGAGGAAGCTATTCTCAGCCTTAGAGATCTCCACGCTGCATGGGGTCCAGGCTGTGCAGGAAGATCCACATCAACCATCTCCAGGGTCTGAGTCTCCAAAGGAGAAGAGACGGATGGGCTGAACTTCTTACGCTCATTTTCCTGTTCTCCTTCACATTTCTTTCTGTTTGTTTTCCTCCCCTGGGTTTCTAATGACCTGTACATTTTCTCTTTCCATTTGTTCCCCCTGCATCCACATACTGCCTTGTCAGTCCTAATGACAAATAACGACGATTGAGATTTCATTCTTACTGTGGTGATATAATGAGCAGGGTTGTTTTTTTATCCTTTGCTCTCCGTCCTCATGCAAGACCTCAAACCTGAATTTTCATTCAGCTGCTGTCAGAAACACTTTATTTGTGAAGGTGGCTCTGTGCAATACAGTCCCTTAAAATGCTCAAGCTTCTCCAAGCTTCTCCCATGAATATAGCCAGGCAGCTAAAAGCTGCATAATCTAGACTTATTACCCTGTCCCTTGTCCAAAGTCAGCCACTTTTGTTGAATGAAACCCTCAGATTTCACCAAGAGCAAACAAAATGAAGAAACCTCTCCAGTTTTGTTAAATCACATTGGAGGACACGTTTTATTACTTTGCTCAATATGCATTAGATGAAGATCCTTGCATTTCCAAGAGTTTGAGGAATGCTTTCCGATGCATTCGTGCACTGTGGGCAATTAGAAATGAAAAGACATGGAGCTCCACCATGTCTCCTTTTCTTTGTCTCCTTCTCCAGAAGCTTAGAGACATGCTGTTTGACTCAGTGCTGTTTTTAATCGTCATTCTTCATTTTCATTTAGTTTCTGTTTTTCATTGTTTGTTTAGGTGTTATTACCTTTGATTACATTTTATTTATTTATTTATTTATTTATTTTTTTGGGACAGAGAGAGACAGAGCATGAACGGGGGAGGGGCAGAGAGAGAGGGAGACACAGAATCGGAAACAGGCTCCAGGCTCTGAGCCATCAGCCCAGAGCCTGACGCGGGGCTCGAACTCCCGGACCGCGAGATCGTGACCTGGCTGAAGTCGGACGCTCAACCGACTGCGCCACCCAGGCGCTCCACCTTTGATTACATTTTAAAGGAAGATGTAAGGGATCTGATGATGATGATGATGATGATGTTATTAATACTAGGAATCATTTATATGGGGCTTATAAAATTCCAGACACTATCTTGGGGTTTCATATATGCATACATAACTCATTTAATCTTCCAAATAACCCTTTGTGATAGATATTGTTGTCAACTCTGTTTTGTAAATGAGAGGATGTAGGCACAGAGAAGTGAAGTAACTTATCCAAGGTCATACAACTAATGGAGTAAAGTTAACAACATGAGAGCAAGCCATCTGGCTCTAGATCCTGTACTCATGATCGCTACAGTTGATTGCTTCTAAATAGCTGTATGATTTGGGGAAGTGACTTAATTTCTCTGAGGCTCAGTTGTTGTTGTTTTTTCACCAATAATATGACACTCTAATCTCTAACTTGTAACTGGGATTGTGATGACATAAAATGCCATATAAAGCATGTAGCACAGCATCTTGCACTCTAGTTTTTAACAAGGGTCATTTTGTTTGCACCTTTCCCCATTGTGCTAAGGAAATGCAAGGTATTAATTCTTCAAGTATGACCTCAGTTTGGAAACTATCTTCAGATATTTTTGTCTTTACCAAAACAAAATGGGTCAGGGTGATTACCTAAATTATTTTTCTATTTCTAGCTTATAGATTTTATGTGACAGAAAACAAGTGCAGATAATAGGCACTGTAGGATGCTATTTATGTAAATTATAATATACAGTTATCAGATGATATACTGTGTAGTAAGAGGATAAAGACATGGACAGGAAGGAAGCACATAAAAGTATTCATTGTGGTTATACCTGGAAAGGAAGGAGGAGAATAGATTTGGGAAAAACATAAAAGAAATTTCAAATTGTCATTTTTTAACTTGGAAAGATGATCTGAAGTGAATATAATAAAATTCCAATATTTGTTTATTCTGGGAATTTATATATGACTTTTTATTATATTTTTCAGACAATTTTCTGCATTGTAAAATACAAAATAAGCAAACCAGAAAAGATATTTTCCTGAGAGAACACAAGTCTTATTTCTCTCCAGGTTTTTGTTTGTTTGTTTGTTTGTTTTTAAATCTCTGGGCTGCCAGTGAAGATATTGTCATAATATTCCAGAGCATTTGACAGCTTTCAAAATAGCATTTAATGCAACAGCTTTCGGGGAATGATTTTATTTTATAAAGTCAAGATAAAGGTAGAATTATACACATTTGTGAATAGGTTTATGAATCCAAATGAAGTTCTTGGGTACAAAGCCAACAAAAGTGTGCATGAGAATAAATGTCACAGATGAAAGCCTTCTTTCTAGCAGATCTCCTCAGAGTCTATTGGACTGCTTCTCAAAGATTAAAAAAGGGCTTTGGGGGGCGGTGTACCTATCTCCTTGAATGCAGAATAGAAATTAGTATATCACCATTAATCTAAAGGAATATTAATTCTCAATTCCAGTTGCAATGGGATAGTATAAAAATGAGAATTATCTGGATTGAACTCCTAAATCTGCCAAAATAAAGGAATTGGTTAGCCTTGATGGTTTCTAAAGATCCTCCTGGCTCTGAAGCTCTGAAGTTTTCTGACTTTATTCTCACTGACATATAGCTGAGTTCCTCAAGTCAACTTAAAGAAGTGTTATTGTTCTCAGAACCCCATTACATGTAAGACTAAAGTTTCTCTTTCTGTCTATATTCTTATCTGACATTTTAAAAATCCTGATGGTTACTGGAGGTTCGCTTCATCCTGGTGGGCTTCTTTCTGTGATGCTACTCTCTTCCTGACTCTTACAAAACTTAGGATTTAATTTAAGCTAGTCATTAACAGAAGGCAATGTTAGCCTACATCTTAGGATTCACAACAGAGCTTTTGAGCTAATTAAGAACCACTCTTTCACTCAGGAAGTTAGGCAGTGTGTCAAGCAATAAATATTTTTTGAGAATGTATTATGTGGCAGGTACTAGAAATATGGTGGGGAAAATAGCTAAAAGGATCCTGCCTTCATGGAACTCTTAATACATGGAGGTGACAGATAATAAAGAAATGAACAGAAAAATCAATTATGGTTGTGATAGATACTATGAAAGAGATGGATAGGTGCTTTGAGAAGTTCAAATGGAGGACTTGACCTAGTCTATGGGTGGAAGAAAATTTTCTCAAACTACCTAAATGTCGGTGAGTATACACACAGAACAAGTTAGATGTATTTAATATATAGAAATGTGGGGCACCTGGATGGCTCAGTCAGTTAAATATCCAGCTCTTCTTGACTTCAGCTCAGGTGCTGATCTCACGGTTCATGGGTTTGAGCCCCACATTGGGCTCTGTGCTGGCAGCGTGGAATTTCCTTGGGATCCTCTCTTTTCCTATCTCTCTGCCCCTCCCCTGCTTGTGTGTGTGCTCTCTCTCTTTCTCTCTCTCTCTCAAAATAATTAACTAAACGTTTAAAAAGAAGAAATATTAACAGCTAAACTTAAATCTATCATACTAAAACATTTTTTCAAGAGTTACAGTATTTGCTCATTCATTACTTCATTCAATATCTATTAAGCTATGTGCAGACCTATTACTAAACTATGGAGACAGAAAAATGAATTAGGCATATTGTCTGCTCTTGAGAAGCTCATGGTTTAGAAGAGAAGACAAATAGAAATAGAAATAACTGTAGAAAGAATGTTATCAGAGCAAAAAAAAAAAGAAAAAAAGAAAAAAAAAAGAACTTCGTGTATGTAGAACCTCTCGCATTTGGGTAGCAAATTCTGCATATCAGTCAATATTCACGATCATTCCTGACATAGGTACACCACTGTATAATTTCACTTTTACATATAACTTATCACAATTTGTAATTAGGCATTTATTTGTTTGTTTATAACTATAACATTAACATATTTTTCCCACTAAACTGTGAATGCTATGAGGCATATCTTTTGCTCTCCATACTATATCCAAGGCCTAACATACACATTAGGAACTCAACAAATAATCAGTGGGAGAATGCATGGTCATAGTTGAAATGCAAGCAGAATATTATCCTCCTCATTAAATCAATTCTTCTTTTCAGAAGGGAAGTCTGAGACAGAGAGAAGATATTGAACTAGACTTTGAAAGCAGAATAGATGTTTGCCCATGTTCTAAGTGGAGGAAAGGCATAGCAGCAGAGGACCCATCACTGGCAGATCACGGAGGTGTTACTACTGTGGTGTGTTTGAAAGAGCCAGAAGGTGGTGAGAATATAATATCGAGTGTGCTTAGGAAGAGATATGAGACTAGATAGGATGATTAGGCTGGTTGTGCAGTGTCTTTGGTGCTAGACTATATTGTTCAGATGCTATTTTATATTTGAAAGAATTTTTAGTGGAGCCTGAGATGAGCATTTCTGTCTTACAGGATGTTGCATAGGAGAGGGGAGGGGCTGGTACAAGAGTGCCAAGGCAGACATGGTGTGGGGGAAGATGATGTACTCTGGGGATCGTAGTGTCTTTCCAGATGTTAAGATAAAAGCTTGTTTCCTTCATTGCATATACACCCACTCACAACCCAAGAACAGGATGTGGATAATCAAAATATATCGACAAATACATGATTCATGCTTTCCGCACCTTGCATAATGAGTCCAAGGCAGAGTGATCCACTTGTCCCTGGCTTTCACAACTCTAGACAGAAAGAACCAGGCACATTATTTATGAAATAATACTTCTCTCTTTTTCTTTCTTCCCTTTAAAAATCCTGTCTGGATCTCAAGGTTATACACAAGGACAAGACAAAGTGTCTCCAATTTTACTTTGTCTTCTCTCTCATATCTAGGAGCATATTTGTTTCAGAAGTAACCCCAAGTTGGTCTTTTTTCAAGGAAATGAATGCACTCAACTCAAGGAGCAACAGGCTCATCCAAATGGTAGATTCCAGTTAATCTTTGACCATACTCCATCATTTTTGGTGCTTTTTTATCATTGTATTCCTTAATTTTTTTTCTTGAGAGAGCATGGTTCTTTTATGATATGTCTGGAAACATAAATAAAAACTGGAAGTGTAACCAGAGGGCTTTTAAGGTCAAAATCCTAGTTCTTCATCAGTAATGGTGGACATTATAGTTGCCTGCCTTAAGAATTTATTTTTGAAAACATAGAAAGGAATGGGTGATCCAAAATATCACCCTTACTAGGAGTTGCCAAAAGCAATGCTGGAGTTGGCTTCACACCATATTTCCAACCACTTAGGAGAAAACCATTTCGTTTCTCTGAGCTCAGTATCCTTATCTTCAAAATGGGCATAAAAATGCAGAGCTCACTAAATTGTGGTAATTTTTTAAAATGTTTATTTATTTAGTTTTGAGAGAGACAGAGAGAGAAATAGAGAGAGAGAGAGCATAAGTATGTCAGGGACAGAGAGAGAGGGAGACAGAGAATCGCAAGCAGACTCCGTGCTAACAGCACAGAGCCCAATGTGGGGCTCAAACCCATGAACCGTGAGATCATGCCCTGAGTTGAAACCAAAGGTCTGACAGTCAACCAACTGAGCCAATCAGGCACCCCAAATTGTGGCAGAAATTTAATCAGATGATTTGATTTGTGGAGTTTGTAAATCTTAATAAAGTGCTAAGCAAATGAAAGGATTTCAAGTTTCTCCATTTCAGGGAAGGTGGCAGCTATGCAAAAGGCTCACAGTAAAAGGGAAGTATTTAACTGCATGTAAACATATTAGCAACTCTGAATATTTTATGATATATTATAGGTTTTCAAAACGCCTTTAGTCGGGGCACCTGTGTGGCTCAGTCGTTTAAGTATCTGACTTCAGCTCAGGTCATGATCTCGTGGTTTGTGAGTTCAAGCCCCACATCAGGCTTTGTGCTGACAGCTCAGAGCCTGGAGCCTGCTTCAGATTCTGCGTCTCCCCTTCTCTCTGCCCCTCCCCCGCTCATGCTCTGTCTCTGTTTCTCAATAATAAATAAACATTAAAAAAAAATTTTTTTTAAATGCCTTTAGTCATTCTCCCTAAATTTGATTCTCACTCCAGTGCTATGAGAAGGGTCATTTTTTTCATGTTTTTCAAATAACAAAAAATTAAGACTCAGAGGTAGTCTTTGATTTGTTGAATGTTGGGCTAGAACCCAGGGCTAGTACTAAGTCAGATATATCATGGCACCCATTTCTGGGTGGGATAGGCCCAAGTAAAGTGAATCCTGGGAAGAGCTGCTCTCTAGGCAGAGTAGGTTCAATAGGGGCATTCTTGGATGGGGGTGGGCAGGAGCAGCCACGTGACCCCATGAAGATCCTGTGTGGGATGAGGAGAAAGGGGCATAGAAAAGGAAAGGAATGGCTCCGGAAGGCTGGTATGCCATGTTTTGTTTTGCTCACTGACAAGTTACTTTTATTTTCAGGTAACCTTTATTATTATTGTTTTATTATTTGTGCTTCCCCAGCAAACTTACTGAAGGAAGGACCCCTGTTTTATTCTCTTCATGTTTTCCCACAGTCCCCAAGCTATGCCTCTCATCTAATACAGAGTAGAGTGGAGAGAAACTCAAAACATCTCTGTGTTGGTTTCCTAGGGTGTCATGATAAAGTATCACAAGGTGGATGGCTGAGAACAACAAAAATTTATTGTATCACAGTTCTAGAGATCAGAAATGTGAAATCAAGGTGTCAGTGAGGCCATGCTCTTGCTAGAGTTGCTAGGAAATGATCTGTTCCAGGCCTCTCTCCTAGTTTTGGTTAGTTTCTTCGTTTATGGCAGAATAACTTTAATCTTCACATGACATTCTTCTCCCTGTGAGTCTGTTTGTCTCTTCACATGACATTCTTTTTATAAAGCTACCAGTTGTACTGGATTAAGGACACTTCCTAGTTTAGTATGACATTATCTTCACTCAACTAGTTATACCTGTAAAGACCTGATCTCAAATAAAGTCCTCAGGGTTAGGATTAACCTGTGGGGGACATAATTATGGGAGGGAACATAATTCAAGCTATAATAACATCCCTCTGGGCTTAAGAGAACCTAAAAGTCTCTTAGTTTATCAGAGCTTGTTCAATTAGGGACCACAAAGCAGCTCTTCTTAATAATCTCTCCATTTCTTCCCTTTAGTATGGATAATAAAAGTCTTACAAAATATTCCAATACTTGGCTTATTGTGGGCATTGGTTGCCCTCATTCTCTCCAAGATGTACAAGAATGTGATTTTCTAACATGGCCAGAAGTGGGAGAGTAAACATGCATCCTGGACAATGAGGAAGACATCACAGAGACAGTGCACGGCCATATCTGTTGACAAGGAGTCAGTCTGATAAGACACGTTGTCGATCCCCTCAAGAATCAGATGGCAGAAGTCTTAGATCAAAGGGCAAGAAATAAAATGAGCACTGGAGACAAGGGCATAAAACAAGTGTACTTGGCTGTGTGACTGGTATCCCAAATCATTCGTGAGTCTGATTTTTTTCCACTTGGCAGTTCATCTCAGGCAATACTTAACATTACTCAGAAAATTCAGTGGATCTGTTCAATTCAATGTCAATGTCAGTCACTGCAGAAGGTAGAGCTGTTATTTGGAGTAAATATTCAAGATTCAACTGTATATATCTCACTGCGAGATCTGCAGAGTATGTGCAAATGAAAAGTTGCCTGAAAATCAAATAAAACCAGAATCCCTTTAGGTTGCTCTGGGTTCTAATGAGATCACACAGCAGTTAAACCTGAAGTGTCACTCCTGGCTTTGATGTCGAACTATCCTTTTTGGCAAGCGTCCCTTGGGCTGCCCTTATCCATCTGAGTCACTTACTGGACTTCTGCTGAATTTGGTGCCAGAGAACTGATCCACCCGTGAGTTGCTGAAATGTTACCCCTGGAGTTTCCTGGGGCTCTTCCTGCTACCACAATGCTACCCCAAGTATTACTCTCTCAAGCCATAACTTCTACCTGTGGCCTGCTCTTTGCCAATGAGTTACAAAGAGGAAGATTTGAACGGGACATCTTCCTTTCAGTTGTCAGGGTACGTTGTTGGCACAGAATTCTAGCTGCATTTCTGTCTCAGTGGTTCCTTCCACCCAGACCCATTGCCCCTTTACCACTCCAGTTTTTCCTTTAGTTACAACAGCTCAAGACAAGCTGCAGATTCTACAAAGTTTGATCCAAAAAAAGATCCAGAATAATAGAAGATGTTCAACTGGTCACTATTTAGGATCATAATTCAAAGGCCTACAGGGTTCAAGCATAATACACAAAGGAAGGAAGGCTAGTGGGGATGGGGGATGTGGTAACACAGAAAATTCACACCCCAGCAGAAAGGGGCAGCAGCCCCTCAGTTCCAGTTGGTTATGGCCACGTGGAAATGGTGGAATTTTTCCAAGAGGTAGAAAATGGAGATATTTATGTGGCATCACAGAATTTTGGGTTTTTTTTTTTTTTTACTATAAATGTTTTATTTATTTTTGAGAGAGAGTGCAAGCAAGGAAGGGGCAAAGAGAGAAGGGGACAGTGGATCCAAAGCAGGCTCCACACTGACAGCAATGAGCCCCATATGGGGCTCAAACTCACGAACCCTGAGAACATGATCTGAGCCGAAGTCAGACATTCAACCAAGAGAGCCACCCAGGTGCCCTGGAATATTGTTTTTAAATACTGGCAGATATAATGTCAAATTAACAAACAATGTGAACTAAACAGAATGTCTCCAGGCCAATTTGGCCCTTGGGCTTCACTTGGAAGTCTCCAGGCTGGCAGGTTTTTGCTTTTTTTTAATGTTTATTTTTATTTTTGAGACAGAGAGAGAGAGCCAGAGCGAGAGGGAGAGAGAGAGAGAGAGAAAGAGAAACAGAGAGAGAGAGCGAGATAGCACATGAGCGCACGCGTGGCGGGGGGGTGCGGGGCAAAGAGGGGGAAAGAGGATCTGAAGTGGGCTGTGTGCTGACAGCATAGAGCTCAGTGCAGAGATCAAACTCATGAATTGTGAGATCATGACCTGAGCTAAAGTCAGTAGCTCAATGACTGAGCCACCCTGGTGCCTCAGGGCTGACAGTTTTAGAGGCTGTGTGACTTGGGAATTCCTCAAGCTTCTCTTATAGGATTCCTCACACTCATTACAGACCTGACTTCCTGGCAAGATCTAGGAATAACTCCCTGACATGCTCTTAGCCTGTGTCCTAGTCGCATATATCACCTTTCCCCCTTTACCTGTGGTTATGCTCCTAAGCGTATACCCCCCTCAGAGACCCGCCTTAAGAAATGTAAGTGCAGACAGAAATAAGCATTTTCCTCCTCAACCATTAAAGCCTGCATTCCATTCATTCTGCCAATACTGACTGTGTGACCAGGCACAGGCAGGTACTGTTCCAAGCATATGTATGTTTGTCATGCAGTTTATGATATGTCTAGAAGACAGATTTTTAAAAGTAAACAAATAAGTAATTTCAGAATGGAATGTGTTAGGGAAAAATAAAAGAGACTAATGGGATAGCAAATGTGGAAGGGTATAGTTCTACCTTACAGCTGGTTGTCAAGAAAGTCTCTCTGAGGCGGAACCTTACATAGAATTTCTTAGCAGAGCTGAGATGAGGATTCATTAGTAATTTATTGAATGTGTATTCTTACGAGGAGGGGAACTAGGGGAAAAAGAGGCCAGAGAAAGAAAGCAAATCAGGGATGTGGTCTCAGATGTGGGGCCCTTAAGCCTAGTCCCACCAAGGACTTTAGAACATGAGTTACACCACACAATTGGTACCACCTTGAAGCAAGAGGGCTGGCCTTTTGTATCTCCCCTGTCAGTCAGTCACTGTCTCCATTCCTCCCCTCGTGAGTGGAGCATACCTCTTAAGCTACAGGGCTGAAGGTAATTCTTTGGAAAAGGTGGCAGCTGTGAACTGTTAATAACCAATGCACCCAACAGCTAGGGATGGGTGCACCAGCATAACAATGGGGCTATGGGTAAGCACTAACCATATTCACTATCGGGGCGATATTTGAGTTTGGCTCTGGAAGTAAGAAGCAGCAAGGTATGCAAATATCTGGAGGAAGTGTACTTCAGGTTGAAGGAAGAGCTCATGGGAACAAGCTTGGCCAATGTTTCTGGGGTTTAATGGGAAATGTGGAGCATGGATGATATGTAGCTGGAGGAGTAGATGGGGAACCAAAACCCGTATGAATTTTTCATAAGTGCTGTGGTAAACTCATTATAAGTTTTTAAGTGAGCAGTGACATGATATGCCTTAAATTTCAGAATAAGATCTGAGGTCCCTTTGTGGAGGATAAATTATAGGGAAAGCATGAATACAAGCAAGAGACCAGTTAGGTTACTGTAGTATCCAGTTAATAGACAGTGGGGCTTGGACTAGGATAGTAGCCATGAATATGATGAGAAGCTGTCGAAGTTGCAAAATATTCTGAAGACAAAGCTGATAAATTTTCTGATGGATTGGATTACAAGGTTAGGGGATCAGGGATGAGGTATTTTGCATTGGGGTAGGTCATAGTGCTATTAACTACCTTGAGTTAACAGAATAGGCAGAAGATAGAAAAAATTTAAAGTGGAGAAATGAATAATTCTATTTTGGATATGCTAAATATGAATACTTATTTGACATTCAAGTGCAGGTGTTGTATAAAATAGTTGGGAAAATGAAACTAAAGTTTAAGGTGCGGTCAGGGTTAGAGACATAAATTTGAGAGCCCTTAACCAATAGATAATATTTAAAATTATGAGAGAAAGAGACATCAGCCAGGGAGAGGGTATAGAGAAGAGAATAAGGTCCAGGGTCAAGTTCTGGAGCATCCAATATTTACAGCTTGGATAGGGGAAGGGAGCCAGGAATGAACACTAAGATAGATTTGTGTGAAACAACAGGAGGCTATCTCACCAAAATTGTATTTGAGTAACCTTGTATCTGATTAACCGTCATCAATTTCTCCCTTTTTTCATGGTGCTGTAGTTGTAGAATTTGGGTGGGATTGTCTCCCCACCTGTAGAAAGTGCCCCAGTTAGTAATGATCTGTCAGGATAATCTCACTCCCCTTGACTCAGTAATTGGGTTAGTTGCTGTGGCTTAACTCAAGTAACGCATGACATTATTTTGACTATAAGATTCCATTCTAGTCTGTTCCAATCAATATGAAACATGGGTTTTTATTTTTCCATAGTTAAAGCAAAGCTACCCATTCTTCCTGGGTATAAATGGGAAGCTATTAACCCTAGATGTGGCCAGAAGCTGTCGTATAAACATAAAGAGCACAGCTAGGGATGAAGCTGACTCTTGGAGAAGGGCGGAGCTGAAAGAACTATATATAAATGGAGCCAGAACCTGGACTAAACTCTACCTGAAACCACCCTGTGCTACCTCTGAACTTTTCACATTTGTATAAACCAATCAATCCCTCTTCGTTTTTAAGCCAGATTTTGTAACGTTGAGTAATGCAATATAAGGCCTTCTAGTTGATGCAGAATTCAGAAGAGAAGAGTATTTCAGGAAGTAAGGAGTGACCACTGTGTTAAATGCTGTTGAATTATTTAAAGAAAAACAGAAATTGACGCTTAGATTTTACAACATGGAAATTGTTGGTGATGTTGACAAATGTTGTTCTCTTGTGACACCATAGTCCAAAGGAAGAACGTATGATGCCATGAGATATTTTGAAAACACATCCTTCTAAATCCATACTTGAAAATTAGATCGTCTCTAAGGAAACATCACATTCAGAGATGTAACTATGCCCGTCATTAACAAACATTCATGTTAGCACATCAGGCAGTTTAGCACCTTAATCCCACAACTTCTGAGACACCTCTATATCTGATTGTAATTTCTATAAAGCCCACTTAGGGCACCTGGGTGGCTCAGTTGGTTGAGCTGATTTGGGCTCAGGTGATGATCTCATGATTGGTGAGATCAAGCCCTGTGTCAGGCCCGCACTGACAGTATGGCACCCACTTGGGATCTCTCTCTCTCCACTCTCTCTGCCCCGCGCCTGCTCATGTGCACTTTCTCTCTCTCTCAAAATAAATAAATAAACATTAAACAAAATTTCCTCAAAGCACTTGCATAAGTACATGACCCATTGGTATATTTTTCCAAGAACCAAGAAATGTTCTACCACAAAAGTATAAATTCCCATTTCTTGTGTCATCAGAAAGTAATATGACAATTTCTCTATCAAGGTTTAAACAATCTAAGGGGTAATATTAGTGAGATTTTAAGTAAGCTATCACCTGTTCCCCTTCATCTGGTAATCCATGTAAGAAGAAAACCCTTTCTAAGCCCATGACCCAAGAATGTATCTAAGAAGTAAGTTGATGGCAATGGAGAATCCATTTTGCCTTTCCACATACTTCTCTGGGGAATCACTGCTTTTCACCTGGGCAATTGGTAACTGATCTTCTTGCCAAGTCCACACTAAACCTCTGCTCAGGTTGAGCTGGAACATTCTATTAAAGATTTTTTTGTAACCTGAGACAGAAAACCTAATCTGTCTACAAAAATATAAGTGGCTATGTTGGTACTTTAGGAATATATCTGTGTTTTAACTGGTGAAGCTTACCTGGCTGTACTTACAGGGATACCATAGCAGATAATCATCTTGGAATTAACTACTGAACAAGTTTGGAACTATCTTCTCTACAACAGACTTGTTCCAGTACTCTTCCTCTTTTGATTTACTCTTTCAGTTTACTGAGTTGCTCAATTAGGATGCTTTTATTTATAAAAATTTGTTCATTTTTGGGGCGCCTGGGTGTCTCAGTCGGTTGAGCATCCGACTTCAGCTCAGGTCACGATCTCGCGGTCCGTGGGTTCGAGCCCCGCGTCGGGCTCTGGGCTGATGGCTCGGAGCCTGGAGCCTGCTTTGGATTCTGTGTCTCCCTCTCTCTCTGCCCCTCCCCCATTCATGCTCTCTCTGTCTCTGCCTCAAAAATAAATAAACGTTAAAAAAAAATTAAGGGGCGCCTGGGTGGCTCAGTCGTTAAGCGTCCGACTTCGGCTCAGGTCACGATTTCGCGGTATGTGAGTTCGAGCCCCGCGTCGGGCTCTGTGCTGACAGCTCAGAGCCTGGAGCCTGTTTCAGATTCTGTGTCTCCCTCTCTCTCTGACCCTCCCCTGTTCATGCTCTGTCTCTCTCTGTCTCAAAAATAAATAAATGTTAAAAAAAAAATTAAAAAAAATTTGTTCATTTTTGATATGTTCTGCTGTTTCCTAGATTCTGCTTTGTTTTCTTTTTCTGGAGCGGTGTCTCCTTGAATTGATGAAACTGAATTACTCCCTGCTTGTTTCTATATTTATTAGTAGCCAGGACTCTGTCAAAAGAGACAGAAGCCTAATCCAAATTGTTTTGGATTTCTTCTGCTTTGCTTTCTCCTAAGTTTCAGCCACTCTCACACAGACTTTCCTTTGCTTGAAATAACTGTTTGGAGAGGCAAATAAGATGTTTTAATTAAGCAGACACAGGTTTAATCCCTGACTCCTAGCTGGAGTCAGTTTCGTTTAAAGTACATGATTTGAGAGCAGTAGAGGGGATGATTTCCTGAAGAAAATAGGGAACCATTAACAGCCCCCCAAAAAGTGAGTAGTTGACAGGTTCCAAATATCCCTTTTGCTTCCTGTTCCTCCAAATGCATATTAGCTTTTGGAGCTAATCGGTTCCTGTGACCTCAGATTTATAGTGGAAAATTTCTCACTAACATCATTGTGAGATGTTAAAAGAAGAGAGAACAGGACCAAGAAATGGATAGAAAGAGAAAATGGAATTTTAATGAGATACTTCCACAAACAGAAGTGAAAACTGGAGTATATAGTTAGCAATTTGAGAACCAGGGATATGACTATTTACAGTAGGCAGGAGCTATCTATGCAATCATTTAGTTAATTTTCCAAGAATATTTATTCACATGAGAAAATACTATGTTGTGTAGATAAAGTGGATGCTCATCAAGAGTGACCTTTCCTTGCTCAGCTCACAGCTAAATTGCACTTCCCAGTCTCTTTATTTAAATGTTCTTAAATGTCTGATTTTCGGTTAATAGAATGTAAGCAGAAGCCTAAGGCCTGAAATCTTCCATGAGCTCCTCCATGCCTCCATGCTAACTCTTATCTCTTTGCCAGATCCAGAGAATGCAGTACAGGACTTTGAAGACCCAAAGGTGGCATAGCCACTAGAGGGAAAAGCTTGGGTCTCTGCATGATTAAATGGAGTAAATGTTCCAGATGAACCATATTCAGCTAATATTTAAGTGAGAGATACACCTTGTTATGTTAAACACTGCAACTGGAGTTGTTATAGCAATTGGCATACTCTAATACATATAATGTAGAGTTCAGTTAGTTTTTTTTTTTTTTATATGTTCATTTATTTTTGAGAGAGAGAGACACACATACAGAGCATGAGTGGAGGAGGGGCAGCGAGAGAGGGAGACTGAATCTGAAGCAGGCTCCAGGCTCTGAGGTGTCAACAGAGCCTGATGCGGGGCTCGAACTCACGAACCCACAAGATCATGACCCGAGCCAAAGCTGGACGCTTAACCGACTGAGCCACTCAGGTGCCCCTAAATGTGAAAATTTAAATGTGAAATTTAAATTCAGTTAGTTTTTAAATGTGAGATTTATTTTTAAAAATAACAGAAATAAAATAGGGCAATATCAACCAAATACTAAATGTCAGGGGAATGGTAAACTCTGGGTGCTGGGCTTATTGACAATTTTAAATTATCTTTTCCAAGCATCAACACAATTTTCTAAAATACAAACAAACTAATGTTATTACTGTAAACAAAGTTTTAAGACAAGCTAAATGGGAAGGATGTTGGGAAAGTGTTAAAGTTATTTGTTCTTCCTTATTGGTTTGACTTTGTGTGCTATACAGGTTATGGAGCATGAACAGGGTGATAGAGTTTAAAGGTCAGGGGTGGTCCAGACAAATATTTCCTGGAGAATCTCCATCTGCACACTCAGGAAACCTTGATACCTACAAGGTGCTCTTCTGTAGGGCTATGAAAACAAAGAAATATGACTTCCTGTGTACGTAGCAGATTACAGTGGGTGCATTGGAATGAAGAAAATCTTGTTTAAATTTGGCTGATGGCAACTCCAAAACCCATACTTCAGACAATTACAAACCAAGACCTCTAGTCAATAGTAGACATCCTGGTATATGGAGCGACCAAGAAGTGAAAAACGGGGTGGAACATGAGTAGAGTACAGTAGTTAGAATGTGGGCTTGCTTACTATAATCAGAAGACTCTAAAACATAGTGGCTTCAATGGTTTAAACAAGTTCAAAGTTATTTCTCTCTCATCCCTCAGAAAGGAGTCCAAGACTGGTGGGGTGACTTGACAGTACAGAAGGGCAAGGTCTGTTCATTTTATTGCTCTTAAACCTGAGAATGCTGCCTTTACGACATGTTCATGGATGGCCCTCCTCTACTTTTATATGCCAGTGTATAGGAAGAGGCAGGATACAGATGTTAAACACATTGCTCTGATCAAATTCCATTGGCCCAAACCTAATCACATGGCCATGCATGTCTGCAAGGAGGGCTGGAAAATGTAGTCTTTATCTGGGTAACCATGTATATAGCTAAAATTTCTCTTAGAAAGGGGGGGGGAGAATGGGTACTAGCAGTTAACTCACATTAGACACGACACATAGAAAGATCCTGAGCAATTAAAGAAGAGAAAGAATCAGATAGGACCAGAACTAATAGTAGTGGGAAAGGAAGAAAATTTTAAATTAAATCCAGACTGTGTAGTATTTACAGTTTATTAGATATAGCAATGTTGAAATTGCCTTTATTGATTAAAAAGCTCATGAGTGGATTGGATGAGTTTGAAAGTCTTGAGTGAGTAAAGGAACTCTTCAGAATAGTGGTCTACATTGATAAATGGAGCTGGTTGGACCATATTTGACTCTTGTTATGAATTTTAGGCCTGTTACTTACTAGGCAAAAGGAGCTTTGGGTAGACGCAGGAGCTGACTTGGCTGTGGTCAAAGTGTCTGAGAGAAAAGTATTTAGCTAGGAGATTCAGAGACATGTAGTACAAAAAGTAACTAGGAAAGGCCAAACAAGGGGAAGACACCTATGCCAAGACTGCTTCTTGCCAGCCTCCTTATTCAAAGCCTCACATCTTGTTAAGATGCTGTTCACCCAGGCAAGAACTTGTCTGATAAGTGGCAGATAGGACTTAATATGGAGGAATCGGACACTTTTCAGGCAGAATCTTTTCCTAGACTCTAAGAAAACCTTCTTTGGAGAGACTGTGCTTTGGACCTGTCTGTTTCATAAACATGGACATTTATAGGAATTAGATTACTTTCCACCTTACATTCATCAACCTTGACTGTCCCCCACTGATGAAAATGTCTTCCTGCTGGGTCTGCTTTTTCCCTTTGCTACAAATCTCCACTCCTCTCCCTTACAATTTCTCACCTCTTCCACTTATAATTTATCTTGGTGTGACCTTTTGAGAAGCTTAAAAACCACAGCAACATGTGCTCTTTAAATGCTAGAGAGGAGCACATATTTAAAAGAAAGTTTTGATTAAGACAGACAAAGTTTAACCATTTTTCGAACCCACTTGATGTGAATGGTATCACCTGTAAAATCATTATCAAGAGAAATTTCACAATTAGTCCTTTGGCTTACAAGATGCTTTGGCTTTTTTTTTTTTTTTTTTTTTTTCAAAAACAACTGGAATAAAGAAGAGAAATCAGGCCCCATTGGAAAAGAGAATCTTTTCTGGCTAAGAGTTTCAACACGTTTTTCATTAGGATTAAAATCTATGTATTAGGGGCACCTGGGTGGCTCAATCGGTTAAGCGTCCGACTTCAGCTCAGGTCATGATCTCACGGTCTGTGAGTTCGAGCCCTGCATCAGGCTCTGTGCTGACAGCTCGGAACCTGGAGCCTGCTTCGGAGTCTGTGTCTCCCTCTCTCTGCCCCTCTCCCAGTTGCGCGCGCACACGTGCACACACACGCTCGCGCGCTCTCTCTCTTCCCCTCCCTCTCTCTCAAAAATAAATAAATACAACATTTTTAAAAATTAAAAAAAATAAAGTCTATGTATTAAACATGTGTGCACTGGACACCTTCTAACGACCACAAGACAATGCAGAACTTAGGTGCACCGTCTCTCATATTAAGTAGACCTGTGCTCCTTTACCAAAGCTGTGTAGTTTGAGCAAAACAACCTCCTTGGTGTTTCAGAAACCTCATTCATGAACTGTGGTAATCAGAGTAGCTGCATGATAGTGGTTGGGAAGATTCAATGTGAGAGAATGCACCATAAGGATTTAGATCAGGGACTGGTATATAGTAAGTACTCAATGGACAACCTATTAGCCTACATAGAATGCTGTTGTCTATTTTTCATAAAAATATTCTTATCACTACAAACCATTATATTACAAATTATTTATTTATTTTTGATCTCCCTTTTCCTACCGCAACTCCATGTGGGCACGATATTTTCTGTTTAGTCTATGGATGTAACCTTAGTGCTTACTTAGAATACCTAAAACATACTTGGTGCTCAATTAGCATTTAACGAATGATGGATCTCTCTCTTTTTACTAATATGACCAACTTTTGCTTATTTATGACCTCATTCAATCAACAATCAATCATCTATGAGCTTAATGGGTACAGCATACCATGCTGCGTTTTGAATTGTCATGGCCTTAGTTGACCATGTCTTTTTCTGTTCTCCCATCTTCTGTGATCAATATTGAAATAATACTTCTCCAATTGTATCTCACAACGCAGTTTCCGGTGTTCACTTAGTATGTCAAAGATGCCATAATAGTCCCCCTGTCATCACTCCTTTTACGAAAATTTACCCCAACCACAGGACGTTAAGAAAGAGGGCACTTGAGTAGCCATATTTGAACCACCTGGCTTTACTTCACTGGACATAATTAAACGGGCCAGAGTCGATACCTTGCCTTGGGGAAATCCAAACATATGAATCATTTTCTCCATCTTTGTCTCTATTTCCCTGTCTCCCTTTCTTTCTCTCATTCCACATGTAGATAAAGCAGTTTAGTCATTTATATGGTGACAATCACTAACATTAACAGGTCACTGAGACTTGTGTTTACAGTTTTTACCATTGCTAACAGAGCCCCCAAAGACACACACACACACACAAAACAGCCTGACAGAGGGAGCAGTTCTTTAAAGAAAATAAAGTGGCAGATTGGTGCAGAGAAAATCGGAGAATATAGAGTATTGGGGCCCAATAAGAGATGAAGAGTGTATTAAATGATCTGACCGTATTTTTAACGTTTCGTTGCTGGCAGCTTTCAAGCACCCTCCTTTCTCTTCTGCTCCACATCTCAGTGAACTGGTAAGAAAGCCTGGGCACTCCCTCCCTTGGCACTGGTGGGAAGTCCAAACCATGCAAGACCTTGTTTGAGAACCCTCACCTGAGCCCACCCCCTAACTACAATAAATTCCAAATCCAATTGCTCATCATGTCACTGGAACTGAAATGGTGCAGCCCTCCTGGGGAAACATGGTAGAGTCATTCTTTTGGTTGTCAGAGTTGCTGTTAATTTTGTCTGCAATTGCCAGCAAAGTGCAGGAAGATGTATGAGAATGAATTATTGATTTTCACTTGCATTCTGGTTAGAGCAGGTTTGCAGCTTATTTCCAAGTAACTCTTTTCATCTTCATGGCAATAAATACAAACATCAATTTAATTTATCTCTTTGCGTTAGTACCTTTCATGATAAATTGAATTTATAAAACAACTAACCCTTTCCTTATTGTAATCAGCAAATGAAAAGCTACAGTTGAACAGATTGTTCCATCATACCAAAATTCAGAAATAGCAACTTTCAGTGTAAAAAAAAAAAAAAGATTCATGGAAGGTGAACACAGCTCATAGAAGATTTTAAAAACAGTAAGACATATAGGCTTGAGAACGAAAAAGCATCCTGTAGAAAATAGTTTTGACAGTGATTGAGAAATATGTTCTTTTAGTCAAACTCTATTCCCCACGTTATGAGAGCATTGATTTAATTATATTAACCCTCAGTGTTTCTGTCTTCTTTCGTTCTCCCATCCCCCATCCTGCAAGAAGAAAGGCGACATCTTGCATGTTCCGGAGCTAAGCTGCACTACTCTGAAAGCACTCACACTACATTTCTTTTTGTTTGCTGTGTCCTCTATATTGGTGAAGAGCTCTTGTCTCCTTCCTTCCATTTGTTTAGGAGACAATGCTTTCAAAGAGCAACTTGGATGGCTATTGGCCACAAAGTAGACCCCTCACTGCTTAGCAGCTCTTTGAAAGCTTCTGGTCCCAACCTGCATGAGGATTTGATCTTTCAGGATTTTATTTAATGAGGATGGCAACAGATTCACAGCTTCAGAGTAGTTCACCTGTCCAAAATAGGCACAGTTTCCCAGAAGTCCTAATAAGTCAAAACCATTTCAGTATGGTCCCTACAAAAAGACATGCTGTCTTCTTTATCAAGCTGAGACATGAGGCTCACCAAATCAAAAAAAGAAAAAAATCTCATATCTGATAGCTCATTTTAGCATCAATTCCAATTGGTCTTCCTTTTCTTGAGATCATTTCTGGGTAGAAAAGTTTAATAAGGGGCAGACCATGTTCATTAAAAATTTATCTTCTTAAATATTATTCTTTCAACTTTTTTCATTATGATTGATTCAACTTTGAAGAATCTTTAATAGCATTGTAATTATTTTAGATTTAATTATTAGATTAAATATTAGATTAATAATTAGATTTAATTATTTTATTTAAAACTTACATTCTCTTTGTGTGTCAGTGTGTAGGTATGCATGCATGCTCTGTTTATGCATATATTTCCTTGGATGTCAAGAAAAAATATGAAAGCCAGAATATTTTTGACATTCTGAAGTAAAACTTAATGAAAAACCATAGCTTCTATTCCTGGAGATTATAAGGCAGCATGGCTGAATTTAAAGCCAGAAATTTTATGAACATTATTAGCCCAAGACACATTTTCCTGTCCTGTAGAACTGCCATATGATAGCTCAGAGTATTTAAATTGTCTTTATTTGCTATTTTCACTCTCACCTCCCAATTAGAACAGAGCTGCAAAGCTGCAGGGAAATGGGGAGGAGGTGTAGAAGAGGGTGCTGTTAAGCAAAAAGATGATTTGTATTATTTTCTAAGATAAGAGCATCTAGCTCAGGAAGAGAAGTTTCTGACTGCAGGCCTGATCTTCTGTATGAGAAAGTGGGTGCCTTTCTTAGTTGTGTGATTTTGGAGATATGGAGAACCCCTTTTTTCCTCCTATAAATATTTTTACTCATTCAATTCCAAGTATGTGTATAAAGGGTCTACTTTATGCCAGGGGCTATGCCTGGCAGGAGATACAAAGATAGAAACAAGACCCCTCTTACATTTAGACAGTTTACGGTATAGTGGAGCATACAGAAAGGAAGAGAGACATTCAGGATACAAGGTGATAAATACTATGATAAAGGGAAGTGTAGAAGTTATGGAGCATAGAATGAAAACCTTTATTTGGTCCTTGGAGTTAAGAGAAACTTCCTAAAGGAACTATAGGCTGGTACCTGAAGGACAAGAGAAGTTAGGTGAAGGGAGAGAGGAGAACAGAAAGAAAAAGCAAGAACATGATGGAGGGAAGGGAGAAGAGGAATAAATGCTTGGAAGCAGGATCATACTGCATCCTGGTTCAACCTTTCATCAGTGGTTTGACCTTGAGCAAACACTTACTGAAACTCAGTTTCCTTATCTGTAAAATGTAAATAATATTCACCTTTACTGAAATGTAAATGAGATGATATATTTTTAAGTGCTGCCATTGTTAGCAAGAGATCAAAGTTCAGCTTCAACTAATTTAAGTATAAAGGGTTGGAAGGTTGTTGGGATATGGTGTAGAACAAGAAGATCTTATAGAATGCAGGGATATGGCTGTATCTCAAAACCAACTGTAAACAGAATTTCAAATGTCATTAAGACACCATTGCATGTTTTCCTTCCCTTCCACTAAACACCAGCTTTTTATTCATAGTAGATGATCATGGCTGCCCAAGAAGTCAGCTTTTGAGTCAGCTTTCTGTCATCTTTGGCAGAAGTTATTGAAGGAGAGTCTGCTTCTCAGTTCTAGTTCCAAAATTATTGGGAAAGGACTGATCAGATGCCCACCTCAAAATCATCAACTATGGTCAGGGAGTGAGGTCATAATGTATTCACATGGTGGCCCCTGAGATGACATTGATGGTGAGGGCAGAGCTTCCAGAAGAGGAAGGGAGTTGGAGAGGCAGCTCAGTGCCCGTTGGTGCACATCTATCCTGTGTTATGCACCATGTAGCAAACTTTAGATGAAATATATAATTAAATGTTAACCTAATGAAGTAGTTACTAGTATTATTTCCATATCACAGATGAATAAACTAAGTTATAATGAAGTGGTCACTTGTTCAGTCTTTATACAATTAGTAAGGTAAAAAGCCAAGACACCAAAAAAGCCTGGCTCAGAGTTTGAGTTATTGACTGCTATGGACATTTAATTTAATAAATGTCTCTTTTCAGCCACAGACCAGACCTCCACTTTCCTTCAGTGAGCAGAAGAATTCTGAACCCTGGGGTGGTGGGGAACAGCTCGTTCCTCTCTTTCCCCAGTGTTGAGGGTCAGCTAGAGATTGCAAGCCATGAACAAGAAAGCCAGAGCAGAACTCAAAGACAGGAATTCTTTAGATGTTATAGATCACACAACTTTGAAGTGATGCTGTTACCTATGTCTATATCATTTTCTCTTTCCAACAGAGAAAATGTCACACCTCTCACGCTAAAAGTGACTTTCACATATGGAGGCTGATTTTTTTCATAAACTTTGTGGCGCCAGTCCTCACCTAGAGCTCTTGATCTCACTAAAAATTAAAGAGAAGTGATTCTGTGATTCTAAAAATAGATGTGCAGAAATTCTGATAGAAAATTTTAAAAGACAGATGCATCCAGGGCCAGTAAGTTGATTAAGGTTAAGGAGGGGACTAAGTCTGAGCTGATTCAGGGTGTTTCCATTCCCATAGAACATATTGCCCAGTGACATTATTGGACATTCTGGGTGCATCAGAATATTCATCTCGTTTCTTCACTCAGATCTGTAGGGTATGTTTATTTGTTGGTGTTGTCTAGCCTAGAGGGTGGAAGCACTATGGCTTTGCTGAGAAGGAGAGAAGAGAAAATATTATTGCAACTGGATTTGCTTATTAGTTCAGTTATTTATTTATTCTACCAGTAATTACGGAGGTAGAGAGAAATGTAACCAAGGAGGGAATACAATGGTTGTTTAATTTTTAACTATAATATTTTGTTTTAAAGATCTGAAGTAAATATAGCAAAATATTTAGATTTGTTTAAGGCTTATCATAGGTCCAGTGATATTTGTGTCCAAGCTGAGTATCTTGAATATAATGTATGACATTTGTTTAGGAATAAAGAGCAACAGAAAAGGAAATATGTTTTAAAATCCATAAGGACAAAGGAGATTCGTGGGTGGCTCAGTTGGTTGACTGTCCAACTTCGACTCAGGTCATGATCTTGTGGTTCATGAGTTCGAGCCCCACATTGGGCTCTGTGCTGACAGCTGAGAACCTGGAGCCTGCTTCAGATTCTGTGTGTGTGTCTCTCTCTGCTCCTCCCCTACTCATGTTCTGTCTCTCTTTCTCAAAAATACATAAACATTAAAAAAAATAATAAAACCCATAAATACTAAAAGCATTCCATTTTGTTTCAGTTTTTTTTAAATGCACTATTACCATTTTTTGACCAGAAATCCTAGTATGCCAGCACCATATGGGTTTCAAGCCTTTGATTACATGGCGCATTGTTTCTCTATGTTCTATTCAGTTAGCAGTGGTGGTGGTACACTTTGGATCTAGAAATTAAAAAGGTACATCAAATTGGAAGGCATAGACCTCTCAGAATTGCCTCTCTTCAATCGAAAATAGAAACTTCCTGTGTGAAATGTTACCTAATATACTTATATAAGGCACCTTAAGTCTTAAGCATAACGTATAATTTATTCTAGAATTTTACATTGTCCAATCTTGAGCTTTAAGGCATGAGGCACGTCACTCTTTTAAATCTCAATTCCCTCCTAGGTCAGGTGGGAAAAATAAAAATAACAGTACCTATCTCACAGGTTGTTTGTTGTAAAGAGAGAAGGATTGGGGTGCCTGGGTGGCTCAGTTGGTTAAGCATCCAACTTTGGCTCAGTTCATGATCTCATGGTTCCTGAGCTGGAGCCCGGCTTTGGGCTCTGTGCGGACAACTCAGAGCCTGGAGCCTGCTTCGGATTCTGTGTCACCCTCTCTCTCTGCCTCTCCCCTGCTCATGTTCTGTCTTAAAAAATAAAATAAACATTTTAAAAAGAAGAGAGAGATAGATTTACCACGACATTAACAAAGGATATGTTGCAAAGCTTCATTTATGGAGATTTTCTCCAAATTCAGTATCTAATTTTGCATTTCTAATTTTATATTGCTTTCCTTAAAAAGAACCTTCCAAATAGACTACTTTTAAGCCTAATAATATCTGGATCTGCATCTGGTTGCAGAGATTACATGAGATATTAAGTAAATATAAAGCTTTCGGAAAGTGCCTAATATGGAGAAGAAAGAGAGAGCACAGTGGGAGGAGGAAAGATGGAAATTTGAAGGAATGGGCTCACATGACTGTGGAGGCTGGCAAATCAAAATCTGTGAGGCAGGACAGCAGCCTGCAAACTCAGAAAAGAGTTGGTTGCAATCTTCAGTCTAAAGTGTGTGGGTCAGAAATTTAGGGAGGCTAGAAATTCAGGGAGGACTTCTATGTTAAAATCTTGAGACAGAATCCCTTCTTTGCTGGTTAACCTCAGTTTTTGCTCTTAAGGCTTTAACCGATTGGATGAGGCCCTCTCATATTATCAAGGATGATTGTTTTTTTTAATTTTATTTTACAAATTTATTTTATTAATTATTTTGAGGGGGGAGGGGCAGAGAGAGAGAGAGAGAGAAGGAGAGGCAGAGGGAATCTCAAGCAGGCTCTGCACTGGTCAGGGTGAACCATGAGATCATGATCTGAGCTGAAATCAAGAGTCAGATGCTTAACTGACTGAGTCACCCTGGCGCCCCACAGGGATGATCTTTTAAATATTAAATGATAGCTACAGAACACCTTCACATCAACATCTGGACTAGTGTTTGATCAAACAACTGGACACTATAGCCTAGCAAAGTTGACACATAAAATTAACTACCACATAGAGTAAGTGCACAACAAAACAAAGTACTCTGCAAGGTCCTAATTAATTTTTCTCCTCCTCTTACTCCTTCTCCTCCTTCTCCTCCTCCTTTGCCTTATTATATTTGCCTCCTGGAATTGGAAAGGTTCTCAAAAAAATCTTTTGGGAGAATGGATGTGTCAAGAAATGCAAGAATGAATGAATGAATAAATAAAAATGTAGTTGCCAGAAAACAGCTGACATATGGACCATTCAAAACGGTTAGCATAGTTAAGTCCAATGAGTTTTGCTGGATGTCATGCCAGACAATGACAAATAGTGTACATTCTGTGTTTTTGCCCTGGTCTATGATGTCAGGTCTTAACATGTGTTTATGAAGTCAAGTTGGAAATCTAAGGAATAAGTGATAAACACTATAATCTCTGTTTTACTTGCTCAAGGCATAAATAACCTTTGCATATCCAACATTTATACCTTCTTAATTACTGTCCCCTGATGTTGTTAAAATGAAGCTGGACTTGACGTAGATAACAAATATTTTCCTTCTAGTCTGGACAGTCTAAAATATAAGGCAGCATTCAGTCATACATCCTCTTCTTAATTTTTCTAACTTTTATTCCCTGTTCAAAAAAGTCAGTCTAATTTTCACCCTTTTCTCATTCTTCCCTATCTCTCAAAGAGTGTTCATTCTTCATGAGAGAGTCACAGATGGGATGTGGCAGGTGGAAGAATTATGTCCTAAAATTCAAAAAATACTTCTCTCTTATGCATGAGAAACCAGTAGGTTTGCCTTTTAGAGGATAAGACAAAAAGGATTAAAACAAATCCACTTTCCCTTCCTTCCATGATTCCACTGTAGTGCCCGTGCTAACACCAGGAATCAAATCATTCTGTTTTCCTACACTCTTAATAAATCAAGCTTCTCTAGAGGTCAAAGATGAAAGTGGTGTCTATTTGCATCTCAGTTTCAATCTCTACTCGGTAACTTGCTTCAAAATGGTTCTTCCTGGGAATATGTGTATCCTGATCAAAATGCCAATTACATTTGTTCCTTCAACATTATCAGACAAGACTTCTTGCCCCCATATTGTGAGTGCTTTGTGTATCTGACTTGTAATTTACACCTATCAGACACCCGCTCACTGGTAGGCCCCTGGAGTGTGAAGTCTCATTAGTGACTGACACAAGGCAAACTCTCCACATACATCTGGGCCAAGTTTCCCCTCTCAATGTATTTTTCACCATTTGAATGGGACATGGTTAAGGAAAATCAGCTAAGATCTGAAAATCAAAGCTGCCATTGGAGAGAGATTCTCCACTCTTCTGTAAGTTGAACTTAAGGATCTTGAGAGGTAAATGCATTCTGAGGAATTTGTCCATTTCTTTATTTGTTCATTTTTTTTTCCTGAGAACTCTACTCTGCTCTTACCCACACACACATGCACAATCATTTGATAATATATAACCACAACCCCTGGCCATACATGTTTGAGTAGAGGCAAGTATTTGACCCAATTTGGGTAAATCAGATTTTCTTGATAGGAATTTGGAAATTTCTTTCTCAGACACTGGTTTACTGTCTTTTGGTCATTAGAACTATGCACAATAGAAAGCCAGGGTTGGGATAGCTGTTGCTCAAAACACTAGAAAGATCTGAACTGCAGAGACAGAATGATCCAGACAAAAATGTATGCTACCACAGAAGAAATAGCTATGGTATGTAATAATTTTCTACTTCTCAGTTCCAAGATCCAGAGAGGTCATGGCTGTACTTTCTGTATATCTATAAGATGACACCTTTGCCCTTATTATGATTATTCTTTTATATGTAAGTTAGTATAAGTTGATTTATGTTACTTGTTACCAAAAATATCTTGACTGAAATACCCTATGGAATCCATACTGACCACTTATTATAGAATCATTGCTTTGATACAAAAAATTATTATTATATGCATACTATTTCTAGAAACTGCTACGTGCCAAGGGAAAAAGATGAAAAAATATCCATTTTCAGTTGTGAGGAAAGAGATGAACAACATTTACTGAGGGACTACAATGTACTAGAGTGTTTAATATACATTTTAAAACTTCTCACAGAGGCACCAGGGTGGCTCTGTCAGTTGAGCATCCGACTTCAGCTCAGGTCATGATCTCGTGGTTCATGAGTTCGAGCCTCACATCAGCCTCAGTGTCAGAGTGGAGCCCACTTTGGATCCTCTGTCCCCCTCTCTCTGCCCTTCCCCCCTTGTGCCCTCTCAAAAATAAATGAAACAGTAAAAAAGTTATTAAAAAACTTCTCACAGAAAGCATGTAATGTAAAATACTTAGTTATTCTTCTTTTAGGTATTTATTGAATGCCTACTATTTATCATACTTTTTCCTGGAAGCTGGGAATAAAGTAGTGAACAAAACAGGTATGTCAGCAATTGAGGATTTTATATTTAGTGGAAGAGATATAAACAAAAAATCTCAAGTAATACAAACACTGTGAGAAAGAAGCAGGGTGATGTGATGGAGAGTGAGCAGGGGTGTGTATAGTTATGTATGAGGAGGACGTAGATGGGAAGCGACATTAGAAAGGATGGCCAGGTGATATCTGAAATGAGACCGGATTGATGATAATGCCTCAGCACATGAACAACATCCTGTGTGGAGAAAATAGGAAGTGCCAAAGCCACTGAGGCAGGAATAGGCCTTGTGTGTTCAAGCAATAGAACTTTGAGAACTTGAGTAGCTGAGGCATAAGAATACAGAGAAGAGTAATGTCAGGTGAGGCTGAGGAGGAGGCAGACAGGGTCCATATCAGGGCCTTGCAAACAACCATTAGGAGTTTGTATTTAATTCTGTGTGTAGTGAAAAGCCATTAGAAAATGTTAAGCAGAGGAGCAACATGATCATTCGTGTTCTGGAAAGATTCCAGCAGCTGCGTAGAGAGAGTAGACACAACAGTCCAAGAGAAGGAGCAGGGAGAGCAGTTAAGAAGACATTGCAGGTGATGAGGGGTGATGGTAGCCTGGCAAGGGTAGTGGAAGCAGAGATCTAAAAAAGCATGTGCATTTGAAATAGATTTTTGGTATCTGACAAGACTTGCTAATGGATTGATGAGGAGGGCTAGCAAGAAAGAGGAAACAAGAGTGACTCCCACTTACGGGCTTGAGCAACATTAAGTGCCATTAGAAATGGAGGCAAACCGGGAGAGAGAGACGAGGTTTGTGTGCTGCAGGATGAGGGTGAAGAAACAAACAGAATCAAATGTTCTGTTTGGGCATGTTATGTTCGAGCTGCCTAGCAGACATCTAAATGAGATGACAGGACGCAGCTGGGTATATGCGGAGGAAGCACAAGAAGTAGATTAAGCCTGAAGAAAAGGATTTGAAAGGCATCTATCCAGAAGGAAGGCAAAGACTGTGCTATCAGCTGCAGGAGAGTTGTTGTCAGCAAGAGAAGGAAACACCCTTGTGATTCTCTGATTCTCTCTCTTTCTCCATGTGTGTATTTATGTGCTGGATACTAGGAAGTAAGATTATCTCTAGGACAATATCAAAATGAATTAATCAGAAAAATAATGTGGGAGTAATAAGTAATACTCAGTGCCCAGATGGGATTCGTAGTCATGAATTACAAGTGAATGCATCTAGCCTGTTTGGATGATATTCTTCAGTAATATAAATTACTCCAATATAGGACAGGATAGGCAGATTGTTAGCTCTGACCACAGTTTTGATTTTTTTTCCAATTGAGTGTTTTGGAGGGAGAATTAGGAAGAGAGTTGATAATGTGTAGAAATGAAGGTAGTGGTAGACGTGGAATCCAATTTGTTAACAAGGGTGTGATATGTTTTTGTAGTAATGTCCCCCAATTTGTCCAGGCCTCCCTGCATCCATGCCCTTTTGTGGTCTCCTCCACACTGATAATGGCTCCACACTTGAAAAGCATTGGAGCACTGGGTCTTGACTTATTGGTGCTATTGGGATACTGCCATCACCACAATATGAATAATTTTTCTACTGGGAGGATGAAATTACATGATTTAGTCATTCTTGTCACACCTGCCAACAACCAACCTATGGCTAGACATATGAGTAAGGCCATCCAAGACCAGCCAAGCCCCAGTCAACTAACCAATTGAACCAAACTCAGAAACAAGATCATTTGAGCCCAGACTCGATCAGAAGAACCACCTCGCAGAATTGTGAGCCCAATAAATGGCCTGTTACATAGTAACAGATAATTCAAGTGACGGATGGTGAGAAAAGGTAAATGGATTGGAGGTCTGAGAAAAAGGGAAGGATTGGTCAAGCGGGAGTACAAAAGTAAATGCCTTGAGAAGATGAAAACATTTCCAAAGATGGATGGTGGTGATTGTCGTACAACAACATGAATGTACTCAATGACACTGAACTGTACACTTAAAAATGATCAAAATGGTGGAGTACCTAGGTGGCTGAGCTGGTTGAGTGTCTGACTTTGGCTCAGGTCATGATCTCACAGTCAGTGGGTTTCAGTCCTGCACCAGGCTGTCTGCTGTCAGCGCAGTGTCTGTTTTACATCCTCTATCCACCCCCTCCCCCGCCCTTCTCCCACTCACTCTCTTTCTCAAAAATAAATATTTAGAAAAAAATGGTTAAAATGATAAATTTTGTGTTTATACATATTACCATAATTAAAGAATACAATTAGGGGCGCCTGGGAGGCTCAGTCAGTTAAAGCACCTGACTCTTGATTTCGGCTCAGGTCATGATCTCACGGTTCATGGGATTGGGCCCTACCTCAGGTTCCACGCTGTCGGTGGGGAGCCTGCTTGGGTTCTTGCTCCCTCCTCTCTCTCCGATCCTCCTCTGCTCATGCTTTCTCTCTAAAATAATGAACTTAAAAATTTTTAAATAAAATTTAAAAAATAAATCAGTTGGAAGAGAGATTTTTATTATTTTTTTCTATTAAAGAAATTGAGCTTCAATGTAGAGAATAATTTGTCCAAAGTTACACAAACAGGAAATGGAGAAACAGAAATAGCAACAAGACTTGTCTTCTCTGACATTTGTGGCCGAGCAGAAAGAACATCAGATCTAACTGAGCATTCATAAATTTTATTCTAGTTGGTATAAATTTTTTTTTTTAATTTTTCAACGTTTATTTATTTTTGGGACAGAGAGAGACAGAGCATGAACGGGGGAGGGGCAGAGAGAGAGGGAGACACAGAATCGGAAACAGGCTCCAGGCTCTGAGCCATCAGCCCAGAGCCCGACGCGGGGCTCGAACTCACGGAGCGCGAGATCGTGACCTGGCTGAAGTCGGACGCTTAACCGACTGCGCCACCCAGGCGCCCCTGGTATAAATTTTCAAGACCATCTAGTGTATCCTCTCATTTTATAAATGAAGTGACACATATGTTTGTGTCATTGCATGTCACTTAAACACTGGTTTATTAAATACTTACTGGGCACCCTCTCTGTGCCTGGCATGTGCTAGTCAGTGTGGAGCCTCATGGAGCTTTCCCTTGTGACAACAGATTTTAAACCAAAACATCACAAAAAACAAGTGCATAATGGGGCGCCTGGGTGGCTCAGTCAGTTAAGCCTCCAACTCTTAATTTCAGCTCAGGTCATCGTCTCACAGTTCGTGGGATCAAGCCCCATGCGGGTCTCCGTGCTGACAGCCTGAAACCTGCTTGGTATTCTCTCACTCCCTCTCTCTCTGCTCCTCCCCTGCTCTCTGTCTCTGTCTCTGTCTCTCTCTCTCAAAATAACTAAATAAACATTAAAACAACAACAGCAGCTGCATGCTTATAAGTTATGTTAAACAGTATGAAGAAAAAATACCGAGGAATTTGTAAGTCTATATCAAGGAGGCATCATTTTTGGTGGTGGCAGGAATCAGAGAAAGCTTCCCCAAGGAATGACTTAGGCTGAGACTGGAAGGATTAGTAGGGGTTATGGAGGAGAAATCTCTCTGTGCCTCAATTTCCTCATCTGTAATATGAGGGAGTTGGACTAACTTCTCTTCCAGATCTAAAATGAATTATTCACTAAATTTAGAGATAGGGGATTTAAGTTTGACTGGAAAACAGATGTGACCATGATTCAGGAAGTTGCTGGTTTTTACATTCATGTGGATTGTTTATTATATAGTTCAGTAAGAAAAGATACTTAAAACTGGTATTTGGGCACCCAATCTTTTTTCAATATGCTCAAATCAAATCCTCTACCTTGGACTGCACTCTCATGGGATTTTCATGGTATCTTTTAATCAAAACTTAAGCATAAACTATATAATGGCTCCAGACTTCTTTTTCAATATACACAGAGGGACCACAGGAGTTATTTCCTTTTCCATATAAAATCATCTCTCCAATGGAAAATATGTTTCAAATTAGGCACTGAGTCCATGAATGAGTGCAGTGTGAATGTTCTACGTGGAATGTAAAAAATTATTAGAAATGAGAAATGTACATTTTATATATTTATGCTAAACTCTGGATTCATTTTCTTTGGAAATATTAGCATCTCAATCCCCATTTGAGTAAAACCACCCTATTTTAACTTGCAGTTCATTTTAAGGAAAAATATAGGGGGAACAGTTGCTTTAGAGGCTGGTCTTGAGAATGTGAGCACAGAGGTTTTGAAACGACGCTGGTATGGAGATCAGGAGCTCCTTGAACTAAGCTGGAGCATTCTGTTTCCAAAGTGAGCAGCAATTTTCTGAGACAAGTATTGGCTCGAATTTTAAAATTTCTTCCATATATATTCCTTGATAGTTGATACTTTCTACAGCTTGTCTTTAAAGAAAGGAATGATTGAGGAACAAGCCTGTAGGAAAACTGAGAAATGGAAATTCATGCTTGCTTAGACTGCTTGTCTGCCCACATTCCCAACCTTAGGACAACCATGGTTGTGACTTTATGGCAGACATCTAATAAAGTCATATTTTATATTAAAAATTATATCTAGTTCATATGACATAATTTAGTATATAAACATTCTGTGCATTAGACACATATGCACATGACACGCTAAAATCCCATCAAGATTTCCTGGTATTCACTCAAATGAAACAGGAGAAAACCATCATTTTAAGCAAATGGGGGCCTTTTCAATTCTAGTGTGACTCTTCACAAACAAAAGTTGATCTAGGTACCCACTTTTTAAGTAGATAGCTGTTCTTATAGTCAATTTTACAGAGAGTGATGTTAAGACATGAAAGAGAACTGTCTTGTCTGTGCCCATGCACAGTTCAAAGTTCAAAGTAAGGATTAGAATTCAGGAAATGCTGAGAACAGTTTCTCCCCCAAACAAAATTCACCGTTAATTCAAATGTCCACTGGGTCCCAATCATAAATGTCTGGTCATATATTTTTGATCATAAGGAGGAATAACAAACTTGTCAAAATTTTGCCTGTATAATCCCTCTACCCTGCCATTCTCCCTGGAGGATGCTGGGGAGTAGCCCAGGAAAAGAAAAGTCCACTGGGAGCTGGAGTAGAGTCCCCACCATAGGCAATGGGGAATGGTAAAAATTAAGGAGGTGCTTCAGCCCATAACATCCTGATCACTGTAGTCCTAAATGAGGGACAGAGTCTAAAAGGTTATATAATGTGAGAAGGCAAGATAGGATATCAGGTCAGGATATCAAGCCAAGAATGGGACATGGATGATAAAAATAGGACAGGTAAATTGGGAAGAATACATAGGCAGGAGATCATTGGCTTGGCCTCCTTCAAGCATGAGTTCTTGCCCAGGACAAATTTAATATTAGTGACATACTTTTCAAGGTCAGTGCATCAGTGTGACAGTATCGGAAGATTAATAAGATATCCCGAAAATTACTGAATATAGTCTCTACAGTTGCTTCCAAAATAAGTTTTTATTTAAAAATTTTTAAATATGTATTTATTTTTGTGAGACAGAGAGAGAAACAGAGTGTGAGCAAGGGAGGGGCAGAGAGAGAGAGGGAGACGCAGAATCCAGAGCAGGCTCCAGGCTCTGAGCTGTCAGCACAGAGCCCGACATGGGGCTCGAACTCACTGACTGCAAGATCATGACCTGAGCTGAAGCTGGATGCTTAACTGACTGAGCCAACCAGGTGCCCACAAAATAAGCTTTTTAGAAATACTGTTGGATTGGGGTGCCTGGGTGGCTCAATCCGTTAAGTGTCCAACTTCAGCTCAGGTCATGATCTCACAGTTGTGAGCTCTAGCCCTGCATCCGGCTCTGTGCTGGAATCTCAGAGCCTAGAGCCTGCTTCAGATTCTGTCTCCCTCTCTCTCTGCTCCTCCCCCCTCACGCTCTGTCTCTATCAAAAATAAATAAACATTAAAAAAAATTAAAACAGGGGCGTCTGGGAGGCTCAGTCGGTTGAGCATCCAGCTTGGGTTCAGGTCATGATGTCGCAATCTCGCGATCTCGCAGTCCATGAGTTGGAGCCCCGCATTGGGCTCTGTGCTGACAGCTCAGCCTAGAGCCTGCTGCAGATTCCGTGTCTTCCTCTCTCTCTGCCCCTCCCACACTCATGCTCTGTCTCTCAAAAAGGAATAAATGTTGGGGCGCCTGGGTGGCGCAGTCGGTTAAGCGTCCGACTTCAGCCAGGTCACGATCTTGCGGTCCGGGAGTTCGAGCCCCGCGTCGGGCTCTGGGCTGATGGCTCAGAGCCTGGAGCCTGTTTCCGGTTCTGTGTCTCCCTCTCTCTCTGCCCCTCCCACACTCATGCTCTGTCTCTCAAAAAGGAATAAATGTTAAAAAAAATTTTTTTTAATTAAAATAAATAAAAAAACATTAAAATATTAAAAAAAAGAAATACTGTTGGATTAATATTTGGAACAACAACAGTGACACCACTATATAGTAAGTTCCTTGGCATTTGACACACTAACCAGATCTCTTTATTAAATGATGTTGAAGCATAATAATATCCAAAATTTCATTAAAAAAAGTAAATTATGTTTAGCAGGGCTTTCATATATCTCATAATATCATGGTTCTTTGCTAATATTTATGCTATAGAGAATCTTTCAAGCAAATTATTTGTTTAACCAGAACATCCTCCCATACACTGAACTGGATTTATTAGATTTCAGGAAAAAATGTTTTAGTTTTCCAAACTCTTGAATGATCAATGGTTTTATTCATCAATAGGCATTGATTGGGTACTTCATATTTTCCAGGAACTGGGTAGGGACTGAAAGTTGAAGACGAATAGATACAGTTTTTAGACCCAAGTAATGTGCCCTGTAGTGGTCGAAAAAAGTAAGTCGCCAATGTAATACAGATTGAAATGCCCTGTGTCAGAGGTAGACACAGGATACTTCAGAAGTCTGTAAGACAGGAAATGTTGAGATCATTCACTGTTAGGGTCTAATTAAGAGAAGGTTGAACTGAGCCATTTTCCTTGAAATGATTAGGCAAAAATTGGGGCACCCGAGGAAGGGTATTTTGAGCAGAGAGAAAAGTATATGTAAACTTCAATAAACATGGCATATAAATAATTCACGGTATTTGGAGTGTATTGGGGTGCAGAGAAGAAGAGTTGAGTCTAAGAAGTAAGTTAGGAACAGATTAAATAATTCTAATATTCCTAGAAAATGTGGTGCTCCTTAGGGGGGGTGTGCACATACACGTGTGTGTGAAAATGTAAAAAATGTCCCTCACCATGTTGATCTAATAGAAAGTTAACATTTTATTAGTATGGCTGAATCTATATTTCTTCTTGCTTCAGTTTTGATTGAGAGCTTTCATCTCAGAATGCTGAAAGAGCAGGCATTATATGCTACGTGAAGAGAAAGCATGGCCTTTGGAATCAGAGGATCTGCGTTTGAATTTCATTTCATTTATTTGCTGGCTCTGTAACCTTGAGAAAACCACTAAATTGTTCGAAGTTGAAATACAAGGCTGTTATGAATTGTAAGCAAAATAAAACAGATTTTACCCTAAGGTTTGCAGTGTGTATTAATTGTGAATTATGCATTGTTTACATGTGAGTCTTTTATCTTCAAATACTGCACTTTTTTAAATTTTGTAATTTTGTCAGGTTTTTTTTTTTTTTTTTGCGTGTCCAAAAGAACCTTTATTACTTATTTAAAATAGCCTCTTATGCTTTTGTGTTTTCTTGCCAGATGCCTTCAGAGCACATGCTTTCTGGACTGGAGCTTTTGGACCCTTCTGAGCCTTTGGAGGCATTGCATTCTGGCCTGCAGCTCTCTGGGCAGGAACCTTCTGGGGTGGAGCCTTCTTGCCCACAGTTGCCATCTTTTTTTTTTTATGTTTATTTATTTATTTTGAGAGAGGAAGAAAGAGAGGGTGCATACCAGTAGGGGAGGGGCAGTGAGAAAGGGAGAGTGAGAACCCCAAGCAGGCTCCATGCTGTCAGCATGGAGCCTGACACGGGACTTGATCTCATGAACCATGACATCATCACCTGAGCCAAAATCAAGAGATGGAGGCTTAACTGACTGAGCCACCCAGGCACCTGGATACTGGCCATCTTTTTTGCTGGAAACTTTGCAACAGTGGCTGCAGTTACATCCTTAGCAGCAGGTGCTTTTTGGGGGGAGAAACTTTCAGGAGAGCTGCTTTTTGCAGCTTCCTAACATCGAGCTTGGTTATTCTATTCCCCACTCTCTTTGCCTTCATGACTTTATAACAATCAAAATCTGTCAACTTGGCTTTTCTTTCTCTGGTTTTAATCTACTTGGTGCATCTTGTGGCTGCCCGTTTTATACTGATACCTGCCTTCCACCAGGTGTGTTGGACATACTTCTGCTGGGTACTGTGTGGGAACTTGATGAAGTCAGTGAGCTGCATGGATTTGAAAGGCATAGCCTGTATCCTTAGCTGAGTGCAGGGTCCAGCAACCAAAGCCTTGTTCTGATCAATAACATCTACAGTCCAAGCCCGCTTCCCCCGAATGAGGCCCAAAGGAGACGTAGGTCACTCTATGTACCAGCCAACCTCAATGAAGCACCTGAACACCACATTGGCAGGTGAGAAGGAAGAAAACACTCCGTACCGTGTGCATATCTATTTTGTAATTTTCTTAGTTTTCACTTTATTTTCTAAAGTTTTAAATTTAAATTCCAGTTAGTAATATGCAGTGTAATGTTAGTTTCAGGTGTACAATGTAATGATTCAACACTTCCATACATCACCAGGGATTCACCACAAGCGCACTCCCTAATCCTCATCACCTATTTAATCCTTCCACCCACCTGCCTCTGGTAACCATCAGTTTGTTCCCTATAGTTAAGAGTCTGTTTCTTGGTTTGCCTTTCTCTATATTCGTTTTTTTTCCATTTATTTATTTGTTTTGTTTCTTAAATTTCACATAGGAGTGAAATCATACAGTATTTATCTTTCTCTAACAGACTTATTTCATAATGCTCTTTAGTTCAACCCACATTGTTGCAAATGGCAAGATCTCGTTCTTTTTCATGGCTAAGTAATACTCCACTATGTATATGTAACACATCTTCTAAATTTTTTTAACGTTTATTCCTTTATTGATAGAGAGGCTGAGCATGAGTGGGGGAGGGGCAGAGAGAGAGGGAGACACAGAATCGGAAGCAGGCTCCAGCCTCTGAGCTGTCAGCACAGAGCCCAACATGGGCTTCGAACCCATGAACCGCCAGATCATGACCTGAGCTGAAGTCAGATGCTTAACCACTGAGCCACCCAGGTGCCCCGACATCTTCTTTATCCATTCATCAATTGATGGACACTTAAACTCTTTCCATAATTTGTGTATTGCAGATAATGCTACTGTAAACATCAGGGTGCATGTATTCCTCTGAATTTGTACTTTTGTATTCTTTGGGTAAATATCTAGTAGTGTAATTGCTGGACCATAGAGTTCTATTTTTAACTTTTTGAGGAACTTCCTTATGTTTTCTAGAGTGGCTGCACCAGTTTGCACTGCCACCAACAGCGCATAAAGGTTCCCCTTTCTCCATATCCTTGCCAACACGTGTTGTTTCTTGTGTTGTTGATTTTAGCCATTCTGACAGGTGTGAGGTGATATCTTATTGTAGTTTTGATTTACATTCCCCTGATTATGTGCAATATTGTGCATCTTTTCATGTGTCTGTTGGCCATTTGTATGTGTTCTTTGGAAAAATGTCTATTCATGTCTTCTGCCCATTTTTTATTTTTTAAATTTTTTTTTAAATTTTTTTTAATGTTTATTTATTTTTGAGATAGAGAGAGACAGAGCATGAACAGGGGAGGGGCAGAGAGAGAGGGAGACACAGAATCTGAAATGGGCTCCAGGCTCTGAGCTGTCAGCACAGAGCCCGACACGGGGCTCGAACTCACAGACCGTGAGATCATGACCTGAGCCGAAGTCGGATGCTTAACCGACTGAGCCACCCAGGCGCCCCTTCTGCCCATTTTTTAATTGGATTATTTGGTTTTTTGGATGTTGAGTTTTATAAGTTCTTTATATTTTTTTGGATACTAACCCTTCATTAGACATGTAATTTGCAAATATCTTCTCCCATTTAGAAGGTTGCCTTCTAGTTTTGTTTATTGTTTCCTTTGCTATGCAGAAGCTTATTATTTATTTATTTAAAAATATTTTTTAATGTTTATTTATTTTTTGAGAGAGAGGCAGAGCATGAACAGGGGAGGGGCAGAGAAAGAGAGGGAGACACAGAATCCAAAGCAGGCTCCAGGCTCTGAGCTGTCAGCACAGAGCCCAACATTGGACTCGAACTCAAGAACCATGAGATCATGACCTGAGTTTAAGTTGGATACTCAACCAACTGATCCATCCATGCACCCAGAAACTTTATAATTTGATGTAGTCTGAAAAGTTTATTTTTTATTTTATTTCCCTTGACTCGGGACCTATCAAAAAGAAGTTGCTATGGCTGATGTCAAAGAAGTTACCACCTGTGTTTTCTTCTAGGATTTTTATGGTTTCAGGTCTCATAATTAGGTCTTCAATCCATTTTGAGCTTATTTGTGTATATGGTGTAAGAAAGTGGTCCAGTTTCATTCTTTTGCATGTTGCTGTCCAGTTTTCCCAACACTGTTTCTTGAAGAGACTGTCTCTTTCCCATTGCATATTCTATCCTGTTTTGTCAAAGATTGACTGACATTAGAGCTATGGGTTCATTTTTAACTTTTCTGTTCTGTTCCAGGGATCTATGTGTCTATTTTTGTGCCAATGCCATACTGTATTGATTATTGCAACTTAGTAATATAAGTCTGGAATTGTGATGCCTCAAGCTTTCCTTTTTTTCTCCTTTTTCTTTTTCAAAGTTGCTCTGGCTATTCAGGGTCTTTTGTGGCTCATTAAAAATTTTAGGATTGTTTTCTCTAGTTCTCTGAAAAATGCTATTGGTATTTTGATAGGGATTGCATTAAATCTGTAGATTGCTTTGGTTAGTATAGATATTTTAGTAATATTTTTTTCTTCCAATTCATGAGTATGGAATGTTTTTCCATGTGTTTGTGTCATCTTCAATTTCTTTCATTAGTATTTCATAGTTTTCAGAGTACAGGTCTTTCCCCTCGCTGTTCAGGCTTATTCCTAGGTATCTTTCATTGTTTTTAGTGCAACTGTAAATGGGATTGATTCCTTAATTTCTCTTTCTGCTGATTCATTATTAGTGTATAGAAATGCAACAGATTTCTGTATATTGATTTTGTATCCTGCAGCTTTACTGAATTCATTAATCAGTTCTAGTATTTTTGTGTGTGGGGAGTATTTTTGGTTTTCTATATATAGTATCATGTCATCTGCAGATAGTGAGGGTTTTGCTTCTTCCTTGCAGATTTGGAGGCCTCTTATTTCTTTTAGTTGTCTGATTGCTGTGGCCAGAGCATTCAATACTATGTTGAATAAAAGTGGTGAGAATGGACATCCCTGTCTTATTCCTGAGCATAGAGCAAAATGTCTCATTTTTCCCCATTTAGGATATGAGTTGTGGGTTTTTCATATATGGCCTTTATAATGTTGAGGCATGTTCCCTCTAAATCTACTTTTTTGAGAGTTTTTATCACGAATGGATGTTGTACTTCATCAAATGTTTTTTCTGCATCTATTGAAATGATCAGATGGTCCTTATCCTTTCTTTTATTAATGAGATGTATCACGTTGATTGATTTGTGACTATCAAAAGACCCTTGCAACCCAGGAATAAACCTCACTTGATCGTGGTGAATAATTTTTTTCAATATATTGTTGGATTTGGTTTGCTAGTATTCTATCGAGAGTTTTTGAATCCATGCTTACCAGAGATATCAACCTGTAGTTCTCTTAATTAGCGGTGTCTTTATCTGGTTTTGGTATCAGTGTAATGCTGACCACATAGAATGAAATTGGAAGTTTTCCTTCCTTTTCTATTTTCTGGAATAGTTTGAGAAGAATAGATATTATCTCTTGTTTAAATGTTTGGCAAAATTAGCCTATGAATCCATCTGGTCCTGGACTTTTGTTTGTTGGAGTTTTTTTGTTTGTTTGTTTTTGTTTTTTTTTTAGTGTTTATTTTTGAGAGAGAGAGAGAGAGAGAGAGAGAGAGAGAGAGAGAGATAAAGCATGAGCAGGGGAGGGGCAGAGAGAGAGGGAGACACAGAGTCCTAGGCAGGCTCCAGGCTTTGAGCTGTCAGTACAGAGCCTGACGTGGGGCTCGAACTCACGAGCTGTGAGATCATGTCCTAAGCTGAAGTCGAACACTTAACCGACTGAGTCACCCAGGTGCCACTGCTGGGAGTTTTTTGATTACTGATTCCATTTCTTTGCTGGTTATCTGTGTGTTCAAGTTTTCTATTTCTTCCTGTTTCAGTTGTGGTAGCTCATATGTTTGTAGGAATTTATCCATTTTTTCCAGGTTGTCCAATTTGTTCACATACAGTTTTTCATAATCAAACTGTTTGCATTTCTGTGGAACCAGTTGTTATTTCTCCTCTCTCATTTGTGATTTTGTTTATTTGAGTCCTTTCTCTTTCCTTTTTAATAAGTCTGGCTAGAGGTTTATCAACTTGATTATTTTTTCAAAGAACAAGCTCCTAGTTTCATTGATCTCTTCTGTTGCATTTCTTTTTAGTTTCTATATCATATATTTCTGTTCTAATATTTATTATTTCCTTCCTTTTGCTAGCTTTAGCCTTTGTTTTGTAGTTCCTTTTCTTTTTCCTTTAGGTGTCAGGTTAAATTGTGTATTTAAGATTTTTCATGCTTCTTGAGATAGACCTGTATTGCTATATACTTCCCTCTTTGAGCCACTTTTGCTGCATCCCAAAGGCTTTAGACATTGTGTTTTCATTTTTAGTTGTTCACATGTATTTTTTTTTTAATTTCTTCTTTGATTTCCTGGTTGACCCATTCATTGTGTAGTAGTATGTTGTTTAACATCCATGTATTTGTGGTCTTTCCAGATTTTTTCTTGTGGTTGCCTTCTTATTTTATACCATTGTGGTCAGAAAAGGTGCATGGTCTGATTTCAATCCTTTTGTATTTGTTGAGGTCTGTTTTGTGACCTAATATGTGACTCTGGAGAATGTTCCACGTGTATTTGAAAAGAATGTGTATTCTGCTCTTTTAGAATGAAATGTTCTAAATGTATCTGTTAGGTCTATTTGGTCAAATCTGTCATTCAAAGCCATTGTTTTCTTATATATTTTCTGTTTAGATGATCTGTCCAATGATATAAGTGGGGTGTTAAATTCTCATACTATTATTGTATATCAATTAGTTCTTTTTTTTTGTTTGTTATTAATTGTTTTATATATTTGCGTGCATAAATATTTATGGCTGTTATATCTTCTTATTGGATCATCCCCTTTATGATTATATAGTGCCCCTCCTTTTCTGTTGTTATAGTCCTTGTTTTTAAGTTTAGTTTGTCCAATATATGTATTGCTACTCCAGCGTTTTTTTGACATCGATTTTTCATGATAGATGTTTCTCCATCCCCTCATTTTCTTTTTTTAAAATGTTTATTTAGCTGAGGGGGGGGCAGGAAGAGGGAGAGAGAATCGCAAGCAGGCTCTGCACTGTCAGCACAGAGCCTAAAATGTGGCTTGAACCCACAAACAATGAGATCATGACCTGAGCCAAAATCAAAAGTCAGATGCTTAACCGACTGAGCCACCCAAGCACCTCATCGATCCCCTCATTTTCAATCTGTAGGTGTCTTTAGTCTAAAATGAGTCTCTTCTAGGCAGCATATAAATGGGTCTTAGTTTTTTTTTTTTTTTAATTCATTCTGACACTGTATGTCTTTTGATTGGAGCATTTAGTCCACTTACATTCAAAGTAATTATTGATAGATTTGTATTTATTGCTGTTTTATTATTTATTTTGTGGTTGTTTCTGGAGATTTTCTTTGATCATTTTTTTGTCTTTCTTTAAAGTTTTGCTGATTTTCTTTAGTGATATATTTAGATTTTTTCTCTTTATTCTTTGCATGTTTATTAGTGGGTTTTGATAAATGGTTCCCATTATGTTAGTATATAATATCTGCTACAAGTAACAGTCTCTATTAAGTTGCTGGCCATTCAAGTTTGAACCCATTCTTTTCTCCTTTCCTTACCCACATTTTATGTATAAATTATTATATTTTGTGTCCTTTTTTGGTGTGAGTACCTTGAGTGATTTTTAGAGATATATTCATTTTACTCTTTTTGTGTTTCCTGTTTTTATATTGTCACTTTTGATCTCTCTTTTCTACTCAAAGAGTTCCCTTCAATATTTCTTGCAGGGCTGGTTTAGTGGTCACAAACTCCCTTGGGTTTTGTTTAACTGGAAAAGTCTTTATCTTTTTCTATTCTGAATGATAGCCTTGCTGGATAGAGTATTCTTGGTTGCAGATTTTTCCCATTCAGCACTTTGAATATATCATTCCATGCCCTCTGGCTTGCCAAGTTTCTATCGAAAAATCTCCAGCTAGCTTTGTGAATTTTCCCTTATGAGTTAGTGACTTCTTTTGTCTTGCTGCCTTTAAGATTTTTTCTTTAGCGGGGCGCCTGGGTGGCGCAGTCGGTTAAGCGTCCGACTTCAGCCAGGTCACGATCTTGCGGTCCGTGAGTTCGAGCCCCGCGTCGGGCTCTGGGCTGATGGCTCGGAGCCTGGAGCCTGTTTCCGATTCTGTGTCTCCCTCTCTCTCTGCCCCTCCCCCGTTCATGCTCTGTCTCTCTCTGTCCCCAAAATAAATAAAAACGTTGGAAAAAAAAATTAAAAAAAAAAAGATTTTTTCTTTAGCACTGTATTTTGCATATTTAATTAAAATATGTCTTGGTCTTGGCCTACTTTTGCTGATTTTGCTGGATCTGGACTTTGGTTTATTACACTTGTTATTAGAAGTAATGGGGGGGGGGTGCCTGAGTGACTCAGTTGGTTATGTGCTAATTCTTAATTTCGGCCCAGGTCACGATCTCATGATTCATGAGTTTGAGCCCCACATTGGGGTCTGTGCTGACAGCATGGAACCTGCTTGGGATTCTGTCTCTCCCTCTCTCTGGCCCTCCCCTGCTTATGCTCTCTCTCTCTCTTTCTCAAAATAAATAAATATTTTTTAAAAGAACTAATGGGGTGGATAACAAATGATTTGCAGGACAGGAATAATAAACTTAGTGCTAGGTTTATGACTTCAGATAAATTCAGATTTATGACCAGTGGCAGAAAAACTTACCTCTTCTATGGATGAGCATTACACATTCCACACCTCTGTCTCTAACCTTCCTACTATTTAATGTCCCGTGCTGGTCTGAACATCTAAAATCTCACCCATGTGGTGCTTTATTGTTGCCTGTCCTCTTAAAATAGCACTGTATTTGCAAGACTTAATCAACTCCTATCAAAACTAGTGGCCATTACTTTTTCTTGGTAAACTCAACGTTAAAGAGAATTGAAAATGTGTAATCCTTTACAGCTTAGATATATGCATTTTGACAGGAAGATTATATGAGTTAGATCTTGCTATGTTTCAAGCAATGGAAACCAGCTGTAGCTAACTATTTTTGTTTGGAGATGGGAGAAATAAAAGCTTTATTGAGATCTAATTCATGTACCAAATAACCATGAAAGTACATAATTAAATGTTTTCTAGTATATGCACAGAATTGTGCAACCATCATCACAATCAATTTTAGAATCTGGCTGACTTTTTAAAAAAGGAGACTGTATTAGAAGGATATTAGGGATGCCAGAACCAGACTTGGAACATGTCAAGACCCAAGATAGCATTATACGGTGAGGAGGTGCCTCACAACTGAGATATTCCAGTAGGGCACCAATGCTGCAATAGTAGTCTCAAATGGGCCTTTTGGGTTCTTGCTTACTTACCTCAGATTCTGTGTCTTGGGGAGAAACTGGATGGTTGGGTCTGATAACCACCTGACTATCCTGAGGCTTCAAAAGTAGTCAGTTGGCAACTAATTTTACCATCCCACATAGACTACACACAATGTAGGAGAAAGTTGTTCCACAAAAGACAAGTAGTGTAGTTTCATGGCAAGACACTAGGTATTGAGACCCAAATGACAAATTCTTATTATCAAGATGGTCGGATATTATTTTAAAAACCCAAAAATATAAAGTAATGGTGAAATTTCAGAATAAGTGAGATTTTTGTTTTTTAAGAGACACCTCATTGCACTTGGAACATTGTTTATTTGACCACTAAGTGAGACCAACCGTCTTGAGGATTCAGTTTCCCAACATAATTCCAATGAAAATCACAGGTTGTAGCCAATGTTTGATTCCCCTCTTTCCCTTTTTGGTTTTCATTATGAGCCCTATTGAAATAGCTACCTCTGTGGCAAAATCCCAAGAAAATTGCAACCTGGTTTGTAAATCTGTTTCACCATTATAGAGGAAAGGAGGCCATAATCCAAAAGATGTCTTCTTGTTACCAGAGATGTTCAACCCTTTTTCATGGTTATTGCTAGATAGCACCCCACCTGGACGGGACTTATCATTGAATGCTTCCACGGTCCCTTCAATCTTAATGTTCTATGATTTCTAAACTTTTCAGTGAATTGTTACATGAAGAGAGAATACTCCACAAGGAGTCACTAGATATCTATGAGAACTTTTCAAAACTTCAAAAAGAACTCATAGTTTAAAATGCAATAGCACTATAACATGAGCCAAATTTTTCCATGATGGTCAAATGAACCTCTACATAGCCAAACGTCCATATGTATAATTTGATTGTACGAAATATTTTAGGTAAAATTGGTTTTATTTTCCTCCAAACGAGTGGATAAAAGGCTCCTGGGATTTTGACACTTCTTTTCAAAGCATTTGTTTTTGGTATCTGTGAGGATATCCTACCTTCCTCGAGATATGTGGTTACACATAAACCTAGAAGCCCAAAGCAAAGTTCAAACCAGACCCTTAAAGTGAATCAACGGTATGTTTATTCTCATCTTATGTGTTTATTTATTCCCAGGTTTATTCCAAAAGAGATTTGAGAGAGCTTAACAAAAATGCAGGCACCGCAGAAAGATGGTGCAGATAGTAAGAAGGATTCAAACAGAAATATGTCTCTATGTGAGTGAAACTAGCAAGAATAATGTTTGACTATCCAAGAACATTGAAATGGATAGACAATGAGTTTCATGCCTGTCTTGGTGAATCTTCTGAGGTAGGAGAAGTGTGAACTGCCCAAAGTAGACAGACCTGGGTATATTTTTAGGTTGCTGACTACATAGCTTCATCAAGGTGTGTACCTTTTTGGCCACATCCTGAGCCCAAGTTCTCTATCAGACTTAGCCACCCTGTCTCCCACCTCAAAAGGGGCCCTCTTTCCTAACAAAACAGCTGGCAAATAGCCAAAATTAATACCTGATAGTATCTTAAGAGGCTCTTTTGATATTCTCCCTTCCCTTTGCAAGGATAGGTCCACATTTAACATTTAAGAGCCCATCAAAGATGGCACTTTTGGAGCACAGTTAGCATTTCTCTTGTCCCCTAGCTACCAGTCCAGTGTTCACCTACATAGCACCAACTCTAAGGGACAGGTGGTGGCTCTCATGGTGGGACATTGAAGACCTCAGTTTTAGGTAAGCAGAACTGTATAGTACTCCTCATAATCATTCATACATATGTTAATTATTAAGAACTTCTTATGTGTCAGATGCTATGTGGGGCACTGGAGGTATAAAGATTAACAGAGATTTACATCCTGGCTTTGAAGAGCTAGCAAATTGGTGGTAGAAGCAGGTAAATAAATATGCCTCACAGCAGTGTGTTAAGAACCATAACCGAGGTCCTCATGGGGGCATAGAGGAAAATCCTTTAGTCTGCTTGAGATGATTGAGGAGACTTTGCAAAGGAGATATATTGCCTCTGTGATTTGAAAGGAGTGTGAATTTGGCTAAGTGGAAGACTCTCCACACAGGGAAGAGCTGGGCTAAGGCAGAGATTAATTGAAGCTAATGACTTCTTTGGTGAACTATTTATCTGGGTGGTAGTATCACAGTTAAGAGTGAGAGCAGTCTTCCTGGGTTCATAAACTAATGCTTATTATCACGGGAGATATGGATGATGACATTACTTAAACTCTCTGTGCCTCAGTTTCTTCATCTAGAAAATACCCTATAGGTTTGCTGGCAGAATCAGAACAACGTCCAGTACATCGTAAGATTCCAGTTGTGTTAGCTGTCGTAGTCTCACTATGGCTGGGCCTAGGGCACATGGGAAAGCTACAGTGGGGCTTGAGGCTCTGGTGGTGGTGGGGGGGGAGCAGGCAGCAAAGGCTTTTTAAGCCTGAAAAACTTGGCCATGCATCCTGAAAGATTAGCCTTTATGGATTTTCCATCAGAGAGTCATGTGGTCAACCATTTCTCCATTTATAAATGATAGGTTTATGGAATATCAAACTGGAATAGAGTGCACATATGGACAAAAGAGTGTATAGATGTGCTTACTTGGGGCCTGGGTAATCTTTAGTTTAATTTAATCTTTTCAGTGTTGTAAACAGATGTCCTTAGGTGAATGGTGTCTTATCTGCTCTAACAATTAGGTGGGAGAGAAAGACAGGGTCCAGAACTTTAGTTCAGATAAACAGAAGTGAGTAATGTGACCCAAGTGATGTATCATCCTTTCATTGCTGAGCTAACAAAATGTATGCTTTGAAAGTGTTTCCAGGTGCCTACAAAACACATACCTGAAAAGTCACCAGAACCTGTAGAACTGTGCCCTGACTTCTAATAAAACATATGTTCTTCCATTAAAGCCCTACTAATAATTACTTAATCACTAATAGCTTATTATTAATGGATTTATTAGAGATGATAAAAGAAAAAGAAACAAAACTGGAAATCCATAAGTTTTTAGCTTAAATTTTCAATTTTGTATGTAATACATTAAACATTATGTGTAACGTATTTTATAAAGACTGGATTACATTGCGTGGTCTATATTTAACATGTCTTTCTTTTCTCTTAACACTGCAGTGTGAGCATTGTCCTGCATCATCAAATATTCTTCTCCATTTTTAATTTTAACAGCTGCAGGCAGTTTCATCATCCATCTATAATATAATTTCTCTGATTCCCGGACATTTATGTGGATTCCAAAATTTTACTGTTATAAACTAGTATAAAGACAAACATTCTTATAGCTCTATCTCTGCCCAGGTCTATACCTTGTTTTCTTCAGGATAATTCAAAGGGAGAAGTTCTTAAGCCTTCACGAGGCCTGATTTCATTGCAGCCATTGGGTCCGGGTTCTTCTCGAGCCTTCCTCAGAAATGAGGTGCCTTGAGGTTATTGTTGGGAGGTTTGCCACAAACTACCTCACAACAGCCAGGATCACTCTCACCAGAGTGGGAAGAGAGCAGTTTCCCTGAAAGATCAACCTGTCATGTGTGAATGAGGTGACAGGCCATTCCCTACTATCCCAGAGCCTGGGTGCAGGGACCATAGAGGAGGTGGTTTGGCAGAATTCCATTTGGAGAAGTCTGGCACTGAAGTCTGTCCTCTCGCCATTACTCATAAATTTCCACTTTAAACCAACAACTGCTTTTCAATTTGTAATTCTACAGCCAGAGAATGAGAACAAAATGAAAGTTAATGAAGGTTTATGACACTATAATGTTTTTGAGTGTATTCCTTAATATCATTATGTTTTCAATGGACACCCATTTTTACTTCCTTTGGTGGATGTAAAGAATTAAAGAAATATTTCCTTTCCAAACCAAATGTAAGTACTTGGGTAACTGAAGGGAAAAACCAAATGATCCAGTGATTGATCCAGAGCTCTTTTCTATTAAAATTTTCACTTTCCTTTGAGGAAAATATATTTATTTAATTATAATCTATGGGGAAATAGATTATAATTATATTATTATAAATATGTATATTTATTTTTAAAAAAACCCGTTGGACCTGTTGACACAATTTAAAAAAACATGTTTTTGAATTTTTTTTAATTGTTATAGAAAATAATGCTTATCACTGTCAAAGAAAGAACAAGAAACAAGATACAGTCATTTGTAATTCTACCACCCAGAGATAATCATGGTTAACATTTTCCTTGTTAAATACATTAAGAGAAAATAAAAATAGTATCCAATTTATCACTATTTAATATCTACTTTTCACTTAGCTATAAATCATTAAAATTATCTTTCAAGAAATTAAGTATTCTTTCATTTTATTTTAAAAAGATACACTGTATATCATTGTATTGATTTATCCATTCCTTTATGCTACATTTAGCTGGATTTAAAAAAAAAAAAACAACTATAAGCATTCCTGCTATGAGCGATTTTGTAGCTGTATTTTGTTCAAATCTCTTAATTATTTCTTGAAAAAATTGTCTCCAAGAAGATTGTACCAATTTACTCACTCACCAGCCACATGAATGCTTTGTCACACCCTTGTCAGCATTGGCTATTATTAAAAACAAACAAAATGCTCACTAAACAGCATACCTTTGCTAGTTTAATTTACATTTCTTTGATTGTTAATGAGCACACACAATTTTGTCCTTTGGGGTCATTATTTGCAATTACTCACAATTGAAAGGAATAATTGTTTGATCAAGTTACTTCCCTGAATGCCATTTCACTGGGCATACTGATAAGTCATAGCCAGAGAGAATATTTCATCTTCACACATTAATTATAGGTGGGAGAGGGAGAGAAGGTAGTCATATAACTATCAATAGATAATAAATATACTGTATTTAATCATTAATGGTTTACATTTGTTAAAACGGAAGCCACCAAACGTTAAAATGGTTCCAAGGTTAGTGCCAGCAAATTAGGCTGGGAGCTGGTTCCTTCCACTCTGCAGCGCATCCCTGGAGAAGAATTCTCATTCACTGACATGCTTGGCTCAGGAGTGGTGGGGAGAACGTTTGCAACACACGCTAGGTTTTTCCAGCTTCAGGAAGCAGTCGGTTGAGCAAAGAACAATAGTTAGGAAACTAAGCCCTCGGAGGACCGCATTAACTAGCGCAGTAACAAGTTCAGGGACGCCCTGTGCCTCAGATGTTCAATAATAAGAGAGCGGGAGAAGAGGCGGTTGCCATGGCGATGCCGTGCCGCACGTGTCGCGTAGTGCAGGGCGGTGCGGGGGGTGACCCTCTGCAGACTTAACTGAAGGCGTGGCGGGCGCCTGGCCTTGGCCTCGGGAAGGGTAGTGGTAAATACGGGTCGTCTGGGAGGCGCCTCCGCCGCGGCTGCAAGCGGCCGCTCCCGGGCCGCGCGGGCTGGGGCGCACTGAGCCGCTTAGGGGAGGGCAGCCCACCCGGGGCCCGGAGCAGCGCCCCTCCCGGCAGCTAGATGCTGGCAGCCATTTTGGCGCAGCCGCGATTCCGCGCCCGCCTCCCCGGCCGGGCCCCCGCGGGGCCCGGATCAGTCCACCGCCCGAGATAAGGGGGCGGGCGCGCCCCGCGGTGCGGGTTACCCACGCGCGCCCTCGGCCCTGCAGTTCCCCGCGAGGCCTCGCGCCGGGAGGGCTTGCTTTTTCTGGTCATTTGCTGTTGAGAGGGAAGTTGAATTTCCAGCCGGCTGGGAAGCGATTTCACCTCTCGCTCTGGCTGGCGGATGTGCCAGGGAACCGGAGGGAGACGCAGATGTGATAGGAAAGCGAAGGCTGCTGTCTTGGTGCACTTGGCAAGGGCCTTTTATTGCATATACCATTTGCATTTTCCGCAGTGATTTCCTCGGCAAAGCTGATGCGGACTTGCGTGACATTGATCATTCAGCAGATTCTTAGGATGCCTAGTAAATACTCATTCGTGATTATTTGCAGGGAAAAAATACTCAGGCAGCACGTGTCTTTTAGTTTTCTATGCTGCTGTGGGGAGATGCAAAGCAGAGCCCCACAATGGTTGCTTTACTGAATTTGGACCCATGGAGTGACAGGAAGCCATGTTATTTTGTGGCATTTCGTTATGCCTGCTACATGGCCAAGACTGGTCTGATTTTTTGACAATTGGACGTAGTGACTTCTGTAATTAGAATGATGTAATCGAATGTTAAATTCTTTGGGGGGCAGGAGCTTAGGTGAAAAGATTATTAAAAACAGTGATGATTTGGGTCGGAGGTATGAAAAGTACGACAAAGCACAGCGTTTCTACTGCCTTCGAACTAGGAGCAAAGTTCATTTATAATTCTCATAGTTACAGAATCTAAGAGCTAAAAAAAAGGGGGGTTCATCGAGATCATCTTGTTTAGCGCTGTTTTTTGCAAATGGTGAAATAAAGATTTGAAGAGGTCAAGAATTCATTTCCCAGGTTCACATAAGCATAGGAGTACAGGCGTGCTTTTCTAGGTTGACCACACTAAGTCAAACAAGCAAGATATGGGATTTACTACTCCATTAAATCAATGGTTCTCAAACTTTTTATCTTACACCCGTTTATAGTAAGAAAAAAAAATTATTAAGGATGCCAAAGAGCTTTTGTTTTTGTGTACTATATCAATATTTACCATATTAGAATTTAAAACTAAGAGTAAAAATACTTATTCATCCATTTAAAAAGAGATATAAAAATGTGCATGTTAACAGTACATTTTTGTGAAAAAAGAAAAATTAGAAGGGCATAGTTTTACATTTTTTGAAAATTAGTGTCTGGCCTGCAGTTGAACTCATCCGCTTTTGCATTCAATCTGTTTTAATATTTTTTAGTTGACATATATGGAGAAAATGTGGCCTCTCACATTAAAAGGGGAGACTTGGTAGACCACCTGGAAGAGTCTTGGGAATTCTCAGAAGTGTTGCACCCAACCCACCACGGAGGAAAGAGAAACCCAATGTGCACCATTTGCCAATTTTCCTGGTGTAAATATTCTTAACATGGCCGATACCACAGAGTTTGGAATAAATGCATAGCGAACACCACTATATAATATTTCTTCCATGTAAATACAATCGATAGAAATAACCTTGAAAGCCTAGAAATAATCAAATGTAGTAAGATATTTAGGCAATGATGGGTTTTGAGCATTTACTACCTTTATTTTAATATAACGTGTTTAATCGTATGTTTTTTAAATTAAAAAAAAAACATTTAATGTTTATTTATTTTTGAGAGACAGAGTGTGAGCAGGGGAGGGGCAGAGAGAGAGGGAGACACAGAATCGGTGCAGGCTGCAGTCTCCTGGCTGTCAGCACAGAGCCCCATGTGGGGCTCGAACTCATGAACTGCGAGATCATGACCTGAGCCAAAGTCGGATGCTTAACCAACTGAGCCACCCAGGCACCCCTATGTTTTTACGATTTAATTTAAGTAATGGTTATATTTAACAAAGGAGTGCTAAAATTGTCAAAAACTTGACAGTTGGTGTGTGTGCTCCAGGACATCACAACTCTGGGAGTCCTTGGACTATACTGTGGGAATCACTGTATCAGATTAATTCAACAAAATTTATTAAGCAATTATTTTGTGCTAGTATCTGAATATAACATAGATTGAAATGCAGAAATGAATATTATCAAGGTAAGGGAAAATAGTTAACAAGTGCATTAATTGAGATCATTTTAAACCTTGTATTAATAACTCCCTCAATTTAAGTATCTGGCTTCTTTAATATCTTCCTCACCCCACCAAATGATAATGTGTTTGAATTTCTTCAGGAAGAGGTAGGTGTTACTGTTTTATATTTTGTAGTTGGACTGTAGGCTAAGCCACCATTTTCTTCTGACAGCTGTGATGTGGATATAAGATCTCTCTGAAGGTAAAATATCATCTTTACCAACAGAAGTATATGGAAACATCCATGATTTACAAATTTAACCTTCTCTGCTGCAGACAGCAGGATTTGTTTGGTCTTCCATACAACCACAATGTTTCCAGATTAGAGGAACCATACTCATGGTAAATGCATAAAATACATACTGACATTATGGAAAATTAGTCATTCAAAGGTTATTTATCGATCATCTGCTCTGTGCTAGAAGCTGGTAAGCTTACCACTCTAAGTAACCACTCAACGCTTCAGAATAATATCGATCAAGGGAATTTTGCTGCGCACTGGGCTTGTGTCAGAGAAGTATGACCTTGAGCACTATTAGGGCAAAGTGTAGGAGGCACGGCCTCTTTTTATGTTATTCGCCAACTACCCAGCTATGTTACCTGTGAACACACATATGAACATATTCTTGAGTGACAGTTTCAGTCACATTTGCTTTGCAGCATATGAAATGATTTACTAGTGGAGTGTTTTTGTTGTTGGTTTAAGTGTCATACGTCAAGGAAAAGTAATTAAATCACAAGACAGACCTGGCAAGGGCCTTTCCACGGGGCCTTATTCTCCAAAGACTTGCAGTCTGTGCCTCTAGCAAGTGCTGGAATTGCCAGAATGTACTCCCACTTCAGACGCTGCAATCTTTGATATTGTGGGGCCTGCCTGGTGTGGCTGGGGGTCATTCATCAAGGCACACCTCTAAAAGCTGTGTGACCTAGTTGTCAGCTATGGAAAAATTTTTGCTGTGGTCAGAAAATTAAAGCCCTCAACTTAGGAGGCCAGCCCTCCGATTTCTGTGGGTTTTTTTTTTTTTTGTTTGTTTCCATTTTTGTTTTGTTCCTTTCTTCACTATCTGGGGTTTTAGAAAAGAAAGAACTGGGCATGAGGTAGGAGAAATGAAAACTGCTTCATGTGACGTCTATGGCATTGCTTCCGCATCTATTGCCCTAATGGGTATGGATGGAAGCTCCGGGGCTGTTTCTCAGCTACGTGAATAACTGACTGTGGCCCCAGCTAAGTCTACGAGAAGATGGACTAAATACTCTCTGAGGTGCCTTAGAATTCTAAAATGACTTCACATCGGGGCGCTTGGCTGGCTCAGTCGTGGAGTGTGTGACTCTTGATCTCAGGGTTGTGAGTTCAAGCCCCATGCTGGGAGTAGAGCTTACTTAAAAAATAATAAAACAAATAATAAACGAAATAAATGTAAAAATCTTTAGAATATAAAATAAAATGATTTCACATCAAACTTAAGATGCTCTAAGAGTTCCCCAAGGCTGAAAGTCCTTTGATGTTAAAACTAGATGTGGATATGGCAAGACCACTTCCACAGCCTCACTGCAGAGGCAGTTTGGTGGAATTATTCAATTAAGAGATCAGCTTCAGGGGCGCCTGGGTGGCTCAGTCTGTTGAGCGTCCGACTTCAGCTCTGGTCATGATCTCGCAGTCCGTGGGTTCGAGCCCCACATCGGGCTCTGTGCTGGCATCTCGCAGCCTGGAGCCTGCTTCAGATTCTGTGTCTCCTCTCTCTGGCCCTTCCCCTCTTGAGCTCTGTCTCTCTCTGTCTCTCAAAAGTAGGTAAACATTAAAAAAAAAAAAAGAAAAGAAAAATTTATACAAAAAAAAAAAAGGAGATCAGCTTCAAAATTGTACAGAGCTTAATTTGAATCCTTTTTAGCTACTTATTAGATCTGTGACCTTGGGTACATAACTTTAAGGCTTTTTTTTTTAATGTTTATTTATTTTGAGAGAGAGCGAGAGAACATGCAAGGGTGGGGAAAGGGCAGAAAGAGAAGGAGAGAGAGAATCCCAAGCAGGCTCCAACTGTCAGTACAGAGCCCGACGTTGGGCTTGAACTCATGAACTGTAAGATCATGACCTGAGCAGAAATCCAGAGTCAGATGCTTAACCAATTGAGCCACCCTGGTGATGCTATAATTTTAGGTCTTCAAGACTAAGTTTCTTCATCTTTCAAATAGGGATTCTTTCATGCAACCAAATATTTATTGAGCACCTAGTATGTACCCCTCTTTTTGGCACAGAAGACATCAATAACAAGCCAGAGTTAGATCCTCCTCTCTTGGCTAACTACCTGATGGATGGGTATAGACAATGAACAATAATTAAAAACATACAGCAGAATGGAAGCTGGTGATAAGAAGTGGTAACTTCTTAGAGGTTAATGGTAATGTAGAATTGGAAATCGTATCAATGAACTTTTCATACACTGTTACGATAAAAGCCATCAGTCTAGCACTCTGAAAGGATCTATCATCTATTCATGATTTTGTAACGTCGTGCATCACATTGATCATTTGGAAAACACTGGTTCACTGAGGTGAGTGCATGTCCCCGGTATGGGCATATTTCATTATATAATATGAAAACGCTCACATTTGTTGACAGTACTACAGCTCTCACCAGAGAAGTCGTAAGTATTTGAAAGCCGTGAAGCTCCTAAAGGTGCAAATTTTCTCAAAGTCTCATTTTCCCAGAAATCTTACATTTGATTACTGGCAACAAATATTGTCAGTTGTTTTCCTTACAGCAACAGGCTCACTTTTTCTTATTGTTTAAAAATATTTGCTAAGTACTCAAGTTTCTCAGTTGTTCTTTAAATGGAAATTCTGTTCCATGAAAAACGAAATAGTTAATTCTGTTCTCAATGTGGTCACATGCGTGCATTCCTTTGAGATTATCATTATATTGTGCGATGCATCAAAAGTGCTTTACAAGTACTTCCCATTTCATCACATAGAATGTTGAAAAAGTGTGTATTTAAGAGTAGAGGTTTAGGGGCTCCTGGGTGGCTCAGTTGGTTAAGCATCTGACTTCATTCAGCTCAGGTCATGATCCCATGGTTCATGAGTTCGAGCCCTGTATCAGGCTCTATGCTGTCAGTGCAGAGCCTGCTTTGGATCCTCTGCCCCTCCCCCTGTTGTGCGTGTGTGCTCTCTCTCTCTCTCAGAAATGAATAAACATTTAAAAAAAAAAAGAGTAGAGGTTTAATAAAATTAATACATTTTACTGCTTTATTAATGATGTTCTTTTTTTTAAATTTTTTTTTTAACGTTTATTTTTGAGACAGAGAGAGACAGAACATGAATGGGGGAGGACCAGAGACAGAGGGAGACACAGAATCCGAAACAGGCTCCAGGCTCTGAGCGGTCAGCACAGAGCCCAACGCGGGGCTCGAACTCACGGACCTCGAGATCATGACCTGAGCCGAAGTTGGCCGCTTAACCGACTGAGCCACCCAGGCGCCCCATTAATGATGTTCTTAAGTGACTTTTTTGATTTTTTGTTTTGATTTTTGTGTTTGTGTGTCTTGTGACTGACTGCATGGTGTGGAAGAATACAATGACCATTAGTGCAGTTCGGTGTCAATGCCTTGATTCCTACCGAGGCACCGAAGATCTTATCTACCATTGGTTTTGCAGCATCAGTGCAAATGTCAATACAGCAGAGAAGGCAAATGACATCTTAGTATTATTATGAAAATATTTTCTCCTCGGGGAGCCCCTAAAAGGGTCTCAGAGGTCCCCATAAGACTGCAGAGTACCTTCTGAGAACTGCTACTATATGGAAAATAAGTCAAGAGGTAGTGGTAGAGAGTGACCGGGGTGAGGCAGACAGCAGCTTTAAGCTTCAATAGTCAAGAAAAGCCTCTCTGAGAAGATGAGATTTAAGTTGACACCTGAAAGATGAGAAAGAACCGGCCAAGCAGAGTCTTGCAGGGAAAAGAATTCAGATGAAAGAAACAGCTAGTTTCAAGAAGCTCCGAGACAGGGACTTCACGCACAGAACGAAGGTCGTGTGGCTGGGACAAAGGGGCAAAGGGAGATTTCAACAAGATGAGGTTGGCCAGTGAAAATAATTACAGAATCTAAAGTATAGAATTGGTATTTAAATAAAATAATGCTTGCAGAATGGTTAGCTTAATGTGTTTTCCCTTATTAGCACCAAAGAAATTGTAGCTGTGTTCCTCAGGCATGTGGTGGATACGATGTGCTCTATAAACCTTGAAGTCTGTTTTTCCATTGCATGTACAGGCCTTGAGGTATTAAAAGCACAAGGTTGTTGTCCTCCTTTTTAGGAAAACACTGTCAAGGTTGCCATGAAACTCACAATATTCTCACATTCAGCTCCCTACATTTTTAGCTCAAATGCTGAGTTCAGGAATATGGTTATTCCCTATCCAAAAGAAAAAAACATAACATCTTTAGGTTTGTCATAAATGTTTTACCAGAGTGGGTATGGGGATATTTGAGATTACCAGAGGCTAGAAACTAGTAGAGGACATAAAATGAAATATATTCCAAGAGGAAGAGGGATATTCTTTTCTCACTTGCTCAGTATAGATTTTTGTGGATTACACTTATCAGATAATGTGCTCTGTATGACTGATTCAGATACTTTAGACATTAAGTAAGTAGTAAGTAGCCTACTGACCATGCTTTGCTCAGCATCATGTTATGGCAAGATCTGAATCTGATGTCTTTGTTCATTTGATTATTAATTCATCTAACCACTATCTAGATTTTTTTTAATTTATTTATTTTTGAGAGACAGAGTGAGACAGAGCACAAGTTGGGGAGGGGCAGAGAGAGGGGGGTACACAGCATTCAAAACAGGCTTCCAGGCTCTGAGCTGTCAGTACAGAGCCTGACACAGGGCTCAAACTCACGGACCACAAGATCACGACCTGAGCCGAAGTTGGACGCTCAACCGACTGAGCCACCCAGCTGCCCCTCATCTAACCACTATTAATTGATGTCCATTATGGTCTAAAGGTTGTTCTAGAAGCTTGGGATACAAAGATGCAAGACATATTTGCATATCAAGGAACTCTCGTTCTGGAAGATGAGACAGGTAACCAAAAAGAAAAATGTTTTATTTGGAGTGTGTACCTACCAAATGTTGTGGAAGTTTAGAAGGAAGACAACCTAATACTTGCATGAGAAGGTAGCCCAAGGTAATTAGGACTTCCTAAACAACAGTGACATTTAAGCTGATTCTTGAAAGAATGTGTAACAGTTACCCCGTGTCAAAGCAAAAATTGGATCAAAGTTAAACAGGCAAAGATGACCATTCAAGAATGTAACAAAAAGGAGAGAGGACAGAACTCAGTCTGACCTCAACTCCAGTGGAACAAAGTCTGGCATAGGTTTTTAGGGCTGGGGGTAAGCTAGTGGAAAAGTACTACATGACATTAGAGGCAAGACATAGGTCAGCTGTGTTTGCTAATTGGCTTTATCCAAAAGAAAAACAAACTTCTTGCATCTTTATGACAAGATGTGGTTTTGCAACTTGTAGCAAAGTGCTCACCAATGTTAGGCACCTACTGTCCGGCAGAGAATAGGAGGAACAATCAGAACTTTTTCCCAAAGTGACTGTATCATTTTATTTTCCCACAGAGAGTTGTAGTTTCTCCACATCCTCACCAACACTTAGTACAGTTAGTCCTTAAGATTTTGGCATATTTTATAGGTGCGTAATGGTATACTCCTTCCTGTACCTATTGGCTATCCACATAATCTCCCTTGTAATGTATCTGTTCAGAGTCCTGTCTATTCCTCCATTGTTTTTTTTTTTTTTTTTTCTATCATCCTTGATATCAGTCCCTTGCCAGGTAGGTATCTTGGGAAAATCCTTTCCTAGGCAGGACTGGCTTTCATTAATACATCATTTGGTTGCTGATAAAGTCACTGTCTTCCACTAGGAGATGAGTTAACAAGAATATATCACAGGTTTGAAGATAGACTTCGAAGTTTTTTTTTTTTTTTTTTTTTAAGCATTAACTTCTTTTCCTCTGAGTCTAGAATGGTTTTATGGTACAGGTGAGATGTATTACACTGTGTAGCCCTGGATATACCTTATTGGACCCACCTTTGCAGACATAATTTCTCAGTTGTTAATTGAAATTGACATCTCTTTTCTTAGGTCAACACTTTTTTGTCTGTTATTTGTCATCACTTTTTATGAGTTGTATTTTCTTACATAAAATATTCTAACCACTTGTTTATTTCTTCTATTTGCTATTTATGCAGCAGCATAGAAATTTCCAGCCAACATCTCTGTGAAAATTATTTGTGCCCAAAGAAATGCCAAAGATCTCAATATGTATATCTTACAAAGAATAAAAAAATTCCCTTTCAATCTTACCCTGATCATTGCCACCTTACTGTAGTAAAGAAAACACATTCTGGAAAAATGTTTCCATTTCTCTGTGTTAGAAATATAAAGCATTCTTTCTTTATCCTCTCAATCAGTTTTACAGGTATAATTTTCCCTTCAATTCTCTTTCGTAGCTACAGAAAAATGTTCTGTTGAAGAAAAAGTCCTTGCTCATTTCACATATTTAGACCCTTTATGAAACCATCTCCGGTTTCAGTAGGAGATCTCATTAGTAATATGGCACTGCTCATTTTTTGTTTGTGTTGAGACCCGAAGACGATCGCTCCAATTTCTTCCATTTCTATCAGGAGAACATGTTATTTCTCGACAGTGATTTTTTTTTTTTTTCTTCAGGTCATATCAAAGGAGAAAATTGTATAGGAAGAAAAAAAAGTATAGCTTCCTCATTCTTACATATTTTTAAGAACCGGGAACTTGGCAGTTCCTTGATTAAACCAAAAAAGACAGGAAACTCTTTGGTCTTTTCACTTATCTTTCTTGGCATTTTAGTGAAGTGATTCACACCTTGGCCCTCCCATCAATTGGAAATCAATACACTGGCTAATGGAGCCCCCAATTTAAGCAACTGACTTAGAGAACTGTACTTAGAAAATTGTTGAAATATGGGACACCAAACCTACATTGGAGTTGTTGGTCTGAAGCTTTTGCTTGAAGTATTCAAAAACTCTGAATTTCATAAAAGTATTGTGGAATTTTGTGGGAGTGGGGAGCTAAAGATAGCAGACTCTAGCCAGGTATGTAGCAGTCTGAAGCTATGGAATGGACAGGCTCGGAGAGATTATGATGACTTCATTCACTTGGGCTCAGTTGAACACATGGCTATAAAGTGTCTGGAGCCTCTTGGGGATCCTCATTGTTCAGAGTTCATGTGCTCATTTGAGCTCTAAGACTCTCTCTAGTTGTTTGTCCAGCCATATCAAGGTAGTGCTACAAAAGTCAACTATAGGAACAAAATGCAGAAAGTTCATACAGTCTCTTAAAGAAAAAAGGACATGGCAAATTAGAGACCTCGTTTATTCATTGATTAAATATTTATTGACTCCCTATAATGTTCCATATGTCCCTGCTCATTGCTGGTGCACACATCTCATGTCTAGTGGAGAGTCATAAATGTACACGGTTAGTTACAATATTCTGGATATTAGAAACAGAAATGTGTGCAGGGAACTATGGGCACTCATGGAAGATCTACCAACACGCATGGGTGTGTTAGTGTGTGTGTATATTTGTGTTACATGGGCTATCAGTGGCAGTTAGGGAATTCTCCTGGAAAACTTTACATCATCAGCTAGATTTTGAAAGGATGGGTAGAAATTAGCTAGGTCAGTAGTGTAGAAAGTGTCTTTATGGTCAAAGGGACGGCATTTGCAATGACAGAGAGACATGTGAGAACATGGAACATTTGAAGGTCAATATCTTAGTCTGAATTGAGTTTACGGTTCAGTGGGGAAGAATGGAGAGAGATTAAGCTGGAGATGTTTGACAGATCATGAAAGTTGCAAGACGCTGTGCTAAGGAGTAATGATGGGTGGACTGTCAAAGAGCAGGGGAATGTCATAAGGTTTGGCTCTGAGGTTTAGAAATATCACTTTGGCAAGGTAATGCATGGATCTAAAAGTGGCACAATAGGGGTAATACCAGAAAACATTTGGCTAGTGGTTGGTGTGTGCCAACATTAGAACAATTTTGTGTGTTGATTAGTATTGGTATCCCTATAATATAGACGAAGACGTGGAGGAACAGAGCAGTAAAGTAACTTTCCCAGGCTCATTTGGATAATAAATGGCAGAATAAGAATTCAGACTCATCAGGCTGACTGTCCATGTCCTCACCACTCTGCTAGACTGCCTTTCAATAATCACAAACATTTACTGAGAGCTATTTCTATGCCAGGCGGTATTCCAGACCTGCTACCTGAGTCTGCTAGTGTGTTTAGAACCACCTTATGAGCAAGTATTCTTATTACCTTTGCTTTATGGATGATATAACTATAAGGAGTGAGATTAAATGGTTTATCCAATATAACCCAGCAAGTAAGGGACAGAGGTAGGATTAAAATGATTTGAGACTAGAAATGAGTATGAAATAAGAACCTGAGTTCTCCACCTCTGTGTCATATGGATATGGGTAGATTGTTTATGAGAGTGTTGAAATAGTTCAGGCAGAAACAATGGTGGCCTGAACATAAGAGAATGACATGGTTGGTACAGAATATAGATATCTCCAAGGCACAGCAAGGAAGTTGATTTTATGGGATTTTAAATGTTTCTTGAAAGAATGCTGGGGAGTGAGAGGAGGAAACTAAAGATGATCTGAGTAATGGTAGCACCATTTATTAAAGTGGAAAATATAGGAGAAAAACATATTTTTCGAGAAAGTTTATGAGCTTGGTTTTGGGCATTTTCACTTTCAGATGCCCGTGGGACATTTAAGTGGAGGTGGTCAATGATCAGTTCAGTTTTGAGGTAAGTCTAGGAATGTGCATTTGGGAACTATGAACGTAGAGAGAGGTAGTTATTGACATGGACATAAGCGTGATTTCTAGGGGAGAGTGGGAAAAGTGAAAAGAGAAACATACCAAGGAGGGAACCCTGAGAAACATCAACATTTAGAACACTGGCTGTCAAACCAGTTTTTATATCTGGGGAAGTAGTTGTGCAATAAAACACAATAAAATTGTATAAAGAAAATCAATTTATAGGAGAAGTCAAAACAGAACTACTCTGGTTGAATGGTTCTGGTAGTGGTGGAGAAAAGGGCAATGGGTGGGAGCTGGAGTCTGCAAGCAGGAACTGCAGTGGGGGCTGGGAGCTGGGAGCTGGGAGTAGGTGGTAAAGCCTAACAGTCAGGGTTCTTATATTAGTTATCTATTGCCGCATAACAAATCACCTCCTAATTTAGCAACTTAAAACAACACACATTTTTTTATCTCAGTTTCTATGGGCCAGGAATCTGGGTGAGGCTTAGCTGGGTGCCTCTGGCTTAATGGCGTCTCAGTTTGCAGTCTAGTTGTTAGTCATGCCTGTGGTCTCATCCAAAAGCTTGACTGGCAGAGTATTTTCTTTCAAGCTCACTCACATGGGTTTGGGCAGACCCCTGTCTCTCATCACATAGGCCTCCCCATATAGTTGTCTCATGAGCTGGCAGCAGGCTTTTCCAGGTTGAGCAATCCAAGAGAGAGCAAGAGAAGATTCTTTCAAGATGGAAACCACAGTCTTTTTATAGCCTAATCTCAAAAGTGGCATCACATCTCATCGGTAGTATTCCATCCATTAGAAGTACGTCTGTAAATCCAGTCCACCAGGCTGCACTCCAGAAGAGGAGATCATACAAGAATAAATACCATGAGGAACACATCATTGCGGGTCATCTTTGATGCTGCCTAACAAAATCCTCATCCCCATCACATCCCCTTATGAGTTATTCATAATGCCCTACTTGAAAATCATTGATTTAAATTCTGGGCAGAGAAATACAAAAAGAAACTGGGCACAGAAGAAACTCTAGAGGTGAGAAGGAAACCAGCAGTAGGGGAATGTCCTCCAAACCACGGAAACATTAAGTTTCAAGAAGGCAGGAGAGGTCATGAGTGTCAAATACTATGGTAGTATCAGAAGCTGCCTCAGTTGTATCGTTGGTAATCTAGGAAGGGGCAGTGCACTGTTGTCCAGATTACTGTGGGTGAAAGAGAAAAGTTGAAGAATTAAAAAAGGAAGGAAAGGTGACTTAAAAAAAAAAGGGTATTGTAAAAGGAGAGTGGGTGCTAGTTAGAGGTGATCTATGCCTAAAGGAGACTTTTTTTTTGTTTCCTTAGACAGAAAGAGAGAGAGAGAGAGAGCACAAGTAGGGGAGAGGGGCAGAGGGAGAGAGAGAAAGAGAGAGAATCCCAAGAGGGTTGGATCCTACAACCCTGGGATGATGACCTGAGCGAAATCAAGAGTCAGAAGCTCAACTGACTGAGCCACCCGGGCGTCCCAAGGAGACTTCTTTCTTTTTAAATGAAGATACAACATATGGAACCGTTCTGATGATTAGATGGCTCTGTAGTATCAGCAACGAGAAGGCGATAAGGCAGTTTGGAACATGATGCCGTAACACTTCCTCCCAGTGACCAAGAGCTCTACGATCCCCTAACTGAGCTGCAGAGGAGCAGAGCATAGAGTCTGGATGGAGACTGGACTAGCAAGTCTAAACAGAAATGCATGAGAGTGTTTTCTATCATTGAATCTCCCCCTCTGATAATTTCGTACAACGTTCTGAGGTATTACATTGTTCTCTAGCACAGTGTTTATGCTGTGTATTTGGATCTTTTACATTAGCCTGCTCATTCTAAGGCACTACCTATAATTCAGATTCTGAAGCAAGTGCTAGGAAGCACACTTCTTTAACTATGCTTCCAACCAAGTTTGTTCCCCTGTTCTTTGTCTTCTTTAATAAAACTTTTTCTCGTGGATTCCCTTAGTTCAAGGTAGTACCATCTTAGAGAGGTGGCTCTATTATACTGGTTAAAGTCACCATCTGCAATATGGGAAAAATCTTTCTCACTAGGGTTGTTATGAGCACTAATGATATACCAGCAGCTAGAAAGGTGCCTAGCACATAGGAAACACTCAACAAATGTTTGATGCTATCATCATTGCCATCAGCATTGTTATCTTATCACCTTTACTGGAAACCTGAAAGAAAGATCATTGGTCCTCTCTCTTCCTTCATCCTTCTATGTCTGACTGGCTATTCAGTCTATGCTACTTTTGAAATAGTTATTGAACTTATCTTTACCGAAAGGATTTTTTAAATGTTGTGTTTTTTGTTTTGTTTTGTTTTGTTGAGAAAGAGAGAGCGAGAGAGAGAGTGCGCATGCAAGCACGGGCAAGTGGGGGAGGAGCAGAGACAGAGAGGGAAATGGAGAATCTGAAGTGGCCTCTGTCCTGACAGCAGAGATCCTGATGTGGGGCTCAAACTCAAAAACCATGAGATCATTACCTGAGCCAAAATCAGATGGTTAGCCAACTAAGCCACCAGGTGTGTCCCTAATTGTCTTTACGAAGGGGATTTTAATTAGAATATTAGACACAAAGCTTACCTGCTTGGCTCTATGACAGATTATCCTACCCTTTACCTCAAAAATGGTAAATGACATTGATTACTATACCAGGCTGAATAGTGTTCCCCTAAAATTCATGTCCATCTGGAACCTCAAAATGTGATATTATTTGGAAATAGGGTTTTTGCAGATGTAATTAGTCAAGATGAGGTCATACTGGATTAGGGGGGCCTAAACCAATGACCGGCATCTTTATAAGAAGAAAAAGCAGAGAAACAGAGACAGACTCAGAAAGGACAGCCATGAAGACCAAAGCAGAAAAGGAGCAATCCAGCTGTAAGCCAAGGGATGCCAAGAATTGCTAGCTAGGAAGAAGCAAGGAAGGATTCTTTCCTAGAGCCCTCAGAGAGATCATGGTCCTGCCAACACCTTACTTTTGGATTTTTGGCCTCTGGAACTGTGAGAGAATAAATTCCTGTTGTTTATAGTTAACCACTTGGTGCTGGCTTGTTACAGAAGCCCTAGGAAATGAATATAGTTATTAATAGACATTTCCAAACTCTTTAACACAGCAGATGGTTTTCTGACCTTTTGAGGTCTGGCCAGATTCTGCTTCTGTGGCCAGGTTTCTGTCCATCACCTGTGCTGTCTGCTCCACCCAGTAGGTCTGCGCTCCCCCTCCCCACTCCACGCATAAAACCAGTACTCTTCTGTTGAGGCCTGACTCAACTGTGCTCTCCGTATCCTATCGTATGCTGCAGTTCCCCCATCCCATGGTTTTTAAAGTTTTTTTAATTAAGTTTTTAATTCTAATTCCAGTATAGTTAGCATACAGAGTTATATTAGTTTCAGGTGTACAATTCTATACATTAGTTCTATATATTAGTTCTATACATTAGCTCATCATGGCAAGTGTACTCTTTAGTCCCCATCATCTATTTCCCCCATCCCCCCACCCACCTCCCCTCTTCTATCATGTATTTTATGTCTTTGTGTTTTGTGTTATCGATATTTGTTTATATGCCTGTCTCTTCTACCAGACTGGAAGTTTCTGTAAATCAGGGCATGTGTCTTTTTAATCTCTGTATCTGAGTCAGTAATGAGCACAGTGTTCTGCTTATCGAAGTTTCTAACACGTTTGTTAATTGAATGTATGAGTGAGGCAGTGAATGAACCGGTAGATACCTACTGCTCTAGCTTATCATTTGCAGGCAGACCTCCCTTCTTCCTTAGTCAATGAATGATAGTGAATCTAGAAAGCTTACCATCAGATTCATAATTTTTTTCAGAGTCACTGTTTTCACGGTTCTCATGATCTCTTTAGAAGCCCCAGCTCTGGAAAGAATAAGCTGTTAAATCCAGAACATTTTTCCTGAGCATGTATTTATCAAATCAGAGCTGCAGAGAAAATGAAAGAACTGGGCTACAAGGAAGGAAAGAAGGTGGGATGACAATACAGTTGTTGTTGTTGTTGTTTTTCCTGAGGGATGAACCTCTTTGTGGGATTTACACAGGAAAGAGGCTCCAATCAGATTTTTTTTCAGTCACATTTTTATGCAGGAGGCAGACAATGACTGATGCTTTGTCTTGGCATAGTAGCAGTTCCATGACAAGTAGCCCCTTGGATGAGTAAGGACATCCTATATCTGGAGGGGTGGGGTTATGCAAATGAATGCCAGGTGAAGGAGGTTCCTCTGGCATCCAGGTGTGGTCTACTTCCTTCTGTATATTAGTGGTTATCTCCGTCTGTATTCCAGTCCTCCAAGGAAGCTGTTACAGTAGTTTCAAATTCATATTTTCCCAAGTCCTGTCTATTCTAATTGCACTTCTTGTTCTGTGGGGAAGGAGAGCTCAGGCTGGGTCCTGCAGTTATTTGGGTGTTTGCTGAGGCTGAGAGAGCATTCATGAGCCGAGCTGAACTGTTTCTGCTTCTCCAGCTGGCTGGGAAGGCTGTGGGCCCCTCTGTTCTCCATGGGGGTGAGCAGTGCAGCAGAAAGCTTTCTGTAGAGGCTCTTTGACTAAAAAATGCAGAGGTCTGTCTGCCCTCGCCATTATGTCTGGAACCCTCAAGGCACTATTTGGAATTCAGGCTCCCCACCTGTGTCTACCAATATACTCCCTGAGGCATGACTCAAAATGATTCACATGCCAGTGTTCTGGCCTAGACCAAAATGGTTTAAAATTATTTATGTTCCAATTACACTTCATTACTTTTTAACTAAAGATCTCATTTCACTCCAGTGAAGAACCCAATACAACCTGGCTCATTTTAAAGCAGCCACAGAGAACCTGTGACATATTTCCAGAAAGACACAGCATACCATTTAAAACCTTCCTCAGCGTATGTGATAAAATCCTTTGGGGAAACTCAGAGATTCAGGTTGGAGTTGCTACCAAAGGTAATTAAAAAAAATTCTTAGAACTTTTCTGAATCAAGTTCTGGAAATATCCATATTCATGCCGCAGTTTATGTGTGTGTGTGTGTGTATGTGTATGTGTGTTGTTATTGTTGTTGTTTTTTGCTTTTTGGGATTTGGGTTTTCTGTGTTTTGTTTGTTTGTTTTTGAAACAGGTTTCACCCCTTCCTTTAATACTGTGATTAAATCCTAATAGTGTTTCAGTAGATCTTTGTTTCCACACTGTCAAAGCTATCAATCTGGTTTCTGTGATGATTTTGTGACAGAGAAAGAAATTCTACTAGGGCCCTTCCCACAGTCAAAAGAAATTGTTTCAAAGGAGAAAGGTGTCTTCCATGGCTTAACAACCCCCTGTGAATTAGTTTCCCCCTCATTTCAGACTGAAATCTCAGTTTTGGTTAAGTTTTCCCCAAGGAAAAGGAGTGTAACATGTCCTCAAGGCTCTCACTGCCAGGATTTAGCAAAACATATTTTCCCCCTCAGAGGTCTACAGAGTCCTGGTTCAGAAGATCCAACTGAATTTTTTTTTCCCTCAGATTTCCAGAAAATGTTAACATTAACTCTAGCTTTTATCTTGGTTGGGAAATTTTTTGAGCTTTTCTTAGGGGTGTTTTTTTGTTTTAAATCTCTGTGGGCAAATGGTAACCTTGTATTGGTTTTAATTTGCATGGTGAGGGGCACCTGGGCGCAGGTCGGTTGGGCGTCCGACTTCAGCCAGGTCACGATCTCGCGGTCCGTGAGTTCGAGCCCCGCGTCGGGCTCTGGGCTGAGGGCTCAGAGCCTAGAGCCTGGAGCCTGTTTCCGATTCTGTGTCTCCCTCTCTCTCTGCCCCTCCCCGTTCATGCTCTGTCTCTCTCTGTCCCAAAAATAAATAAATGTTAAAAAAAAAAATTGCATGGTGAGGTGGTAAGGTGGTGTGGGTGCTTGCAATGTGCTAACTTTGTAAAGACTTATATGAAAGGTTAGAACATTAGCAAACATTTGACTCACTTGTGAAACTATCCCAGTTTTCTAGGTCCAGGATGGACCTTGGGCATCAGCTCCCATGTCTGCCACTAAATAGGACTGAATATGACCTTGAAGAAGACCTTCATCTCTTAGGGCTTTGTTACACTATTTTGTTTTTTTCTCTAATTGCTCTGTGGAACATTATGATCTTTGACATAAGTGTCCTGCACAATACTCAAAAACAAAATAAAATAAAGCAAAGACTTCTGTTATCATATAAGTGTGAAAAATGCTTCCAATATATAGCTGCTTTGAAGATTCATATTTTCTATTGTCACTTTAAAACCTTGAACATTTCTGTCATAAAGGCATCTGTGTAAAACTGTGTTCTTCCAATTTACCTGAACATTGTACCAGTGAGTATAGACTAGGTTATGCTGAGCGAAAAAATACAGCCAAATTTCACAAGCTTAGAATAGGAAGGTCTCTCTCTCTCGCTCTCGCTCTCTCTCTCCTCACTCTCTTATTCCATTTGTAATATGATTTAATGGAGACGGGCTCTTTTTGTTCATGGATACCAGCTCATGGAGTAGATATCATCATGAAAATTGCAGGTCATTTTGGCAGAAAAAAAATGAGGAAGTTCAGGAGGGTCTCAAACCAGCCATGAAATGGTACAGCCCAAATAGACACATATAATTCCCGCTCAAAATTCATTGGGCAGAACCAGTCACATGATCCCACTCAACTACAGGGAAAATAGAAACTGCACAGAGGAGAGGAAAGCTGGATGGTGGTGAGCAGAAAAAATGACTACTCTGACTTTGGAACCCTTTCTTACAGCAAAAGATATAACTAACTTAGAATTACATTCTGGAAAATTCTATAGGGGATGAATATTCTAAGAGCTCTTCTAGTTCTGAAAGTCTATATTCTATAATGTCACAGATAAACTTTCCCCTTTCTAGTTAGTGTGTGTGCTTCTCTGGGAGAAAATACCTTATTTTTTTTTCTTTGTTTATTATAATAAAGTATAGATAACATAAATAAAACTCCTTACTTTATAAGGTAAAAGCTTTAAAAGATGAAACTTTTAGTTGACTGTAGGATCTTTTAAGATAGCTGGTCATAGTGTATCTTCTCACCAGTCACTGAACACTTATATTTTGAGTACAACTGCATACCCTTAGATTAAAAGGGAAAATGAGGTTTCCGTGTGACTAAATCCTGTTGAAAATGGAATCCAGACAATCATCTCTTGGAGGAGGGTTCAGTGCAAATTGTGAGCCCTTTGACTGGTGGCCCCTTTTCTGTCCACTTTCTTCTGTTAAGATCCTAAAGATGAGAAGGGAAAGAATTCGCCTTCTAGAAACAAAATATGTATATATAAAAGAGCATATATATATATATATATATATATATATATATATATATTCACTTAATCTGAAACCTCCCTCACAGGTGCTGGGGCTCAAAATTGGATAATATTCCCACCATTCTTCATCCATCAATGTCTTGTGACTTTTTTGGGCCATAAACTCTCTTTTTCTTCTAAGGAAATCATAAGATTGCAGACTTTCAGAAAAGAGAGCCTTGCCTTTAACATGGTGTGATTTTCTTTAGAGGGTGGGGGATACAATTTATAATGTTTGGGTGAGCTGCTGACTTGTCACCAATAAGAGAGGTTCAATCTATCTACAGTTCATTCTGACCAACTGCCTGGTGGGGACCTCAGTGGCCAGGGTGATATTTAATTTGTCACAGAGCAGCCTGAGGCTATAATAAATTCATAACCCTCTACCTCCCTTCCCTCAGTATACATACAGTTTGTTGATGTGTTTATATGCCATTCTGAGAATGGAGGCAGATTTATAAACATTTTGTAATGCAAAATGGAGCTGAGCACAGAACTGTGCACAGTCACGGTTTGTGAATTACTAATAGGCCATGAGTCTGGCTTAAATATACATCACATCCTGCGACATTAATCAATTCCTAGAGCTGAGTGAACACAAGGCTTGTCCTTCGGGGACACAAAATGCCTATTTTGAAGAAAGGAATTATAATAAGGAGCACAGGCATTCTAGACCTTGAAGCTCTTAGCAGCGGCACATCTTTTGTTTCATTTTTGAATGAAAAGCATTTACAAGAAGATACTTGTGTTAGATTCAGCCCGACTTTTTTGAAAGGGATAAATATACTGGTTTTGCATCTATATGAAATATCCAATTGTTTGGCAACTTATGGGTTCCCAAATCTTTGGCCCTTGGAGTACATAATAAAAAGCTCCTCTTGTATGTAAAATCTCTTCAAGGCTAAGCCCATCATGAAAAATTAATAAGTTTATGTGTGGGAAAAAAACAAAATCTCTTTTTTCTTTTTTCCTCTCTGCTTTGCTGTCAAAAACTGGTAAAACATGAACTGTTTCTTTTCCTTTACCTGTACTTCCAAGGTACTAGATCCTCTTATTTTTCTGTTCGATTAAAATACATTTGAAGCCTTTGGAGATGCCATACCTACATGCACAGTACCCTCAAAGTGCTTTTACATACATCCTTTAGTGATGTGACCAGCATCTATGAAACATTTTAGGCAACCTGCATCTTCTGCATTTTAAAGATGTGATAACTGAGATTTAATTTAAACGACTGGTCAAGGATATTTAGCCAGAAAATGGTTGGATTGGGACTGAAAATCAGATCTTTGGGTTACAAGTTGAGGGCTTTCCCTGACTGTGGTAATATCATCAGTTCCTTGGTTAGGTGCATTAGGTGTTATTTGTTTATAAAGTAATTCCTTAGGCTTTAAGAAGGTAACAAACTCCTCAATAAAAAAATATGCTGCACAAAATGATAATACATCAGTAAAACAAAAAGTTTGTTATAGAGCATCTGCCATACCTAGAAAGTTTTACAACTTTCAAAGTGATCTTTTGTGTCTTTGTTCCCAGACCTAATGTTCCGGACGGATGTGGCCAGACCTTGGATGGGAACAGTCAGAATTTTTCTATGAAACCAGTGCTACAGGGAAACACTTCTCTCCATCTCTTCAAGGTGCTGCCTTCCATGGGAGGAGCTCAGTGAGCAGATATCCTTACGTCATCTGCTTCTTGCTTACTCTGATCTACAGGAGGAAGAGGGACCTGATTAGTACACTTGTGATGAATGAACGAGGCAAAAGCAGACTCAGCTCAGCCATCGCTTTCCATTTTTTGATGTTGTCTTTCTGCTCTGCGCCTCCAGGCTAGCTCTGCCCCTGTGAGGGCATGTGGGAGGCTTGCCCTTATTCAGTGTGGCCGTACCTGGGTGGATAGTCTGCCTAATTCTTTGTATACACATTAGCTGGCCCCGCTCAACTTTCACCTGTCAAAATGTCATACTTGGACATCTATCTGCCATTCCTTGGCCTTTTTAAAAAACTTGTTCAGATCCTGAGGTGATTACAGAGGTGCCGTTTATTGAGCATGCTTAAAGATTTCAGTAGCCATGACCCCTGGTTTTGTTGTTGTTGTTGTTTTGTTTTGTTTTTTAATCTTTGGGACTACATATTCGTTTTGATCTTTGGAGTATTTGCTGGAAGAATAGGTTCCTAAAGCCTAAAATATAGTTAATAATAATATTAATAATAACGATGGCAGCTGACCCTCTCTGATACCATGCTAAATGCTTTACTTGCTTTATCTCATTTAATCTTCTTTGTGGTCGTTTTGATGATCAGATAAATTAGCTCTCAGATAAACGATTGAGATTTGGGTCTGGCATCTTTGAAGGAGAATATGTCCCTTTATTGAGCATAAAAACCGTACTTGCCTAAAGCAGAAAAGGATGCCTGGAGAGGGGAAAGGATTCCGTGCAGTGCCTCCAAGATCTTTCTCTGGGACTGAAGAACCGTCCCGTCCATCTTCTGGGAGGCTCTGGCTCTCAGCCCTTAGGCTCTTCCTCCTGTCAGGGACAGGCAGCAGGAGCCATCAGTAGGCAGTAGTCTCTCCATCCCTGCTGGAGACAATGGAGAGCCATGAAAAGCTTTTGCACAAAACCGGGAGACCATTATTCTCCCCGCCATGGAAGATTTCACCTATCCCATTCTTTTCTCTCTTTCGGGTTCAGACCCACATTTCTTCCTTTATTCATTCTTTTGTTCATTCATTTATTTGTTCACTCTCCTTCTTTCCTTCCTTCTCCGTCCCCTCCACTTCTCATCTATTATTTATTTGATTAATATCTTGCTGATGTTTGTTCTTTGCCTGTTAGTGAAGCCGTCATCCGGATCATTGAGTCTTTCCCCCTTCTGCTTTGACTTGATCAACAATTGGAGTTTTATCCCCTAGCAAATTAAACCCGAGCCACTGTTGGCAGAAAAGCAGCGTTTAAATGACAGTCTAAGTAATTTCTCAGTGGAGCACCCCCCCCCCATGCACCAGCCCCCCCCCCACGTTTATGAGATAATTGGAAATAAATCTGAGACCATAAAAGATGGAGTGGGTGAAAAAGACACTAAGACCATTTTACAGCTGACTCCATGGGAATCTCTTATGAGTGTTTACCATCCTGGGGGAGTAAACTGTAAAAATGGCCACATTTCCTAAATATTTCTTATATTTTAAAAAGTATTCTTCTGGGATTGATGGTGTTTGAGAATGAAGTATAATCCATATGGTAAAATATTATAGACTTGTATTTACCTGTCACACTGGGTCTTAAACCATAAGCAGTAAATTCCTAATTATTTGACACAGAGACTGATATAGCCTGCATAATCCAAAATTCTATTTCCCAAGGCATTGTCAGATATTCTATGTATAGGTTATCAATTTAAAAGAAGAAGAAATCTTTATTAAGATTTCTGCTGAAGAAAATTATTATATTATTATTGTTATTTTGATGATTCCAAATGATTCCACTGGTTTGGAATCCCAGCACTACCACATAGCTGTGAGTATCTTTCAACTGCTAATCCTCAATGATCTCATCTATAAAATGGGAGCTGGAGTAATTCCTAATCTCAGAGAGTTAGGGGGCAAAAAATAGGAATAATTCACATTGTATGCCCAGAACAGTTTCTAGTACATTAAGTGTGGTAGGTTTAAAATATGTCTACAGACTTTCTGATAGTCCTCTCCTCAAGAGGTGGAGCTCAGTTCTCATCCCTTTGACAGCTGGTTGGACGTAGTGGCTTACTTCCACTGAATAGATTACAGAGAAAAATAATGATGTATTATTTCCGATACTTGGCGTTGTGTCTTAGCGGCCCTCCTGGATCCCTGGCTCCGGAAGAAGCCAAGTGCCTTGTTGCTAGGGCATGTAAGCTGCCGAATGCACAGGTGCATGTGGTGAGGAACTGAGGCCTTCAGTAAGTAGCCAGCAAGGAACTAAATCCTCCTGCCAAAAAGCCTGTGAGGGTGCTTATAAGCAGAACCTTCAGCTTGTATGACTGAACTGGTCATCATTTTGACTGTAACCTCATAAAAGACTCTGAGTCAGAGCTACCCAGCTGCTGCTTCTGGACTCCTGACTCTCAAAAAATGTGTGAGATAATATTTGTTGCATTAAGCTTTGTGGTAATTTGCGATGCAGCAGTAGATTAATACCATAAGCACCCAACAAATGTCAGCTGTTATCTATTTATTCCCAGCAGTTCTGAGTCTTTTTGAGGCCCATGAGCATAGCCATGTTTTAATTGGAGTCCGCAAAAAATTGGCACCTGGATGGCTCAGTTGGTTAAGCATCCAACTTTTGGTTTCTGCTCAGGTCATAATCTCACAGTTAATGAGCTCAAGCCTCGTGTCGGGCTCTGCACAGATAGTGCAGATCCTGCTTGGGATTTCTCTCTCCCTCTCTCTCTGCCACTCCCCAGCTTTCTCTCTCAAAAAAAAAATAAATAAACATTTCAAAAAAAATTTTAAAGACTTTCCAGTTGACAAGGGCTAGATGAAACATTTCATGTTACTACTGCTTTAACCTGGTTTTAAGATGGTTTCTAAATTCAAAACCAGCTATTAGTTAACTTCTATCTCTTTATAAAGAGCAGCTTGATAACTTTATTTTCTACAACAGGATGACAATTTTCAAAAATGTAACTGAAGACGCTACTGCTCAGGCTTCACTGATGTCCAAATTAAAGGGGTGACCGTGTGTGCATTTGCTATATGTAAGTACATTTCACTTGTCATAGATCGATTTATTCCTCTCGATCACATGAGGACACCAAAGCTCAGCATAAATTATTTTCTTAAGATGGCTTAGGAATGAGAATGTAGCATATGCGTTCGAAACTGGCTGCAAATTTGAAACCCATGTTTTTGCTATCTGATGCCACTGAGGAAGGAAAGATGTGATCAGAGTCTAGGTTTAAATTGCATCAGGAAACTCTACTGGGTAGACTGTTTTGCTAATGAAGTGGGGAACTTAGACTTGTTCCTTGCACACATGTGCAAGCACATGCACATATGTGTGCACATACACATGCACACACACACACAGAGTCACTCCTAGAGACCACATGCCTGATCCCAGGGTGACTACTTCCAAAGGTATGCAGAAGGTCCTGGGTGAGAAACTGGGGAGACCAGATGAGACTTTGGATGACGGCCTATCAGGATGGCTGGGAAATGCAGTTCCAAGGCACCTGCCTATCATGATGGCTGGGAAGTCAAGTTCCAAGGCACCTGCCTTGCTGAGAATGAGTCAATTGTTCCATCTCTTCCCTAATACTTTCCAGATTTACCTGAAGTGATCAAGGTTGTCAGAGGGAATGGAAAAGCATGGAGAATAATGGAAACAGTTCAAGAAAACATTTTCTGGTATCCATTAAGCATAGATATTTAGTGTCATTTAGCCATATTCTCCATGAAATAAGATTTTCCAAGAATATTTTTTTTCACTGAACAAGGAGGCAAAGTTAGAGGCTAAACTTACGTTTTTTTTTTGTTTTTTTATTTTTGTTTTTTCCAGGGGGGAGGGAGGGTGGGACTCTAAACTGGTTGTTTTTCAATAGCATGGACAATTTTTTTAAAGTTCTTTCTGTCTACTAAGGAATTTGATTCCTTTCTCTAACAAATGACTTTACATTTCAAATTTATGGATTTATTATGTTTTAAAAAGAAGCCATCTCAGATACCAGTCACTTACATAAAAAGAATTAGATAATTTCTTACCAATTCTATACTTGTCATAACCAAGATGCTAGTAAAGTTCTAACTACTGCCTAGTCATTAAAGTCTGGTATCTAACCCTTGGAGTATGACCAAAAAAGTGAACTCAGCGGCTAATTATCATGTTGTGGTATGCTTCCAGAAATGCTAGTAATGATTTGGGTCAGTTTTACAATCCTGAAGGATTGGAAGGTTACCGCTCAAATGGCTCTTTAACTATTCATTGGTCAGCCCCACAAGATACTTTGTTTTAGCAATAGGTAACTGTCTAAGGCAATGGAAAATTCAGATATTGCCCGAATTTCAAGCATCAGGAAAATTTTGGAGCTAGTTCCAGATAGCCTAACCTTGTTGAGAATCACAAAAAAGGAGCATTTGATAACAGAGAGTTCAAAGTTCACATATGATTCAAGGAACAGGGCATTTAGGAGAACTGAATGGTCCCATTCTTATTTCTTGGCTGAGAGCCCCAGAGGCAGACTTTTGGATTTGAAAAGAGAATCTGCCATTATTTGCTGTTTGACCTTAGAAAACCACTCCACCTCTTAAAAAAAAATTTTTTTTAACTGTTTATTTTTGAGAGAGAGAGAGAGAGGGAACATGAGCAGGGGAGGGGCAGAGAGAGAGGGAGCGCAGAATCTGAAGCAGGCTCCAGGCTCTGAGCTGTCAGCACAGAGCCTGAAGCAGGGGTCAAACCCTGCAACCCAGAGATCATGACAGTAGCCGTAGTCAGATGTTTAACCAACTGAGCCACCTAGGGGCCCCTCTTTAAGGCTAATTACCCACATCTGAGGACATGTTGATATTAATATCAATCACATAGGTTGTTATGAGGATTTAACAAAATTATATATGTAAAATTATTAAAATAATACCTAGTACTTGTTAATCACTTCAAAAATGTAAGCAGTTAATAATAATAACAACAGTAATATCAACAACTAGTGTCATTTTTTTAAAAAAACCCATTTACTTTTCAGAAGGAGATCAGGGTGAATATGCCATTATTCTCATCTTTGCATTTAAAATGACAAATACTCTGAGTGTGTGTGTGTGTGTGTGTGTGTGTGTGTGTTGAGGGAGGGGAAGTACCTGTGTGCACTTGAGACAGATCTGCTAATACCTAGTCATCTGATACTGCTGATTGAAGAAGCTTTGCAGAAAGACCCTGCTGGCCCTTTATAGTTGGCTCAGGATGCCATGTGTATGTTCTCAGGCTTTGCACGGCATAACTCCAGGGCACCCGAGTTCATACAGACCATGATGAGAATATGGGGTCCCTGCTTGGCACAGGGTCTAGAATGACCGTAATTAGAAACAGACTCCCAGTAATGCAATGGGAATTGAAAGCTGACTCAAGTTCTACCACGTTTTACCTCTCAGTTACATTTGACATCATCTGTCATCTACTGTTTCTTGAAATACATTTTTCATTTGGCTCCTGGACATGTTGTCTCTTTGCTTCCTTCTTAGCTCACTGATCACTGTTTCTCAAATTCTTTGGCTTTTTCCCTTCATCACCTCACTCTCTTATTCCTAGATTTCCCCAGGAGTCCATCTTTGAGCCACTCCTATTCTCTATATACATTCACTCCTTTGATGATCACACCCTCTTCCCATATCTTTAAAACCATCTCTATCTTGATCATTCCAAAATGCATATCATAACCCAGGATTTACTGAATTCTAGTATCTTGTTCAACTGCCTACTTGACATAACCATTTAAATGTTCAATAGACATCACAAACTTACCATGTCCCAGTCAAAACTGAATGTTCCTGCCCACCTACCACTGCCTCTCCTGTTCTTTCTGCAGTTTTCCCTAAGTGCCAACACTATCCTTCCATTTGCTGAGGCCACAAACACTGTAAGTTGTAACACCTGTCTGTCCCACTCTGCACATGACTAATCCATAAGAAGTTCTGTCAGCTCTACCTTCCAATAAAAATGGAATCCAATAGCTTGTCCTCATAGCCACTGCTTCTTCCCAAGACCAAGTCACCTGCAGTTTTATGTGTAGATTATGTGGTTTTATATGTCTATATGTTTCACTGAACATATCCCGTCTGAACTCAACCCAACCAACTCGAGGACTATTCCAAAATGTTGGCTGAAATCTTGTCACTCTTTTCCTTTGATTCCTCCAACAGTTTCTCATCACATTCAAAGCCAAGCACTTACAATGGCCAAGTCCCTTGTGATCTGTTTCCTCTGCTTTAACTTCTTCAACTTCATTTCTCATCCTTTCTCTAATTCTTTAGCATTATTCAACCTCTTTTTCTTCTTTGAACAAACCCATCACATTCTCATCACAAGTCCTTTGCACTTGCTGTCCCCTTTTGCTGGAACACCCCTCTTTCTCAGCTGTCAACCTTATACACGAGGCCATCACTGCCCATAGTATATAAAATCATAAACCATCTATCTTCCACCTTCGCCCCAACAATAGTCTCTTTCTCTACGAATTTGTTCTTGAAAATTTTCCTTCATCAGCACTTATCACCTCCTGATTTTTTGGATAGATAGAAATAGGTATAAACATACATATATGTAAATGAGTTATCATTTATTTTCCTGCTGCCACCAGGAAGTAAGCTACAGATGGCATTTTTGTTTTTGTTTTTGTTTTTCTTACCACTGTATTCCCAGATCTTAGAAAAAGGCTTAGCAAAAACTAGGCATTATATGAATTAAATCTCTATTAAACTATAGTTCCTCAAGTAGGGGACACTACTCTTAAAACATTGTCAACCACATTTTTTTTCCCTCAAGTTGGAAGGGATCTAAGACATTCTGTATATCCTCCTAATTTTACAACAAAGACCCAGACAGGAATAATAATTTTCTCAGGCTTCACAGTAAATTAGTAGAATATTTAGGACCAGACTGTCAGTATCCTGATTCTTACTCAGTCTGGTGCTCAGTTTATATTAGTATTAAACATGTCACAAGTTCCCAAAGAAAATATTGTGGGATTGGTGATGGGAAAAATATAGGTATTAATAGGACAAGTCCAGGGCTTGACAAGAGCTTTGGAGCCACCAATGAGCAGCAGGCTTCACTGGAAAATTAGGGCAAGAATAATTTAAATGAGAAATTTGACTCAGAGGAGGTCATAGAAGCTGAAGGACATTTTCAGGTTTATTCACTGAGAATTGATTGGTTGGCATGTTCATTTATTCATGCCAGTTACTACACCAGGGGTTGAGGAAGTTTGATAAACTATGCCAGCCATGCAAGGGGCTGACATTCTCTTGTGCTAGGTGGGGAAGGGACAGTCAACAGAGTGTGCATTAGGAGTGCTTCCCTGGAGAGGTGACACCTGAGTTGAGTCTGGAAGAGTAAGTAGCTCTTAGTGGGTAGAGAAAGAATGGGAAGGTGGGCAGGTGGAGGGAACAGCATGAGCATGGTCCAGGTGGTATGAGTGTACATACATTCAGGGAATTGAGACTAGCCAAATCGGTTTAGAGTGGTAGGTTAGTAGGAGAGGTTAAAAGGGGAAGGTGGCCTGGGAAGATGGACTAAGACCAGATGGTAAAAGGTCTGATAAGGCGAGCCTATAAACACCTTATTGAAGGGTAGATTTTTTTTTTTTTTTGCTAAATCTCAGGGTTTTTAATGCTATTCTGATATACCATGTGCTTTCTTAGATAGTAGCTCTTCTATGATTTTCACCCACAGATTCCAAGCCATTTCTCATGTGCTTTTATTCTAAGGAAAAAATTAATATGATTTGTTCATTAACATACGTCACATTCACAGATGGATTTTAGTAGGGCCAAAACCTGGTTCTAATGTATAGGCATATTGTGAGCGAAGATTGAAATAATAAAAATATATCAGTGTTGTGCATTCCAAGCTATAATTCTTTTTAGGGAAGAGAAAATATATATACTTAAGTTTAAAGTCAGATAATGTTTTATTTATGTAATAAAAATCCCAGATGAGGACCCTACAGTGTAATTTTAAAGTATTGAAAGGAAGTTGTGAAGTTTACATGGTGTAAATTACATCCTAGAAAAAGAGAAGTGTTAGGTTTATATAACACTGCTTTCCTTTACATTACCATAAAAATGGAGGACACAATGAAAACTCCCAGAAAATTCTGGAAAGCCGGCAATTCTTTTTAATAAAAGATGAATGTTCTGTGATACTGCTGTGATTAATCAAACACACAGCATTTTGTTTGCATTTGTCTGGTTAGGTGCTGGAATTTTTTGTTGTTGTCGCTGATGTTTGTAAAGATAGGAACACAAAATAGCCAGAAGCTCTGCCTCCTTCCATTTAGTCGACAAACAACCACAGACAGAGCAGTCCGAAATTGGAAGAGATCAGCGAAAGTAGACGAGTTCTTCCCAGAAGATGCAGAATCTACTTTAATGGAATTCTGGTCACGTAGTCCAGACCAGAGCTCAGACCTGCTTTGGTTTAATCAGCTCCCAAACATTAGAGTCTAGTACAGCCATGTGAATCCAGGCCGCCACATGCATAACTTATTTCCCCTGAATTAGGTCTTTTTTACTTCCCTTTTTTGACACATTATATCGAAAGCTGCAGTAGTGAGACTGTAGGATCGTAACAGATCTACGTGTGTGTGTGTGTGTGTGTGTGTGTGTCTGTGGATGTCCTTAAGGCATCTACACACAGCTCCAGTGGAACAGCATATGCCACCTCCCCCCGGGCACACAGTGACCACAGCACAGGATTAGATTATAAACACGATTTCAGCTTCCTCTGTTTGGGCAAATTATTCGGGCCCTGCTTTGCTGAAAATAGGGCCCACCTGCCCTTGCAGAATCAGACAGTTCATGAGGATCCAGCCCTTACCGTCTTCCTCAGCTGTAAGATCTGTTCTAATCCATTAAATCCTGCAGGGAGGTGTTCTGCAAGAACGGCTCATGACAAGCACAGCAGAGTCAGAGATTGGAAAACCCAAGGATTCTGGACACATTCGTTTCAACGCTTTTAAGAAAATTCTGGCAAAAATACAATTGCTATTCTCCAGCTTTCTGTCTTCGGTTGAAACAATGAAATTTGAAAGAGCGTAAGGGACTAGAGGAATAACCATCACCCTAAATCTGAAACACACTATTGTTTTTTTTATGTGACACTTACACATCAGCAATCCCATATGCAGATTCAGAGTAGGTACCAGAGAAAATGCTTTTAATTTTATCACCTGGGAGTGCCAGGTGGTTCAGTCAGTTAAGTGTCCAACTTCGGCTCAGGTCATGATTGCATGGTTTGTGGGTTTGAGCCCCGCATTGGGCTCTGGGCTGACAGCTCAGAGCCTGGAGCCTGCTTGGGATTCTGTGTCTCCCTCTCTCTCTGACCCTCCCCCATTCATGCTCTGTCTCTCTGTCTCAAAAATAAATAAACATTAAAAAAAATTTTTTTTAATTAAAAATAAATAAATAAATGTTATCGCCTGGTAAGTAGGCTAGAGATGCTGATTTTGTTTGAATTCTATCCATGACTTCCAGTATGACTAAGATACTATTAAAATAATAGCTTAAGAAAAATATGCCTCTTCAAAATTCTTTCAAGAATGGCTTCAGAGTGGCGGTGTTATTTACGCAAAGCATTATGCCCGGCTATCGCAAATGCATTTGGCCTCACAGTCTTCTTCGCTCATTCCTGACGTCCTGAAAGGAGAACCTGGTTTTCTGAGGTGATGATATTTATAGTTTGGCATCATCAAAAAGCAATTCCTTGCTTATTTGGGATTTGAAGCCTCGCCGGGGCTCCCTTGTGACTCATTCTGTATTCACTCAGGGCTCTCTGCCTGCCTGTGCAGTGCTCTCATGAATCCTTAATTCCATTTGAACTCAGCAATGCCACAGTCACTTTCCATCAACCCGCCCACTCAGCTGAACTGCACCAGCCTCTTCTGTGCACAGCATCACACTCCCGTTCTGAGATTGATTGGGTGTCGGGCCACCACCACAAGGACAAAGGAGGTCAAATTCAGCACTTGTGGTTTGCTTTAAGACCTGATGCCATCGTCATCCCTTCTGACTTCTAGAGCTGACACTGATGACATTTTCTGGGACTTACCTACATAACCCCGTGTCTTGTTGAACCGGCTATATCAGCACTTCACCACTGATGATAATCACTGAAATATTAATGATGTGTTTGCTCTCACCCTCTGTCTGCATAGCACACAGTTGAAACTAACATGACAATGTGAGGGCAGCCACCCCTGTATCATGGCATCTTTCTCATCCTTCTGCTTTGCTCTTCTCCAGGGTGATAGAACAGACATGGCTAGAGTGCTGGCCTGATGTCCAACAGCAGGTGCAGCCTTAGGCTCTGGGGACTGCAATAAGGCAGGCAAGGTAGATGTGTAGGGGTCAGAAGCAGGGAGAATCAGAGAGCAAGCTCAAACCTGGTCCTTATGTCGACAAGGCAACTACAGAATGAAAACCTTCTGACCAAGCCAGAAGATCACGTGTAAGATAGGGATATAGACTCAGCATAAGAGCAAGGGCAGGGAGACTGGTTCTGAGACGATTACCAAGACTTGGGTCGGTGCGATGGTGGCTTTTAAAAATTGGTTGCCCAGAAAGTTGGGTGTATTAGCACTGGCCTAGTTTAGAAGCACAAAGTAGAGGGTTGGCAATATGCAAAGTACTGGAAAAGTTGAAAACTTATTTAGAGAGTATTGAATTATTTGAGATCTCCCCAGTGGCCTTTTAGTAGCTGTAGCTAGAGATAAGTCAGATGTGGTCCCTGCCTTGAGAAGTTCACCATCTGCAATAGGAGACAGGAATGTAAATAAAAAATTACAACACTCGAAGGATTGCTGGAAAGAAATGGTCTCATTCTACCAGGAGGGTAGTAATAGTAACCAACATTTATAGAAATTTCACCATATACTGGGTACTACATAAAATACTTTACAAATATTATCATGATTTTTATCAGTCTCTTCTATAAAAAAAAAAAAACAAATGGAGGCTAATAAAGTTTAAACAATAATCACCCAGGGTTGCAGAGCTAATTAGTGTTTAAGTCTGATTCATTGAGTCACAGCTTGACCACTATAACTAGTCTGTTCTGGGAGACATATTTTAAGATAGATGTTGAGAAATATAGAACTTGTTAGGAAAGCCCCAAGAATAGTGTGCAGACTGGAATTCATGATCTATGAGCAAAGTTCCCCTTATCCCCTTCCAATGAGTCTAATGAGAGTCAATATCAAAAGCTAGACAAGGAGGCACACAGTGAGGCTTCAGGTGTGGATGAAAAGTCGGCTGTGGTAGACTGTTTTGCTTGGAGCGGAAGGAAGAGGGGTTTATCCGTAGATTCTGGAACCATTTATTTTCGCTCTTGGTGTCAAGTTCTTCTGGCAACACAGACTGAGATCCTGGAGTGGCTGATAGATGCCAGGTAGTCCTGCCGATGAACAACAACAACAAAAAATAAAGCATTTATAAATTGTTGAGCTTAGAGAAGAAATTTTGTAGGTGTCTTCGCACATTTGAAGGGCTGTCATGTGGAAGAGAAAAAAAAAATTTGTTACCTGCAACTTTAATGAATGCAACTGGGACCAGTGGCTGGAAATTCTAGGAGGCAGATTGCAGCCTGAGAAATACTTTTTTCCCAACTACTAACGCTAACAGACGTAGCGGCTGGCCTGTGGTAATGTGAGACCTTTATTGCTATGGGTATTCACATGGAGGTGGGTCACCTTCTGTTAGGAGTGGTAGTTTTCAAATTGTAAGTTTCAAGAGATTCACATGGGACTGCTTGGTAAAAAATGTGTATCTGGGCTTCGATTCAGAGGTTCTGATTTGGTAGGTGAGTCGTAGGTATCAGGAATCTCTTGTCTTTAATAAGTGAACTAGAAGATTCTGATGCAAATGCGAAATATTAATCTGAAGACCATCAACGGAATTTCCACACTGAGGGAGGTTAGATTACGTGCACAGTTTTCATCCAGCTCTGTGTCCTCACTGTGTTGATCCATCTCTACCCAGAATTCCAACTTGTCATGTACTCTGTATATATTATCATAAATTTAATACTTAGCTAAATTTTGATATTTTATCTTCCTCTTCTTTCTCTTCTTTTTTTTTTTAAAGTTTTTAAAAACTTATTTCTGAGAGAGAGAGAGAGAGAGAGAGAGAGAGAGACACAGTGCAAGTGGAGGAGAGGCAGAGAGAGAGGGAGACATAGAATCCTAAGCAGGCTCCAGGCTCTGAGCTGTCGGCACAGAGCCCCATGCAGGGCTCGGCACTCATGAACCGTGAGATCATGACCTGAGCCAAAGTCAGACGCTCAACTGACTGAGCTACCCAGGCGCCCCTATTTTCCTCTTGTTTTTAGTGCTCTCAACCAATCAATATTCTCAGAGCATCTACTATGTGCCAGACACTCTTCCAGGCTTGGGCGAGACGTAGGAGGACAAGGCAGACAAACACCTTGCCTTTGTGGCGCCGGTTATCTACCGAAGGGAGGTAATAAAAAAGATAAGTTACTTGGTAAATATTTTGTCTACATACTCTTTTGGGGAAGGAATATTTTACTTACCATTTCATACGGTGTCTAGAACAATGCTATGCAAGAGCAGGTACTCAAAAGGACATTTTAAGGTAGCAGTAAAAAATTAAAATAAGAACCGATTCAGAAAAAAAACTACAAAAACTTATATTTTTCTCCTACAAACCAGGCTAATCTCACTAGATTTGTGCTTCGAGGTTTCTCTAAACCACTGGATTTTTATCTGCACTAGTAGAAAGAGTATCCAGAAGAAATGGCACAAACTTGTCAATTTTGGGAGCATCACAGTCTTGGGTACTGAAATAATGAAAGGCATCTGGGAAAGAATAAAGATGATGAAGGGGCTTGACATGCCATGGTGTAGGACAGGGGTCAGCAAACTTTTGTACCTATATAAAAAGGACCAACTAATTAAATATTTTTGACTTTGTGGGCCATAACATCTCTCTCACAACTACTCAATTTGCCATTACTGTGAAAGAAGCATGGGAGAAGGTATAGACAACGTATGAATAAATGGACATATTCTAATAAGTGCTTATTTACATCCATAAGTGGCAGACTAGAGGTGGCCCTTGGATCACAGTTTGCAGACCCCTGCTATACGAGAACCCCCTGAAAGAACTTATTCATTTAGCTTGAAGAGCACAGAAGAAGAAAACCATATCTACTTTCAAATATTCTAAGGAATCCCATACACAAAAGTTGTTTAACCTATGCTGTATGACCAGAGGATCTATAACAAACAGGCAAAAGTTTACGTAAACATATTTTTGTCAAGTAAAACACATTTCAGTAAAATTCTCTAGGGTGATAATGAGTTTATCATCAGTGGAGGTGTTCAAGCAATTGTCAGACTCTGATTTAATAATGTTCCAAAGCAGACAAAAGACGCTGATGAACAATTTGACTAAATGTCTCTAAATGCCCTTGTCATCCAGGAGATTCCATAATGAACATGGATATAATGCACGTATCAGGGCACAAAATAAGTTCAGGTTGACACAGAGACACAGGTAAATGCACAGGTTAAATCTGATCTATGATAAATCGATTACTTGGTGAGAAGTCAACTCTGCTAAATATTAGGTACACAGAGTAATAAACAGGTTTAAAATGGCCAAAAATTAAAAGCAATGTAAATTATAAATTAAATGTAAATTCTATCTTAGTGAGTTTGATTTATAGAAGACTTTGAGATTATATCTGGCAAATGGGTTGGTAATTCAAAAACTAAGTGGATGTTCCCAGTTACACAGATAAAGACAAAAAAGTCCAGAGAGTTTTCTTGAATTTTACAATTTAAGGGATTTTGAATTTCTGAATCTCATTTTGGACTTTCTATAGGATTCTTTTTGTGTCTCCTGATGTTTTGCATTTATGAAGCTGTAAATGCTAAAAACAACAGCCCTCCCAGGTGGGGGTGTAGATCCATAAAATTAATAAACACAGTGATTTATTCAGAGCCTATTGTCCCACTGATGAAAATGAGAACCAGACAGTGTCTGACGGATGAACATGACAAGGAGCTAAACGGCTTAAAATTTGTGGCTCTCCTTAACATGCTACCCATGTGTGCCAAAGAGGCAAATCCTCAATCAGCCCGAGCTTGGTTTCCACCTCCCAGTGGAGGGTCGGAAGGGGTGAGCGATTCCAATCAATATCCAGTTGTTAAAGTAACAGCCATGTCGGTTCTGGATGGCCGACTGGGCGAAAACATGTTTGTTCTACTTAATGTGACAGTGTCCTGTCAAATTAACAGCCTCGGTGGCAGGAGCAAGCCTGCTTAATGGCTTGGAGTCAGTTCCACAGAGAATTTATCATCAACATGCAACCGAGAGGAACCCCAAACCTCATTACCAGGGTTTATTTGTAGATAATAACTGAAGGTATGCCGTGTCCTTACAGCAGGATTTGTTTGCTTTTTGGCAACTCAGTTTCATGTTCTTTATCAAATGCTGCCCTCTTAACTCCCACCAACTCTGTAGGATCATGCTTGGTCGGTGTTTAAATCCACCAAGTGAAGTGGAATATGTAAGCAACTGTACCGAGGTGACTTAACAAGATTAAGTGATGATTTGAAAGAACAGAGTATTAGATGTTGAGGGCAGCAGAGGAGAGAAGCTACCCAGAAAGTGGCTGCATCCTCCCCTTCACTGTCAGCACTTAAATATTTCCTCTCCAGGTGGGCTGTTGTTCTAAAGCCAGGGTCACAGACTGTTCGCCAGGTTCTTCCCCCAGCTGGATTGTGTTTGATCCATAAAAAAAAAAAAAAAAAAAAAAAAAAAAAAAAAAAATTAAATCCCTTCTATCATCTAAAAGCAAAAAATTGCACACACAATCTCGAATGTCTTATTTGCATTAAAAACACAGAGAAATTAGCAGCATAAGTCAGCTATTCACAGGGCAGTGATTGTCTGGAGCTGTATGGTAGCCCGTCCTCTTTACATGGGCTGAGTGTTCTCCAGGGTGCCTACGGGGCCTGCTTTATTCATTTATGTGACCTAGGCAGTCCCTTAAATCATTGAAGTTTTCCATCCCCTCTGTAAAAGTTAAATCTTTGTTTTCTTTATCATCATACGCATGGATGGAAGATGAAATATTATGGCATTACCCAACCATGGATATTGTTAAGACTCTCTTTGCTTCTCTCTTTCTCCAGTGCCTCTGTCTTCCACCAGTGCTCCTCAGTGGTCTAAACCAGTGGCAGCTAGCTGACAACAGAGTCTGGGAGAGGCCAGCACTTCCCAGGAGAGTACAAGAATGGCAAGGAGAAGATCTGAGAAGATCGACTTATAAACAACAAATCTGGGAGCCAGAACACGTGGTTCTAACCCACTGATTGACTCTGTGATGTTGGAAAAGTGCTTGAACCAACTTGATCTTTAGAGTTTCCAACTGTAAAATGAAAAATTGAGTGAGATGATCCCTGAAGGCTATTAAAGTCCATGATTCAGTGGTGGAGGGGCTAGAATAACCTTCATTTCATTATCTTTTTCTACCTGTTTGGCTTCTTGGGTGACATGGCAGTGTGCACATTGAGGCACTGAAGGGCACCTAAGTGGCTTACACTTGTGAGACCCTGAGATATTTTAGGGGAGGCAGAGGACATAGCTTGCCTGATAACGATAAAAACCTCTCTGGGCAACTTTAAAAAAAAAAAAAAAGGCTTGAAGGAAATCTACAAATGGCCACTTTAACTGGGAAGCTGCTTGGAATGAGAAGGCAACAGCATGATCCCTGGCCCCCTCACTGGCTGGAGAGGTAAAAGATGTTGCCCTGAGCGACTGTGACCTTTGCTGCTTTCAGATTCCTCAGGAATCCAAGGACACCTTTCAAACAAGAAAATTAAACTAACAGCAATGTACTATTTTAATCATTTAGATCACAAATGATTTTCCCAGAATGATTGGCTCAAATTTCAGAAGGAATCTGGAAACGGATTCAACATGAGGTCCAAACCTGCAAGTTCCCTATGAATCATGAACTCATTTCTGCTTGCTAGGGAACTGCCTGCTGACATTGAAGTATGGACGTTTGATGGCGAATTCATTTCTCTTTGTAGAGCAGCAACTACCTAATGAATCAGGAAAAATGGCAGCAGCTTTTATATCTTTATTTGCTCAAAACAGATAAAAATCTTTTCATTCCACCTTGTGAAATGTCAAATAACCCACTAATAGCAAAAGTCTAAAACCTGCATTTTCACAGGACTTTTTTTTTAAAGTGTATTACATTTGTAAAGGTGCAGCAATATTTTAAATAAAAATTGCACACACTTCAAAATATATCCATTGTGGAGCCAACTGAGACCTCAATCATTTAGTAATTTTTCTCTCTGGAAATGGGGGATTTCAGAAACACATACAGAATCTTCCATTTTTACCTCGTGGGGAACTGAGGAAAGGAACTGATGTTGCTTACTGGCAGATAATGATAGCCCGGACACTGACATTCTTCCAGACATTAAGTCATTTGCAGTTTCCCTTTGACAGGTATAAAGCCTCAGAAATTAATTGTGGGAGCTTGTCCTGATTCACCCAAGAACATGCAGCAGCTGCAAGAACACTTTTTTTCAAAAGCTTAGAGATGAATCAAGTTTGCTTGTTAAAATGTCCAGCACAGAGCAGAATAAACATGGTCGTATATTCCAGTTTGAATTAAAAAGTACAGCAGACTTTAGAGCTATTAATGAAGAAGCAAAAGAGAAACTGAAAATATTAGAGTCTGCGAGAGAACCTGATTTTAATTCATGGTTTTTTTTGTTGTTGTTGTTCCAGTAAAATCTTGATTAAGCAGGGGAATTGAGAAAAAGAGATATCTAAGCAAACAAAATTTTGATTTGGCTGGAAAATAAACTATTTTTTCTTATGTGTACAACTATACTATTGAAAATCTTCCTAGAGAGATGATCCTTCAGCCTTAAATTCAATTGACCTTTTATTGGGCACATAGCACATGCTGGCTATGATGGCAGGAGGCTAGAGAGATTACTAAGCAAATAATTCTCCTGCTACCAAGGAATTCTTAGACTCAGTGAATACAGTATATTGAACATAAGTGAGTAGGTTTGAAAAATATTTATTCCTGGGGTCTTCTAGATCTATCATTTTGAGTTTCAGTTGGCACTGCTTCGTGCTGGAGATGGGAATGGAGAAGAATGGGAGGAGGGTCATCGCATTTGGATGGAAGAGTCTTGAGGATAAAATGAAATGAAATAATATGCGTGAATGCTCTTAACACAATGTATGCTACATTATAAATGTCAACATCATGCATATGTATTTCTTTATTGTATCAAAGTTATATGGTAGACATTATTGTGATTAAATCCTTGGCAAGAGCTTGGAGGTGGGAAGGGAGTTGGATGTCACCAATTTTTCTTGGTCAACCAACCAGACATGCACTGTGTACCTACCAGAATAAGATTGAGCTATATAAACCAGGTTGCTCTGAGAATACACAGGAAGGACTCTGAAACCAAATTTGGGATGCCAGGAACTCATTATTTCAGGAGACTGATATATGAAGAGTACTGAAGAAGGTACATTTTAAGATAACGTTTTGCAATTTCCAGGCACGCCTGGGTGGCTCAGTCGGTTAAGTGTCAGAATTCAGCTCAGGTCATGATCTCGAGGTTCATGGGTTTGAGGCCCTTGTCAGGCTCTGTGCAGACAGCTCAGAGCCTGGAGCTTGCTTCAATTTCTGTGTCTCTCTCTGCCCCTCCCTTGCTCATTCTCTGTCTCTATTTCTCTTTCTCTCTCAGAAATAAACATTAAAAAAAGATAACTTTTGCAATTTCCAGCAGTTGTTTCTATGAAATAAATGAACTTTTGGTTCAAAGACTCAGCAGTCAAATTTCTTTTTTCTTTTTAGTGTATTTATTTATGAGAGAGAGAGAGTGGGGAGGGGCAGAGAGAGAGAGAAGGAGAGAGAGAATGTCAAGCAGGCTGAGCTGTCAGCACAGAGCCCAACTTGGGCCCAGGCGCCCCAGACAGCAGTCAAATTTCTAAGATAAATAGCAAAGTGCAATTATTCAAAAACTAAAAGAGAATCCTTTGTTGATATAAAATTTATCACAAACTTCTGGAATGAACTTTAATGGCTCCTCGATTGCTACTTAACACTGACAGAGACGCTAGGATTTCATTTTTCAATAATGATATAATATGAAATGCACACTATATATCAAAAAATGTACTGAGCTTCTGTTATATTGACAGAACTCTCAGGTGATGAAGAAGTACAAAACAAATTTTGAAGTTGTGTCTCTCCTTCAGGAATTTACAATATATTGGGGAAGACAGACTTGTAAAGACATGACTAAAATACTAAGCTCAAAATAGAATAAATACAAATAATTGCTATACCAGTTAAATAAAGTAGGGAACAATTATTTTTAATATATGTTAAGGATTTAGAAATAATTTTATGGTTATGAAGCAAACTATGAAAATGAGCAGTGACATTTAATACTTATTCTCTATTTAGCTCTGGGGATTTGAAAACCACCTAAAGGCAGAATTGTTTCTGTGCTCAGAAATGCGGATATTGGCTTTTCCTTTCTCCCTTTCCATTTACCTAAACAAATTCTTTACAATCATAGCTTTTCTGCCCACATCCTTGCCTATGGGCATTTGTAATCCTAAAAAGGATGCGTATTTCTCAGTGTTCTATCAGAATTGGATAGTTTAGGATCTTCAACATTGAGATGTGGGTCTCAGCTCCCCAGAAAGGCTGAGGAAGTCTAGAGAACAGTTGAGTTGCTCTTTGCCATGGGTGATCATGAAAAATCTATGACATCAGAAAGAATGAGTATCAAAAAATTCTCTTCCTGCTATACCTTTCAGAGTAGGAATACTGTGATTCTGTGTAAGTGCTGGTTTAAACCTCTACTGTGGTCTACGAAACACTAGATAATGTGACTCTTGCCTGCCTTATTTTTAAGCTTTTTTTTTTTTTTTTTTTTTGAGAGAGAGGAACAAAGAGCATGTGAGTAGGGAAGGGGCAAAGAGAGAGGGAGAGAGAGAATCCCAAGCAGGCTCCATGCTTAGTGCAGAGCCCAACATGCGGCTCGATCTCACAAACCATTAGATCGTGACCTGAGCTGAAATCAAGAGGCAGAGGCTTAACTGACTAAGCCACCCAGGTGCCCCTCTTGCCTGCCTTTCAATGTGGTCTTATCCCCTTCTCCCCTTCATTCACTCTTCTCTGACTCCCCTGGCTTCTTTCTGTTTGTCCAAAACTGCCAGTTATTTCTTCCCTCTTTAGGGACTTTATATTGCCTGTTTTCAAATCCTCTAGATCTTTGGCCAGATGGCTCCTTCTCCTTGCTTAGGCTTCAGTTCAAATGCCACATTTTCAGAGTGGTCTTACCTCACCACCCAGCCTTTTGTGTCATTTGCTTTCAGGTACAAGTGAAAGAAAATGTGGTTCAAATCCACTTAAACAATAGGAAACTTTAGCTCACACAAGGAGAAATCCTGAGGTGGGGTGAGTTTCAGGTGGTTGGTTTAGCAGGTTCTTTCCTTTTCTTTACTCCAACTTCCACAGCATCATTTCCTTCCAAAGCTGGTTCCCTTTATGATTGTAAAATGGATCCGGGGAACATCTGGGCTATAGGCTCCTTGTTAATACCATTAGACTACTCATTGCTCATGACTGTTTCTTAAAGAAGAGAGAGGAAAAAAAAAAAAAAAAAAACTTTTGTCAAATGCCTGCAGCAAAATTGTTGTACTTTCATTGGTTGGAGCTGTGTCACATGATGATGCTTGAACCAATCATTAATAAAGGGGTTGGGATGTATTCATAATAATAAGAGTATGAGGTCCTTTCCTCAAACCACATCGCTGCTATTTGTCACGTGAAGATGGATTAAGTGCTAGCGATTCAGCCAAAATGTCTACCCTCCTCTCAAGCACAATCCCATTATCTTTTTAATTTTTTACACTCACAACAATTTGAAGTTATATATTTCTGTTATTTATATATTATCATTGTCTGTCTTCCTTGCCATAGTTGAAGGTTCATAAGAGGATGGCCCTTGTTGTATTCAATGATGTATCTTTACTTAGAAAAATAGAATAGTTGGTACACAATAAAAATTTGTTGAATCAGTGAACGACCTTGAGATCCTGCATCACTTTTTCTTTTTTTTTAAATTTTTTTTTAACATTTATTTATTTTTGAGACAGAGAGAGACAGAGCATGAATGGGGGAGGGGCAGAGAGAGAGGGAGACACAGAATGGGAAGCAGGCCTGCATCACTTTTTCTTAAAGAGTCCTTTGATTTCATGAGGATGAAAAAAATTGCCAATTTATTATATACTGACTTTTTCTTTCTATTACCCAGAGACACTTAGGTCTCAGAAGGTCCCAACTATTGGGTAAAGATTCTTAAGAAAGTGATGATCTTATCAATCTTGGGAATTTTTTAACTAAACCGGAGAATGAATACAATGAAAAGCAAATCAATTATTTGAGAAGAAATAATGAGGAAAGTACATGGGGAACAGGAACAGTACCAAGGCAAGATAAAATAGCATGAGGGTGGGCTCAGACGTGAAAGCAATCTGGTGTGGCTGGGGCTAGGATGTGTCAAGTGACAGGGTCAGGGGACAGGAAGGGAGGCAGTGAAATTGACTTTCTCCAGGTGTTTTTTCTCAGTTATTTCCCCCATTGTGATCACCTGGTCACTACCTTACTCACTTCACATTTGTGATTTGTTTTATACTAAGTTATCTTACAAATATTCCTATTTCTCTATACTTGACCCCTTAGGTATATTTTGCTTCTTTGCCTAGTTCAGAAACTCATTGATGGCAATGAATAGGTTTACTGTGTGTTAAAATGGAATTGAACCGACCTACGCTTCAGATAAGTTTCATAAAACCAACGACCTTGAGTGACTTTTTCACCACTGTTTCCTCAGTGCACATGGAAAGCACACATTAATATTGGTAGAATAACTGAATGAAAGAGGGAATGATTCAGAAAATCTGTTTTTTAAATCCGGCTTCCCCTTCACTCGTAAGATCTTGAAAGAGAGTCAGTGAATCCCTTTTAAGTCTTGATTTCCTTATCTGTCAAGTGGGTGTGTGGCTGCTGATGATAAAGCATTGCTGGGAGAGTTAAGTGAGATGGTGAAGGCACTTTGGGAAATTAAAATGTTACAAAAGTAACTGTGATACACAGTACCAGGCATTATTGTGAAGTCAGTAGCTGCAGTCCAGGTACAGAGATGGGACCAGGAAGAAGATAAAATTGTCAATTTGGCCTCCAAATGGGAAAACCTAATTCTTACATTTTTTGGCCTGTCTTGAAGATTTCAAGCTGTTAGTACATTGTTTTCTAAAAGTTGCACATTTCACTGTAAGAAATGGAGACAGATGATCAGCTCAATAAACAGCTATAGAAAGTCAAGCCCAAAGACGTCTAGAATTTCAAGATATTGTGGTAAGTAAATATTCTTGAGTTGGAATGGGCTTCTTGGTAAGCAGGAATCTCTGGGAATCATGGCCTAAGTCAGATGGCTCTTTTCTTCCTCCTCCTATTCTCTCCTGAGAAGGAACGAAGACATTTTCTTGCCTTGATATAGAAAAATGATTACTGCACCAGGGGTCAGGAAACAAATTATAGTACCAGCTCTCCACTAATAACTTATGAAACCTGATATTAACTTGCATATCAGTTTTTCCTCTCTAAAATGAAGGGATGGTGTGAGATAAACTCTGAGTTTCTTCTATTCTCTAAAATTTGATAATCCCTAAGCGTTCAGAGAAAATAGCAAATTTGAATCCCAGGCAACTTTTCATGACCACTCAGTTTCCTGAGTCCCTTATTCTACCAGTATTTGTCCCTTCTGCACGTATTATTACAGAATATTTTTCTTCTGATTTTGACAGGCTGACTTTAGGGAGTCATTTTGCTGGCTAATTGAGGTCACATCCTGTTATCCAGCTGGATGATAACAATAATAGCTACCACTTATATAACACTACATGTGAGGCAGTATTCTTTTTTTCTTTTTAAAGTTTATTTAATTACTTGGAAAGAGAGAGTGCAAGTGAGGGAGGAGCAGAGAAAGAGGGAGAGAGAATCCTAAGCAGGCTCCATGCTGTTAGCACAGAGCCTGACGTGGGGCTTGATCTCACAACCTGTGAGACCAGACCTGAGCCGAAATCAAGAGTCATATGCTTAACCATCTGAGCCACCCAGGCACCTCCCCTCCCCCTGCTTTGTTTTAAAGCGAGGCATTATTCTAAGCACTTTCATATATTAACTCATTCATTCCTCATATTAACTTTATAAGGTAGATGCTATTGTGATTTTTATGAGTAAACTGAGGCAAAGGTAGGTTATGTAATTTGTCCGAAGTCATACTACTATTCAGTACCAGAGTAGCAATTCAGATCCAGGCTGTTTTATATCTCCACATATGAGTGCTAAAGAAATAAAGTATACTGAATATGGAGGGTGGGAGGAAGCCTGGCAAGAGGAGGTCTACAGCTAAAAAGCACAGAGCTAGGCTTCCAGATCAACATGTCAGGTACACAGGACAGGTAAACTATCCTAACAAAGGACAGAGAGAAACCAGAAGTCTGAGTTATATCCCATAGGCCAGTTTGCCCCCCAGATTCTGTCTTTGGGATTGCCTGCCAAAAATGTGACTTTAAATATAAGACTAACAAAATGAAATCATTTCTTGGAGAACATTGCTGTGGTTCACTCTGGAATGCCAAGTTAAGAATAATCTGTCTTACATTTTCAAGCACATGTGTTGTAGTAATTTTATGGGGTAATGAGTTGGCTTCCATTAAAGATATTTTATTTTTACAGGGGCTGGGGCTGGAAAAACGTTATGTGGCAAGCAGTGAAATACCTTACGTTTTCAGATTGCTTTAGCTAATCACCTACAGGTGAATTTTCTAGGAACTCTGGTTTTAACCATTCGACTGCTATGCACTTCAGCAACTGAAAACTTTGGACCTAATGACACGGGACTCAGTAGTGAGCAAAGGAGGAGTTCAGGATATGAGGGAAGTGATCAGAGTATAATGGAAGAAATATGGGATTTTCGTCTCAACTTTAAAACTTTAAATGAGACTTACAGACCATTCATTGGATTCCGTAGAAAATAATTCAAAATGTGACAACAGCTAATAAATGGAGACAGACGGAATTTATAAAAGCTAGCGTAGCTTTCCACTTCCTAGTTTATCATGTGGCAGATGTTGCTAGTTATCTGCCCAATATCCATTGTCTCCTTCTTCCTTACTAACAGAAGCCAAATTTTGCAACTAAAACATTTTATTCCCCAGATTATCTCGCAACTGGAGGTGGTGGCCACAAGACGCTATTAGGTGATAGAGATAAGAGAGGATGATGGCCAGGCAAATCAGCAGCTATCTTGTAACTGTAAATGAGGCAAGAGAAATGAGAGGTACAGAAATTATGGTGGTATGGGAAAATAGAAACACTTAGATCCTTGATTCTGCGTGGAGTTGATGCAGCTACCCTAGGCTTCTTAGGCATAGCATTCTTGTTTTCTGAAAAAGAATTACATCTTTTTGATGGGTAAGCAGTTGCCTAATTCTGAGGCTGAAGGAAATACTCCTGCTGTGCTCTCCTCTTACCTACTCCCTTCCAGTGCCCCAACTTTTATTTATTAATTTTTATTTATCTTTAAAGTTTATTTATTTTGAGAGAGAGAGAGAGAGATAGGCAGAGAAAGAGAGAGAATCCCAAGCAGACTCCGTACGGCCAGTGCAAAGCCCAATGAGGAGCTGAAACCCACGAACTGTGAGATCATTACCTGAGCTGAAGTCAGACACTTAATTGACTGAGCCACCCAGGCATCCCATGGTGTCCCAACTTTTAGGACTGTCATGTTTGCACCTAGTCATTTGTGGTGGGCTGGGATTGGCAAGATAGGATTTTATGCCATTTCCTCCACCGTGACTATTGTTCTTGAATGGGGCCAACTATTCTTGGTGTTCTCTGAGAAATAAAAGTGTTTGACCCAAGATGAGATCAGTTGTAACACTACATTGAAGTTCAACATAACATACATATTAGTCGGTGGAGTAAAATAATCTTAATGAGCATTCTACCAGGAAGGGCAAGTGAACAGGAAAGAGGTTGGTGCCCAGTCTTGGTCCTCATAGTAGGGTACAGGAATGTCACCCAAGAGACACCAAGCCCTTCTGCTAGAGAAAAAGTGGCAAAAGGGTGGTGACAGCTGTCAGTGTTCTGGGACTGAAATGTAGCCCCACTGGGTAGAATTCCTCTGAGGCTAAAAAACAACAGGACGTGAGATCAGGTCAATAAGTGCTTCTAAGGAAATTTTAAAGAACTTTGAGGGGAAGAGTTCAAGAGTTACCAGAGAGTTAAATGGGTGCTGTTTGTGCAATTTATCTGATGTTTCAAAGAAGACACAAGTTTGAGGTTGAAAGTCTGCATGTGAAGGATGGCAGATTAGAAAGGTCTCTGATGTCATCATTACACTTAAACTAACTGGCCTGGGGCTTCTTTTTGTCGGAGCCACATAAATCCTTTACTTCTTAAAAGTGCCGTTTGGGGCGCCTGGGTGGCGCAGTCGGTTAAGCGTCCGACTTCAGCCAGGTCACGATCTCGCGGTCCGTGAGTTCGAGCCCCGCGTCAGGCTCCGGGCTGATGGCTCGGAGCCTGGAGCCTGTTTCCGATTCTGTGTCTCCCTCTCACTCTGCCCCTCCCCCGTTCATGCTCTGTCTCTCTCTGTCCCAAAAATAAATAAACATTGAAAAAAAAAAAAAAGTGCCGTTTGTTGGATTTCCTGTTATTTGCAGCTGAACTTTTTTTCACACTGACACAGCCCTTCTCTCTTCGCTGGGCAGGGTGCCCCACAGATATTTAATAAAGCAGAGAAAGATATCTGGGTGGAAGACAGACCCTGTAATAGAGGACTTTGACTGTGATTATCTAGGCCTCCATGATGTGTGCTTCATGCTTACGTTTGTTCGAGATTTTTTTTTTTTTTTTTTTGGTCCAGAAGTATTTAGGCTCATTATATTTGGATGAGTTCCATGAATATCCGTTTCTTTTTAATTTGACGTGGGTTGAAATCTTCCAAGGAAACATGGGCATTTTGATTTTCTAAAGACAGCTTGAGGAATGCAGAATGGAATGCAGAGAAGAAGGAAAATGAAGGAAAAAGAAAAAATATATGGGAGGTGAACCCCTAAAATGTGCCTGATATGGTATAAACCATTACGGCATCTTCTTTATTCCTCAGCACTGTTTTTCAGGCATGTTTTGTTGAAACTATTTTATAAAGTCAGAAATCTGAAACTCAAAGTGGGCAAAATACCTTACAAACAAGTGTAAAGCCAGATTTCTTCTCCAGATAATCTGACTGAGCATCCAGGTTTTCTGTGACCGTTGCCCAGGAAGGAGACAGCTCCTCTGGTAAACTGGACAGTTATCAAGCCTGCCTGTTGCTCAGAATGGAGACACCATCTCTATCTTCCAAGGCCGTACAAACATCCTTGAGAAGAAAACATGGAACCTGGGCAGGCTGCCTGTGCCTCTGCTTGCAAACAGTGCAAAAATAAGAAAGGCCCATGGAGAATGATCTGCCCAACATGTCTACCTTCGTGTTCCTCTTCCCTGCTCTCTCTGACACCCCTTGCCACAGTGCTACCCAAGCGTCCCTTTCTCTTGGGGGATTTCAGGGTTTTTAAGCTCTTTATTCTATCTTTTCGCCAAAAAAAAGTTTTAAAACCACATTTCAGGCAATAAAATATTTAGAATATATTCTAAGGGGTTCTCACAGGATCTTTTCAGGCACCAGAAGCATACACATTAATTCATTAGCTTATTTATTTATTTAATGTTTATCATATAACTACTATACTTAGCAGGTACTAAGTGCTTTCATTACAGAGAGGACAGCTTTTACTAAATAAACCAATTAGCCATTCAGATACCAGTGATAATAAAGAAGAAAATACTCACAAGTGTGAGTTTCATGGGGTGGGGGGTGAGGTTGGTGCTTTGACATGGATGTTTTCAGAAGGCCTCTGTAAAGAATGAAATTGGAGCTAAAAACTCAAGGTTAAGAGAGAGCCAGTCATGAAAAGAACTGGAAAAGGAATGTTTCATACAAAAGTATTAGCAACAGCAAAGACCTGAGGAACAAGTCCCAAAGCTCTTTGGTTGAGCCAGGTGGACCTACCAATGTACACGCAAGCAGGCAAATCTTGAAAATCTCATGTAGTTTGACCTATGTTAACAGGAAAGTAGTCAAGAATTTTTTGTGTTTCTGAGTATTCGTTTACTTAATTTCATTGAAAATAAGTTTAAAAGTTCTACATGTTACTAACTTTGAAATTAATTCACTGCATGAAAGTCTAAACACTGTGTGATTTTTTTGAGAGTTTCTTTATTAATCAATAGGTTAAAAGCTTCAAGAAAATTGCTGAACAATTTGCAAGAACCTTGAGAAACCATACACAAATATTAATGCCAATTTAGAGTGTAGATTAAAGAACCTATTAGACCCAAATGACTTAAATGAAACTCAACAAGGAGAATAATTTCAAATTAAAGGAAGAGAAAAAATAGGAAAAACAAAAGTACTGAACATCAACACATTTTTATCAGCACAGAGGAGTTTAACATAGAGAATATGAGTTTTAATGTGGGTTGTATGAGGCAAAATATTGGAAATAAATAAAATATTTTACTGATGATTGCTAAATTACGCTTAGAATATATACTTTACCTTTAGGGACAGTTATTTCACAATACCTTGTGTGTTAGTTAATTTTATGTGTTGACTTGACTGGGCCTCCAAGTGTCCACATACTTGGTCAAACAGTATTCTGGATGTGTCTGTGAGGGTGTTTCTGAGTGAGACTAACACTGAATCCATAGACCTAACACAAGTTTCCCTTACCAATATGGGTAGGACTGTTCCAATCCTTTGGAGGCCTGAATAGAACAAAAGGGAAGAGTAAGGGAAAATTCTCTCTCTTTACCTGTTTCCAAGGTGGGACATCAGCATTCTCATGCACTCAGATCAGACCTTACACCCCTGGCTCTCTTGATTCTCATGCCTTCATACTTGAACTGGAACTATGGTACTGACTTTCCTGGATTTCCAACTTGCAAATGGCAAGTCTTGTCAGCCTCCATAATTGTGTGATCCAATTCCTTATAATAAATCTGCATCACTGTGTGTACACACACACACACACACACACACACACACACAATCTCCTATTAGTTCTGCTTCTCTGGAGAACGCTAATACTTTGTGTTAGTGATTTAACATGTTAACTGTTATCAGGAATATTGGCATTAAAAATAATGGTGGAGTTTTCAAAGACACTTTTACAGTAGGAATAGCCTTTGTAAGGTAGCCCTTCAATTACAGAACCTAAAATAAAACTACTACCTTGAGTAATTAAGAGATCAGCTTGAATCTGAACCTTGGCTTCAGTACATAATTGCTGCCCTATGAGAAAGAAACTTAACCTAGCTTAGCTTAGTTTATTCATCTGTAAAATAGGAATAACAGTATCACAAAGAACCATCCATCTCAGGGAACTGTTACAGGGATTAGGCAGACCCATGTATGTGTTTTCTAACGTTAGTCTAACATGTGGTAATCATTAAATAAGTGTTAAAATTTATTATTACTGCTGTTATCATCTATATAAACTTAGCTCTGAATGACGTTATTCTAATAACTGCTAACGTGCTCAAAGATGAATAAGATTATAAAAAATGTGAGTTCAGGAGTAGGAGCTACTTGTGGAGAAGAAATAGCATTACCCTTTAGACAAAATGCAGAAGTTAAGAGATCTCACATTTCCACATCTAGTCAGCATCGACTGGAGCAGAAGACCCAGGGCTCCCACAGCAAATCATGATGGAAGTTGGGAACTCCTGGGCTACATCATTTAAGGAGGCTCCATTAGACTGAGTTCCAAGAGGACAGGGCTAAGATCATTTATTTCTCCATTCTCAGTGTTCACTGTGACACAGGCACTGGCCTGTACACTTTTCCCATTCTTGCTCAGGATAACCTGATGAGGTGCATATTCTTATTGCCCTTATTTTACAGATAAGGAAACTGAAGTGCACATGGAGTAAGACCCTTATTCAAAAACAAACACAGTAACGGGGAAACGAGGTCTGGGAACAAAGGCTACGTTATTGACTGCCAAGTGATACTGCTTCTCATTGTCTGTTGAGTGCATGTATACATGTGGTATAAAAGAGGCTTCAGAATGGAATCTTATTCTTTTGCAATTTTAACCTAATCATTTGTTCTGGAATGGAAAAGGAAAGAGATTATTGACATCATAAACACATTCTCAAAAGTTAACATCAAACTTTTATTTATCAAACACCTATGTGTTGGGGCACCTGGTGGCTCAGTCAGTTGAGCGTTGTTCTGACTCTTGATTTCTGCTTGGGTCATGATCCCAGGGGCATGGGATGGAGCCCCTAGTCAAGCTCTGTGCTGAGCATGGAGCCTGCTTGGGATTCTCTCTTCTTCTGCCCCTCCCCCCCATGTGAGCATGCACTCTCTCTGTCCCAAATAAATTTTTAAAAAATTAAAAAAAAAAACCCATGTGAGCATGCACTCTCTCTGTCTCAAATAAATTTTTAAAAAATTAAAAAAAAACCCATGTGAGCATGCACTCTCTCTGTCTCAAATAAATTTTTAAAAAATTAAAAAAAAACCACCTATGTTTCCCATATCAGTGATTCCTGAGCACCCAAGCTCCTATGAGAATTGATGAAAACTATAAGCACTCTGTATACAAAAATTCTGTTGCTGTTTTAGGGACTTCACAGTCAACCTGAGGGTGGTTCAAATATCTCAGTTTACGAACCCCCTGTGATACCTCAGAATAATCCTGATAAGCAGTTATTCCTACACCCTTCTTCCAATGAAGACATTAAGATTAGAGATTGAAAATAATTTGCGCAAGGTGACATCATTGATGAGAAGCAACACTGAGACTAAAATCCAGGTCAATCTGGGTCCAAGTTTGGTCTGTTTAAGTTATATCATACAGCTTAACATCTAGTGGGCTTTTTTTTCCCCTTTTTTAAATTTTCTCTATCATTTGGCATCTAATATTTTTCCTCTCAATTCAGAGAAATTAAAAAAGAAAAAGATCTGAGTTCTCTGGTTGTCCTGTGGCAATTAGAATTTGAACTTTGAAACCTGGAGTATAAAAATGAAATGATTAAAAATGTCTGTCTGCTAGGAGGTTTTGACTTTAGAAAATAATGCCTCATTAGTTGACACAGAAAGGCATTCTTACTGAATGCTTTACTTTGATTTTGCAAACTGGTCACGGGTGCTATGGTTTGATATGGCTCTGGGGTCACAGGGTTTACGGTCAGTTAATTTAGTTCAACGTTTGGCCTAAGACAGGAACTGACTTCAGATGCAAAAGTTTATACAAATTGTATGGAATTTTAAGCGACATAGTACAAATCAAAAAGTTCAATTAAGTTACTAGCATAAAGCTGGAAATGACTTTTGGCTTGGGAAGGGGGTCCAGGTCCAAAGGGATTGTGAAGACTCTGGGCTTTGAGAAAGCATCGTACTGACATTAACATTTCTACAGATGCTAGAAAAATTCTAATTGAAATGGCGATATCAATCCAAGAGCAAAGAACATCTCATTGTTTATTGTTTTTACCATAAAGGAAAAAGTCTAGAAGAAAAATTTATAAATGAATGCAGCCATCAACATGCAATTTAAAACCAATTGACATCTTACCTATAGTATGATTTCTATGTGGCCTTGGTCTTTAATAAAAATGAGAACTGTTTATTGTATTTCACTCCTAATTGACTGTTGGGGGAAAAATAATGCTTAACAATATTCTTTTAAAGTTTTTAAAGAAATTAACTTTGTGGTCTTGAATCAAAACCAAACAGTGCTGAGAAAGGATTCCAAATAAAGAATGCTTCCATATTAGAAAGTCACCTCTAACTATGTTTGACTTCTGAGAACTAAGGTCTTATGATCAATAGCTCATTTTGACGTTCTTTTAATGACCAGAAATACTTGTAAAATAAAATTAATATTTTCATAAAGGAATATGACAGATGAGGGAGGAGAAAGTGTTAGGATTCATGGGTCAACTCTATCATGAATCACTACACTACTTCTTTTCTTAAATGTTTTGCCCCATAGCTTTGCTAGGCCAAAATTCACTCAAATGTAAGTATTGCCAGTACATTTACAGAGTTCTACAACCATCACCAGCATCCAGTTTTTGAACATTTCTATTATTCCCAAAAGTTCTCTTGTGCACCTTTGCAGTTCAATCCCCAATTCCACTCCCAACCTCAGACAACCATTGATTTATTTTTGCCGCTATAGATTTGTCTTTTCTGGATATTTTATGTAAATGCAATCACACAAAGTGTTGTTTTTCTGTGTCTGACTGCTTTAACTTAGCATGATGTATTTGATGTTCCTCCATGTTGTGGTGGGATCAATAGTGTGCTCCTTTTCCATCGCTAAGTATTATTTCATTGGATGGATAGATTACATTTTGTTTTTCCACTCACCAGTTCATGAACATTAAAACTGCATCATGTTTGTGGCCCTTGTGAGTGACACTACTATGAATATTCACATACAAGTCTTTGTGTAAGCATATATTTTCATTTAATTTGGGGACATAAATAGGGGTGGGATTGTTAGATTGTGTGGTAAATGTTATAGACTGAATTGTGTTCCTTTCAAATTTATATGTGACTCTACTTGGAGATAGAGCCTTTCAAAAATAATTCAGGTTCAATGAGATGACAAGGATGGAGCCCTAATCCAATATGACTGGTGTCCTTATAAGAAGAGGAAGAGACCTCAGGGACGCTCATGCATAGAGGAAAGGCCTTGTGAAGACACAATGAGAAGGCAGCCATTTGCACATCAAGGAGAGAGGCCTCAGGAGAAACCAGACCTGCCAACACCTTTATCTTGGACTTCCAGCCTCCAGAGCTGTGAGAAAATACATTTCTGTTGTTTAAGCTTCCTAATCTGTGGTATTTTTTTTAATGGAGGCCCTAGAAAACTATTTCAGTAAGTTTAACTTTTTAGTAAACAGTCAAACTGTTTTCTGTACCAACTGTACCCTTTTTACATTCCCACCAGTAATATATGGGAGTTCCATTTTCTCTCCATTCTGCCCAACACCTGATGCTGTTTGCCTTTTTGATTTTTAGCATTCTGATGGGCATAAAGTGGTATGGTGTGGTAGTTTTAATTTATGTTTCCCTGATGACTGGTTATATGGAGCATTTATATGCATGCTTATTAGCCATTTACCATCTTTATTTTCTTTCGTAAGTATCTATTCCTGTCTTTGACCATTTTAAATTGGGTTATGTTTCGTATTGAGTTGAAAGAGTTCTTTATATAGTACAGACAAAAGTCCTTTATCAATATATGATTTACAAATATCTGTGTTCAGCAGATGGCTTGTCTTTTCCTTTTTTAATGATACATTCTGAAGCATAAAATGATAAATTTTAATTAAGCCCAATACATTCACTTTTAATGGATTTTGCTATTGTTTTCCTACCTAAGTATCTTTTGCCTAACCCACAATTTTCTCCTATGTTTTCCTCTAGAAGCTGTATACTTTAGCTCTTACATTTAGGTCTGTGATCCATTTTGAGGTAAGTTTTGTGTATTCTATGAGATAAGGTTATAGATACATCTTATTTCATATAAATACCCAAGTGTCCTAGCAGAATATCCTCCATTGAATTGCCTTGGCACTTTTGTTAAACATTAATTTATCATAAATATATTATATATTAATTTTTATATTTTCAATTCTGTTGCATTGATCTAGATTGCTTACCCTTATGTCTAAATTACACTCTCTTAATTAATGCACCTTTATAGTATGTTTGAAATGGAGTAGAGTCCTCCAAATTTATTCATTTTTTGAAAAAAAATTGTTTTGGTTTTTCAGGACCATTTGCATTCCCATATAAATTTTAGGGCCAGTTTGTCAATTCTCACAAAACTCCTGCTAAGATTTTGATTGGAATTATTTTGAATCTATAAATCAATTAAGGGAATTTTTCTTGGCAATATTGAGTCTTTCAATATACAAACATGGAATAGCTTTTATTTAGACCTATATTTATTTATTTAGATTTATTTAGATAATTTAGAGTTTAATTTCTTTCAGCAATGTTTGTAACTTCCAGCATGTCTTATACTTCCTTTGTCAACTTCATTGCTAAATATTTTGTTATTTTGATGTTACTGTAAATGAAATTGTTTCCTAATTTCATTTTCAGATTATTCATTGTCAGTATGTTGAAATAGAGACAGTACATGTATATTGATCTTAAATTCTGAAAACTTGCTGAACTAACTTATAAGTTCTTGTACTTTAAAGAAATTCCCTTAATATTTTCTATATAGAGAATAATGTCATCTGTATTAAGACAGTTATACTTTTTATCCTCCAGTCTGGATGACTTTAATTTCTTCTTCCTTTCTTTTTCCTTTTCTTCCTTTCTCTCCTTCCTTTCCTCCCTTCCTCCCTGCTCCCCCCCCCTTTGTTTTTAATTTCCTTTCCTCTTTTCCTTCCCTGTCTCTCCTTTCTTTCCTCCCTTTCCTCCCCCATTGTTGGCAATGGCTAAGATGCCTATTACAATGCTGAATAGGATTGGCAAGAGCAGATTTCTTGCTTTTTATCTTGTTTTAAAAGGAAAGTATTTGTGGGGTGCCTGGGTAGCTCAGTTGGTTAAGCATCTGACTTCAGGTTTTGATCTCATGGATTGTGAGTTCAAGCTCCACTGTCAGGCTCTGTGCTGACAGCTTGGAGCCTGCTTTGGATTTTGTGTCTCCCTCTCTCTGCCCCTCCACCTCCCCTGCTCACACTCTGTCTCTCAAAAAATAAACATTTAAAAAAATTTTTTAAAAAGAAAGCATTGGGTCTAAATGTGTGTGTATTCTGTTTTTGATTCTATCTTTTATTGCATTCATGTTTTTATCAATCCAGTCCCAATGCCACACACTTTTAAAGTTTGAATTACTCTAGTTTTATAAGTAATAGTCTGATAGAGTGATTCTCACTGCCTTCTTGCCTGAATATTGGACTTGACTTTTCCAGGTTCATTACTTTTTGTGTAAATATGTGATCAATTTTTCAAAAACTTCATTGGAATTTGACTGAAATAGCATTGAACTCATAGATTGATTTAGGAAAAAGATACACATTTAGAAAATTGAACCACTACATCCATGTGTATGGTATGTCTCTTTACATAGTTTGATCTTATGTTTTGCTTTTATTTTTTTATTTAGTGAGAGAGAGAGAGAGAGAGAGAGAGAGAAAGCATGCAAGCAGGGGAGGGGCAGAAAGAATTCCAAGCAGGCTCTCCATGATGTCAGTGTGTAGCCCAATGCGGGGCTCCATCTCACAACTGTGAGATCATGACCTAAACCAAAATCAAGAGTTGGACACTTAACTGGCTGAGCCACCCAGGCACCCTTTATGTTTTGTTTTTAAATAAAACTTTATGGGGTACCTGTATGTCTTGGTCAATTGAGCTTCTGACTCTTGGTATCTGCTCAGGTTGTGATCTTCAGTTACAAAGGCTGCAGCCAGCTTGAGATTTTCTCTCTACCTCTTTCTCTCTGCCCCTCCCCCCCACTTGTTCTCTTTCCCTCTCTCTCTCTCTCTCACACACACACACACACACACAAAATAAATAAATTTTAAAGCAAACAAACAAATAAATAAAAACGTTATAATAACCTCAACTAACCTTATATTATATTGATAGACAATTCTTAAGTAACTTATAGTTTTGAAGCTGTTAGGAATGAATGTCTACCTATCATTTACTTATAGCTCATTAGCTGTTGGTAGTTTATGAAAAAGCTACTTATTTTTTTGTGTTAATTTATTGGCCAGCCACCTTGATGATTTCCCTCTCTCTCTCTCTCTCTTTCTCTCTCTCTCTTTTTAAGTAGGCTTCATGCCCAGTGCAGAGCCCAATGTGGGGTTTGAACTCACAACTCTGAGATCAAGACCTGACTTGAGATCAAGAATTGGATGCTCAACTCACTGAGCCACCCAGGTGCCCCTGATGACTTCTTCTCTTATTGATTTCTTTTCTTATTTCTAGGAGAATTCGAATTTTCTTTCAGAATTTTTTCATATAAAGCATCATCTTACCTGTAATAACTATTCCTTTTATTTCTCCTTCTCTAATTGTTTTACCTCCTATTTTTACTTCTTTTTTCTTATGGCACTAGATAGAATTAACATCATAATTTTAGAAGAAATAGCAAAACAGCTATCATTTTGGTTACTGGCTCTAAAGGGACTTTGAAAGTTTCCTCGTTAATAAGGATGTATTTTTATGCATAGCTATTTACTCACTAGGATTAAGCATAATCTTACAAATAAAATTGGTTTATACTTTTTTCTCACACTTTTTAGATTTAGGATCAAGTGTATGCAAGTTTATAAAGTGATTCAAATTTTCTTTGTCTTGTTTTGCTTCAGTTTTATTCTTTGTAACAGTACAAAATATGAAGTAGCAACCGCCAGTTATTTGAAAGTTTTCTAAAACTAACCCCTGTAACCATCTGGGCTTAGTAACTTTTTTGTGAGTGGCTTTCTGATTGCTGATTTAGTTGCTTTACTAATTTAGAAATCCATTTGAATTTGCCATTTCTTTCTGGGGTGAATTTTGATAAGAATTTTCTTAAAACGCCCTTCAATTTTCAAATAATTTCTTTTAAATTATATTTTATCAATAGTTCTTTGTAGTTCATATCATTGCTTTTATGTGCCTTTCCACTCATTCTTGTTCTACGTCTACTAGGATTACAACTACCACCATGGCCACCTCCGCTGCCACTAGTCTGCCAAAGATTTATCTACTTTATTAAGTCTTTTCAAAGAAATAGATTTTGAATTTATTGAAATCTTTTATACCCTTAATAATTTTTTGTTGGATTGATTTAGCAATTGATGTTGACCGAGGCATCTTAATCTTTCATCTTATTGGGCATATTTTTCCATCGTCCCCTGACTATTTGCCGCTGAAAAATCGAATTATTACTCCTTTTAAGATAATCTGGTATTTCTCTTTGGCTGCTTTCTAAGATGTTCTCTTTGAATTCAGGGTCCTGCACTCTTATGACAATATGTCTATGTGGGGACTTATTTGTATTTGCTCTAGTTCTGTCCTGATATGATTTGTAAATGTATGGATTCTGTTTCTCATCAATTATGAAACAATCTCAATCATTATCTTTTTGACTATTAATTATCTCCAATGCCTTTTATTCACTTATTCAAGGACCTATACGAGATACATATTGAACCATCACACTTTCTCCTAAATTTCTCTTAACCAAAATTTTTGTTTCTGGTGGGCGGCTTTCTTTCCCACTCCCTTACCTTTTTTCTTGACTGGGACATTTTCAGTCCCACATACATGAAGGAAGCTACTGTAATCATGTCCTTGCTTTACAGATGGTCCCTAGTTCTAGCCTGCAGCCACCATTCTTATGCTCTTGGGTCAGGTATAAACCCTAGACCCTAGATTATAGGAACTGTTTCAGGGTTTTCTCTTTTGCAGGATGTTATAGGCTAAAGCAGTTGCTTATCTTTGTCAGTACGAGTTTCTGTATTTTTTTCCTGAAATCTGAGATTTCCATGATGTCTTCTGAGTTCAGCTATTTATTTATTTACTTCTTTTTATTACATTTTATCCAGCATGACCATGTCTTTTTGAGGAGGAGAAGAGTCTGTATTGATCAGTTGCCAAATCACAAGTGTCCTCTTACCTATTTTTATATATTTAATTTTGTGCAAAAGTAGCTGCAATCGCAAGGGGCTTTCCCTGGAAAAATCAGTGACAACTCAATGGCTAGTGTCATTACAATCAGCTCATCTCACACTAAATCCACACTCTGCAACCATTTGCCATTTAGAGCCATATTACCAAGGAATCTCCTTCTTTAAAAATTAAAGAAATAACAATTCCTTTAGGGACAAGCCAGGATTTTTTTTTCAAACAAATGGAGAGTCTAAATTGGATTTAAATCAGCTCAAGGAATGTGGCAGAAATAATTGCTGCTTTTTGGAAACCATTATTGTATTGATGTCTTCTTAGGCAATTTCTTCAGCTCCCACTGAATTTTAGTCATTTGCTCCCAGGTCTCTGAGTGCTGCTAATAAGAAGGGGAAAAGTAAAGAGTGAATATAAGAAGGAAACTCAAGTCATAAATATGCCAACTGCATATAAGCACTATTAATTATAGGCACTTGTGAATGACAGAAAATTAAAATACCCTTCTACAAGTGGCTTGAGTTTTAAACCTCCACTTGCTCTCTTATTAAAATACTTCACTGTGTACTTTGGCAAGAGTTGCATGACATTACTCTGAAGGTACCTAGAGTTAGAACACCAGACTCGGGAGTCCAACCCTCCCACTTCTTATATACTGTGTTCTGTTGGGAGACTGCCATTTCTCTTATTGTCTTTATTGAGACCAAATGGCAGGAGAGAGTTAAACTGAAATTTTCTTAAGCTTTTATGTTTTGTTGGAAATGGTCATTATGGATTTATATTATACTACACTTTTGCCTAAATACATACAAAATAAATGATTTATTTAACTTGAGTCAAGCTTTAGGCAGGTAATCCTCATTGTGTAAGACTTCTTGAGAGTGAGAGAATTATGCATGGTGGGGCTGAAGGAATATGTGGTGTAGTCAGAAGGACAGGAGCTTTGTCATTCATTGCTGGATGACCTTTGTTTGGCACGTTATAGAATACCAGCTTCCTCACTTGGAGAACAGACACAGTCTTCCTCACAGGATTGTAGTAAGAATTTAAGAATAAGAGATGTGCAGCACTGAGCCCAGCCTTAGGTGCTCAATAAATGTCAACTTCCTTTCTTGCCTTTCTAAAATTTTGGATTAAGTGTTCCAGTTCGAAGGCAAAGATTTTTAGATGGAATTTAAGAACTAGCCATTATAGTCTGTTTACAAGAAAAATATTGGAAACATAAGGTTTCAAGAAGGTTGAAAGTAAAAGAATAAAAAATATATGCCATGGAAATAGAAAATTGGTGGAATTTTTATGAGACAAGTAGGCTTTCAGATAGAAAACATTGCATTAAAGTGAGTCACTTCATGATAAAATGTTCAAATTGCTAGAAGGGACAATAATTCTAAAATTGCAGTTCCTGTAAGCATTTACAAATTTGTAACCTGTGTGATTTCTTATCTCATTCTAATATAAACTTATTTTTGTACCTGAAAATGTTTGAATTAATTCATAAAATTTGCATCTATAAATCTGAAAAGAACCTTGGAAGTATTCTTTTCTAACACTTGCTACTGTCTGGAGGCTAGGAGATAAGGAGTAGGTCAAGTTCAGACAGAAACTATGTCATAGACCCACTTCTGATTCCATGTTAAATATGTCACCAAAGCTAATGGCTATGTAGTTTTTTTTAATTGTTTAATATAAAGAAAACTTGTGTTACCTCTGTGACATCAGAGGATTGTCTTTTTCTGTGGGATTTAAAATAGTATCATTTGCCCTTTATGTTACTGCTGGTCTCTTGTCTACACTTCCCCCATCTCTGTGATATGCTTTGTTGTGCTGCTTGCTACCTCAGAGATTTGCCTCCAATCCCTTACCTCAGCTCAGGTACAAAGGATTCTGTGAAAGTTCAACCCCTCCCCGACACACAGGCGATACACAACCTTCTGCTGTAGGGAAACATCCAGAATGATAGACTCCAAGGGATAGATAAAATAAGAAAATAAAAAACAAAAAGGGAGAAGGGTCTGTAAAAGGTCAGACTTCCACAGACTCTTGAGGAGAAAATGCCTTTCCTTTTCCATGGGGACATGAGTGAGCTTTTTATCTAAACCAAGCTCAGAGATGCAATAGCTGGAAAATGAAGAGCATTAATAATGTCTTCTTTTAGAGGTGCGACTATAAAATTAAAGAATGAGTCATATTCTACTGTTTAGTCTATGAAACTAAGAACTGGTTTTTCCTTTGTTTCTTTTTCTCTTCCCGTCCTCAAAGGAACACACAGATGATTTAAACAGACTTGAGTTACAACATACCTAAAATAATAAAGCAATTGAGGGGGAAAAATCAGCTGAAGGTGTAAACCCCCTCCAGGCTAAATGGCTACGGCATATTTCATCCCCGCAGTCTAAATCAATGCTAAGCAAAGCACAGAAATGTTTACCTTTGTCTGATCTCTAATTCCCTAAATTTATGTGGAATCATGCACAGATGCGCTGGAAACCAGCCTGGAAAAGCCTGGCATTTTAATTGATCCCAGAGCTTCTTGCCTCATGGCTCCTGCTGTGATGAAGTCTCCTACTTGCTCCAAAGATTCTCCGCCCGGTTGCCTAGCCACCGGCAGCTGGCCAATCAAGGTGTCCACAGGCAGCCGAGGAAGTAACCAATCAATTTTTTAATTTCCTTCTGTAAACGCGAGTGAATCAGGATGGATCTGAAATCTCATTAGTCAAATGTAAGACATGTAGAGTGCATTTTAACATATGTATTAGTTGAGTACATTTGGCATTTAGTCATAAATTCTGATGAATATTTGAAAGTCTATTTCAGAGAAGTTTGAACCTTGAATTACTTATTTTTTTAATGTTTGCTTATTTATTTTGAGACAGAGAGAGAAAGAGCATGCGTGCTCACACAGGGTAGGGGCAGAGAGAGGGAGAGGGAGAATCTGAAGTACATTCTGTGCTGTTAGCACAGAGCCCAACTGGGGGCTCAATCCCATGAACCGTGAGATCATGACCTGAGCTGAAATCTGGAGTCGGTACTGACTGAGCCATCCAGGCACTCCTAACTTATTTTTTAAAATCAGTTTTATATTCTTACTCGCCCAGTCTATATAGAAAGTTTCAATAGACTTTTCTCTTCCTAATTAACACCTGCCACTTTGATAACCAGTTTCTCTCATCAAAATTTCCTTCTAGAGACAATGGCATCTTTTATTTCCAAATCTTCCGAATTCACTATGTTACAGCCATAGTTAATTAACTATTTGCCTTCATTCCCCAATGCACCCAGTCATATGTTTTTGCTTTTGATTCCCCCTCCCTCCTTATTCTGACCCTATGTCTCCATTCTCATGACCAATAGTCTGGTCTACGGCCCAGATTTCTTCACATTTGGACTCAGAATCTGCCCTTGGCTCTAGTTCTTTCAGTGCATTCTATAAGCCATCCTCAGCTGTCATCACTTCAATCTTCTTCTGGAAAACCTTTACTGAAATGCAGGCGGACATGAGTTGAAGTCAGCGCTTAATGATTGGCGTATTGTGGTAAATTGTTTTGGATCTCTGTGCCTGTTTCCTCATCTATGAATATGGAGAAAATTAAAGGAGATAATGTCTAAGCTTAATCTGGCTCATATTACGTATGTATTTATTATATAATTATATATATATATATATATATATCTTCTATTTAATTTTCACTGCTATTATTTAATGGCTCCTATTTTGTTAACAGTTTCCTTATATTTTCAAGGTCCTTCATAATCTGGCCTCCATCCCATCCATCTGTCCACCCTTATTTCCAATATTATTTTTCCCACACCCCCTTTGCTCACTACCATGTGCCCATCATTCTAATCAGTCTCCTGGCTGAACTTCACATTCCCCATATTACACTCATTCGGGCCATCCCCTGTGTACTTCAGATCTCAAACCCAAGCACCACTTCCAAGCGAAAGGTTCCTTTATTATATGCTTTCAAAAGGTCTTTGACTTTTGAAGACTTCAGTCTTCAGACTGAAAGTCTTCAGGAGACTTTTCTCAGTTTGTAATTATATATTACCAGTACAGCTATTTAATTAATATTTGCCTCTGCTACTATTCAGATTTCTGTGAAAACAGAAACAGTGTAAATTTGCATTTACCACTCTATTCCTATTGTCTAATATGGTAACTGTGCTATAAATATATGTATGAGAATGTTGTTGAATTCTTATTAACTGAAATGGCCTCTCTTCTTTTTTTTCCCTTCAGATCTCAAAAATCTTATCTTTTTAAACCCTATATGAATTCCAATAGAGAGGATCAATAGTCAAATAAACATTAATTGTGAACATTTTGTGTGCCTTATATTATCATGGGCAATGTAGTGGGATCATTTTCCCAGACTTCATGAGGAAATCCAATATGGTAGAATGGGAGGTGACTAAAAGGAAGGAGTAGAATGAGGCTGTGTAATCTAGTAGAAAAAGAGCAAGAGACTGAGAAATAAGAATCCTGATAGTTAATAAATGATCCTAGATAAATATGAGTAACTCATTTCTCTATGCCTTATTCCTTGTCTGTAATATAAACACGTTGGACCAGTATTCTTTAAAACGTTTTCCAACTTTGTGGATCGAACCAAAACACATGATGGTATTGAGAAATCACCTGTTTTCTTTTTCTTGTAATTCCTTTTAGTCCGAGTTTATATAGATGAATACATGTATTTAATGATCTGTACTTACAATCTTATATTATGATTTTCTCTTGAATAGAGTAACAAACGTTTCTCCTGGTGCTACAATAGACTCTACAACATTTATTTTTGTTTTTTTAATCATTCAATTAATATATATCGAAGAAGTGTTTTGTGATAGGCACTGTGTGAGGTACTGGAGGTAAAATGCAGAATGGGAGAGATGTGGTGTTAGTCCTTAGGGAGCTGTTGGTATGGGCTGCATCTAAAACAGGACTCACCCTGTTTTAGGGTTGTGATTTTACACATGTCAACATGTGATAATTCGTGTTTCTATTGATCTTTTTTGTTAATTACATGCCTGTAATGCTTTCCCGTCAAAATTATGAATTTCTTAGAAGCTATATTGGCGTGTGTGTTCTTAAACCACAGAATTTTCATGTCAAATTTAGATTAAATATTTTATGTGGTTACCATAAAGGCACATAAGAATTTCCTGACAATGTATCCCATATATGTTTAGAAAATTTTGTCCTTACTCGTAACTGTATGCCATGACTAATATATGTGGAAATGCTTCTTATGAACCAGCACTTACCATGGATTATTTTATCTAATCCTCACAACTAATTTATGTGATGAATACTATTAGTAAGTCCACTTAATGGATGGGAAAACTGAGGCCTACAGTAATTAAAACACTCACCTGAAATCACACAGATAGCACATGGTGTATGTGGGATTCCAAGCCAGATTCTGACCACTATGTAATACTAAGCCTTTTGCGTACTATGCTTTTTCATATACTCCTGTTTCTCTCATATCACTGAGCAAAATACAATTACTCTTATAACATAATAAGTGCCCCAAAAATTCTTATTGAATTATATTTTTAGTATAATCACAAAAGTTTATTTTGTAACCACATATATCTTTGTGTTTTTTCTGATAAGCTGTGTCAGATTCCACGGAATGGTATGTAGGAGAGAAAGGAGACAAAACATATTTCACGCTAACTCGTGAGTTGCAATTATTTTAAATATTGGGAAAATTTTTCAAAGACATCTACTTTCCAAGCACCAGTCTTTAGTACTTTGGCTGCGTGATATTATATAAGCTTCAAAACAACCCTATGGGGTAGGTGCTATAATCATTCCGTTCTTAAGGATAGGGAAATTAAAGCTTTATATTAAGATACTTGCCTAAATTATTTAGTCTGTATTATAATACATATTGCTTTAAAAATACTGATTTGCCGGGGTGCCTGGGTGGCTCAGTCAGTTAAGAGTCTGACTCTTGATTTCTGTTCAGGTCATGACCTCCCAGTTTGTGGGTTTGAGCCCCGCATCAGGCTCTGCACTGGCAGCATAGAGCCTGTTTGGGATTCTCTCTCTCTCTCTCTCTCTCTCTCTCTCTCTCTCTCTCTCTTTGTCTCTGCCCCTCCTTCTCTCTTTCTCAAATAAATAAATGAACTTTAAAAAATGCCAATTTGCCTCTACCCATATTAGAATAAATAGTAAGACACCTTTCTTTCTTTTCTTCTCATTCCCTTTCTCTCTGCTTCCTTACCAAATTTGTAATCTCCAGCACTTATGGTTTATTGGTGTTCTATTATTATTCCTTGGTGCAAGGAATAATAGTAAGAGCAAGAAGAATTAACATTCATTCAACATTTACTATGTGTCAGGCACGGTTCTAAGTGTTTTATTTGTATTAATTTAATTCTTATAATATCCCTTTAAGGTACTACTATGATTAGTAGTATATTATCAACTAAATGAGATAATGTATTACATGTCTTAAACACATCTGGTGTAGTTTAGAGGTTCAATTAATATTAGCTAATATTATGATAAATATTATAATCATTATTTAAACTTGCATTTGGGACACACATAGTATTAAGCTTGTTACTGTACCTCGACACCGTGAGCACTTCCTATGTATGTGTACTTATGTGTGTGTAGTATGTCTGTCTATCTGTACTTGGTAAATAATCATAAGGTTTAGACCAAGAGGGAAATGTAATACCTAGCATTCCAACAGAGTAATTTATTTTCCCCTCACCTCTGGTTGAATTTTCTTAGTGAATTCAATAGGTTTGAAGACATTTATTTATTTGATAGCTTTAGTTTTTAGAAAATCTTGCTTCATATTGAGTTAAAATCAGCTTTCCTAGAGAGGCAGGTGAGTGTAGGGGAAAAAAATGGTGCACCCTTAGATATCGAAATCAGCTAGGTTTTGGGGGGCACCTGGGTGGCTCAGTTGGTTAAGCATCTGACTTCGACTCAGGTCACGATCTCGCGGTCCGTGAGTTCGAGCCCCACATCGGACTCTGGGCTGACGGCTCGGAGCCTGGAGCCTGCTTCCGATTCTGTGTCTCCCTCTCTCTCTGCCCCTCCCTCCGTTCATGCTCTGTCTCTGTCTCAAAAATAAATAAACGTTAAAAAAATTTTTTTTTAAAAAGAAATCAACTAGGTTTGTCCTTAAAATCTGACTCTATCACTTACTAGCTGTGGATCTACCTAAAGTTTTCAGTGTCTCAGTACCTCATTTTCTTTCTCTGTAAACAGGGCATCATAATCCTTAGTGCAGAGGGTTACTGTGATGTTTGAGGTATGTTTACATTGTTTTGAAGTGCACTCACAGAGTGCTTTGTATTCATTCATTCTGCCCCTGTTCTTTTCACATCTGGCAGGCAGTGCCCTCTCTTCTGAGCCACGTTAGGCTAGCAGGAGGCATCGTAGTTCAAATAGATGGAGAACAGGGGCTAAGGTGCTTGCCAGGGAAATGTGTGCTGCCTTCATTAGCTTCTATTAGATCCAGCTTGCCCTGTTGCTCATAAGCTGGCCTTTCACAATATCAAAGAGCAGAAACCCTCACAGAACTACTGACCTTACCTTCAAATGGCTACAGGGGTTTACTCAGTCACAAATCAAATCTGGAAATAAGTTCCCTAGAGAATTCAGTTATTAAGCTGTGCAATAGCAATAGTCACCAGGGTAAAGGGAGCATGGGCGAAAGCTATTCATGACTGTGGAGCAGGAGACTGAACAGCTCACAATGTCTGAGATGGCCTGGAGGAGGGTAGTGGGTACTGACTTTATGAAAAAATCAGCCCTCTCCATGCCACAATGTAAAAAATACTTCCAGAAAAAAATATGGTCTAATGATACAAATAATACTTCAATACGTATTTTGTGGCCAACTAAATGCATCCATGATTGAATGAGTTAATGAGTGACTAGCGAGTGCATAAGAGTGATTCAAAGGTACAATTCATCATCTGTCCTTCAAAGTGTCCATGCATTTATTTATCCGACATTAGATGCCAGGCATTATGGTGGATTTTAGGGATCGAATGTTAACATGATGTAACGGCTATCAAATAATTCTTAATCAAGTAGGAAAAGATGGGAATATATAATCATGAAGAAACATAGTTAAGGTAGTAACATCATAGTGGGAACTATATTGGAGAAAAAATGTTATTTGTGCTGGAGGGTCAGGAATAGAAATGAAAGTCACATTGAAGAAGACATTTCAGTTGGGACCTAAGGAATAAGTAGGAATTTCCCAGGTGAGTAAAGGAGGGTGAGAAGTGCATTCCAGGGAGAAGGAATAGCATTTACATATATATGCACTTTGGGGAATGAACAAATAATCTAGGGTAATCAGTTCATTGAGAAAAAGCTGTAGGATGTGAAGCTTAAAAGAAAGGCTGAACTATGACTTGGATGGACTCCAGTTTGAGAAGGGAATTTCACGTGGTAGATAACTGCAACATTTGTCCATGCCTTCTAGCTTTGGTTCACTTTCCACCCAAGTTCATCCTTTGGATATGCCGCATCCACTGGTCACTCTGCCTATGGTGTCCTGCAATACTTACAGCTTTGCCCCCTCAGACCTGGAAACGTGCTGTCCTGATTAGGAGTCTTTGAATTCCTCATAAAGCTGTAAAACCCTTGAGGTGGCCAAATAACATTACTGTTATGACTTTGTTAAATTACTATTTATTACCATTTATTTATTGCCATTACCACTTAATAAATGGTGAGCCATGGTTGAAGAAAAGAACACAAGAGAAATTGAAATAGAGAAGCTTACTACTCACAAGTTCTGGATCGAGTATGGGACATGCCTGGAGGGGTCACATGGGGAGTCAGAGCAGAGTGCAGGCAGAGAAAGAGCCAGGATCTGGGGCATCTACCTTTATTAGGGTTTGTGAGTGGAGTGCTTTGGGGTTCCTAGGCTAAAACTGGATTGGTCAGTTCAAACCAAAGAGAGGAGGGTTTGGGAAGCTCCACGGTGCTCTTAACTAAGGCACACAAAGGGAAGGCCCTTTGAGCTGGGGAGACTTACAAGAGTTGTTGGAGGAGTTGTTTCAGGAACACTTGCATTTGCATGTGACTCTGCAGGCTGCTTTCAAGGGCATGCACTTGCATGAGGGGCTAGTGTCAGTTTAAGGTTGGCCAAACTAAATGGACAGCCAGCAGTAATACCATGGAATAGTTTAGCTAACCTCTTGACAGTTACATTCTCCTGGTCATAACGTCTCTTTGTCTTATACCTTTTCTTTAAATTTTCCTTTAAGATTTCCTTAAAGTTTCCTTCTTTAACCTTTGCTTACCCAGTTTGAGAAGGCATCATTCATTTATTCATTCATTCATGTATTTATTAATTCAATAGGGATTTAGCAAATACCTGTGAAGAACCAGGCACTCTAGTAATCCCTGGACATCATCACATCTCCATCATGCCCTTCATATTTGCCTTATTCTTTTCCAGATAACTCTTAATCATTTTGGTGTTTCTGGGATACAAAAAAAAGATTCCTCATGCATACTTGCCCTCTGAGCTGTTTATCTTTATTGGAAAAATTGACAAACTCTCAATCCCAGGATTTACCTGCCAGATCCCTTTAGCAAAGAAGCTTACCATAGGAAAAAAAACTCACTTTTAAGACTGCAAGAGCCAGCTGGACTTTCAGAATCCATTGTTGAGGGGGTACTGTTGATTCATTAGAGAATACGAAAACAACCCAAAATATTTAGTGTTTCGTTGTGCATAGGCCACTTTCCAAGAAATCCCAATTCTCTGCTCACTCCAAACTGTAATTATGTGCATCTCCTTTTGGATTACAGGTTTTTTTATTAAGAAATGTATTTTGAATATCTAGCATTATCTTTCCATGAAAATGAAATTTGATGGTGGAAAATAAGGTAAAATTTTAAATGGCTAAAAAAAAAGTCCAAACATTCCAATGAACATTGACTAATTCGAGAGCATTACAAAATGTGAGTTTTTTACTGTGCAGAATAATTTTGAAAAACAAAATGGCTACTAGTATGTAAAAATCTTGTAAACCCTATATTTTTTGAAAATACTTAAAATGTTGTTTATCACTGTTTTGCAAACATGGAAAATGTGTAACCAAATTTATGTTCCCTTTTGCAGGATGCTAATTGAAATATTTAAGGTGATACTCATACCTTGTACTTTTTTAAAGTAGATACACAGTTGGTCACTCAGTTCATCAACTGAATTCACCAGACAGCTCCAGTTGGAATGTGGTTAGCTTGGAGAAGAGCGGTAACTCCTGATTATGTTAGAACACACTATTACTATTTAATACTACAATCTAAGAATTTTTAATTAATTTGTTGACAGAGAGAGAGAAAGGGAGCAAGAGTAAGGGAGAGGCAGAGTGAGAGGGAGAGAGAAAATCCCAAGCAGGGCTCCATCTCATGAACCGGGAGGTCATGACCTGAGCCAAAACCAAGAATCGGACACTTAACAGACTGAGTCACCTAGGTGCCCCTAGGATGGTTTTTATAACTGTTTCTATAGGGTATGGGTTAGTGAAGATGTTAAATGCCCAATTCAATGGCAAAATTCTAGGGCAAAAATTGCAAACACAAGTCCAGTTTAAGAGACTGACAATACCTCATTAAGTGAGCAAAGTAGAGTTTTATGGTATCTTTTAGATTTTTATTTTGTATTATTTCATTTATCTTTTTTCCTTTGGCTAAGTTTTTATTTCTTTGAGATGCATGTATTTTACTTATAATTCCCATCCCCTCCCTAATATAATTGCAATGACAATCATATGAGGCAGCACATACGAGTATATGTTAGGGATTATAAAACTCTACAGGTTATAACTGTGATTTTTCGTCGCTCACCAAAAACATTCACTAAATATATCTGATTTGTTAATGAGCACTATGTCTGTGTCTCTTCAGCACCAAAGGAGATTAGACATTACTGTAAATTATACATTTAGTTTCTTCTAAATAATTCAGTTTATAAAGCTGGTATCCACAAAGCAAGAACTGATGAGTAAAACATATATTTAATGAGAAGGAGGTTTAAAAATCATAACTGTAATAATGTTATTCTCTATCTTTGGTCTTTATTATGAGAATATTTTTAAAACCACCAGTAAAAGGATTTCTGTAGTTTTTGGCCTGAAAGGAACAAGTCCCATAGTGATCACAACGTGCTCGAGCCCTTCCTGCTCTGTGAGTTTTACAATCCTGAGTTCAACAGAATACAGATGTCTGCAGATGAAAAGAAAACATATGAAATTCTCACTCTCAAGCCAGGAGAATTCAAGCCAATCCAAGTGTGAAGGCTAATGTCACAGCTGAAATAGAAGTCAAGAGGGTAGCTTTGAATATAATTAAGATATGACAGTTTCACTCAGATCCAAAACCCAGGCACCTAAAAGCAGAATTTTCTCAAAGGGTGTGAAGTTGAAAATAAAATGTTTCTGGGATTTGGGCTGTGACCCAAAACTAATGAATTTCCCATTGAGTTACTAATCATCTAGAGCCATGGTCATCAGACAAGAGGCCAGGGAGATGACAATCCTCATTTTAGAGTTATTTGGCTCTCTCTTCTCTTCGAGGTCTGCGGAAACTATTCTTCTGGTAGAGAGAAAAAAACAAGAGGGTCAAAAAGAACAGAATTCAGATCTAGTCACTATAACTCGATCCCTATCATCTAGATATATTGTTTGTGTCGACTGTTTGCTAAGATTGTCAGTCATCAGGAGAATACCAGCACAGTTAGTTTAATATTCACATTGTATAACCAGGATATGGATCCTTTGTTCTACCATGAGCTATGCTTTCCCAGACGATTTCAACTTTATTAAGAATTACACAGAAAAAAAAGCAAAACTAAATCAAATAAATTGAAAATCTTTATTTAGTTGTGTTTATTTGTACACACGCACACTATAAAATGTTAGTTTTTATCTTCTCTTAAGGAACAGGAAAGATGAGTTATTCGACAAAGGTCAGCCCATACAAAAAGATATTAGAAAAATAGATAGCAGGATGGGAAAGGAAATGGAAGAAAACAGAAAAGAAGTGACAGAAACAAAGGGACAGAAAAAGGAAAGAAAGCAGAAAGAAGAGAAGTGGAAAAGAAAAAAGGCTGCAACTTGATTTTTTTTTTTTACCTGATCCTTAAAGTTGATTATATCAAACCAATGAACAGATTAGCCTCCAAATATATGGTGAAAACTGTATTTCAGAACTGAATGAATGAGACCTGGTGCCTGTCTCAAGGGCTTTACCATCTACTGAAATGTTGAGCTGTAAAGTAAGGAGAACCAGTATTTATAAAAACCAAGTATGTCCAGGCACAGCTATAGGTGCTGTAAATATGTTGTTTTATTTGTACACATTCAGCATTGCATCCCACTTTTACAAATGAAGAAATTGAGGCTCGAAGATCCCCTGTTACATGATGAAAGCAAGAATAAAACCCAGATAGATTTGATGAGATAGTCCATGCTCTTTCCACTGTATCTTACTTACAAAATCGTAAGTACTACAATCGAGCTGTGACCACAATGTTTTTGGAGAGCAGAGAACAATTTATCTTGTCTTGAAAATGTAAGTAGTTATTGTTTTCAACTCTAATTTCTCTAATTTTCACAACCTGAATGTAAAACAGTGTTTACTAAAGTATATTTTTGCAAGATTCTAACTCTTCAAGTTACTGGCCAGTGAGAGGTTCAGTGGTCAAAAAGGTATGAGAACTCTGCAATTCATATACTTCTTTTGAAAATTCTCAGTGCCTCTTGGTCTGTTAAGCATATAAGATCACTTGTTAAATATTATTGATTGGTTGAAGATCCAAGGTTAATGTAGTCATGGAATCTTCTCTTGGAAATGCTGATTTAGAGGCCATATCTTGAATGAGATAATTAGAACATTTCTCAACAGTGTTCTGTGATCAGAATTATAATACAAGTGCTCACTTTTCTTTTTCCTTTGAATTCGTATTTATGAAAAAATTATAGATTACTAGAATTTTAAACCAAAAGTTGATAAGAATTATTATGGTAAATGATTGACTTGCCACAAACCAATGATCACCATTCTTGCTTTTGCATCATCCAGGAGTGTTTCCAATTGTTCCAGAGAGTTTGTAAGTCATAGAAATCATAATTCATTCTCATGAAAATAAACATAGTTAACATTCATGATTACCAAATATTTCTGTTGGGACAATCTCTACTTCACATCCTCCACTTAGTCCCTATGTCTTCATTTTTAACTAAAAAATATGGCCTTAATATTCAAGTTAGTCACTTATTGTTCATTTTTCTCTTTTTTTAAATGTTTACTTATTTTGAGAGAGAGCATGTGCGTGGGAGAGGAAATTGCAGAGACAGAGGGTGAGAGAGAATCCCATTGGCATTGTCAGTGCAGAGCCCACCCAATGTGAACTCAGTACCATGACCTTGGGATCATGCCCTGAGCCAAAATCCAAAAACCCAAACTCCTAATTTAGGAATCAAAACCTAATCAAAACCCTAAAATCCAAATTCCTAAGTATTTTATATACCTAGGAATAAACCTAACCGAAAAGGTGAAAAATCTATACACTGAAAACTATAGAAAGCTTATGAAAGAAATTGAAGAAGACTTTAAAATATGGAAAAACATTCTAAGCTCATGGATTGGAAGAACAAGTATTGCTAAAATGCCAATACTACCCAAAGCAAACTACATAATCAATCCCACTCCTTATCAAAATAACTCCAGCATTCTTCACAGAGCTAGAACAATCCTAAAATTTGTATTGAACCAGAAAAGACCCCGAATAGCCAAAGCAATTGTGAAAAAGAAAACAAAAGCTGGAGGCATCACAATTCTGGACTTCAAGCTGTATTACAAAGCTGTAATCATCAAGACGCTATGGTACTGTGACAAAAACAGACACTTAGATCAATGGAACAGAATAGAGAACCCGGAAATGGACCCACAAATGTATGGCCAACTAATCTTTGACAAAGCAGGAAGGAATATCCAATGGAAAAAAAGACCCTCTTCAGCAAGTGGTGCTGGGAAAACTGGACAGCAACATGCAGAAGAATGAACCTGGACCACTTTCTTCAACCATACACAAAAATAAACTCAAAATGGATGAAAGACCTAAATGCACGACAGGAAGCCATCAAAATTCTAGATAAGAAAACAGGCAGCAACCTCTTTGACCTTGGCCACAGCAACTTCTTACTAGACATGTATCTGGAGGTAAGGGAAACAAAAGCAAAAATGAACTATTGGGACCTCATCAAGATAAAAAGCTTCTGTACAGTGAAGGAAACAATCAGCAAAACTAAAAGGCAACCAACGGAATGGGAGAAGATATTTGCAAATGACATATCAGATAAAGGGTTAGTATCCAAAATCTATAAAAAAAACTTATCAAACTTAACACCCAAAGAACACATAATCCAGTGAAGAAATAGGCAAAAAAACATGAATAGACACTTTTCCAAAGAAGACATCCATATGGCTAACAGACACATGAAAAGATGCTCAACGTCACTCATCATCAGGGAAATACAAATCAAAACCACAACGAGTTACCACCTCACACCTGTCAGAATGGTTAACATTAACAACTCAGGCAACAAAAGATGTTGGTGAGGATGCTGAGAAAAAAGAACACTTTTGCACAGCTGGTGGGAATGCAAACTGGTGCAGCCACTCTAGAAAACAGTATAGAGGTTCCTCAAAAAATTAAAAATAGAACTACCCTACAATCCAGCAATTGCACTACTAGGCACCTATACAAAAGATATGAGAATGCTGTTTTGAATGAGCACATGCACCCCAATGTTTATAGCAGCATTATCGACAACAAAGTATGGAAATATATATATATATATATATATATATATATATGAATATTACAATGGAATATTACTTGACGATCAGAAAGAATGAAATCTTACCATTTGCAACAACATGGATGGAACCATAGTGTATTATGCTAAACAAAATAAGTCAGAGAAAGACAAATATCATATGATTTCACTCATATGTGGAATTTAAGATACAAAATATACAAACATAAGGGAAGGGAAGCAAAAATAATATAAAAACAGAGAGGGAGACAATCGATAAGAGACTCTTAAATACAGAGAACAAACCGAGGGTTGATGGAGGGGTGTTGGGTGAGGAGATGGGCTAAATGGGGAAGGGACATTAAGGAGGATACTTGTTGGGATGAGCACTGGGTGTTATAAGTAAGTGATGAATCACTAAATTCTATTCCTGAAATCATTATTACACCATATATTAACTAACTTGTATTTAAATTTAAAAAAAAAAGAGTCAACAGCTAACTGACTGAGCCACTCAGGTGTTCTTTTTCATTTTTCATTAGTTTATACTTTTATTATTAAAGCATATTTATGGTAAAAAATAAGCTTAATAAGTAAAGAAAATGAAATGAAAAAAATTTAAAGGGCCCTTTCCCTACCCTCAAACACTATTTCTTTGCCCTAGAATTTAACTACCTATTACTTTTCATACTTTTAGAAAGCCACATGCATATACATATAGTTTTTTAAATAACTAGATCATTTTATACATATTATCCCATAATGATTTTGACATTTAATTCTGTATCTTGATTATCTTCCTATAACCAAAACATAATAATTTACTTTATTTTAAAATCAGCTTTATTGAGGTATAATTTATAATAAAACTCACCAATTTTAAGTGCACATTTTGATGGGATTTGACAAATGTGCAGTTAATGGAGTCACTGACACAATCATATGTACATTACTAGTGAAGTTTCCCTTATATAAATTTGCACCCAAGCTCCTTCTTGTCTTTTAAAAATCGTTGATCTGATTTTCTATTTCTATTGGTTTTACCTTTTTTTTTTAACAATTCAAATAAATGAAATCATACAGCTTGTAATCTTCTATGGCTAGTTTTTTTTTTTTTTCACTCAGAAAAATGCCCTTGAAGTTGATCTAAGTTATTGTATGTATTAATAGTTAATTTTCTCTCAGGGCCAAATATTATTACATTGTATGGATATACCACATTTGTCTATTCATTCATCATCTGACGCCATTTGGATGCTGCCCAACTTTTGGCTGTTATAAACAAAGCAATGTGAATATTCAAGCACAGATCTTTGTGTGGACATATGGTTTCATTTTTCTTGGGTAAACACGTAAAAGTGGAATTGCTGGTTTATATGGTAAATGTGTGTCAATGAGCAACTGCCAAACAGTTTTCCATCAAACTGTATTCTCCTGACTGTACCTGAGGAATCCAGTTAGTTGATAACCTTGCCAAACCTGGTATTGTCAATCTTGGTGATTTTGGTTATTTTAGTGGCTAGGTAGTGACATTAAATGCTTTTAATTTGCATTCCTCTAATGACTAAAGGCTTGGAGCATTTTTTTATATGCTTATTTTCCATTTGTGTATCTTCTCAGTGAAATGTTTCTTCAAAATTTTTGCCCATGCTTAACTGGCTCATTTTTATTCTTGTTATTGATTTATAAGAATTATTTATATATTCTAAAAATAAATTCCTTATCAGATAGATATGGTTTTTGCAAATGTTACTCCCAGTCTGTGGCTTGCCTTTTGATTCTTGTAACAATGTCTTTTGAAAAGCAAATTATTTTTATTCTATTGAGATCTAATTTATACATATATATATGTATGTAATATATATGTATGTGTATGTAAGTAATATATATGTATATATTTTATTATGTATTGTTTTTTGTGTTCTAGATAAGGTATCTTTGCTCAACCCAGGATCACCAAGATTTTCTCCTGTATTTTCTTCTACAAGTTTTATGTGTGTGTTTCTTACATTTAGGTTTATTATCCAATTCAAATAAATTTGTCTGTGACTCATGAAGTAAGAGTGAAGGTTCATTTCTCATGAGGTAATAGCAAAGAGTGTGTGGTTATCAATTGTCCCAGCACAATTTGTTGAAAAAATTATATTTTGAATTGCTTTGGTGACTTTGTTGAAAATCAATGGATAATATAAAAAGGGACCTATTTCTGGACTATCTACTCTGTCCTATGTATGTATACTCTATTTTTACATTAGTACTACACTGTCTTGATTATTGCAGCTTTATATGAACTCTTGAAATCAAGAGTGAAATTTACTTCTCTTTATTCTTATTTTTCAAACTTATTTTTGTTACTCTATGTTCTTCACATTTTCATATAAATTTCAAGTTTAGCTTATTAACTTCTACCAAAAAAAGGCTGCTGAAATTTTAAAGCAATGAAAAAAATATTTTTTAATGTTTATTTATTTTTGAGAGAGAGAGAGAGCGTGATGGGGGAGGGGCAAAGGGAGAGGGAGACACAGAATCCAAAGCAGGCTCCAGGCTCTGAGCTGTCAGCACAATGCCGGATGAAGGGCTCAAAGTCACAAACTGTGAGATAATGATCTGAGCCGAAGTCTGATGCTTATCCAACTGAGCCAACCAGGTGCCCCTCAAACGTATTTTTGTTACTCTGTGTTCTTCACATTTTCATATAAATTTCAAATTTAGCTTATTAATTTCTACTAACAAAAGTCTGCTGAGTTTTTTTTTAATGTTTATTTATTTTTGAGAGAGACAGAGACAGAATGCGAGTGGTTAGGGGCAGAAAGAGAGGGAGACACAGAATCCGAAGCAGGCTCCAAGCTCCGAGCTGTCAATACCAGAGCCTGACGCGGGGCTTGAACTCACGAGCTGTGAGATCATGACCTGAGCTGTGAGATCATGACCTGAGCCGAAGTCGGACACTCAACCGGCTGAGCCACCCAGGCGCCCCCAAATTTTAATTGGTATTGTGTAGGTCAATTTGGAGGAAACAGACTTCTTGGCAGTATTGAATCTTCTGGTCCTTGAGCATAGTGTTTCTTCATTTATTTAGATCTTTAGTTTCTATCAGCAATATTTAGTAGTTTTAAGGGAATAGCATTTGCACATATTTAATTGATGTATTTCTAAATATGTCATAATTTTGCTATTCTTTTAAATGTCAGTTTCTGCTTTTTGCTAGTAAAGAGAAATACAATTGACTTTTGTATGTATACCTTATATCCAGTAACATTAAACTCGCTTATTAATTCTGGTAATTTTTTTTTTCTTTGAGGCTACATAGAGTTTTCTATGTAGACATTGATGTCAAGTGGGCATAATACAATTTTATGTGTTCCTATTGTCTTGCCTTAGACTTCTAATACAATGTTGGATAAAAGTTGAGAGAGAACATCCTTGTGTTATTTCTAATCTTAGAGAAAAAAACATTGTCTTTCACTATTAATTATGATGTTAGTTATGGGTTTTCATAGATATCTTTCAGCAGATTGAGGAAGTTCCTTTTTATTCCTAGCTTGCTGAGAGGTTTTTTGCTTTTTTTTTTTTTTTTTTTGGTTTGTTTGTTTGTTTTACCATCAATGGCTATTGAGTTTTGTTAAATACTATTTCTGAATTTATTAAGATTATCATACAGTTTTGACTTTTCAATTTGTTAATATGATGGTTAGAGTGATTTACATATGCATATACTGTAGAAATGTTTAATATAATTCATATATTTTATATAGTTTTTCTGTACCTTGTTTGTGACATTTGTGCAAATAATTAGATTTTAAACAATATGTCTAGAACTCGAATTCCTGGGTCTGGGTTTATGCATTAAATATGCCTTAAATATTTTGGCAGATATTGCCAACTGCCCTCCAAAGAAGGTTTCAGTAAACACTGCTACCTATAATTATTAAAAGTATTTTCACTGTTGCTGGTACTGCATTCTAGAAAATGTTTAAATCCCTGCCACTATGCCAGGCATTGTGGTTTCTTGTTTTAAGTTTTAATTCACTTTCCCTTATGCAGTTGGAAATGATGCAGAATGATGTTGTGACATCAAACAAATGCTGATAAGCTATTCCAGCTCCAGAAGGTGAGGCGTGAGGGCTGTATGCACAAGAATAACACCAGCCATCACTTGAGAAGAATTTAGCATGTGCCAGACACTGCCCTAAGCACTTTTCTCCTATCCTACCATTTAATTGTCACGGCAAGTCTATGACATAGGTAATGGATGGAGGAAATAAGCTATCTGCCTAATTTCCCAGCATTAGAAGGAGACTGCTCATGTTTCCCACGTGGTGAAACCAACCAACCAACAACCAAAGTAAAATGCCAGTCCTAGCTAATGGAGTAGGAATGAAAATTCCAGCTTCGAATCTTCCTAAAGACAAATTAAGGGGCCAGACAAACCATGTCTTTAACATGTTTATTATTAGGGCAAGCACATTGTGCTTATATTTTTCCCCTAAATACAGAAGATAATGCCTCCAATGACTGATTTCTATGCTTTATTCCAAAGCTTTCAAAACAAGTGCTGGATCAAATATTGAGTAAGAGTGTTGCAGTGATAAACGGTTTCATTTACAGGCCTCAGTACTTCCCAAACCCAACTCATTAGGTTTGAAGTGGTACAATTAGAGCAGTATGGGGGATGGTCTGGTAATGGGAAGACCCGAGGGTTTGCAGGAATTACAATTTTAATTTAAATTTGTGGTCCTTCACTTCCGATTTCTTCTCTTTTCGCTTCCAATCAGAGCTGTAAACTACTCCTTACATGCTTTCTGCAGGCTTCTCTTGACTTCCCCGAGGAACTTACACTTGTTTTCCTCTCCATTAATGTGAGATTTCTCCTCCCGTTTCATTGTGCACAGCTACAGAGGTGAAGTAATTGAAAGCACCCCTTTCTTTTCACTCTGGTAAATAAGGAGATCTTTTTTCATGCTGACAGTGGGGTCTCAGAGGCCAGATTCTGTTTGTACCAGAAACTTGTTTTTCCAAACCTCAAAACACTTCACCATATGTTCAGCTCACATGTTCTCCTGGCTGGTTAATTTAACCCATGCAAAGTTCCTCCCTGCTTGGGGTGAGCACTGGAGACATAGCCTACTTGTGAATTATTATTTATGGTGATGTCAATTCACAGGTCGCTTGCAGTGACCCCTGAGTGCTTCACTGAACTGTGAAAGACACCTATGAGGAGTGATTACAGATACAAGATATCTGGAATTTTAAGATGAAACCTAATACCCAGGTCTGACACCTAGAGTTTTATTTAGTTCATATTCAGTTCATAAATTGAAAGCAAAACATACTTAAAAAATTATCAATTTGTTGTATACTTTGGTGACATCCGACTCACTCCAAAATGTCAGTTTACATGCGTACATATAATGCCACTGGGTAAAATAAATATGAGACAAAAGAATAGGGGTGACAGAAAAATTAAAGAATAAAAATGACTTGTTGCCCAAAGGTACGCCATATGATCCTATAACATTGCTGCAAATAGGTCGTATATTTGACTCTGAATTTCCTAGCAGCCAATGCAAAAACTTACACAAAGTACGTTTCAAAATTCACTGTAGACCTAACATACAAACCGTCCACTTTTTTTTTTTTTTTTTTTTTTTTTAATTTTTTTTTTTCAACGTTTATTTATTTTTGGGACAGAGAGAGGCAGAGCATGAACGGGCGAGGGGCAGAGAGAGAGGGAGACACAGAATCGGAAACAGGCTCCAGGCTCTGAGCCATCAGCCCAGAGCCTGACGCGGGGCTCAAACTCACGGACCGCGAGATCGTGACCTGGCTGAAGTCGGACGCTTAACCGGCTGCGCCACCCAGGCGCCCCAAAACCGTCCACTTTCTCAGCAGTATATTTTAGCCAGTTCCAAGATTTAAGGTACTTTTCTCCTGGAACTGCACATTAAAGGGTCTCTGAAAGAGCGTTTTCAGTAAGATTAAAGTGATCAGCATCCTCATTCATAGTCCCAGAATCAATATTAGATGATTCCTTAATATACTGCAATGAAGTTTTATCGCTTTGATACCGATCAGTTTTATAAAAGCCATTTTATTAAGTAGGGTCAAGACACCATAGTCCACGTGCTCATCTCACAGGTATTTTGTTCATTTCAAGAACAAAATGTCGACCCTCCAGAGGGGAAAGTGAACAAAATATTACTAAGGTAGTCTTTTATACGTATCACCTCTTTACAGACACGGTCTGATTATAGCTAGTAAGCAAAGAATTCTAGGTTATATTCTTCAGCGTGAGCTCAGAGTGCAGATAGGTTTTGGTAATCATCTGAAGAGGGAGTAGAGCTGATATTTTAAAAGACTGTCATTAAGAACTGTGTTGTTTATTTTGGTCTTCATTTATTGCTTCCAGGCCCGAAGCTACGGTGGAGCACGAGTGAGCCTACATGCTGTTCAAGCCGTGAAAAGCCAAGTTGCAGAAAAGGTTGAAGAAATATGGCAAGGGTCCAAACAGGGGCCGCTGGAGTTGTAATAGCCCCGAGGCCCTAAATTATGCTTGTGCACACCCCACCCACCTCTCTGCTGGGCCCGTGAGGACTGAGTCTGGCAGGATGCCACTACCTCATCACCTCCACTCTTTATCATGAGCTTGGAACATTCTAGGATGCTTCAAGAGATTAAAGCAATAGTCTCCACTCCAAACTTCTTTTGAATCTACTCTCCCCCAGAAACCATAGGGTGGAGAATAAATCATATTTTGTCAGTCCTTTTCTTAAATCATGGAGACTTTGAGACCCCAAGGAAAGCTGTGAGCCTTCTTTCCTTCTCCAGAGCCACTCTGCTCAGGACTCTAACATCCTTACGCAGTATTTTGTGCAATTTTGGAGGGTTTATGTAACCTTAGATAACTAGATCAGGCGCTCATGTTTCTTTTTTTTTAAAAATTTTTTTTTTTCAACGTTTATTTATTTTTTTTGGGACAGAGAGAGACAGAGCATGAACGGGGGAGGGGCAGAGAGAGAGGGAGACACAGAATCGGAAACAGGCTCCAGGCTCCGAGCCATCAGCCCAGAGCCCGACGCGGGGCTCGAACTCACGGACCGCGAGATCGTGACCTGGCTGAAGTCGGACGCTTAACCGACTGCGCCACCCAGGCGCCCCAGGCGCTCATGTTTCTAAAGACTTTGCAACTTATAAGAAAGTCCAGACTCTTTAGGTGGCCTGCATATCTTTATAGATGGGCCATGCTTCTGTGTGCCTGTCTCTCTCATGGCTCATCTTCTGCCATGTCTCCTACCCCAGGATCCTAAATACTGCAGTTTTGTAAAGCATGCATGCCCATTCATGCCTCAGAGTATTTGATTATGCCCTTCTCTTTTCCACCTTCCTGGTGAATTCTCATAGAGCTTTCCAGAAACAACGCTGAAAACTAAGTTCTCCATAGTGTGTCTCCTCATTCTCCCATAATCGCTCCCTTGCCTCTTTGCCCACAACATACTGTGCAGACTTCTATACAACATCGGTCATTCCCTGTTGTAGGTATTTGTTGACATCTTCAATATTAGAAAATTACTTTTAAGAGAATTCACCATTTTTAGTCACCTCTGGATCCCAAGAATATAGTATAATTCCTAAAACATAGTTGTTTCAGAAGCCTTTCAGTTTCTTAGAAAACTATCCAGATCCTTAAAATCTTCCTGTTAGTTATGGACTCAGAGGCTCAGAGAAGCATTTGTGGAATCAAATGCTGTTAGAGATTCCAGGACTCAGAAGATTTATGGTATTTTGGAATATGTTCCTGTGCAGAAAATTGGTTTGGCCAAACATCTCAATGTGTTAAAGAGAAGTATTTACAAGGAATCTGATTTAATTAAGGTACATTCCCTGTGATTAACTGCTAGACACTGTAATTACTGAGTTGGAAGTGTTACAGGAATGTCTAATACCATAAGATTTTGTAGAATAGCTTTTCCCCCTCACTTTCAAAATACACAATCATCAGTTAAATTAGTTGGGATATTTTACAAGTGGATCATAGATTGATACCTTTATATTCTTCCAGACTTGAAGAATGAGAATCTTTGCTGAAAATGTTGCATTGTATATATAACATAATATATAACGGAAAGAGAATATATAATATATTATATTCATAATATAACAGATAATGGAAAGAGAAGGACTTAATGATATAACAGAAAGAGAAGGGCTTAATCCTAGCTTTTCACCCAGTCGTGTTTTGAACCTGTTAGGGTCCTCAGATATGAAATGGGCTCAGATGCAAGGTGAGGATTACATGAGATAAGAGACAGGGAGAGGAATGGGATATTTCACAGGGCCAGTCCATGAAGAGACATTCTTTAGAGTTGCCTCATGCTGAATGCATGGAGTGTTCTGGGAGCAGGAGTTACTGGTTATGGGGCAAGATGGAGACAGTGGCCCCACAGGAGGATGGAACCTGATGCTGGCCTTTGAAAGCAGAACAGCCTCTAATTATTTTTGCAAAATTCTTCCCTTGCTTTAAAATCTTCCTGGAATAGTTAAACAATTAGAGGGAATCAGTAGTGCAGAGTGACTAGAACATTGCTTTGGATTTAATGTGTGACTCTGCCTCACATTAATATCTACCATTTGAACCTTTAATAAGATGATAAACACAGTGTGCACCTGTATATAGTTTTATATCATTCTTAGAACAACCCCATGGAAGCAAAGAAATCATTTTGTTATTATTTCCATTCCATACACAGCTCTGTAGACTGTCTTAGAAAGGTTAAATGACTTGTTCAAAGTAAGGCCACCTGAATGGATGCAGATCCAGGTCATTTAGGACATAATCACCTCACTACATTGCCACTTGAGCTTGTTGAACTTTTGATCCCTTCCCAGTGAGATGTAGGTCATGATTTCTGCCCCCCCCACCACTTTCTTTCTTTATTTTTTAATGTTTTTATTTATTGTTGACAGAGAGAGAGCACAAGTGGGAGAGGGGCAGAGAGGGAGGGACACAGAGGATCCGAAGCAGGCTCTGCACTGACAGCCTCAGCGCTGACCGCAGGGAGCCTGATGCAGGATTCAAACTCACGAACTGTGAGATCATGACCTGAGCATGATCTTGATCATGATCTTGAGGTTGGACGCTCAACCAGGTGCTGCTTGCTATAATATTTAAATGAGATAATATATGAAAAGTGCCTCATGATAACTGCAGGATCTGTGTAGCTTGTTAAAAATAAAGATCCATCTCAGAGGAGGGTGTGTGTGTGTGTGTGTGTGTTCTTGTATCAGCCTGAGGAGTGGGATGTATTTTACCTGCTCACATGGAGGTGCCATGGGAAATTGGCTGGCAGTCAGCATGCAGTCTAGGGTTTATGATCCTGGCTCAGGACTCCAGAGCTGGCCAGTGTGCAAAGCAGTCAGTCTCTGAGGTAGGTAGGAGGGATCCAAGTCAGGATGGTGATATGAGGAGGTAGTTTGCACCCAGTATATGTACCTTTTAAGGAACTTACAAAGAAAGAAACAACCTCATACACAATGCCTGAATTTACACAGTGGGGACCTGAGAGGTGGGACAAAGGAGCTGGGCTGGAATAAAGGATTTGTTTATTTTTTCTCCTTCTTCATGAGCAGCCAAGGCCAAAGTGTTTTTGCAGCTTCTCCCCCTCCCCACCAAAAACACTTGTTTGGAAAGACAGCAAAGGTAGTAAAGCACCTGTAATTCTATTATCTAGGCATAAGTACTTCAAGGATTCTTTCTAAATAGTGGAATAGTGGGTTATACACTCACAGGGATTGCTACAGAATAACTAGGAAACCAATTCCACACTGTATCTTAGACATATTAAGAACTTAATTAGCCTTCAGCATTACATAGTTGGAAGCTTACAGATTAGTGATCAGACAGACCTAATGTAAAATCCCACTTCTACCACATGTGACATTTGGTCCACTCCCTAACCTCATCTAGCCTCCATTTTGCACGTCTATAAAATAGGACGAATAATATCTGCCATGCAGAGATTGTTCATGAATAAGTGACATGGAAAATATAATGCAACCAGAGCAGTGTCTGGATCAGCAAATGTGAGTTGCTTTTCCCTACAAGAGGGATCTCCAATAGACTCCTTGACAATTTTGACCACATTGACCGTCACTACTCCTCCCTCACCCCATCACCATCCATTCTTCTGCAATTTTTTTTTCAGGATGTAGCATTTGTCCTCTACCTCTAGAGGAAGGAAACTCTTTTTCTGCTTTTTTACTTTACTCCCACCCATAATATCCATTTGATGATCGCACTTTTGACTGAAGAGCAAAGAAAATGGGCTGTGCGTGATAGAGAAATGGTGCCTTTTGAACGCCCTTCTCCCGGCAGCAGAAATCCTGCTCAGTATGAAAGGGATTGCCTGATGCATGTGCAGTCTTTGGATATTCCATGCCCTGAATCCCTAACTTGACTATTCCATGCTGTACTGCTCGCTCCGTTTTCTTAACTTCTCTGGTTACCAATCTTTCATTTTTCTATCATTTCATTCTTGGCTCCAAGTATGTTGCCATCTCTCTGAGTTGTCAATTTTGAATATCCTTCTGATTAAATAGCATCTTTTAGTTTGGACTTGACGTACTCCTGGGTCAATAGATCATCACTCAAGATGAAGGGAAGCAAGATGCCACACAAAGGACCTGGCATCAAGTTCTGAAGTTGAAGCAGTCAGAGAGGCTGCTTTTCAGTCAAATGACACAGCAAGTGGGACTTTCCGTATCAGTCCGCATCCCAAGGAGGATGGGCAGAGAGAAAATCAGGCATGCAGCTAAGTACTGTAGAGTCTCTGGAGGCTTATCAAGAATGGAGACTAAAGATTTCGTTGCAGAGAATGACAAGTGCAAGCCAGAGCAATTCCTTCCCAAAGGGAGCAGTGCTTTTTCTAGGGTTCCTGTGGCCTTCAAGTGGTTAGGAATGAAGCAATTAAAGAAATAATGTGTGTGGTACACAACCATGGGTTTTCCTATCAATACTACATTTCTAGAAATCACTTCTCCTCCCAAACTTGTATCTGCAGTGACAGCAGCTACGTTTTTATTTTTATTTTCCAGTTCATTGGCCACTATTATTGGTCAAATAATGGGAGGGAACCTGACCCAAACTGGGCCAAACAATTTCTCCAAGACTCTTGGACTTGGACTTGAGGTCTGAAGTATTAAAAAAAAAAATGCTCAGGGTCTATCTTGGACACGTATAAGAAGAAAGAAGCCAGTCTTTTGAGAAGGAGAAGAATGGACGTACAAAACAGTGAAATTGAGAAAGAGAGAGATCTGACAAAATTGGAATCTTGAGACATCCCATGTGTTTATAACACATTCTTTTTATTTGAGGTAGTGATGTTCACTTTGGTCACTAAAATATAAAATTGTCCAACTAAACATGCCAAGCAAAATGTCATCATTAAGCTTTTGCTGAAGCCATTCTCCTGACTGGGAATGCCTCCTTTCCTTTTTGACTTTGTCTGTATCTATTGTTATCTGCTCATTAAGTCTCCTCCTCTGAGAAGACCTCCTTGACCATATCTAGTGCAATTTTCTGGAATATCTGGCATAGTTCATGGGCAACTTGATGAAACTATTCATGGATTGAAAATAAAAAGGTTTTTTGTATGCTGTGTTTTCTTTACTTTGAGTTTGGGCAACCCATCATCTTCTCTAAGTAATTTTTACACCTCTAACTTGAAAACCAATTAGTTATGCATTAAAGCCAAAGAATTCTGTATCAGAAAAAGCAATTTTCAGTGTCACAGAGTAGAGATGTCCATTACTGAAGTATAAAGAAGTAGAACATTCTATTAGAAAAATTTCCACTGGCCACATGAAGTAATATTACCTGGCAATCTGCTGTTGGCCAAGTGAGGGCCTAGTCTTGTGCTTTTGGAAGATAAGAGTGTATAAAGAGAACACAAATAATCTGCTTGGTCTGAGTATTTAAATAAAGCTCAGAGAAATGTATTTGGATTTTCAGTTCTCTATATAGTAGGGTTCAGGATAGCCCTCTTGTCTCAGCCCAGATTTTAAAATGGAAAACAACAACAACAACAAACCCAACATTGGCCCAAAAAAGAGAAGACTCACGCACACGCATCTGCGCGTGCACACACACACACACACACACACACACACACAGGCACGCATGCATGTGTGGTCGCCTTCAGCTCTGGCTGTGTCTGTGGCAGCGTTACGAAATGCAGCTGCCGGACCCAGTGATGAGTATTGACAATAGGAGAGGCGACACAGCAGACGGTCAGCACATTCACCCAAATGTCAGGCAGTCGCATCATTAACGTAGTGCAGTGTCCAATAACTCTGAGCTCCCCACAGTGTGGACTCTGCAGGAATAATTACTTGGACATCACATGTACTTCATCATTTCCAAATTAGATTTTACTAATCCACCGCTTTATTTTCAGCATAATCTCATTACTACATTGGTGTTTCTTTCTTTCCTTTTTTTTTTTTTTCAATGCCTTGGAAGATTTATTGCTTTACGCTAGTAACGAGATTTAGCGATTGCCAGAGGACATATTATTTTAAGATTTAGACTGATGGGAGTGGGGCTGTGGAAATCCATTCCTCCTTCTCTTCCATCCCCCACACCTTAAGAAAGATTTTAGGGTGGAAAACAAATTATAGCTCCATACCTCGATGTTCTTTTTCACAGTGATACAAATAAAACTATATTAAAGAATGCAGGTGATTAACTAGAAAAAAGAATAAGGGTCAAATGATCATTGCACACAGTCTTTCTTTGTAAAACTGCACTTAGGAAACAATGTCATATGTTCTCCGTGGAAATGCTGTCATGTATGTTTTATTTTTTCTCCATTAATAAATTTTTTTTTCATGTTGACCCTGAGAAGATGAAGTTAGAGAACACTGAATGATTTCTTCCTCCAGGATACTGTAGTGTCTCAGGAGCTACAATTTTAGACCATGCCAGACAGGAATTCTTTTGTTCTTTCACAGGGTTAATCCCACATAGCCTGGTTATTTTAATTGACAAAAAACTATTTCTAAATATTATGGAGAACAAAACAAATTATGATGAAAAATTACCAAAAACCAATGTCCTGCTCTGAGATTTATTAATTGCTCTCAAGATATTTTCCTAATTACACACATACTTATACATACCCTATATATAATTTCATCCATCATTTAATTTCCATATTAGGGAATCAAAAAATAGTGATTAATGATCAACTGAATGAATGAACACTAATATATATAGTTATAATAATTAGTTGTATTCCCATTACAGGAAGATTTTTCAGCACAGGAGCATTTAAACTATCAGCAAAAACTCAAATAGGCATTGACATTAGAAAAAAAAAATCAAGATTAGCATGTTTTCTGCACCACTCCTCCCCACCCTGCCCAGGGCACATAAAAAGTAATGGGGAAGCCAGAGAATTAGATGCACTGTAGTTCTTTAACGTGATGAGTGAAGTACAGGGTGCAAGAGACAGATTCTTCTTCATTGAGCAGGGCTGAAGAAGGAGGAGGAGGACAAGGAGGAAGAGACTGGGTACTTGATATCTTCCCAATTCTCCTTTCAATGATCCAACTTTGTCATTTGGACCATGTACTTTCTGAGTATTCCTAGGAGTTTGTTGACTGATTTCCATCATATGCCCTATATTCAGAGTGTTAGCTAGTACCTTTTCTGCTAAAGGAAGAAATGGAAAGCATTTGAAGACCCAGCATTTGGTCCTGATTTGGTCAGTAAACAATGCTCCATTTTGGGGAAGAGCTTACAGTGTGTCTAGGCTTCAATCTCCGTATGATGAAAATGGTGAAGATTTGAACTAAAGAATCCCTTAGAATGTTTAGAGTTCTGAAAGCTCATGCAATTAGTCATATTTCCAGATTATTTCCTCTGCTCTTTAGAGGGTATATTTGTAGACTGTCGAGACTCATGAAAAGAAGAAAGAGAGGAAGAGGAGAATTAATAACAACTGAGTACCTGTTATGTCATGTGGCATTGCTACTTCATTAAAAAAAATCTAAAAGTAGAGATTACATCCCAGGAGTACTCTGCAAGATTTACTAACCTGCACACAGCGTACATACGCGCACACACACACGCGCGCGTGCAGTAAGATAAGACTCAAACACAAACACAATGCCTAAACACTAGTGATGACATTCCAGGTATCTAGACATAGAATTAGGAACAGAAATTGAAGATAGAGAAGGCTTCCTGGAATCTGGGGACAGACAATTTTTTAAAGGCTAACACTCTACCTATGAAATAAACATGTTTGGGAAGACAAGGACAAACAGAAAAACAAACAACAAAAACTGAGGAAAGCCTTTGGCTGAGGATGCCCCCTTCTGGAAGGTGATCTTTTTTACTCATAAAGTATACTTCCTAAAGTGTACTTACTCTTTTTATCTCTAAAGATAATACTGTCTTCCACCTGGAAAACATGTCATACTGACAGGATGGTACAGAGTCAGAGGACCGGCTGGAGTCTGGAGAGGAGGGAGGACCATTCAAAACGGTTTGATGATCCCACACTTTTCTCATACTTAGTAGTCCCAATAAATGAGTTGACTACATGTTTTCACTTCTGTATGGTTGCTATGGTAATACAGCTCAACTCTTATCTAAATTTCTACCCTTAGTAAAATGTGTTACATAAAAAAAAGAGTTGTTTTTGCTCAACCTTGTGGGAGGAAGTGGCAACTATTCTAGCTGTCAGCACCTAAGGGGGACTGGCAAAACTGGAACTAGGGAAGAGGTGGAGGTCTGAGATCCTTGAGAGGTGGGAAGGATATCAAATCCTAGCTACTTGGTCTTGGTATCCGACTGAGGTGTTGGAACTGGGGTGGACTGAATAGGGGCCTGGACCAAAAAGTAGGGTCCATGAGCAGGAAACCCAAACATACTACAGTTCAGTATTCTGTTATGTGGGGGAATACTTTGAGTGACTGCAACTCCCTAAATGCACCATGACTTTTCTTAAAGGCACAGTAGTTCTATTTAAAAATAAAAATTTTGGAGGTTTCTGGGTGGCTCAGTCAGTTGAGCATCTGACTCTTGATTTCAGCTCAGGTGATGATCACCGGGTCATGGGGTTGAGCCCATGCTCATTGTGGAGCCTGCTTAAGATTCTCTCTCTCCCTCTGCCCCTCTTCCCCACTTGAGTTCTCACCATCTCTCTGTAAAAATAAAATAAATTTAAAAAAATAAATACAAGAATATATAAATAAATAAATAAATAAATTTTTACTTTGGAATAGAACACTTGCAAAGATAGTCCAGAGAGCTCTTGTATAACTTTCATATCAGCTTTCTGTAGCTATTATAACAAATTACCACAAACTAGGTGGCTTAAAACAACACAATGTACAATTCTGGAGGTCAGAAGTCCAAAATGGAGTTCACTGGGTAAAATAAAGGCACTGACAAGGCTGTGTTCCTTATGGGAACTCTAGAGAAGAAACCATCTTCTTGCATTTTCCAGTTCTTAGAGGTGTCTCACTTATCTTTGATGTCTGGTCTTCCATTTTGCAAAGCCAGTAATGGCTGATCAAGTCTTTCTCCTACTACATCACCCTGACATTGATTTTTCTACCTCCGTTTTCCTCATTTAAGGACCCTTGCAATTAGATTGTGTCCACCTGGGTACTCCAGGATTGTCTCCCTATTGTAAAATCAACTGATTAGCAACCTTGATTCCATCTGCTGCCTTAATTCCCTTTTGCCGTATAATTTAACACATTCATAGGTTCCCGAGCTTTGGACATGGGCATTTTTGGAAAGCCATTATTCTGCCCATCACAACCTTTAATCCAGTTCCCCTCGTTGTTAACACCGTATATTACCTTCTCTGGTACATTTTTCAAACCTGAGAAATTGGCATTGGTACATAACTAAAGATTAAACCTATAATTCATTCAGATTTCACCCATTTTTCCATTAATGTCCTATTCTTATTCCAAGATCTGATCCAGTATACCACGCTATATATAGTTGTCATGTGTCTCCAGTCTCCTCTAGTCTGTGACAATTTCTCAGTCTCTCTTGATTTCCACCGCTTTAGGAATGCCAAATGACAGTGTTTTGACTGTTTGCCACTACTCTGTATACATCACATTTATTATTACAGTCCAGTAACAAACTTAGGGAAGCAAAATCTTTTCGTAATTTGCAATCGCATCATATTCCAACTCTGCAAGCAGTCCAGAGAAAATGTGCTGCTATGAATGGGCTCTTTCAAAGCAGTGTTCAGTTGTTGGCTCTAGAAGACAAACAGAGCTCAGTGGTCAAAGCCAAGCCTTCAAGGATTTTTCTTCATTCGTTATAAAAATACATAGGTTCATCATTAATGATGTAGCATGGTATAAAGCAAAGAAAGGGGGTTGGGATCAGAATGTATAAGATGTTTTATTCTTGTTATTGCTGCTGCTGTTCTCATTCCTATTTTTAAAAAGTTTATCAAAGAAAATGGGAAAATGCAAGTAAGAAAAATATTTAAAATTAAATGTAAAACATGTAGAAATAACCTTGTAAATGCCCTGCTGTACACTGTTTCTGAAAATAATTTGAAAATTATGATTATATAACACTTCAGGTTTGATCTTTATCACTTATTGTCATCTTGAATTTCTAAATGTTCCTAGACGTACTATGATTTATTTGAAAGTGTAGTTTAGCTCCAAGTTCGCTGTCATGAAGATGAAATTAGCTAAAATTTTGTGAACATAATTAACTATTTTGGTAGGATAAATTCTCAGTGGAAAAATTTCTGCCACCCCTGGGTAGCTCAGTCTGTTAAGCACCCACCTTCAGCTCAGGTCATGATCTCCTCCTGATTCTTGAGTTCGAGCCCTGCATTGGGCTCACTGCTATTAATGCAGAGCCAGCTTGCGACCCTGTCCCCTTCTTTCTGTCCCTACCCCCTTGCATGCTCTCTCTCTCTCTCAAAAATAAATAAACATTAAAACTTTTTTCTGATATGGTACATTATATTGAGTTAACAGCAACTCAGTACCAGGGGCTTATGGGAGTGGTTCATGAGCAGCTGCTTGAGATCTGTCCCATGTCACCTTCTTCCCCCTGAACCAGGCCATCAGAGTAGGCATTATGTTAAGATGCTGCTGGTGATGGAGGCAGTGAGCAGAGAGTAGTGAAGCACTTGATGGCCTTCCAAGTTTCTCTTTAGCTCACGAGAATTCATTAGCCCTGTCAAGTCACGTAGCTAAATGTGACTTCAAGGAGGTAGAAAAATATAATAATCTGGTAGAAATGCACTGCCAAGTGACCCTTGTAACAAGTTTTATCAGTTTCCATTTCCACCACAATATGTGAAAGTGGTGATTTCCATAAAGCTTTGTGAATATAAATATTATCATGTTTATATACTTCTCAAATTGACAGAACATTATATTTTATTGTTTTTTAAAAAAATTATGTTTAAAAAAATTTTTTAATAAAAATTATATCTGGCTTTTTACTAGTAAAGAAGAGCCCAGGGGCACCTGGGTGGCTCAGTCAGTTAGGCGTCTGACTTCAGCTCAGGTCACGATCTCGCGGTCCGTGAGTTAGAGCCCCGCGTCAGGCTCTGGGCTGATGGCTCAGAGCCTGGAGCCTGCTTCCGATTCTGTATCTTCCTCTCTCTCTGCCCCTCCCCCATTCATGCTCTGTCTCTCTCTGTCCCAAAAATAAATAAACGTTAAAAAAAAAAAAAGAAGAGCCCAGTTTAGGTTTAGTTTTGCATTTAACAGATGTAAATCCTTAGGGAGGTTAATCTACCTCTCTAGCCTCAGTTTACTTATCTGTATAATAGGAAGAGGGAAAATTTCTAGCTCATTGAATTATGGTAAAGATTAAATTTGATAATATATGGGACTATTTCGTAAACTGTGAAACTTTTTGAAAGAGGAATCCATTTCATAATCATCTATATAGTATTGAATACCCAATCCAGTATAACAATGAAAATAATAATGGAAACTACAATAACATTATGTGCTGAAGACTGAGGTATACAAGGATGATCAGGGTATTGCAATCAAGAAAATTCTGGTCCCATGCATACTAGTCATAATTCATCCAACTTTTAAAGGATTATAATACCTTTCTGCATAACTACTATGAGGATTCAATGACATAGATTATGTAGGATGTATTAAAGTATTGGAAAATATTTGCCATTAATGGAAATATAGTAGTAAATAAATATCTAGTGAATGAATTATATCATCAGTACCATTTGAAAACAATTATTAAACTCATAAAAACAATGTTCCAAGTTCTAAAGTTTTTAAATTTATCTTTGTCTTTTATGGATTTCTCTTCATCTTGGGGCCTGTTAAGCATGTTTTTATAGCTTTGTTTAAATTTTTTTTAAGGTTTATTCATTTTTTTAGAGAGAGAGACAGAGAGAGAATGAGTGGGGGAGGGACAGAGAGAGAGGGAGACACAGAATCCAAAGCAGGCTCCAAACACAGGGCTGGAACTCACAAACCTTGAGAGCCTGAACTGAGCCTAAGTCAGATGCTTAACCAGCTGAACCACCCAAGCTCCCCTCTGGCTTTATTTAAAGTAGGATTTGTTAAGCATTGTAGCCAACACGTCTTTGAAGAACATAAAAATGATATTAACTGGAGACCTTTTATCTATTAAATGTGCCATCTAGTGAAAAGAGAATTACTGAATTGTTTGTGCACAGTTTGTCCATGTAACTTTCCACAGTTGTGTATAAGGACATACTATTCATTTTAACTTCTCTGATTTTTCTTTCTTTTTCTATTTTAATAAGTGTTGGTGCAAATCACAGATGTCAAGTATAGAGAAGAAAATGGAAGTCTGTTGACTTATTTAAATTATTTATTAATTTGCTCATTCATTCATTCAGATCATATATGCCAAGCACTTATTCTCTGCCAGGCTCTGCTCTAAACCTTCTACATGGCTTATCTTATGGAATCCTCCTAAATAAATGCACAAAATAGATATTATGAATACCTTAATGATTTATAAAATACGAAATAAACTTAGTGCATTGAAGTAATTTGTCAAAGACTGCAGTAGGGAATTGGCCAGCTGAGATCACATGCCTTCAGGAAGCATACTCTTAATCATTATCCTAGGCTAGCCCAAGGCAAAGAAATTTTGGGAATAAGAATAAGTAGAATATTTGTAAAAGCTACAGGTATAAGGTAAGAAAAAGAGTTAAATATTATTCAGAGTTTTTGACCCTGGATAACCTGGAAGATATGTGTTGCTAAATTGAATTCATATCATCCAAGATAATTTATTTTAGTGCATTTCTCAAGATATGATCAAAGCAACAATTATTGGTACATTCTACCTATATTTTACCCTAAATACCTGAGCAAAGAAATAGATTAATATGGATAAAGCCCTATGGAGACTTTGTACATGGAATTAATTGTATAAACTCACTATTAACCTAATTTATAGGTGCACCGTAGTACCATAAAGTCGAGGTCCTTGGATGACAATTTTAAGCAGGACAAAAACCAGGAACGTGTTTTCATTATTCTTCATTTGAACTTTTACAATCATGACTTGAAATTTCTGGATTATATTGATGCATACCATTCTGCCACTGAGAAAAGAAAAATACATAGTTTTCTCTATGACAAAAACATGATATGAAGCTGCATACTAAGGATTGCCTTAGAAAACAATGGGTCACCTGCTTAAGATTCTGTCTCCATCTCTCTACCCCTCCCCCGCTTGCATCCTGTCTCTCCCTATCACTCTCAAAAATAAATAAACACTAAAAAAAAATTTGAGGTGCCTGGTGGCTCAGTTGGTTAAGCGTCAAACTTTGGCTCAGGTCATGACCTTCGGGTTGGTGAGTTCAAGCCCCACGTGGGGCTCTGTGTTGATAGCTGGGAGTCTGGAGCTTGCTTTGGATCCTGTGTCTCCCTCTCCCTCTGCCCCTCCCCCATTCATGCTCTGTCTCTCTGTCTCTCAAAAATAAATAAACGTTTGAAAATTTTTAAAAAAATTTTGAAGAAAGCAATGGGTCACACATCCTAATTATTTTCAGTAAAAAAATGCCTTAAGATTCTACAATGAAAATCATTTTTATGGCAGAGATCTCCCAATATTTATTTGGCTTACCATTAACAATTTGATGCACCAGGTCAAATCTCTCAGCTACCAAGGAAGTACATTTAGCAATTAATTTAATTCCAAGAGATTGCCAGGAAGTTGCTCTATTGTGAATTTTTTATGGCAACAGTGAGTGATTAGTAACACCTGTTTCAAAAATTTCCGGTCATGATTAATAGTGTAGAACATTGAGCCTTGGCTACAGATTTATTTCTGTGTTAGAGTAAAGCCAAATCTGTTTCCTGAGGAAAATGTGGACCTGACTCCTAAGCATTCATTCGAATCTCTGTTTAGACCCCTGCTGGCCCAATAGCCAAATGTGCTGGGTAACTCCTCAACTTTCCGTATTGTATGTAAACCTTACCCTATTCTAAGCTGATTGGAAATATATGGAATTGCTCTGAATCGGAAATCTACCTTTTCTGTACTCCAGGCCCTTGCTGGAGGATATTACCTCAAAGTAACTGCCATCCATTTCTTACTTAAAGCCCAATGAAAAGAATTAACACCCATGGAAGATTATCTGAAAGATATTCAGTCTAATTTCTCTGAATATTCTAAGTTATCTTTTAGATTCTTGGATCAAGACAGAGTATGAGGGTGCTACATGCCTGGATAGCGTTGCTTCACCACTTTGCCGAGTTGGTTTCACTAAATCACTGCTGGTTATGGTGGCCACAGTCTTCACTGAAGGACATTACAATAGACAGACCTTTTATCAAAGAGATATTACTGAACATGTTGTTCACTACCTGGTTTGTAATACTAGGAAAAGATGTGCTACGAAACCCAGTGTTGACTTGCCAGGCGACTGTAGCCAATAATGTGTACCTTATAATTTACCCATTGTACACAGGCATTTTCCCTACTTTTCTGCTCTCATTGTCGTTTTGGTCTGATTTTTTCCAGCATTTAGTTTTTGGCCTATTATATTGTATATAATTATAAAAAATATTCATTTAATAAGGCTATTTATTAAATAACCATACACACTTGGTGCGTAGCACAAAAGAGCACAGCTTGGTGATTTTTTACTAAGTGAATACACATATTCATCAACAACCTATGAATAGTGAAGAAATACATTGTCAGCGCCCAAAAACCATCTCTTACGCTTCTTTTCTTTTTCTCTGTATTTATTTAAAAAATTTTTTTTCTTAATGTTTATTTATTTTTGAGAGAGACAGAGCGCGAGCAGGGTGAAGAGCAGAGAAAGGGAGACACAGAATCTGAAGCAGGCTCCAGGCTCTGAGCCGTCAACAAGCCTTCAATCCTTTCTCACTGCCTGCAAAGTAAGACCAAACTCTTGATGTCAGTATTCAAGGCCGAAGTGCAAAATAGTCTCATCTCTCACTCCTATAATCCAATCAAACGAAACAATTTGCCATTTCCTGAATATACCCAGGAATTGATACTACCAGTTCTTTAGTTGGCAAAAAATCTCACCTTCCAAATCCTGTTCTGAACACCAACTATCCCATGAAGAATTGTTTCATCCTCCTAAATTATGTTCCTCTCTGAGCATGTTTCCCCATCAGAGAAATGGGAATATTAACATCGAACCCACAGACTTGTGCTAGAGCAACTTTTCTTTAATGTCTCCCCTTTTGAATGCTCATAGTTGGGTATCTGCTCCCTTCTTTCATCCCTGTAGCTTATATATTCTAAAGTTGAATGAGTGCTTGTAGCCTTCTGGCTACATAGCAAATATATCAAGGATCATGAAGTACCTAGGGTTGGGACCATGCCTCATTTTTCTTTGTATCCCCAGCCCCTAACTCTCTGCCCAGTACTAACTAGGTGCTTAATAAATTCTTGAAGTATTAATTTGGATCGATTAATACCCCACCACAGGCTGCCTTCTCAGCATCTAGTCCTCAAGCACCGAGCATTGCTGGAGAAAAATTTACATGTTGGGGCAGTCTGGGGGCTGCAAACATGAATCCTTCCAACAGCCCTGTGGTTTTCTATCCATCCCTAGGCAGCACTCCCGTCCTTTCATCCCAGTAGCTATTAAACCTTCTTAGCTCTTTTCAAACTCCCTGCTACTCTTATCTTCTCCCTCTCTTTATCCATCACCTAGGATGTATGGCATGCCCTCCCATATCACAACGAAAATAGACTCTCTCAGTTTTCTGCAACCTTATCCACCAATTTATTTCTATTCCCCTGACAACACTGCCCTGTTCTCCTCCCCGCTGCCCCATTCTTACTTCCATTTTCGCTCTCCCAATAAACTAGTCACTCCTTCTATGTAAGATTAATTTCTTCAACTGTGTTCTTGATTTCAAAACTTGCCCACTTTTGCAGGTGTTCCTCTACTACTTATTTTCCTTCTCTCTCTTTTCTCCACTGACTCCTTTATAACAACACTTGAACATACTTAGATACTTAGTGGTCTCAAACCTTAAAACAACTAAGTCATCCATCAATGCTAAAGATTTCTCAGGTAGCACACCATCATGCCACTCTCTTTCTTGAGTCAGCTACGTTTATTGCTTCTTCTCTTGTGTACCCCACAACCTACCTACCTGGAGTCTCTCTTTTGCCACTACCACTAAAATAAAAATGTTCATCGAGGATGCCAGTCGTTTCTTGACTGGCAAATCTGACAGACTCTCTCTCCTCCGTGGCCCCCACATTACTCCCCCGACACTCTACTGCCACCTTCATGGTCTCCTTGACCTCAGCCTCTTCTACAAATCTCCATGTGCCGCAGATCCTCTGCCCTCCTCTTTCCCTTCTCTCCAAGTGATCCTATCCTTTCCCTATAAAATGATTCTGAATTCTGTAATTCCAGACCTGATCTCTTTTCCCACCTCTGGACCTGCATCTCCATCCAGCCATGACACATACCCACAGTGTGCCTAACCATGAAGTTCTAACCTTCCTCTTGCCTCTTTATAGCTCTCCCTACTCCTTCCCTTCGGGAAAAGCTCCACCATCAACCCAGGGGTCCAAATCAGAATTTATAGGCTCATCAGTGGTAACTCCTTTCCCTTACCCTCTTTCTCAGCACACTGAATGACTCACCACTTTGTGTCAACCTTGTCTTGTTACTAAACCTCAACCCTGTGCACTCTTTCTACCCCCACAGCCACAACTGTGTTTCAAGCCAACATGCCTTTTTGTTTGTATTGCTTGTGTACCAGATTGCTAGGGATGCAGTAACAAAATGCCACAGGATGATGACTTCAACAAAGGAAGTTATTTATTTGCTGTCCTGGAGGCTAGAAGTTCAAGATCAAGGTGTCAGCAAGGTTGGTTTCTCCTGAGGCTTCTTTCCTTGGCTTGCAGATGGCTGGCTTTTCACTATATCCTTACATGGTCTATCCTCTGTATGCACACATGCTTCTGGTATCTCTTTTCGTGTCCAAATTTCTTCTTATAAGGGCCCAAGGAAGATTGGATCAAGGCCCACTCTAAGCCTCACTTTAACTTAATAACCTTTTTACAGGTCCTTTCTCCAAACACAGTCACTTTCTGAGGCACTGTGGGTTAGGGCTTCAACATATGAATTAAGGGGAGCTTATGATGCTTAACACCGTAATTGTTTCTGCATTAGCTCCTTATGGCTTCCATTAAAAATTATCACAAACTGGCTCATAATAACAGAAATTTATTGTCTCACAGTTCTGGAAGCCAGAAATCTGAAATTAAAGTGTTGGCTAGGCCATAAGCTCTCTAAAGGCTCTAGGAATGATTCTTCCTTACCTTTCCTAGCCTCTGGGGGTTGCCAGCAATCTTTGGCTTTCCTTGGCTTGTAAACACATCACTCTAATCTCTGCCTATGTAGTCAAATTATATTTTTCTTTGTATAAATTTCTTTCATTTCATAAGGATACTAGTCATGGGATTAGAGACCAAACTAATACAGTATGACCTCATTCCAACTTAGTTGTATCTCAAAGAATTTTTTTTAATTTATTTTTATTTATTTTGAGACAGAGATAGAGAATAAGGGGCGCCTGGGTGGCGCAGTCGGTTAAGCGTCCAACTTCAGCCAGGTCACGATCTCGCAGTCCGGGAGTTCGAGCCCCGCGTCAGGCTCTGGGCTGATGGCTCGGAGCCTGTAGCCTGTTTCCGATTCTGTGTCTCCCTCTCTCTCTGCCCCTCCCCCGTTCATGCTCTGTCTCTCTCTGTCCCAAAAATAAATAAAAAAAACGTTGGAAAAAAAAATTTTTTTTAAATTAAAAAAAAAAAAAGAGAATAAGCAGACAGGGGCAGAGAGAGAGGGAGACAGACAGAATCCCAGTCTCCACACTGTCAGTGCAGAGCCCAATGTGGGGCTCAAACCCACGAACCATGAGATCATGATCTGATCTGAGATCAAGAGTCAGATGCTTAACTGACCAAGCCACCCACGCACCCCTCAAAGACCTTTTTATTATTAAAGAAGTTCACATTAACAAGTACCAGGGGTTAAGACTTCAACACATCTTTTTGGGGGACACATTTCAACTCACAAAAGTTTTTCAAATGGCTTAACTGTCTCCCCAGATCAACTTCACTCCCTTCTTCCTGGTACAGTTTACCAATGATGAACCTACACTGACACAATCCCTTGAAGTATGTGGTTTACCTTAGGGTTCAACACTTGACGGTGTATATTCCTTGGGCTTGGACAAATATATAATGACATATATTCATTACTTTAATATCATAAAGAATATTCTTGGGGTGCCTGGGTGGTTCAGTCAGTTGAGCGTCTGACTTCGGCTCAGGTCATGATCTCACGATTTGTGGGTTCGAGGCCTGCATTGGACTCTGTGCTGACAGCTCAGAGCCTGGAACCTGCTTCGGATTCTGTGTCTCCCTCTCTCTCTGCGTCTCCTCTGCTTGTGCTTTCTCTCTCTCTCTCTCTCAAAAGTAAATAAACATTTAAAAAATTTAAAAATGGGTATTCTCACTGCCCTAAATATCTTCCATATTCTGCCTATTCATTCGTCTCCCATCTAGCCCTGATGCAACTACTGATCTTTTTATTGTCTTCATAGCTCTGCCTTTTCCAGAAAGGCATATAGTTGGAATCATAGAGTATATAGCCTTTCAGATTGGTTTCTTGCACTTAATAATATGCACTTAAACTTCCTACATGGTTTTCCATGGCTTGGTAACTCATTTCTTTTTAGCAAGGAATAGTATTTCTTTGTCTATGTGTAGCACAGTTAATTTTTCCATTAGCCTATGGAAGGATATTTTGGTTTTTTCCCAAGTTTTGGCAATTGTGAATAAAGCCATATTTGTGTGTACAGATTTTTGTGTGAAAGTAAGTTTTCAACTCTTATGGGTTAATAATACCAAGAAGTGTAGTTGCTGGATCACATGGCAAAAGTATGTTAAGTTTTGTAAGAAATAGCCAAACTATCTTCCAAAGTGGCTGCACCGTGTTGCATTCCCACTGGCAATGTGTGAGAGACTTCCTGTCGACCCACATCCTTGTCAGCATTTGGTGTTGCCACTGTTCCAGGTTTTGGCCATTTTAATAGGTGTGTGTGCTGGTATGTCATTTGTTGTTTTAATTTGCATTTCTCTGATGACATGAGATATGGGGCATCTTTTCATTTGTTTGTTGGCCATCTTTATATCGTCTTTGGTGAAATGTCTGTTAAGTTCTTTGGTCCATTTGAAAATCAGGTTGTTTGCTTTCTTATTGTTGAGTTTCAAGAGTTTCTTGGTACATTTTGGTTAACAGTCTTTTATTACAAGTGGGCTTTGGAAATGTTTTCTGCTAGTTTAGAGCTTGTCTTCTCATGCTCTTGAACTTCTTTTGTTGAGCAAAACTTTTGTATTTTAATGAAGTCCAGCTTATCAATTATTTCCTCCAGGGATTGTGTTTTGGATAGTGTATCTAAAAAGGCATGAATGATTATGTTTTTCAAGTCACCCAAAATGTTTCCAAAAATGATTTCAGGTTGAAAAGTTGAGAAAAAGATTTGTGTTGGAAAATTTCAAAACAAAATTTTGCCTGTGAGTTTCAATGACTTAGTCTGTGCGTTTCTTTTACCCAGTCTTCCTGTCTTGATAAGTTCCTCTGCAAGTTTTATAATCATAGAAAGTATTAATATTTAAAATCTTGGTTATTTGTAGAGTAAGAAGAATCAGGGAAATTAAATGTAATGGCATTAGGCTCTCATTTTCCTTCTGCAGAACACATCCATCTTTAGGAAATATAATTATTCTCCTTTATATTAGTTCTTTCCTTAACAAAAATTAATGACCCTATAATCCAAAACCTTTTCCTTTGACTTAGATGAGAACATCACCAGGACTCAAATAGCCTTCTGACTTTTAGTCAGTTGTGTAGAAAGGGAAAAGGATGGCATTTTAATAGGTCAGATCGCATTAAGAAGCTCTAAGAAACCACACACGTTCTTTGTGTAGAAATGCAATTGATCTTGGTATATTCACGGAATGGATGACTTCCTTGACTCCTATGAATTCTAACTGTTCAGTGTGCGATCTTTTGACTTATGAAGCAAACACTTGTTGTTTGTGACTAAAGACAAGTTTTTTTCTTTCCACTTTAAAACTTTCAGTTTTTTTCAATCATTAGCACACTGTCTGGAACTGCAATGGTGGCCAAACTTGTTTTGTATGTAAATTTAAAAAGAAAGCTTCTAACCTTTCATTATTAAAATTGATGTTGGCTGAAAATTTATTGAACATGCCCTTTATCAGATAAAGGAAATTGCTTTCTATTCCTTGTCTGCTAACACTCTTTATCATAAATGGGCACTCAATTTTATCAAAGGCTTTTTCTTCATCTGTTGATTATGATCACATGTTTTATCCTTTAATCAGTCAATGTTGTGGGTAATATATGTTTTTCTATTAATAAAGTCTGTGAATGTGGTTTTGTTCTGTTAACAGTTACTTCAGCTCTTTTGGTTCCTTTCTGCCTAGTATATCTTTTATTATCCTTGGAATCTTAGCCTTTTTGTGTCCTTAATTTTAGATGTGCTCCTGGCACATAGAATATTTAGCAATCACTTATTGGATGTCTCCTGGAAGCCACATTCAGTTAGGCACTGGAGAGACAATGGAGAATAAGACATCTAAGTTCCCTGGCCTCATGGAAAGTTCACGACCTGGAGAAATAAGATAAAAATGCACACAAATAATAAACAACTAGATGGTTATACATTGTGATCAGTACTATGAGGTACAGAAGCAAGTGCTAAGGTAGGATAGGGAATAATGGTGCAGACTATTTCAGGCAGTATGGGCAGGAAGATAGCTAAAAGAAGGCAATGCTTAAGCTGAGACCTGAAAGAAGAGGAGAAGCCAACCATGTGAGGAGCTCGGAAATCAAACATACCTGAGAGGAAAATGTGCACATCCTGTGCCAGTATCAATTTAGTATGCTCTAGAAAACTGCAGAACAGCACTCTACCTTGAACATTGTGAGCAAGAGATTGGAGGATCCTAAGAGAATATTCAAAAGAGAGGAAAGGGAGATAAGGTACAGAACGTTTGTGTTATAATAAAGAATTTGTATTTAAGTATAACGGGAAAACATTGAGAATTTTTACAGAGGGGTGCAACATTTCTGACTTATGTTTGTAAAAGTTCACAATGTTTCCTATGTAGAAGCTGGATCTAATGGATGGAGAGATAGGGAGAGGAAACACAGACACAAGATAGGATACTATTTCAGTGAGTGATGTGGGTGGCATGGATTAAGTCGAGAAGAGTGGACAGATTTGGAATACATTTTGGATATAAACTTAATAGGTCTTGTAGGTATTTTGGACTTGCAGGGTGAGAAACCAGGAAGTCAGGCATGCTTCTCATGGTCATGTCTCAGAATGGTAACTTTAATTGAAATGAGAGACATAACAGGGCTATGTCTTGAGGTATATCTATGTGACCTCTGGGGAATGGTTGTGGAAATAAAGCGATCAATTTTGGACGTGTTATCACTGAGGTGCCTTTGAGACATCCAAGTGAAAACATCAAGTTAACCATTCTATATACACATCTTCAACTTAGAGGAAATGTATAAACTAGAGATACAAATTTGGGAATTGCCATCCTATTGGATAGTGGTTAAAAGTATGGGTTTGATTCTAGACTGCCTGAGTTTATCTGGTCTTGCTAGCTGTGTAACCTTGGGCAAGTTATTTAGCCTAACTGTATCTCAGATTTGTCATCTATAAAACCATGATAATGATGCTAGCAACTACCTTATGTAAACAAATTAATACATGTATAGATTCCAGAAACAGTTCTGCTTGTATTAAGCCTAAGTAAATGTTAGTTGCTGGCATCGTCATCATCAGACCATCATCATCCTCAGCAGTAGCTCTATGGGTTATCTCTCTTGGGTAAATTTTTCTTTTTAACTAATGTATCCTGGAAATACTACTTTGCTCTAAAGATGATGACTCTCTAATATTAAAATTTAAGATGGAAAATTATTATAGAAGAAATACTCTTGGAAGCAGCATATTTCTGTAGCCTTCAATCAGAATGGTAAATTAATGACCTATGCTACTTTCTGTCTAAAATCCACACTAGAACGCACTTTATCCAGTGCATAGCACATAGTAGGTGCTAAGAAAATGTTTGTGGGCTGAATAACATTGAAATGTATTGATAATACTCTGGATTTTTTTAAATTGTGTATTCCCTAGAGTGTGCTAGGAATTTGTAGAACACTGCTGGCTCACTGACATGTCAAAAGGATCTTTTGCCAAATTTCATACTAAGATTGCGTGTATCTCAAGCTGTTCTATTACATTTGCCAAATAGACTCCCTTCTCCACTTCCAGTACAAACTTACAATTCGAAATACACACACCAAAAAGAGCGATGCGTTACAATTTTGGCCACTGAATGAAGTCATAATCTTTGTTTGATTCAAATGACTGGGTTTTTTTTTTTTTTTTTCCAATCAGCTAGGGGTCCTGGTCTATGTAAAATCTCTTATAGACATGTAAATGTTTATGTGATAGAATTGTCAAATAGAGAGAAAGGATGAGAATCTATAGTTGAACCATAGTCACTGAGCTTTCCATGCCAGTAGTAAATATTCTGGTGCACTCTAGTGGTGGAAGAAAATAGGCTGGAGGACTTGGAGGGGTATGAGGATTAGCAGTTGTGATTATTTTGAAAAATGTGCCACCAATTGTGGGCTTCAAAACGTGACCAAGGTAATGTTTCATGTAAAAGCTAGAATTCACACATAAGCCTTGCTCCTCTCCACTCCTAAAATATCTGGAAGAGGATAACTACTTTAATAATAAAACATCTCAGTTTAAGTAGAAATACAATGTGTGTTGCTGAAGGTGTCCTATTATTTTGTGATCATTTTATTTTGAACAGGAGTGAAGTTCATTATTATCTTCCCATAAGTAGAGTAAGAAGTATTTTTTGTATTTTTAAATTTTATTTTAGAGAGAGTGAGCAAGAGAGAGAGCACGCACGGGGTGGGGGGTGGGTGACAGAGAGAGAGAGAGAATCTTAAGTAGGCTCTATGCTCAGCGTGGAGCCAGAAGCAGGGGCTCAATCTCATGACCCTAGGATCATGACCTGAGCCAAATTCAAGAGTTGGATGCTTAACCAACTGAGCCACCCCTGTGCCCCAAGAAGTATTTTTCAATAAAAAGCTGTCAGGGACTAGAGTAGGTGCATGTGAATAAAACAAAAATGGTCATAAATGCAAATTATACATTTGTACATACATTGAAAAATGTTCATTTTTGATGATTTTGTAGTTTCTTCCTATCTTCCCATCATACTTCTGGCTTTTCCTCTCTGTAATCAACCCTAACTCCCAGATCTCTGATCATTCATTCCTTGCTTCACAAAAGCTTCTTTTGGGCGCCTCTTGTTTTATTCCCTTGCTGCCGTTAATGCCTTTTTCTGTTACTTTGTACAGCCACAGATCGTAAATTTCCGGACGACTCAGCTGCGCCTGATCATCCCGGCCACTTGCCCAGCACCCTGCACAGTGCTTGGTGCATAAGGGGCATTTAGAAATTTCTGATGAGTGAACACATTTATGAACATCCTGACCTGCTGTTTTAGAGACTCATTATAATGATGGATTATATTCATAAGTCTGCATCTTCCCAAGTCCCCAGCTCAGTCCCAAAAGCTGGATAGCAGGGAGTTTGGATCTCTTCAGAGCTGTTGCCCTTTGAGAAACCATGTGCCATACCAACAAGAACTGAATTCACACTTATTTCTTTCCTTTGAAGGGACAAGCATAATCTTGTCACTTGGGATACCCCAAGGGGGAAGGGAAAATGCGCTCAGACAATTCGGTGTCCAAATTATTTTACTAAATTAAAAAGTGTGTGCCTGTGCGTGCATGTGTGCATAATCAAGGGTGAGAGTGGAACGAAACCCAACTCTATGTGGTCCAGTAGAAAGACCCTGGGTTTAGGAATCTAGAGAACTGATACGGATGCTCTAAAATCAGCTCACCGCATGACCTAAAACAAGTTCATCCATAGGTCCCAGATATCTTATTTATCACATAGAACCATAATACACAGACTGTAATGAAACAGTAGATGTGAAGTGTTTGGCAAAAAGAATAGTGCTCTAAGAGCTAACTTTTTTGTTTTAAGCATCGGGCCTTTGGAAGTATCATGCATAATACAGCTTTAGAGGAAACATTTGAGTTCATTCATTGACTTCTTTACTTATTTTTAAGGTTTATTTATTTAGTTTGAGAGAGTGCATGAAGGGGGGGGGGGTACAGAGAGAGAGAGGGAGTGCAAAGCCCACAAACCGAGAGATCATGACCTGAACTAAAACCAAGAGTTGGGTGCTCAGCCAACTGAGCCACTCAGGTGCCCCCATTCATTTGTTTAACAACTATTTTGTGGAGCATCTATTATGTGCCGAGTACTTTTCTTGGAGCAGGAAATAAATATAACATGAGAAAAGCACACACACCTCTGTCTTCATGGAACTTGTATTTAATGAGAGAGAACAACAATGAATAAAGAAATAACATGTAATAAATGAACATAACAAATTCAGGGTTGAGGACAGAGAATGACAGAGGATACAATTTTATAAAAGGTGGCCGGGTATATACTCTGCAGAGGTGTGCAGAGTATTGGTTTTTAAACCAAAACCTGAGCAAAGCAAGAGAATGAGCTGTGGGAATATCTAGGGGAGGAACATCTGAGACAAAGGACACAGAACATAAGCCCTGAGGTAGGAGAATGCTTGTATAGGCTCAAGGAATACCAAGAATGTCATTGTTGCTGAAGTGAGTTAGCAAAAGAGACAGTGGAAGGAGATAAGATCCAGAGAGATAGCTAGGGGGTCCGTCATTTTATGCAATGTCTTGCAGGCTGTGAAGAACTTTTTGAAATATATTTTTTTACAATAGGGGCGCCTGGGGGTTCAGTTGGTTAAGCATCTGACGTTGGCTCAGGTCATGATCTTGTGGTCTGTGAGTTCGAGCCCAGAGTCGGGCTCTGTGCTGACAGCTCAGAGCCTGGAGCCTGCTTTGTGTTCTGTGTCCCCGCGTCTCTCTGCCCCTCCCCCACTCGTGTTCTGTCTCGCTCTGTCTCTCAAAAATAAATGTTAAAAAAATTTTTTTTTAATTTTTTTACAATAACTTTGGAATTGTAGAAAAGATGCAAAGATAGTACAAATAATTTCCCACATACCCCATGCCTAGTTTCCCCTATTATTAACATCTTACATTAGTATGTGACTTTGTCACAACTAATATACCAATATTAACATATTATTACTAACTAGAGTTCATACCTGATTCATATTTCCTAAACTTTTACATAACAATAATTTCTTCTGTCTCAAAATCTTATTCAAGATACTACATTACATTTAGGCATTGTGTCTCTTTGAGAGCCTCTTGGATTATGACCATTTCTTAGACTTTCTCTGTTTTCGAGGATTTTAAGAATTTGGGGAAGTACATACAGGTGAAATGTTTTATATAATGTCCCTCAGTCTGGGTTTGCTCTGTTTAGGCTGGGGTTATGGATTCTTGAGTGGAAAACCACAGAAGTAAAGGGCCCCTCTCATCCTATCGTATCAGGGGTACATGTTACTAATATGACTTATCATTGATTTTGCTAATCTTTCACCTGACTAAGGTAGTTTTGCCAAATTTCTGTTGTTATTTTCCCCCCGTTTTTTTTTTATTTTTTTTTTATTATTATTTTTTTCAACGTTTATTTATTTTTGGGACAGAGAGAGACAGAGCATGAACGGGGGAGGGGCAGAGAGAGAAGGAGACACAGAATCGGAAACAGGCTCCAGGCTCTGAGCCATCAGCCCAGAGCCTGACGCAGGGCTCGAACTCACAGACCGCGAGATCGTGACCTGGCTGAAGTCGGACGCTCAACCGACTGCACCACCCAGGCGCCCCTTCCCCCCGTTTTCATACAGTACTCTTCTTCAGAAGGGCATCAATATCAGCATCCCCCACTTAAGTGGTGGGGGCTTGTTCTCCATCTTCTGCAGGGGAGAATATCCACATAACCTATTTGAAACGCCTACATTTGTCTATTCTTTTATATTTTAATTAATTCACCAATTAATTAATCATTCATTCATTCATATATTTACATCAGTGTGGATTCATGGATACTGACTTTACACTTCGGGTTAGAATCCAATACTACATTATTTATCAGTTGCTCAGGTTGCTCCAGGTGTAGCCATTGGGAGTTCTTTCAGCAGGTTCCCATGTCCCTTTGACACAGCCCATCATTTTGTTTACTTGAGCTACAGAGAGACTTTGGTATGCAAAGTAACCAGACTGGAAGCCATTGAAGAGTTTTGGGAAGGAGAGTGACATGATCCCATTTGCATTTTGGACTCCCATGGCTGCGGTGTTGAAAATAAATTACATGGTGGCAAGTATGGAAGGAAGGATATGGTAGGATAGCTCTTACTCTAGTGTGGGTGAGTGATGATAGTGGCTTGGAAAAAAGGTACAACAGTAAAGATGAAAAGGGACAGGATTTGAGATATAATCTGTACATTGAATTGCAGTATTTCCTGATGGATTGAATGTGGAGTGTGACATAAAGAAGAGTCAAGTCCAAGGTTTTTGTTCTGAGCAATTGAATAGCAGGTGTACTATTTACTCCTATAGTGAACTCTGGAGAGGGAGCAATTTGGAACTATATATATACATATAGTATGCATTGGAAGTTATAGTATAATATATATATGATATAGTATATATGATATAGGATGAGATATATATGATGTATATATGATATAGTATGAGATATCTACCTATCTATCTATATAGATATCTATATAGATAGATAGATAGAGATACTTATATATCAGAGCACATTAAATAAAGCTCTACTTAAAAGAGCAGTTGCCTTGAAAACCTTGTTTTGACTGGTTTTTCTGAGGGAAATCAGCAGCATGATTCAAACACAGGCTCTTGGGCCAAGAGAAGCAGATGGTAGCTGTTCCTCAGGCTTAGGCTTAAGGGAAGAGTTTCCATTTATTTTTCTGAATATAGTTCCCAGTATCTTAGTTTATAAATATTTCTCTCAGACTGTGAATCTGGGCTTGTTTTGTCTGTGTATATTCAACTCACATAGCCCTGGGTGAAGTTAGTCATTGGGAAATCAGAGAGCTCACCAAGAAAAGCAAATCGAGGCAGCCCTAAAAAAAGGTAAAATTGCTCCTTCCAAGGAGTGAGAGAATACTAAAAATGAGACTTGATTTTGAGGGACTTGGGTTTTGGATTAAGATATTATATAAATTTTCTGAAAGAGTTTATGGGTAATTCTGTCAACCAACAGATATCTGCTATGGGACTACTGTGCACTACCCTTGCTTATGGTACCAGGGAAAGAGTTGAAGTTCTCTAATCAACTAGGGGATTCGAGATACTGTGCAGAAGGAGTCCAGGCTAGGACAGGGTAGCCCATCAATGAGATAAATGATTACATATACTCTGTATCAAGTACTTTTACCACGTTGGACCACTGTGTATGCTGCTGTCTCCATCTGGATAATACTTCTCTTCCTTCCCTGCCACTGATACCATTATTAACTATGCAATTTGCATTATATTGGCTCATTATTTTTACTTAATTCAGTTTCACTTATGCAATATTACTCACAAAATCAAATAAAAAATTCCAGGCACCTATTGTATTATTCAACACATGACAATGAATATATAGTATTAACATAAAAACAATGTTTTCTTAAATTTCAAACACAATAAAAAAATCATTTCTCATACCACCATTAAAATGTATACATTCAAACACAGGCTCTTGGGCCAAGAGAGGCTGATGGTAGCTATTCGAGACCCTTGGGTTATGTTTTATTGGGATGAATTATTAATAGATTGCCAATTCTCAAGTCTTCATTGTCTACCCTCCCTTTATCCATACCCTTTGTTATGCATCTTTGTGGTGTTCTCCCACTGTGGACAAGGTACAAATCCCCACTCTCGGGCCTGGGGCTTGGCCTTGTGACTCACTCTGGCTGATGGGATGTTGCAGACAGAGTCTAAGTGAAGGATTTCAAGCCAGGACTATCGTGCTTCCAGTGAGGTACCTGGGGTGCAAAATTTAAGGGAGCAATCACTTTCAGGGTTGTGTCTCAGGGCTTGGAGGTTTGAAAAAGCTATTGGACTTCTTTCTGGCATATATCCCAAGACCATGAAAACAATATACCCACTGGCCTCAGGAGAAATATGAGACACATATGTAGCAGAGCTGCCCCACCCTAGCTGCCTGAGTCAAGCCCGGTCTAAGGTAGGTCGCGGCCAACAAATGGAAGCATGTGCAAGCCAGTCAAGATCTACCAACCCTCAGACAGCTTCCAGCGGACATTGGCTCATGAACTTCAATAGCAAATAATTATGGTTTTTAGCCACTGAAATTTGGGGTGTCTGCAATGCATAAATTAAGATGTATGTGTTTTCAATTCTGTATTTTGAGCCCATCAAGGGGAAAGACTATTTTAAACATAGGCTCAGCTGGGGCTTAGTACTCAGGAGATGCTACCAAAAACATGTTAAGTGATGATTGATGCTATTACCATGAACATGATATCAGCGAAAGCCACACAAGCTCCCGCTCCAAGGTATTTGCACTTGCCACTCCCTTCAATGGAAAACTTTTCCCTCAATATCCACACAGCCCCCTCTCTTATGTCCTTCAGTATTCTGTTACAATACTATTTTACCAGAGGCCTTCCCTGTGATAGGCATTCTACCTGATTTATCACCACCCAGCCTCTGTCATCCCTCTGCCAATGGTTCTCATCCTGGGATACAGGGCCCCTCCAGGGGGGTTCTGAGCAAGGACGGTCAATCCTTTGAAATCATGTATAAAATAGTGAATGTGGTACAAATGTTCATTTTTCTTGTGAAAAATTCAATAACTTTCAACAATGTTTAGCAGCACCAGTGCCCCAAAAGAGGTTAAGGACCACTGTGAGTTTACTGAGGTGTTTTTTTGTTGTTGTTGTTTTTCCTCAGAGCCCTATCACCTTCTCATATAATGCTGATTTGCTTAGTATCTGTCTCCTTGCAGACATGTAGCAGGGATATCACGCTAGCCAATTTGTTCCTCCTCGCATTTAAAATTTTGGTTATTCGATTTCATAATTAATCGCTACAAAATTGGGTAATCTTTATGATAAACCTGCAGGACAGTGGAAGTCATTTTACCTGGGAGACACTTGTAACTTCCTTCTGCCAAGGGAATGAAGCATCTTCCTACAAACTCTGCATCCCACACAGAAATCTTTCTTGGTCATTCATAAACAACCCACTTTTTAAATTGCCTTTTATTCAAAGAAAGGCACTGTATTTGTAGCTGTCAAAACATGCTATGATTCAGTCTCCTTTTTGAATGTCAGCTCTCTGTGTTCGTGGAATAAGTGGCTTGATTTAAATTCTGGCTCTGGTAACTGACTAGTGGCAAAACCTGAAATAAGGTGCTTCCTTTCTAGTTGTCTCAGTTCTTCTTCTGAAGTTAGAATACAAATAGTATTTACATCATGAAATTATTCTGAGTTTTATATGAATTAATGGTTATAAAGTGATTCAATAGTTCGTAGCATATAATAAACATTCAGTAAACTTTCAGTCATGGTTATTGCTAGTGGTTATACCTATGGTGAGTTTCTCAGCCTGACACAGAAAGGACTATATTAATAACTACCTCTCAGGATCAAACAGGATTGTGTATGGGGAGGATGTGTATTGCACATTGTATTGTGTTTATGCATTCTTGCTTAATATTTCCACCTTTTTGAATTATCAATGTATGCAGTTTGCTCATCTATCCCTTGTAATCTTGATTTTTCCCTTATTGCCTTGTATTTTTTCAATAAAACACGTTTTTCTGATTTGATTTTGTGTAAATAATTCCATAAGTTATTGCCTCTGTCTTTCCATTGCAAAATTTAAAAGATTATGTTAAAAATTAAATTATTTCGGTAGGAGATAGAGGTGACTGTAATTATTTCTAAGGGATAATATTTTCCAGACAAAATATTTTACGTACACAGATCAAAGAAGTTGTACTTGGTTATGGGGCATACAGTCTAAATATGCATCACTGAATCCTCCTGTGCCATATTTTTGTCAAGGAGACTAGTTATTTATGAAATTCTCTGAAAGTCATAAATAAAATGAAATATATTGGCACCTAACATCCAGTATGAATACTGCTTTGAAAGAACATAAAATCATTTTAAAATCCATAGATATTTTTAGAAAGCTATTCATTTATTGGATTGAATAAGCATCACTGAATTCTAAATTTCATAATTAAGTATTCTTTTTCTAGAAGAGGAACATTAAGCTTTGAGTTATCATTCACATAGTTTTTAAAAACCTGTGATTTTTATATTTTACCTCAAGCTAGACCCATCTCCCACGAACCTCTTTATAGATACTCTATGACAGCTTCAAAGGTGTCATGGCAGCAATTAACTACCTCATAACTTACAATAATACCAACCCTATCCTAAACCTTGGATTTGAATGTTAATTAAGCAATTAGAGGCACAGGGGGCAATCACCAGATGATGCCTCCTGGTAGACTTTTAGTCAGCAGACAAAAATGATGAATTCTATTAGGATTGTGTTCAAAAAAAAAAAAAATCTCAAACAGCCTAAAATAAAAACCAAAACAGCAATCACAAAAGCAATCTGAGAAATAAGAGCTTATTTTGTTGTGGGGCTTTTTTTCATTTTTATGAGAGTGTTGGCAAATTCCATTAATAAAACAGGAACAGGAACTCTTCATCCAAGCTCTTCCCCTGTGAATCATTTTTGAACTGTTGATTTGAGCAAATCCTTCAAAATGGAGCACCATATTAAAACCAAATCCACGAGGTACAGATGGAAAGGAAAGCTCTTAGCATATGTTTGGATTTTATGGATGAATGGTTCATTCTGATCTGCCCTACCTATTAATGAATTTCCCCATCTTCATATAACCCACACTGTATCAGCAAGTTCAATGTCCTCTTCCGCTGCAGTTGATTCTCATCCTCTTCTCTATGTATCTCCCTCTCAACACCTGCCCTCTGACTCTACCCTGAGGAAGGGTTCTCCACAATCATGTCACCATGCAGGGTTCCAGATCCCCATTTGCCGGGCCTGTGGACAAAATCTTTGTTTGGAGGGGAGAAAGCAGTAAGAGAGCTACCCACGCAGAACTTAAATACAAACCTGTAAAGGGCACCATCTTTTGAGATTAACTATCTTTCAAATTTATGATTTTAGGAAGGTAATGACTCCACCGAAGTTAATTTTGATACCAACCCCAAGAGATTTAGGATCGAATTTTTAAATGGAGGTCGTTCAGGTTCTCTATGAGTTTTACTCCTCACTCTCTCTTTTGTTTTGTTTTGTTTCTTTTTTTTTTTTTTAAGAAAGTTCAAGTCACAGTCACTAGTTTCACGCAGCTCAATAAGCTAGACTACTTCTACCATGCTAGACTATTGGGTTTTTTTACATTTTTTTATGTTTATTTATTTTTAGAGAGAGAGAGAGAAAGAGAGAGAGAGAGAATCCAAACCAGGCTCCAGGCTCTGAGCTGTCAGCACAGAGCCTGACATGGAGCTTGAACCCATTAACTGCGAGGTCATGACTTGAGCCAAAGCCATTCACTTAACCGACTGAGCCACCCGGGTGCCCCTAGACTGTTTTTTAGGGGTCCAAATCTCCCTTGTAACTTAGCTACTATTGGACTTTTTGCCCTGCAGCTCACCAAAAAAAGTCAATGTCTTTCTGACTCAAACATTTGGACAGTGTGAGCTTTGCATTTCCACAGATGAAAATGTGAGGACCATGAAACTGAATATATGCTAATAAGTATAGCAGCAATCAGGGAGAGTGCCTTACTACTGCCTATTGTGGTTCTAAAATCAACTCCACCACTCGGGGCGCCTGGGTGGCTCAGTCTGTTAAGCGTCCGACTTCAGCTCAGGGCACGATCTCGTGGTCCGTGAGTTTGAGCCCCACGTCGGGCTCTGGGCTGATGGCTCAGAGCCTGGAGCCTGCTTCCGATTCTGTGCCTCCCTCTCTCTCTGCCCCTCCCCCAGTCATGCTCTGTCTCTCTCTGTCTCAAAAATAAATAAACATTAAAAAAAAAAAATCAACTCCACCAGACTAGAACACGACATAACAGAAATCAATATGGTAAAATGAAAATGTCACAATGCATCTCATGTAGTTAGAGTAGGCATTGTAGTGAGGTTTTTTTTTTTGTTTTTTTTTTTTTCATTTATATATCTTAAGTGAACTTAAGATCCTGCCAAACTGGGATCCCAAGTGTTCATTGTCGTATATTGTACCTATGAATGTACAATAGCTCAGTTCAATAAACACTTCTGAGATGCCATATCCTTGACACTATGCTAGACACTGGGCACAGAGATAAGAAGCCATGAGTTTGCTTATTGAATGGGTGAATCAATGGTAGGACACACGGAATCCTGTAAGAAAGAATGTGGGCTCTTGATGCACCTGAAGTGAGGACAAATGGAGAGAAGAAGATTACCATAATAATAGTAATAGTAAACCGCACTCAGAGAATTTTTATTCTGAGCCAGACCTTAAAGACTTTGCATGTATTAAGTCATTTGTCCTCAAAAAAATCCTATAAGCTTGAATTGCTCCCACTTTATAGATGAGAAAAATTAGGTGTAAAGAGGTGACATAATATGTTTCAGATCACACAGCTCATAAGGTAGAGCAGAGGCTGGAGCCCAGCCCTCCAGCTCAAGAGTAAATTCTTTGTCACCATGTCATCCTTTTTCTCACCACAAGAGACAGAGGAGAGAAAGTGGCAAGACAGTTTTCCAGGATTTTCTCTTCTCTCCCACCTCCCCAAGGCTGAAGCAGAAACCATTCCAGTTTCTTCTAGAGGAGCTGTGAACATGAATTTAGCTCCCTTTATCACCAACACTCTCCACCCCATGGGGCCTTCGTATCAGCTTGTCTTGTGAATGAGGAAGAATTGGAAGCAAGTTGGTTAAGTGAATGGCTTTGGCTCAGGTCATGACCTCGCAGTTAATGGGTTCTAGCCCCATGTCAGGCTGCGTGCTGACAGCTCAGAGTCTGGAGTCTGGTTTCGATTCAGTCTCTCTCTCTCTCTCTCTCTCTGTCTCTCTCTCTCAAAAATAAATAAACATTAAAAAAAACAATAGTCTAGCATGGTACAAGTAGTCTAGCTTATTGAGCTGCATGCATGCTTAATCTTCCTTTTATGCTCTGACTTAGCAAGCAGATGCTAACAAGTCCATTTCTCACAGCTAATTTTTGTGCTGGTTGGCCTCCATTTCATCTGATTTCTGTATCCTGAGCATGTCATTGTTTTGAAATTGGCGATCTACCTGAAAACTTTCAAAATAAAAAAAAAAAAAGATCAGTTACTGTCCATTTTCTTTTCTTCTACATTTTGTGTTTTCTTTCCCTTCACTGGAAGCTTGCCTTCAAGATTCTAATGTTTGGAAAAAATATTCAGAGAGAACAGAGAACAATCAAAATCCTACATACAAGAACCAAGAAAATGAAGTGTGAGTTCGGGAGAATTGAGTGTGATTGCCTGGGAGCATTCCAGTGGGACAGGGCCTGGCTTCTAAATCAACAGACCAATCACGCCTTCTTCGTTTCTCCTCATATACAGGTTTTCCTGAGTACTTGGCTCAGAAATCAAGCAGCTGTCTTATTAATTACTTTAGGCCTCTAGTGTTAGTTGTTAAAAATACTTCCCCAGAAGGAGTACTGCCCTCACTGGTTGGTACTGGGCAAAAGACAATTTCTTGGGTTATGTGATTTGGTGGAAATTAGAAAGCCAACACCTTAGCCCACCCACAGCTGGCTAAAACAAATATCTCTGCCCTGGCAGACCTAGTTTTCTCTGTCTCTACCAGCAGAGTGTTATGTCTGCTGAGGCCTCTATGACTCCCTTTCCAGGAGCAATCCATCAATTTCTGAACCAGTACTGGGGAGATTAGGAGGAAAGTAGAATGGCCAATAATAACTAAATTTGAGCATCTACACTGTGTTAATGGTGTGTTAAACACCATTCATAAGGTAAATACGATTCATTCTCTTTTTGCAGAAGAGAAATACAAAGCAGGAAACAGTTAAACAGTGTCAGAAGCTAATGGGACAGAGAAGTAAGCCATCACTAGGATGACCATACATTCTGGTTTACCCAAAGACAGCCCCTCCGACACTCATTGTCTTCCCATTATTCTTAATAATACCCCTCCTCTGCACTCTCAAATGTTAATTATATGGTCACCCTGGTGATCAACCTTGTTTGAACTGGGGTTCTGTGCTCCAGCAATTCTTCTGAGTTTCAATGCCCTTTCTATCTCCCATCCAGAGTCTTACTTCCAGTGAGGCAGGAAATCTAGTATAAAAAAATGGTGTAGGGCCTAGATGTTACCTTTAGACACTAAATTGTGGTTTTTCCTAATCCTGGAGTAGGCCAACTTTGAACCCTGAGTTTTGACTAGTTTGTCCCTCTGCCAGTTATCCTGTCTAGTATTCAAACCTTCTATATGGCTAAGGATATGCCTTTAAGTAGTCAGAATTCTGATAGAGCTAATTAATATTCTACCAAACCCTGAAGTAGGAACCAAATTAGTTTCCTGTTGTTCCTAAACAATTTGGGAAACACTTCTTATATGCAGAAGACAAAACCCTTGATGCTTTTGGTTACAGTCTGGTTGGTGTCATTTCCTATGCTTGGATTTAAAAAAAATGGGGGGAAGGATAAAGGTGAAAATATAACAGCACCACTGAAGGAAAAACATTCTATGGGTCAATGAGGCCATGAAGGGTGTTGTGGTTACCAAAACACTAAATGAGACCTTGGGCCACATTAAAATTATTATAATATTTAAGTAAGGGATACAACAGATCCATTCCATGGTTTGCTAAATGAAACAATCCTGGGAAACTCTCTTACAGTGAAAAGATTCTTGGTTGTTTAGATGATCATGCCCATGACATACGAGGAATTATTTCATTCACTCAACAACTATTTATTGAATACCTACTATGTACTTGGCACTGTGCCAGTGTTGGGGATCCAGAGTTCTCTGCCCTATAGAGCATAGAGTCTACTGGGGGACGCAGACATTTACCTAATAGTCACATAGATGAAAAAAGTGCTGACAGTAATAAAAGCAAAGAGGATTTCAGTGTGCTCAAAATAGAGCATCACTGGGGACTCTCTGGACTGCTTCCCTTGAGGAAATGACAGCTGGACTAAAAAAGATGCGTTAACAATAATCAGGGTAGTTTAACATAGTGTTGCAAGTTCTAGCATGAGCAATCAGACAACAAAAGGAAATCAAAGGCATCAAAATTGGCAAAGATGAAGTCAAGCTTTCACTTTTTGCCGATGACATGATATTATACATTGAAAATCTGATAGACTCCACCAAAAGTCTGCTAGAACTGATACATGAATTCAACAAAGTCGCAGGATACAAAATCAATGTACAGAAATCAGTTGCATTCTTATACACTAATAATGAAGCACCAGAAAGACAAATAAAGAAACTGATCACATTCACAATTGCACCAAGAATCATAAAATACCTAGGAATAAACCTAACCAAAGATGTAAAAGATCTATATGCTCAAAACTATAGAAAGCTTATGAGGGAAACTGAAGAAGATATAAAAAAAATTGAAAAACATTCTATGATCATGGATTGGAAGAATAAATGTTAAAATGTCAATACTACCCAAAGCTATCTACACATTCAATGCAATCCCATTCAAAGTTGCACCAGCATTCTTCTCAAAGCTAGAACAAGCAAACCTAAAATTTGTATGGAACCACAAAAGACCCCGAAGAGCCAAAATAATTTTAAAGAAGACCAAAGCAGGAGGCATCACAATCCCGGACTTTATCCTCTACTACAAAGCTATAATCATCAAGACAGTGTGGTATTGGTAGAAAAACAAACACACAGACCAATGGAATAGAATAGAGACTCCAGAATTAGACCCACAAAAGTATGGCCAACTAATTTTTGACAAAGCAGGAAAGAATATCTAATGGAAAAAAGACAGTCTCTTTAACAAATGGTGCTGGGAGAACTGGACAGCAACATGCAGAAGGTTGAAACTAGACCACTTTCTCACACCATTTACAAAAATAAACTCAAAATGGATAAAGGACCTGAATGTGAGACAGGAAGCCATCAAAACCCTAGAGGAGAAAGGGGGAAAAAACCTCTCTGACCTTAGCCGCAGCAATTTCTTACTTGACACATCCCCAAAGGCAAGTGAATTAAAAGCAAAAATGAACTACTGGGACCTCATGAAGATAAAAAGCTTCTGCACTGCAAAGGAAACAATCAACAAAACTAAAAAGCAACAGATGGAACGGGAAAAGATATTTGTAAATGGCATAGCGGACAAAGGGCTAGTATCCAAAATCTGTAAAGAACTCACCAAACTCCACACCCGAAAAACACATAATCCCATGAAGAAATGGGCAGAAAACATGAATAGACACTTCTCTAAAGAAGACATCCAGATGGCCAACAGGCACATGAACAGATGCTCAACATCACTCCTCATCAGGGAAATACAAATCAAAACCACACTCAGATACCACCTCACGCCAGTCAGAGTGGCTAAAATGAACAGATCAGGAGACTACAAATGCTGGCGAGGATGTGGAGAAACGGGAACCCTCTTGCACTGTTGGTGGGAATGCAAACTGGTGTAGCCTCTCTGGAAAACAGTGTGGAGGTTCTTAAAAAAATTAAAAATAGAACTACCCTGTGACCCAGCAATAGCACTGCTAGGAATTTACCCAAGGGATACAGGAGTGCTGATGCATAGGGGCACATGTACCCCAATGTTTATAGCAGCACTCTCAACAATAGCCAAATTATGGAAAGATCCTAAATGTCCATCAACTGACAAATGGATAAAGAAGATGTGGTTATATATACAATGGAGTACTACTTGGCAATGAGAAAGAATGAAATATGGCCTTTTGTAGCAATGTGGATGGAACTGGAGAGTGTTATGCTAAGTGAAAGAAGTCATACAGAGAAAGACAGATACCATATGTTTTCACTCATATGTGGATCCTGAGAAACTTAACAGAAGACCATGGGGGAGAGGAAGGAAAAAAAAAAGTTAGAGAGGCAGGGAGCCAAAACATAAGTGACTCTTAAAAACTGAGAACAAACTGAGGGTTGATGGGGGGTGGGAGGGAGGGGAGGGTGGGTGATGGGTATTGAGGAGGGCACCTGTTGGGATGAGCACTGGGTGTTGTATGGAAACCAATTTGACAATAAATTTCATATTTAAAAAAAAAACCATAATCAGGGTAAAGGATGAGGGAACATTCAGGGCTGAGCATGAAGGTCTTGAATCAGAAAGAAGGAGCCCATTCACGGAGTAAAAGAAATGTAGAGCCAGGGAAGTTTCCCACTTAATCTAAAGAGCAAATTGCAGTGGTGAGAGGAAAGTGGGGTGGGCTTGGTGAGGTGAGAGTTTTCCAGATAACCTGTCCTCTGGAAGGGGAGCTGGCTTGCTACAGCCCCACTGGGCGGAAGCTATAGAAAACCATTTTAGTTTAAAATAAGGAAGAACTTCCTGAGTCAATGTTTTGAAGGCAGGTGAGTTTCTGTCTTCAGAGCTGTTTAACTGTAAGCTAGATCAAGACTTGGATAAATCTCATAGAGATGATAAAAGGGTGTTGCGCCTGGTGAATATTTAAACCCATCTCAATAAGAAGGTTTTGTGAATCACGTACTTTCAATTAAAAACAAACAACAACAACAAAGCAAACTAGTCCTCCACCGGGGCAAACTTCTGATGGAAAGCGGCTATTACAAATTCCCCAAGGACAAAGTGAAGTCTTGGAGATTTCTTTCTGATAACATAATGGCAAGATTTTCAGAAATCTCAGTCCTGGCTAAAGTTGTAGCGTCCTGGGAACACAACATTTACCTTTTAAGAAAGGTGTTTTTTATCTTGCTTTCCCCTTCCTCACCTATCCCCCACCGCCCCCCCCCACCCAGAGATATTAAAATGTTGAAAATGCTGATTTGTTATTGCTGATTGTGTGTGACTAGTGCCAATAACCTGTATGCAGCTGAAGTGTGTGAGAAAATGAGACTGTTCCCTACAAAACTGTAAACTTTGATTCAACTGTTGAATAAAAACTGTAGATGGACAAAGGTGCTTGTAAGGTCGCTCTTTTCTGATAAACCTATTCTTTTCTTCTAGTTTCTTTTAATTTTGTATTTTTGAATGATCTGGAATTTCTATAATTTTCTTTGTGCACAGTATACTTTACACAGTCACCCTTGCTAGACTGTCCACTCAGTCATTTTTGTGCAAGAGAGAGAGAGTTCTTTCTCTTGCAAAACAACAAGGAAAGCAAAGAAGAAATATTCTTTATAATAAAGCACATCTATTTTTTATCATAAACTAGAATTGATATGAAATATCTTAATCAATGACTATAGAAAATTATGAAGAACCCTTTTTTAAATGCATACATGCTTTGGTTACATGCAAAAGCCCTGTGTGCCTTTATAGACTCTCATAAAAATTTCTTCAAGCCAGATGTTGAGTTTTACAGAAACATAACACTTTCTAGTTGTCTCCCAGTCACACACACCTGAAATACACACACACACACACACACACACACACACACACAGAGTAGGCTGAGGACATACATAATTTCCAATGTCCTTTTTCATTAATAACCCAGTCATCTCAAAATGACTGTAGGTTGTTTTTCTCTCACTCTCACATCATAGAAGGCATAGATCCAGATTCTGTTGAGAGGGAAAGAAAGTGCCATCATCCTTTCAATGCCAATGTTTTTCATCTACATGTTATTTTTCTATGTCTCTTTTACTAGGAGAACTTTAAATTCTCAGATACCTTGGAATTCTCTAGTCCTTCTCTGTAAATGTGCCACAGCATCTAAAGCCCCTAAGAGGGTTGTCTAGTGACTTGAATCTTTCCTATAAGCCAGCATTTGCATCAAGCTCCAGATAAAAGGTAAACTTTCATTTAGTAAAAAAAATATATTTTTTTAACCTGTCTATTATATTTCCAGCTCTGTGGTAGGTGCTGAAGATATAATGATGAATGCAATTTTGTAGTTTTGAAGTGGCTTATATCGAGGGGAACCTGACAAGCAAATAATGATACACAGTGATAAATGCTAATAGAAATATGAACATTATGCATACCAGGGTTCTTATTCCTCTTTTGGGTCATGGACCCTTCTGAGAACATAATGGTCTGTATTAGTTACCTGTTGTTATACAATACATTTCTGTCTGAATGCTTAGCAGCTTAAAACAACATTTATTATCTCACACAATTACTAAAGTTCAAGAATTCGGAAGTAACTTAGCTGGATTGTTCTGGCTTAGGGTCTCTCATGACATTTCAGTCAAGCTTTCTGTTGGGGTTGCTGTCAGCTGAAACCTTGACTGGGGCTGGAGGATCTGTTTTCAATATGGCTCATTCTACATGCCCATTGGAAGGAGGCATCAAGGAGTCCTCCATAGGCTGTGTTAGAAAAACCTCATTCCCAGCCACATGAGCCTCTTCACAAGATTGATCATGACATGGTAGCTGGCTTTCTTCAGAGCAAGTGATCCATGAAAGAGAAAGAAAAGAAAACCCTGATGCTTTTTATGACCTAGTATCAGAAGTGACATACCATCACTTATATAGCATTCTATTGGTCTATAGACCAATCTTTTTCTTTTTCATTTTCGTTTTTGTTTTCTTTTTAGAGAGAGAACACACAAGTAGGGGAGAGGGTCAGAGGGAGAGAGAGACAGAGTCTTAGACTCCACACTCAGTGCAGAGCCTAATGTAAGGCTTAATCCCACAACCCTCAGATCATGCCCCGAGTTGAAATCAAGAGTTGGATGCTCAACTGACTGAGCCACCCAGGCCTCCCATCTATTGGTCTATAGCCAAATCTTGATAAAATTTGGAAGAAGACTATAAAAGGGCATGAGTATGAGGACGCAGAGAACTTTGGGGGCCATCTGTAGAGTTGATTACCACTTTCCAGAAAATATATTATAAACCCTGGGCTAAGAAATGTTATACTAATGGCCAAATATGCCTGGATAAGCCCAAGAGCTTTTGCAAAAGGTATGAGCTTAATCATAGCCTTGCAAAGTGATGCTTTCATCAGCGGGTGGGATTGACAGGAAGGTGGATATTCCAGGCAGATTAGGCAGGAAGAGCACACAGATATGACAAAATTCTCCCTATATTTGGGAAACTACAAGACACCCAAAATGCCTAAAGAATAGGAAAAGTGAGAGACATAAGCCTGGGGTCAGGTCACAGAAGACTTTAAAAGCCATGCCAGCAAGGATGACTTTTATTGTTCATTGTGGAGAACCTGTGAAGTCATGTAAGGACCTGATTTACAAAACCCAATTTATATTTTAGAAAGATTGTTCTGTCCATTAATTAAAGATGGAAAGTAAAGAGTTCAGTCTGGAAGCTCTTACACTGGTATGGAGACAAGACACAATAATGACATGAGCTGGGCCATGTACAGTGGGAATGGCATGGAGAGTTCATTTCCAAGGGTTTGTTAGGAGGTAAAATGTATAGCAATTGGCAATCAACTGATGTGGGAGATGAAAGAAAATAAGACATGACTGAAGCTTATGAGCTTTCCCTCTGGACAACTGTCAGAAGAGGCTCTATCTGGGGAGGTGACAAAACATAACTATCAGCTTTTGAGATATCTGATAAGTATTGTCCAATTCATATCCACTGAAAACCACGCAGTTGAAAACTTCAAAAAATAAGTTTCCATGGAAAATTAGGTTTAAAAAATACATGAGTCTTATGCCATTGGAGATTTACAATGCACAATCAATACATTAAAGACGAAAGTTTTTTGTTGTTTTTTTTTCCAATAAAGAGACCCATATATTTTCAAGGTAATGTTTCAAAAAAATATTTGACAATGAAACCTTTTACTCAACCTCTATTAACATACTGCAAATCTAGCATTCTGGGTAACAATTTATACTTCATAACAATTTACAGTTTGCTCAACTCATCAGTAAATATCCAACAAAAATTGCCAAAAATGACATTGCAACGAAGTAGTTACCAATTTTTTGAGCCTCACATTAGTCATGGTAAAGTCTTTAGGAACTAATTTTGATTTTAATTTATAAAGAAAATCAAATTGGGTTTTATTCTTTTAGCTATTTCAGTATTTGCAGTTCCCTCTATCAGAACTAACACCCAATAAGGTTTTTTAAAACCACGCAAAGAAAAAAATTGTACTTCGGGGAATAAAAATTCTTCCCGGCTAAAAAATAGACCAAGTTTTTAGTCCAATACAATAGTTACCTGTTGCTATATAACAAATGTTTGCCCCACCCCCACCCCCAAGCGCTGCCCCATGTTGAGGTTTCGAAATGAAAAGGACTTCATGGCCCGGGTGACAAGTGGTGTGTCAGCCAGTGTGCTTTAAGTGAGTGCTGCTTACGAGAAACTGACAATAGGCTGACATCACAGGATTGTGATCGGTCCGAAGCCCCACTCCTAAAGTGTGGAGAGTTTGGAGCAGAGCTCACTGCAAAGCTGGAAATCCACTATGGTTCCTGAAGCTAAACAGAAGGTGTTTCTGCACCTGTAAATAAATGCAGACACTGAATCCTACCCAAGAGAAAATAATTTGCTTCCAGCGTATAGTGTTTTTTAAGCTTCAAATTTCTGATTATAACCCCAAAGAGCCCAGTATGTTACCTGGAGATGGAATAGTATGGCAATTGAGAGGAAGGTTTAAACTGGGTGAGTCCTGATTCTGCTCTTTATTGCTATGGAACTGAGCAAGTTACATAAGCTTGTTTCTCTTGTTTTCTCAACTGTAACATGGAGGTAACAATGCCTTGGTCTAGGGTTTTGTGAAAATTAAGACAATAATTCACAGAATCCTCAATTAAGATGAACTATTATTATCAGCAAAAAGGCGATTTCTGCATATAATCTGGATCACCCTAATTCAGAAAAAAATTAGCTGGATTTCACAGTGGTAACAAAATAATGACAATCCCTTAGATTGAACACTGTTTCAGAGTATATGAGCGATTCCACGTAGCTAAGCTCATTTGATAATAAAGCACGCTTCTCAATAGAATCCTGTTAGCAAAGCTGTGTCCAGCCGCTGGTGGGAAACGGATAAGCCTAGTGAGCCAGGCAAGCACGGGACCGACAGCCATTAGTGAAGAAATAACAGATGGTGTCTCATTTTTTGCTATAGGCAAAGATCCAAATGACATGACTAAATAGAAAGACAGCCCCATAGGACTGCATTCTGGCTCCTACTGAGCACGGAGCCTGAAAGGCAGGGACATTTTTAATAACCTTTCTTTGACAAGCTTAAAGCCATTTAATGTCTAAACCTGTCATACACATCCAGCCAGGAGAATAGACCTCCAGAGAAAACCCCAGAGCACACAGTCTCACCTCCCGGTGAAAAAATAAAAATTCCACTCACACATTACAAAAAATATATATATATATATTCAGCAAGGTCACAAAATGCTTACTTTCCATTTAAATAAAAACAATCATTGTCCTTCTCAATGGCAACCTTCTAGACCTGCTTCCCATTCTGCATTGGATGAAAAGTTGAGTTTCCATCCACTCATTATTAAATAAAACAATAGAGGACTCATGCCTGCTTTAGCTGAAATTTTAGTTCAGTCTAATTAGAAGGAAATGTATTATAAATTATTATGTGTTGAAAGTCTACACCAAAAAAAGAAAGAAAATGAACTCATAATTCTTTATATATTGGATTTCACTTTTTCATCAGTTCAATTGAAACAAGTAATTGCTTCTTTTTTAACAGCTTCTGAAGTGGATGGAAAAAAAATCAGTAATCAACATGATTAAAATCTTTGTTATTTTGTCCATTGCTATAATATTCAGCACTGGTACACCAGTGATCTGCAGAAACATTCACTACAGCAAATTTATCTAATAAATTGTATTTGTTTTGCAACGAGTCAGCTAGTAGGAGCATTAGTGTGGACATGAATTTGATTTTCCCTGGAGTCCATGGCTTCATCTTGTCCCAGCTGTTTCATTTTCTTCTCATCACCAAATCATTTTATTATAATAACTTTCCATGCCTCACTCTCCTATAGTTTTATGTGAATGCAAGCATATAAGAGTTACGTCCGTGCTGAGCAGTTGGTCTAACATTTGCATTTAAAGTCCACTTCAAATGTACATTTGTCAGGAGGAGGAAGGCTGATAGAAAAAAATAGTTTGAAAAATATCATTTTATCATTACTTAACGATATTCTGTGAAAACTTATTTACAAGGGCTGCAATGGAAAAAAAATCACCTTAATAGAACCAGTCATAATAATGCCTGTTTGTTCTATAGATTAACGAATTCAACTCAAGTCAAAGACATTCACTCATTGCTGGTTCTAGGTAGACCCAGCATAACTGTCTATATTTTCCTTTTAAATCTCTCATGCGAAAACATTGTTTCAAACTAGAAATATATGTTTATTTGGAAATTCAGTAACACTGTAAATTCCATGAAAGAGGCACTTTTTCTTGTTTACCACTATATTTCCATGCCACCCATACGTGGTAGGGGTTTAATGACTATTTGTTGAATATATAATGGAATCAGCAGCAGAAAATGGACAGGACTATAAAAGCACAGTTAAGCAACTGAAGCAAGTTAGAACACAGTTTATCCTGGCCATACCAGAATAAGTTTGCAGTTAGTTGATAAACCTGGGTCCCAATGATGGAAAGGAAAAATAGTCAAGCTCATTCCTTCATCAGGACAATTCCCTAAAGGATGTCTAGGGTCTCTCTTCCACACTCCTTCATAACCCAGGATGTCCATGGTTATCTTGACACTTCACCCCATGATGTCCACTCTTCTTACTTTGATGAACCAGATCTTCACATCCCTTCTTTCTGCTGTGAGCACTCTTGATGGTTGTGTTTACATTGCTGCTTCTGGTGGAGGTGACATAGTAAATCCTCAGAAAAATGAGTCCAGACACAAGTCCCCCACTTATGGCTGTTCAACTGACAGTTGTTCAACTTTATGATGGTGCAAAAGCCAAATGCATTCAGTAGAAACCTCACTTTGAAGTCTGGACTTTGATCTTTTCCTGGGCTAGCGGTATGTGGTAGGACGGTCTCCGGGATGCTGGGCAGAGCAGAAAAGAGCAGCTCCACTCCCCGTCAGCCATGCAGTCACAGAGATAAACAATGATACCCATTGTTAGAATGGACTCATTCTATCATTCCATACCCATACAACCATTCTGTTTTCCACTTCCAGTGCAGTGTTCAACAAATTACATGAAATATTCAGCACTTTATTATAAGGCAGGCTTTGTGTTAGAAGATCTGCCCAACCTTGGGCTAACATAAGTGTTCTGAGCCCTTTTAAGGAAGGTGAGGCTAAACTATGAGGTTCCTAGGTTAGGTGTGTCAAGTCTATTTTCCAATATTTTCATCTTATGATGGATTTATCTGGATATAACCCCATTGTAAGTGGAGGAAGATCTGTCATGAGCAAATGGGTTTACTGCTTTTATAGTCAGAAATACAAATGTTATTTTTTTTTAAAAAAATTCATTCACGCTGTGAATCTTGAAAAAACAACTGTTAAAGAGCTTGCAACCAACCTGGGCTATGTAAACCTGGTTCATTTTTCTGTACATAAAAATAAATATCCCAACATTAACTTAAAGCACGTTGTTCTAGGAAGATAAAATGACACATCCTATTTCAAGGGGTTTGAAGGCATATATGGCTTCTCAGTGCTAAAAGCCTGGAGGGTAGTCTTCTCCATATCAACTCTCAGCATAAACTGCTCAGCACTAAGAATTACTTTACTTAAAATAGGGTAACAAGTAATAAGCATAAAAATAAATGTTCCTTCCTTGTCTTTTTTCCGGTGTTCAAAATCGGAGTTATTCTGTTGGCTGCCTTCAGTCCTTTATGTGAAAGTATTCTTCCCCTTATGAGCCCTTATAGCATTTGCTTATCATGATCTAAGCTGAATTACAGTAATGCTTTCTCTCGCACTGGATTTTAAGTTTCCTGAGGGCAGGCAAGGCCTGTGTGTGTTCATCTTTGTATCTCTTTGTGTAGCACAATGGCTAGACAGTGTTTAATACAGGTGGGTTTCTTGAGAGTTAAATGGTAACTACTCCATTGCTTTTCCTAGTTTGTGGATGGACTCACGGACTAGCATGGATACAGCACGCTCCACCAACATTTGCTTAAAATACATCAGGCTTAAAGACCAATTTCCCATCCTTGCAATATCTCCAATGAATATAACATCACTATGATGATAAAACACAATTGGCTTGTATGCATATATCAAATCATCACAATGTACACTTTAAATATCTTACAATTTTAGGGGCGCCTGGGTGGCGCAGTCAGTTAAGCGTCCGACTTCAGCCAGGTCACGATCTCCCGGTCCGGGAGTTCGAGCCCCGCATCAGGCTCTGGGCTGATGGCTCAGAGCCTGGAGCCTGTTTCTGATTCTGTGTCTCCCTCTTTCTCTGCCCCTCCCCCATTCATGCTCTGTCTCTCTCTGTCCCAAAAATAAATAAACGTTGAAAAAAATTTTTTTTAAATAAAATAAAAAAATAAATATCTTACAATTTTACTTGTCAATTATATGTCAATGAGGCTGGAAAAAAATCTGATAAAGAGAATGCTAGTTTTAAAAAGAAAAAAAAAGGCTTCATTCATGAAAGATAGTATTTATCATCTGACTCTTACCTAATGCTCCTCTGGAGAAGTACCCAAATCCATCTTATAAGCCAGGATTAAAGCTTAAGTGATGCCTGAATATAATAATGCAAAAAATTACTTGTAATGAAACCCCCTGTTTATGTGCATTGTTTTGTAACTCCAAAGCTAATTCATGTCTGTTCTTCAGCATAACCCTTTAAACTTCTTTTATTTAATTAAGTAAATATTTGAAGCCTCACTCTGCCAGGTATTATACCAAGTGCTGTAGATACAAAAACAAAGAGAAAGAAAAACATCTGTAGGGGCGCTTGGGTGGCTCAGTCGGTTAAGTGTCCGACTTCGACTCAGGTCATGATTTTGCGGTTCACGAGTTGAAGCCCCACATCAGGCTCTGTGCTGACAGCTCAGAGCCTGGAGCCTGCTTCGTATTCTCTATCTCCCTCTCTGTCTCTGCCCCTCCCCCATTCACTCTGTCTCTCAAAAGTTAATAAACATTTTAAAAATTACCAAAATAAAGAAAGAAAAATGTCTGTCTTCACAAAGTTTATGAGTCAGTGAGGGAAGCTAAAGGAATATGGATTAGTTAACAAATATTTATCAAATAGAAAATTAAGTGCTATAATTTTGGAATTATAACAATGCTAAAGGAGTATATTTAAGAGTCTTTAATCCAGAAAACAAGAATTTCTATCTATACTCATTTTCTTTTCCTTTTTTTAAAAAAAAAATTTTAAAATGCTTATTTATTTTTGAGAGACAGAGAGACAGAGTGTGAGCAGGGGAGGAGCAGAGAGAAAGGGAGACACAGAATCTGAAACAGGCTCCAGGCTCTGAGCTGTCAGCACAGAGCCTGATATGGGGCTCAAACTCTTAAACCATGAGATCATGGTCTGAGCTGAAGTTGGACAGTAAACAGACTGAGCCACCCAGATGCTCCTATACTTTTCTAATGAAAAAAATTCTTGTGGTTATTTTCTGTTACCAATTAGTTTAACTAAGCTCATTTTTAAATTGTTCTGGCATTATAGATACCTTCCCTTTCATCCCCTACGAACTTACAAATTGGACAGCCCAAGCTTATATTAATGATTAAATAAAATAACATATATAAAGCACTTAGCAGGGTACCAGGGCCACAGTAAATGTTGTTCTCATTGGCCTTCCATGTGCCACGTGTTCTCCTAGGTACATTAACAAAGGCCATTTGTTTAGTCCTTACAACTACCCAATAAGGTAACTATTATCACTATAATTCCCATTTTAACGACCAGAACACCAGGGCTCAGAGTTCAAGTAACTGGTCTCAGATCACCAAGAAATTTGTACTAGTGCAGTGAAGATCTGAACCTTGGTCAGTCTGAATATTAAGTACATGTCTGCTTTTTCTATTGCACTCTGCTATCTGCACTATCTCCTTAGCAGCCTAGATATTCCTAAATATTCACTTTTTAAATATCTTTTTTACTTTTTAAAGTTTATTTATTTACTTTTGAGAGGGGGATGGCAGAGAGAGGGAGAGAGAATCCCAAGCAGACTCCACACCATCAGCGTGGAGCCAGATGCAGGCTCGAAACCACTAACCATGAGATCATGACCTGAAACGAAATCAAGAGTCGAATGCTCAACCGACTGAGCCATTCAGGCGCCCCCTAGATATTCACTTTTATTTCTGTCCAGATGTTTCAAGGGCCTGCGGACCTGATCGTTATACTTACCATGCTTTCCTTTGCTACATATCTACCTTGATGTCTCCAACCCTGCTTGAACTCTCTCTAGCTCTATTACATTTCTTCCAATAACTCTAGTACACCTCAATCTTCCTTTTTATTGCTTATAACTGGTAACTGGTGACTATTCCTCTTTTTATTATTATTATTATTATTATTATTATTATTTGAGAGAGAGAGAGAGAGAGAGCGTGAGCAGGGGAAAGGGGCAGAGGGAAAGAGAGAGAATCGTAAGCAGTCTCTATGGTCAATGTGGAGCCTGACTAGCCTGGATCCCACGACCTTGGGATCATGACCTGATCTGAAATCCAGAGTCAGACATTCAATTGACTGAGCCACCCAGGTGTCCCACTATCTCTCTTTTGATATTAATTTGATAACCCTTTTCCCAAGGCTAATGATAGGGCGCAAATTTGATGATCAGAGTATTGCAGGAACCTAAAAGGATGGTCCAGATGTTAATAGAACTACTTTTAGATCCAGATCAATCTAAATTCAAATCTTACTTCTAGTGCCTTATGTAGCTTCCTGAAATTCTTCTGCTTCTGGCTGTTTACCTGCAAAATGAGGATAGCATAATTATTGTGAGAACTAAATTAGGTAATGCTTCTGAGTGTTTGGCATGTGACTGGTACATAGTTAAGAGCTCAGTAAATGGTACACTTGGTAAATATCATTATTCAGATATGTTTAATGAAATAGAATAATAAGCTTCTTAATAATGAAAAATTGTTAAATGAAAATAATGTTATCTCATTTTATCACAATGTGGATAAAATAATGACAAGATTTGCTGAATATATACATAAGACCCATGCAACCAATTACAGATCTCTTACACTACATTTTTGTAACTCTGTATTTGGCTAACATTAGTAGTCAAGAATAGATAACAAGCCACTTTTCAAAGTTGTAGAAAGGTTAGAAATTAGGATAGCTAGACTTTTATGCCTCTAGTGATTCTTACTTCCTCATGTTCATAGCTTTTTAAAAATGTTTTTTCTTTTAATGTTTACTTTTATTTTTGAGAGAGACAGAGACAGAGCATGAGCAGGGGAGGGGGAGAGAGAGAGAGAGGGAGACACAGAATCCAAAGCAGGCTCCAGGCTCCGAGCTGTCAGCACAGAGCCTGACATGACGCTCGAACTCATGAGCCGTGAGATCATGACCTGAGTCGAAGTCAGCCGCTCAACCGACTGAGCCACCCAGGTGCCCCTCCTCATGTTCGTATCCTTCTGTGGTTTTCTTCCACATAAAGCAGAGCTGGTATGTGTGATTGATAGAATATGACAAGTGTCACAGTGTGTGACTTTCAAGGCTAAGTCATAAAAAGGATAGCTTCTGCCTTGGTTTCTTGGAATTCTACTCTGCTGACATATTATAACATAGAGCAGTCCTATGGAGATGCCTGCAAAGGATACAGGGTGAGATCTCCTGCCAACAGGCAGTGCTAATTTGCCAGACATTGAATAATCCACTTTGGAAGTGAATCCCTCAGCTACCAAATCTTCAGATTCTGCAGCCCCAACTGACATCTGTCTATAATCCCATGACAGACCCTTAGCCAGAACTGACCAATTGAGCTACTCCCAAATATACCACCCACAGAAACTGAAAATAATAAGTGATTATTATTGCTTTAAGACACTTAATGGATGGATGTGTTATTCCAGCACAGATAACCAATACAGACACGGGGGACTTAAATCAGGCATTGTCTCTTATCTCAGTCTTCATGTTTCTTATTACTTTCTGCTGGAAGAAACTCCATTTCTTCAGGATCTTTGAACTTTTAGATTTATTTCTCTATGAAAGAATATTTCCAATTAATATCACCAGCTGTCTGCTGGATCTTGTTGCTAATACTTCTAAGTCACTACGATTTTCACCTCTGTTCTTTGTTTTTATGCTGATTTAGGTAAATTAAACTTTTAACGTCATATCTACCTATATCTTTTTCACTACCCAGCCTTTCTTGGATCGTATTTGCATGGAACATATATCGCACCAGCCATCATTTTGGTCAGAGTGGCTCTTATGAGCACATTAAAGAAGATGAAGGAGGGGAATATATTACTCTAGGGCTTTCATGTGTTTGATTTGTGGTTATTCTTCCATTCCTTAGGGTCATGAGTTCTCCAGCATAGGCTGGAATAAATAAGCAGTGCTTATTTATTGGTCTCAGTTATTTCCTGTTTGTTTTGGATCATATTGACAATCTTCTTAGACTGTACAGCAATTTTCCACTTCTTCTTGTATATCTAGGATGTTCAAAGGCTGACGGTTCCTGGAAAGGCCAATTAAGATGCCTTAGAAGCTCTTTAATCACTAAATCTTACCTGATTGGTCATAAATAGTCATTATCGTACAGAGGGGGAAAAAACCACAAGAGACAAATGATCAGAGTCTTGTGTGACTCTGTGAAGGCTGTTTACTCAGTCTCAACTTCAAATCCTCATCCATAAAATCATACCTACCATTCAAATCTGTAACGAGGACAAGATCTAAAGTTAGTCCCAGATACTCTACAAGTGGCAGCCATTACTAAAGGGGATCTTCCCATGATTCAAAGTGCATATTTCCCCTCAATTGCCCCTCCACATGCAAGTGTTTTACCTTTTATTCTTTTTAGAGTGATCAAAGTCTTTTAGAAAACATGAGGGTGATCATTTCAAAGAAAATTTGGGAATCCCAGGTAAGCCACCTGTAGTGGTCCTAATTTGAGGTCTATATAAATCACTACAGGTTATTTGTAGGTTATTAGGCATTTCAAAAGGTCTGTCAAAGTATATAATATATCCTTCAGCTAAAGACGCTGCATTTGTTAAAGTCAGTATAGTTTTCTGATTAAGAGCATGTGTTACGAAATTTGACTTCCTGGCTTCAAATTCCAGTTGGCCACTTATAAGCTTCACAGTAAGTTGCTTAACCTCTCTGAATCTCAACTATACACATGCATGTGTGTGTGTGAAATGAAGATATTAATAATGCCTGCTTCACAGAGTTTTTAAGGACATTAAATATGGTATGATATATTGAATATGTAGCATATTACCTGGACCAAAGAAAAACTCAATACAATCCCAAGAGATGCACTGCTATGAGGGCAATAGGCTATTATGTTGCCTTAACAATTTACCTGGCTCACTTCTGCATAAGTAAAAAAACCAAAGTTCTTCTTCCCTTCCCATTAGATAAATGCTTCCCAAATAGTTTCCTGTACCAAATAGAGCTCTAAAATACATTTATGGTATAATTTAAGAAATGATATTGAGGAGCACCTGGGTGGCTCCGTCAGTTGAGTGGCCGACTTGGCCTCAGGTCATGATCTCACGGTTTGTGAGTTTAAGCCCCGTGTCCGGCTCCGTGCTGACAGCTCAGAGCCTAGAGCCTGCCTCGGATTCTGTGTCTCCCTCTCTGTCTGCCCCTCCCCCACTCACTCTGTCTGTCTCTCTCTATTTCTCAAAAATAAAAAAATATTAAAAATTTAAAAAAATGATATCGAGTCCGTTTATAGCCGATATTAAAGTGTACCTCAAAGAAAAGAAATATGTCTAACACTCCAGCAGACTACTCTTCTCAAAGAAGTTAAAACTAGTTACAACTTAGGCTTCTTCAATGTTTCTTCCCCAATGAAAATCTGTTCTTGTCAAATGGCTTAAAATGATACATGTCTTCACCTTCAATGACATTGTACTTTGGAAGTTCTTCCAGATGGTCTCTGGAGTAGATTTATTACAGTTTTTGGATCAGTCAATATATTTCAAAGTATATCCATCCATAACTCCTATGTCAAATGAATGAGACCTGGGTTGAGTCCCTGGGTATTTTCTTCATCATCAGCCACCATCACCAGGCCAGATTCCATCAGAGAAATTTTGGCATGCTCAATCAATGCAACACAAAGCTTCCAAGGATCAGTTGTGTGTCCTGTGAGGAATGCTGGTTTTAACATTCACAAATTCTCTTTTGTCCCAAACGGTAATTAAACTGGTGTCCTCAAGTCCATGGCAAATTAACAATTGGCTGTGGTTACCAGGAGTGAACATGTGATTCTATAATTAGCATTGCTTATCTCCAATTTCATAAGCAGAACTTTGTCAAACCAATGAGAGTTGAGATAATAAGAAACAAGTGTTTTCATACTTTTCATTCCATAATTTATGGATTCTTTCCAGGAGAAGGAAATAAGAAGAGATAGGAAGAGAGAGGAACTTAACTTTAATCAGATAAGTTTCTTAAATGTTTCTATTTGTAAACTTCTTTTATTAAAGAAAATTAAAACAAAACAAAACAAAAAACCGTAACATCACAAAATCCACATAACCTCTGTTAACATTTTTAAAATAAAAAATAATATATGCACATAGCTTAGAATTTCTAAGAGTATATATATACACACACACATATATGCTCCTATGTATATATGCAAGTATATAAACATACTCTTAGATTATGTATAATTACACATATTTATATCTATCTATGTATATAGATAGATGCTTGTAAGTGCAGATATTTTATTTTATATACCTGAGTGACTAGGACTGCTTGGTAATACAAATGACTGACTCAGGATACATAGAAGATAAACAAAATAAGTTTGTAGGGAGAGGTAATTTACGAGTCACTAGTTTATACTAACAATCTTAAACTGCTGAGATTAGCCCAAGGTTCAAATATTTAGTCTTTTATCCACAGATCTTATTATAAAGATCTCATTATAAAGATTTTAGCTATTGCATTGTCACAAGGGAGGATAGTCTAGGAGCAACTTTTTCTGGGTACAAGGAATTATAAAACCAATATCAACAATAGCTAATGTAAGAGAAAATTTATTCTGTTTCAGTTACTGTGTTAATAGTTTCTCATTTAATCTTTACCATCCTTATGAAGTAGATACTACAGTTTTTCTTATTTTACAAATGAGAAAACTCAGAGTTAAGCAATGTGTTCAAAATCTGATTATCAAGTGTAGGGTTTGGAGCCATGTTGATCCAACTATAAAAATCTAAGCTCTTAAAACATTGCTATAAGATCTGAACTTTCTAAGACCTAGAAGATACCTATCTCACTTGCCTGCACTGAACCTGCACAAGCAATATATAATTTTTAGATTGAGTATTCAGATAGGCACTTTATGATTCTCTTAATTCTCACAATATGAGACGAATGATAGTCTGTTTTACAAATAAATTTTAAAGATGTTTACAGATTATATAAAATACTTTAATAATATGAATTACTTTGAATAAATGTTAAGAATAATTTTTTTCCTCCAAATTGAATCCAGATCTGTAAAATAATTTGCTTTGTAAAAAGTAGTTTAGACTACAAAGTAACAGCATTTTGATTGATCAGATTTTTCTCCTATTTTCTATTATTCTAAGAAATTAACTATTCAACCTGTCAGTTGCCCCTTTTCTGAGGTATCATTTAAAAAAATACTTTCATGAAAGTTTTCATGTCATTTCCTTTAGCATCTAAGGTACCTTAAATGGGAGTTAATGTTCAGAGTGATGACCTTCAGCACTATAAAATCATCATCATCAAAGATTCAATGATATACCCACATTTTCTAAGGCAACCTTTTATCAAAAAGAAAATCTACCCAATGAAAACACCTCATAACTTGGAAAGCATAACTATTCTATTGGAAATTTAATAAAAAGATGAGTAATAAAGACATAACTCTGGAGATGGATAGGCAGAGGAAGCCATGGACGTGGAACCTAAACTCAACAATGGAGAATCAATTGGGGTAAAATGGAATGTTCATTGCTTTGGCCAGAAACATCGTGCAGGAAAAATAATCACTGTTATGAGAAAAGTAGAACCCTGGGAGAGAATTTTCCAAGGCTTATGCCAAGATCTATAATGTTACTATTATTTTCTATATAAATATATGTTCTGTAAAATGGACCTAGAGTGATTTGATACGAAGACCTGATTCATTAGCAATATCCAATAAATCACAGCTGTGACACAAACCCTCACAGAGCATCTAATCATGAGGCATATTTTATTTGCAACTTTGGCTCTAACCAGAAGTGTCAAGTTATTAGTTTTCAGATTTTATAGACTGGTTTTAGTAGATTCAATATAGCCAGAGGATATAAGTTGGTATTAGAATGAACGCCCTTATGGAATTTTCCATGGAAGCTTAACTGAGGATAATCCCGGAGAAGACATATTATAATTCATGCGTATGAAGGTGTATGTATAAAGCTTCCACAGAGAAAACAAGAGCACCTGGCTAAGGATTCGTTTATTCATTCAGGGATGGACTTTACTCAACATCTCTTTCAGCCTTCTTTTACAGCACTTTCCTGTATATAGAGTCTGGAAAGGTGAAAGTGGAATTTCCCAGACTCCCTTGAAGCTAGGGTTCCAAATGTGATATTGGTTCTGCCAAGAAAGTGAACTCTGAGGAGAGAATCAAGATATGAGGCAACCGTTTTATAGGTTCAGGTCAGCAGGTAGAGCAGGTACCTGAAGCCAACCTTTCCTGCCGTTTCCTCCTGACCTCCATATCACTGCTAAGTAATGATTTCCTACAGACAATGATGTAGTAGGTGTAGCACCTTACTGAATCGATTGTGGATGAGCTAATGTAGTACCAGGGCCAATAGCTGGTATCATGATTTCCTGCTTCCTCAGCTTCCTTGTTGTGGAAGAGATAGCAATTCCCATAATAAGCAATTCTTGTAGTTTATTCTGGGATTCTTTCCTTGGGGACAAAGGCTAGAACTGGCTCCTCTAGGCCTTGTAGTGATTTTATAAGCACCTAAGAGACTATTTCAAATATCCTTCTGCTCAGAGATCAGATAGGGGTAAATTTTCAATTTAGACTAATATGAAAGACGGAAGCTCTGTTTAAGTCTGTTAGTGCAAATTGAATTCCATATTCCTGAACTTTTTAAGGATGAAAGCAGAGATTCAGTCTTAAAATTGGTAAATGTTGATGACTTTAAGAGTAGAAGAAGATATTTTTCTCTTTATGTAATTATTTTTATTATTATTATCATTGTTTTAATTGTGGGAGAGATCGATTCATAAACTTCATGGTTAAGTTCCTACTCAATATCTTTGATTCAGCTCCTGATTTTGGTGGAGTTGATCAAATGAAAGTACTTCAGATAGAGATGTCAAAAACTCTACTGGAAAAAGGTTGCTGTGGTCCTTGAATGGGGAGGGAATTCTCAGCTGTCTTCCATGCCAACAAAACCTCTTTGCTCTTTCCAAAGCAATGTTTTATATACAGATACAGATATAGATAAAGATACAGGCATAGACATAGACACAAACGAAAATAGATGGATCACAGAGACTAATTGGGCCTCGTTGACTACTTGATTGGCTACTGGCAGAGTTAAGTGCACCCATATGCATATTATGCTGAGGGGTAGGTAAACAGAGTCTTAGTTTTTCGTTGCAGATTAAACCGTCTCACTTTTTGCTCCTCTTTTCTTCCCTAAATGCAGCAGTACTGTCATTTCTTCTGACTCCAAGACCAGCTGGGGTAAGTTTCCAACTGAACTAAGACAAAAGATAAAAACTCTGTTTCGATTTTGAATCTAAACTGATTTTCCAACTTAACTTTATCAGTATCTTACATTATGTGATACCAGGCCCTTGACAAGTTAATAAAAAACAATACCTATTCTGCTGGGATTTGAATGTGGAGGTTTCTGTGAGACATCTTGGGTCATGAATAAGGCAATAGTCAGTTATTCCTGAGTTGATGGTGATCATATCAAAAACCTCACCTTCAGTCCTGGACTTAGGAGTGGGGAGTAGAGTTTTTTTCATTGCTCTTCTGGTAGTCTAGTATTTTTGTGAACATCTGGCAACCCAAGCCTTAAAACTATAAAATGGAAAGAAATAGTTTAGTGGTGTCCAAAATAAATATTCACACCTAACAAGATTATATTTGCATAAATCCTTGACCTACTTGGGTAAAGATGGTTTTAGAACTGTCAGGTATTCTACTTAAACCACAAGGGAGTTAGTAAAAGCAAGTACAGAAATAACCAAGGCTGCATCACTTCTTGGAAAAAGTACTGTTTGATCGAGTTCTCATTATGTTGAATGCTATTCTTCCTCTAAAATAGATACTGCATTTCCCTTTTAAGTGGGCACTTCAAGGTAAAAACAAGATCCCCCACTGTTTAACTATGGTACATACGTAATCAGCCAAGTACATTTTGTCAACTGTAAACAAATGCCAAAATGCTAAAGCCCTTTAAAACATGAGTAATTTGGTCTAAAATCCAAGGTCAGATATATAATTCATTAGCTGCTTTAAAATATTGTATAGAGAGAGAGAGAGAGATGAAGTGAGGCTAAATCTTGAGCCTAACCTTGCTAAGTTAGATTTCACCAACCCCCTGCAGAAATTGATAGCAAATGCAGGAGGCCCAGGATTGAGAGGCAGCTCTGAATAAGAAAGCAAGACTAATGAAAATCAGGTTTAAACTTCTCTAGATGGTAGACTTCTCCACTCACCGTGACTGACTCGATAGTTTACAGTGCTTTGCACACTGGCTGAGAATCTTGATCTATTTCATTGGTTAACGCATCTGAATCCCGACTCAGCTATAAACACCTGAAAGACAGGGATCAATTTTAGCACTCTACCAAATACAAAGCTCTGTTCACCCCCAGCAAAATTTCAGTGAAAGTTGGTGGAATGAATTAACCATTTGCACGTAGGATTTCACGTCGGTTGATGGCACCAAGAGCTCTAGCCAAGTGCTTCTCAAAACAAACGTGAATGGTTATCTGAATGTTGTTACAATTTAGATTCTAGATTGAGGAGATCTCGAGATTCTGCACTTCTGAGAAGCTCCCGAGCTACTTAGATGCTTCTGTTCTTCTGCCCACACTTTCAGAAACAGGGATCTAACTCCCTCCAAAAAGGTCTTATTTCTGTGGGGCAATGCCGCACAGTGGTTAAAATCATGAAATGGCGCCAGAGAGACTTGACTCAGATTTTGCTCCTATACTTACTAATTAAGTGATTAGGAAAATTATTAATCTCCCCGTGCTTTAATTTCCTTATATATAAAAATTGGACAAATGTATCAGATATTGTGGGTATCATGATGTTTTAATGAAATAATGACTGAAAATATTTAGCAGAATACCTAGCATATGGCAAGCACTCAGTAAGTGGAGCTATGCATTCTATAATTTTTCTCCCTGCCTGTGACTGAGACATTCAAAAAATGTCTTTGTAGGCTACATGAGGTTAAACCTCAAGCCAGTCTTGCCAAATTTGATTCCCTTGACCTGCTGCAGAAATTGATAGGAAATGCAAGAGGCCCAGGGTTGCAAGGTAGGTCTGAGTCAGAAGGCAAGACTAATGAAAAGCAGAGACTTAGAGACATCAGATAGTAATGTGGAGATAGTTACTGAAAAAGCAGAGTTTTTATAGTGAAATAAAGGAGGGGCGGCTAGGTGGCTCAGTCAGTTAAGTGTCTGACTTCGTCTTAGGTCATGAACTCGTTGTTGCTGAGTTCGAGCCCCATGTTGGGTTCTGTGCTGACAGCTCAGAGCCTGGAGCCTGTTTCAGATACTGTGTGTCTCTCTCTCTTTCTGCCCCTCCCCCACTCGTGTTCCCTCTCTCTCTCTCTCTCTCTCTTTCTCTCTCTCTCTCTCTCTCTCAAAAATAAACAAACATTTAAAAAATTAAAAAAAAAAAGAAGGAAAGGGGGTTAAAGAAGAATATGTAGAGAGACGACCTGTTTTCACAGGATAAATGGAAAATGTGTACAAAATACAAAAATGTCATTCAGAATGTTTTTATTTTCTATGTCTTATGTCAGGTTGCCCACCAGAAAGACGGTGAAGCAAGGATTCATGGTAAGTGGTTTAGTTTGGAAGTTTTCTCAAGGAAAACCAGTAAGAGTGTGGGAAGCTGACAAGGGAAAGAGAGAACACTCAACAGAGGTGGACTGGCTCTCAGGCAAAGTCTCACAACGAAGCTTCAGCCAGACCTTTGGGGGAATCCCCGGAGTGTAAATTTGCCTCCAAGATGTCTTGACTTGAGGAAAGAGAGCTGGTGTTTTATTCACTGGTTTCAAGCTACCCCAGAGAAGTGGGAGAGACATAAAGTTAAGTCTCCACACACTTTTTATTCTCCACAAAGCAAAGCAGGCCCCAGTGCCTGAAGGAGTCTTTCAATAAAGAGCCACAGGGCCTTGAGGTGAGAAGACAATCCCTACAGAAAGAAGGGAGAGGACACAAAATGATAGATGCCAGACTAATGAAAATTAAATTACAAAGGAAACATTATTGTTTATACCTTCCCAGGACAACTGCAAACAATGAAAGTAGTTATTTATCTCTGTGATTCTTTCAGTGCCTACGGCTTCTGATTGTGAGACATTAAAGAGAAATGCCAATGTTCCCTGCAAGTCAGGTTGATTTTTCAATGTGAGGTCTTGTCTTATTTTATTGTTTGTTTCATTGTTTTAAAAAACTCACTCTTCAGTACCAGAACCAGTGAAAATAAGCAAGATGAAGGGAATGTTAGTAAGCACTATCGTATATAGAAATTAGGAAGGGATGCCTAGGTGTCTCGGTCAGTTAAATGTCAGACTCTTGATTTTGACTCAGGTCATGATTGAGCCTCCAGTTGGGCTCTGCACTGACAGCAAGGTACCTGCTTGGGATTCTCTCTCCCTCTCTCCCTGTCTGCACCCCCCCCAATTGTGTGACCTCTCTGGCTCTCTCTCTCCAAATAAATAAATAAACATTTATAAAAAAGGAAATTGGGATAAATATATATATCACTTATAAAATTTAGATTGAAGATTAGCTATAGTCAAGTTGCTTGAAACCTAGTGTTGTAGATCAGAAAGGAAAATGTCCAAAAATTATATGCGACAAGGAAACAAAATATGGCACCAAAAATGCAATTAATCTATATGACTTTAAAATTTGTTTCCCTCTTGTGTTTGTCTCACTTTCTGAGATGAATAAACTATCATAAAAACTATAGTGCTGAATCAGTGATACAATGAATGATGTCCAAAATAGCTGTGCAATTTTAAATTTCATTAATTGACTGGCAGAAACTTAGAAGTTGAACATAGAATGAAGTGTCTTAGGGTAAAAATAAACTGAAATGTTCGGTTCATTCACTCCAATATATATATTCACTCCAATCTAGTCTCATATATCCCATTGCACACAAACTGAATCTGAGGTGAAAACTAAAAATACTTGAATGTATTTTTTGCACTTGCTACCAAAAATACTGAAACTAGAAGAAAAAGAGGAATTGCTTTTCTCCAAAGACAAGAAATTTAGAATATTTTCTTCTAAAATTTGAGAGTTCTGTTAGATAAGGCAAGCTTTAGGTTAACGCTCAAATAACTGAAGTGTAAGAGAACAACAAACACAAGTATGTGTGTATATGTGTGTGTATGTATAATATATATATTTGTTGTATATACATATATAAATCATATTTCTCAAATAAATTATTTTACATATAGTTATTGAATTAAAATATTCGTTATAAGAATAGACTAGCAAAGTATCTAGGGTCCTTTCAAGTACTTTATTTATTTTTTTATTTAAAAAAATTTTTTATGTTTATTCATTTTTGAAAGACAGAGGGAGACAGAGCATAAGCAGGGGTGGGGTGCGGCAGAGAGAGAAGGGATGGGGGGGGACACAGAATCTGAAGCAGGCTCCAGGCTCCAAGCTGTCAGCACAGAACCGGAGGCAAGGCTTGAACTCACCAACCACTAGATCATGACCTGAGCCGAAGTCAGATGCTCAACTGACTGAGCCACCCAGGAACCCCCTTTCAAGTACTTTAGAAACAAAACATATTTCAAAAGAGCAACAAAAACTATCAAATACCTAGGAAGAAACTTAATAAGAAACTTCCGAGACCTATGAAGAGCAAATTAAACAATACAAATGAAAAAAATACAAGTAAAAACCCCAAATAAGAAACATACAATTTTCCCATATGGTAAGACTCAAAAATTATAGAGATTGTCAGCCCCAATAATATGTAAATTCTATATAATCTCATGAGAAAGTCATTAAATTTTCAGATGGAATTTGGCATGGTAATTCTAAAGTTCACCTGAAGTGGAAAATGTGACAGAATAATGGAGATATTCTTGGTAAAAATAATGGAAGCAAACTTATCAGATCTCAAATCTATAAAGATACAGAAATTAAAACAGGATTGTTGTAAGTGAAAAGATAGATCAGTCAAACAGAATAGAGAATCTATAAGTATTTGCATAGGGATTTTAGTATTAAAAAGTTAACATTGCAAATCAGTGGGAAAAATATATGCTACTTGATAAGTGGTGTTTGGATGTGGTGCCTGGGTGGTTCAGTCAGTTAAGTGTCCGACTTCAGCTTGGGTCACGATCTCACAGTTCGTGATAGTGAGCCCCACGTCAGGCTCTGTGCTGACAGCTCAGAGCCTGGAGCCTACTTTGGATTCTGTGCCTCCCTGTCTTCTTGCCCCTCCCCGGCTCACGCTCTGTCTCTCTCTCTCTCTAAAAAATGAATAAACATTAAAAAAATTTTTTAAAAACTAAGTGGTGTTTGGATAATGGGATCTCCATTTGTATCTACTAAAGGCAAAAATAAATTCCATATGGACTAGAGATCAACTTTAAATGAATTAAATATAAACAAAAAGTACACATGAGAAACACAAAAACTATAAAATTTTAAAAGAAAATAGAAGGAGGTGGCTTTGATAATATTAACGTAGGGGGAACTCTCCTAAGCAAGCAAATCAGAGACAAAAAAAAAAAAAATCAGAAGGGTCTTTTAAACACTTAAAACATCATAATGATTAAAGATGCTGTAAAAACAGTTAAAATATAAGGGTCAGTTCAGAGAGAGAGTATTTGTAACATTTTTAACATAAAATACCAATGTCTCAAATATATAAGGAGGCTAAAAACCTATAGGTAAACAGATATTTCACTAAAGAAGAAACACCAATGGCCAATTACCATATAAAAGATACTCAATGTCACTAATAATCAGGCAAATACATTATAAAATGGGAAGCTAGCATGTAAGATAAGAATACATTCATACAAAACTTGGTAGGGCAAATTGTATATTTTTAATTAATATTTGAATAGGTAATATTTCCTGTGGGCCCAAATGCACAAGTACAAATACTATATAATAAAAATCTCCTTCCTACCCAGTTCCCTGCCAGCAGTTTATCTCTTACAGGCAATTAATCTAATTAATTTTCTATGTATTTTTACAAAAATATTGTATGCATATAAGCCAATACACAATACTTGCACTTTAATTTTCACATAAGCATACAAAGAGCTTTCTCATTCTTTTTTATGGCTTTATAGTATTCCATTGTACAGATATGACATAATTAATGGATAGATAGGTTGATTACAGTGCTACAATAAAAAAAAACACTACACATAAATTGTATCACATAGATGTGAATATACATGCAGGATAAATTCCTAGGAGTATAATTGTGGGTCAAATAATATCTGTGCATTTGTAAATAAGTGCAGCCTTTTGAGGAGGAAATTTGGAGCCTATCCTGGGTAAAAGCACTTTTCACGTTAAAAAAATGTTCTCTGCAAGGATCGCAATAAACTGGAAATCTAAATGTCCCTACTATGGGAATGGTTTTGTATATTTATAAAACATATAATCATGTCTTCACCTCCCAAAATAACATGCAGCTATTAGAAAAAATGAGTTAGGTCCATATGAACAAAGATGGAAATATCTCCAAGAGGTATTTAATTAAGTGAAAAAGCAAGTGACTGAACAATATGTATCATATGATTTGTTGTTGTTGTTGTTTTAATATCTCTTGTGTCTGAAAGGATACACACCAAGTTGTTAAAAGTGATGGTCTCTGAAAAAAATGAAGAGACACAGAATAGAGGGGATGGGACAATGTGAAGAGGAATTTCATTATTTTTGCTGTATGTCTGGAATTGAATCAGTTTTTAAATTACAAAATGAAAATGTTAAGAGTGCTACCTGAGTTGTGAGAGGCAGGGGCATGGGTGAACTCGCTATGAAAAGTCAGCTCTAAAGTCCTTTGCGTGGCAGACTCTGAGATCCTAAGGTGGAGGTTACGGACTGCAACAGATAAAAAGGTAAATCCACAAGGATGACAGCTAGCCAACACCAGCACAGGCAGGAAGGCTGACTACCTTTGCCGGTACATGTGGTATTCCCATTTTAAAAGTACCTTTTCAGCTCGAAGTCATAAATCTCATGTTAAACTAAAAAACAAAGAAAACATAGCCACAATCTTTGCAATCTTTAAATGATGAAATGTGGTAACCTTGGCTATATATATATATATATATATATAATACATTTTATGTAAAAAGGAAAATGTGGAACTAATATAAATAAATCATGTTTTACAAGTTATTTGCAACTGACTGCTTTATATGAATCTACCATATGAGCCTATACTTACACCTTATAAACATGAAAAAAAAATAACTAAATCAGCAGGAGGGACTTCTTTCCCTCAATAAAAGAACCATATGCCACGTAGAAAGGAAAATGATCAAATCCACCAATGCTCTGTCTGAACCTCTGTCCTTGCTCAGTCACAGTAAACAGCTGAACCCAACCATCCATTTTACATAATGACATACAGTAATCTTTACTTAGGATGTGAATCAGGGGAACAGCTAAGTGGAGGGACTTTCTGTTCCTGATTCCGTCACCTGAGAAGCCACACACAGAAATATTCGTACTGAAAAGTCGGATACAGCCCATGATAAAGACCTGGTGTAAAAGTCCCTATTCCCCATCCCAGTGGGGTGAGGAGAAGGTAATCAGCAAATGCTGTCATTATCAATCAACCAGAATTATCACCAATCCAGGTGAAAGTTGAAAATTTTCAGTTTTCCATTTGAATCTTTCTCTCTCGTTGGTTAAGATATTTGGTTCTGCTGTTGATTTTGATAGTTTAATACTTGTGATAATTGTGATAGTTTATGGGGGTAATAAGAGTATCTGATTGGGGGCACATGGGTGGCTCAGTCAGTTAAGCCTCCAACTTTGGTTCAGGTCATGATCCCACACAGTTCGTGGGTTCGAGCCCCTCATCAGGATCTGTGCTCACAGCTCAGAGCCTGGAGCCTGCTTTGGCTTCTGTGTCCCCTTCTTTCTCTGCCCCTACCCTGCTCGCAATCTGTCTCGCTCTGTTGCTCAAAAATAAATAAATGTAAAAAAAAAAAAAAAAAAAGAGGATCTGATTCAACAAGGAAATATGTTCATCGTAATTCTCATAGGATTTTGTCCTTACACCTACTCTATCAAGTAGATTGTTAAGAATTTAATGATTCACCCCATATTTTTTAGTACTCTACATTGAAAAAGAAAAAAAAAACACTAATTTCTTTCAAGAAATTTCTTTTAAGTTAATTTCTTTAAAAAAATTTTTTTTTATTTATACTTACAAAGCCGGAAAGATCAGTCTCTCCCTCACTATACTGAAACGAATCATTAGTAAATATTTAGCATGGAATATCATCTGCTTTCCAAGGCTCTTGACAGGGAAACATTATTTGTGAATACCTCAGTACAAAAGGCAAAGTTTAATATGCGGCTTCAACTTCTAGATTTTATCATTTCAGAGCTGGCCCTTAGGGGCCCCCACTCTTTCATTCTTTTTTTCTTTGCTCTTATAGTAGTATTTATGCTTATGGTTCCTTCATTCTCAGTATTTCTGAATAGAAAAAATGATAAAGATTTCAGTGCATTCTATTTATTACTTATGCAATAACAAATATGTTAAGTCAAATTTTAAGAAAAGGAATAGATCAAATAAGACCTTATTTATGTAACACTTAAGCTTAGCTAATTTAAAACTTAGAGTCCTAGTTACATTTCCATTGTAAAAACTAATTATTTATTAAATTCTGTTAAGCTTAGTTAACAAAGGGTTAGTTTTTTTTTTTATCCTTGTATTTTGCCAGTTTCACTATGATATGTCGTGCAGAAGATTGATTCAAGTTATGTCTGAAGGGAGTTCTCTGTGCCTCTTGGATTTCAATGCCTTTTTCCTTCCCCAGATCAGGGAAGTTCTCAGCTATTATTTCTTCAAATACACCTTCAGCACCTTTCCCTCTCTCTTCCTTCTCTGGAATACCAATTATGCATAGATTATTTCTCTTTAGTGCATCACTTAGTTCTCTAATTTTCCCCTCATACTCCTGGATTTTTTTATCTCTCTTTTTCTCAGCTTCTTCTTTTTCCATAATTTTATCTTCTAGTTCACCTATTCTCTCCTCTGCCTCTTCCATCCGAGCCATGGTTGTCTCCATTTTATTTTGCAGCTCATTAATAGCATTTTTTTTAGCTCCTCCTGGGTGTTCCTTAGTCCCTTGATCTCCGTAGCAAGAGATTCTCTGCTGTCCTTTATACTGTTTTTAAGCCCAGCCATTAATTTTATGACTATTATTCTAAATTCACTTTCTGTTATATTGTTTAAATCATTTTTGATCAGTTCGTTAGCTGTCATTATTTCCCGGAGTTTTTTTTGAGGGAAATTCTTCCGTTCAGTCATTTTGGATAGTCCCTGGAGTGGTGCGGAACTGTGGGGCACTTCCCCTGTGCTGTCTTGAATAACTTGCGCTGGTGGGCGGGGCCACAGTCAGACCTGATGTCTGCCCCCAGCCCACCTCTGGGGCCACAGTCAGACTGGTGTGTGCCTTCTCTTCCCCTCTCCTAGGGACGGGATTCACTGTGGGGTGGCGTGGCCCGTCTGGGCTACTTGCACACTGCCAGGCTTGTGATGCTGGGGATCTGGCGTATTAGCTGGGGTGGATCGGCAAGGTGCATAGGGGCGGGAGGGGCAGCCTCAGTTCACTTTTCCTTCGGAGATCCGCTTCCAGAGGGACCCTGCGGCACCGGGAGGGAGTCAGACCCGCTGGAGGGACGGATCCGCAGAAGCACAGCATTGGGTGTTTGCACGGTGCAAGCCAACAAAGGGTTAGTTTTAAGAAGGTCAGAAGTGGATGAAATGGCTTTTTATCACTTGTTGTCACAAGCAACTCTAACTTTCATAATTTTGTATCCATGTTGCAATTTAGGGTGATTTAAGTGTTAACATAGCTTTTGTAAGTGGACCAGTCTCAAACTATACAACAGAAGTGTTTATCTTATGTGTTTGCACATTTCTTATCATGATCAGAACCTTACCTTATGGGAGTTATGGTAAGGTGTTAACCGACTGAATGAAGAACTAAATGCGTGAATTAGAAAATAAATAAAGAAGATCTGGTTCTTTTGATAAACAGATGCTATGTATTGAGGTAAACATTGATAGTCACTTAACTTAAAGGAAGATTACGCATATCATGCATATAATATAAAATGTATTGTGTGTACTCAGTGTGCATTGATGGAGTTGTACCTCTCCTTTGTTGCCAATACAGACACACAGCAGTTTAGAGAAACTTAACCATCTTATTAGTGAAATAAATACTATAAATACAGTTAATTATAAATAAATTCTGGGAAGTGCTAACTGTATTTCCTTGATTTAAAGTACATGTTTCCCACGTGTAATGTGATGGTGAACCTTTCAATTAATGTCTTATGTAGGTCAGGAAATAGATGAGCTATACAACCTGTCTCTAACTTATAATACTTCAACATACTCCTCTTTAGCCACCTCTTTATCTTAGAAACATAAAGATGTGGCCAGAATTATGTGTAAACAACACTCACACTCAACACTGAATTATAGTGATGAATGGTCTGCATGGCTGTACCAAAGAGCTGTTCCAGCAGTTAAAACATGAAGAAATTTGACGAGTGGCATATATCACTAGAAATTTGGGTCCAAAAAGTTGTCTCATATTCTACATTGTGCATTACTCATATATGCTCAGTAGAAACATATCATCTCTCATGTAATCATTGTTCTTTCCTATAAAAACAGATTAACCAGAAAACCAACTCGAAACCAAAATATGTATGGAATAGAAAAACAAGTTTTCTTAATTATATCTTTAAAAATAAGGATATATATCCAAACGATCTATTATGTTGGATATATTTTAATAAGCCCTCAAGCTTCATTTTAAATGTTATCATTTACAGTGTTAAAATGGCTTGGTAATCTTTTCCAGACTGATAGGCACATTAGGAGCACAAGGAAACCATTGCAGTGGAAATTTACTGCCATGAATTTAAGTAAAAATGTTATAAAAGGTAAAATGTAAAAGATAATACATCAATCTACAAAAATGTACTTCATATGTAATCAAGGATATTTATCATATTAAGATGAACAAAAACACAGCAGTCTTGTTTTAATTAATAAATGTATATCCTCAAAGGGGCATTGAAGTATTACTCATTACTTCTTTTGCACATGACCTATGGAAACATAATTTGATTCAATTATTATTGAGTTAATATGTTGATTATATTGTACATATTCCATGTAATAAAATATACATAATACATGTCAGTATATTTTAACAAAGTTACACAAAATACTGCATTATTTTATTGCTGGAATTTAAATGAATGACTTCAGTGAAATGCTATTTCATAAGACTTGTAAATCAAGAAGGAAAAAACCTTATATTTCAAAATTCTCAATTCTTTACCACAGTTGTTCCCACAAAAGGACCATAAGAATATCAGAGGAATCGGAACACAAAAATCATTGCCCTAAAAAGTAAAAGTTACATCTGAGAAGATGTTACTTATCGGTTACAAAAGACAAATAGTCTGAATCACATAAAGGAAAATGACCAGATTAAGAAATTCATAATTAAAGTCTACCCAAGATGTCCCTAATACTACTATTACCAGGAAATGCTCTGAGCAAAAAAGCGTCATGTAGTCTTGGGAGAAATACCACATTTTCTCTGAGAATCTTTTACTTCTATCAATGTTTGCCTACATGTACATGTGTGTTTGCATGCTTATTTCAATCTGTCTTCCCCATTAGTCAACAAATTCCATGACAGTGGGACTCACAGTTATTACGTCCAGCCTAAATGACAAAGACTCTCTACTTGACCAAGTTTTAGTCAGACTTCTCTGAATTTGTTTCTCAACTAGACCCTGACTCAGGCTTCCTTGTTCGGACTCTGCAGAGTCCAATTGTAGCAAGAATCCTGCAAAGTCAGTTTAACCAGGATCCCCCATTCTCTATCAGTATCTGATCACACTCAAATCTGATCTGGTTGCTCATCTTCCAAACCACCCCTCAGGAGATGTCTGATGGCCCTGGCCTGCCTTCAGTAGGAAGCCTGGTTACTGGTTGGTTAAGCCAGAGTCCTCCTCAGTCCTGTTGTTTCCTCTTAGTGATTTTCCATCCACTGACTGCGCCCCACCCCCCCCACCCCCACTCCCTGCATCCGCATCTGCACCTGCACCTTGGGTATGAAATAAAATCTTTACTCTTCTTTGTTGTAAGTAGGAGCTGTCTCCAGTCTCCTTCCCTACTACAAAAGTCCTTTGCAGTCGTTCTTAACACCTACTGTGATGGCCCTGATGAAAGTCTGCCTTACTGCCTTCACCAAGTGCCATGAATAATTTTTGTCCTTAACATGACTAAGAGTATGCCCTCAGATTTTTTTTTAAAAATACAATAACATTAAAATGTCTCTCAGTTGGAAATTAATGATGTGTACTAGTATATTAGAAGTTTTGGGGCGCCTGGGTGGCTCAGTCGGTTGAGCTTCCGTCTGGCTTCAGCTCAGGTCATGATCTCACAGTTTGTGAGTTTCAGCCCCGCATTGGGCTCTGTGCTGACAGCTCAGAGCCTGGAGCCTGTTTCGGATTCTGTGCCTCCCTCTCTCTCTACTCCTCCCCCGCTTGTGCTCTCTTTCTCTCTCAAAAATAAATAAACATAAAAAAAATTTTTAGAAGTTTTAAGTGACTCTTCAGTAATGGAAACTATTTAATTTTTAAATTTCTGTTTTGCAACAGAAAAATTCATTTTGGGAAACTGAAATGCTAGGCTAATTGTAGCTTTCCAATTCTGGCATGTAATGTAGTCAAAATAAATATAAAGATAAGACAAGAAAAAAATGGCTATGAGGATAGGTATCCAAGTTGAAACATATGTTTAAGGCAGAACTCATTTTGTAAACTATTTGGACATTAAGCAAGTTTTGCTACCTATGATTACTATATTCCAAGGATTGAACTTGGTTTTTAGTTATTTGAATCCCATACACAATGCTATGTAACATGAGCAAGATACTGCCTTAATACTATCTTTACTTGTATATTTTTCCCATGCATATGTTAACCTAAAGTAACGCTTTAGGTTGCGCTTTCCTATAATATTAGTAGCATCAATATGATAACTGATATGTAGATATGATAATAACTTTCTTGTATAAAATTAATACATTGGGGTGCTTGGATGGCTCAGTTGGTTGAACGTCTGACTCTTGATTTCAGCTCAGGTCATGATCCCATGGTTTGAGACTGAGCCTCCCATTGGGCTCTGTGCTGACAGTGAGGAGCCTGCTTGAGATTCTTTCTCTCCCTGTCTCTTTGCCCCTCCCTCACTCTCTTTCTCTCTCTGTCTCACTCTCAAAATAAATACAGAAACATTTTTTAAAGAGTTAACACATCCATATTATTGACTGAAAGTTAGTTACATTTTTCAATGGTGTGGAGTTCCTCAAAAAATGAAAAATAGAATTACCCTATGACCCAGAAATAGCACTACTAGGAATTTATCCAAAGGATACAGGAGTGCTGATTTATAAGGGTGCATGTACCCCAATGTTTATAGCAGTGCTATCAACAATAGCCAAATTATGGAAAGAGCCCAAATGTCCATTAACTGATGAATGGATAAAGAAGATGTGATTTATATATACGATGGAATACTATTTGGCAATGAGAAAGAATGAAATCTTGCCATTTGCAACAACATGGATGGAACTGGGGGTATTATGCTAAGTTAAATAAGTCACTCAGAGAAAGACAGATACCATATGTTTTCGTTCATATGTGGAATATGAGAAACTTAACAGAGGATGATGGGGGAAGAAAAAGGGAAAAATAGTGTCAGAGAGGGGGACAAACTATAAGAGACTCTTAAATACAGAGAACAAACTGAGGGTTGATGGGATGGGTGGGGAGAGGGGGAAATGGGTGATGGGCATTGAGGAGGACACTTGCTTGGACAAGCACTGGGTGTTGTATGTAAGCGATGAATCATGGGAATCTACTTCCAAAGCCACGAGCACACTGTATACACTGTATGTTAGCTAACTTGACAATAAATTATATTTAAGAAATAAATAAATAAAGCTAATCTGCAGTGCAAAAAAAATTGAAAAATTTATTTTTATGTAGATTCAGCCATAGTCTCAATATTCTAGACTTTGAGAGAAAGCCATTTTAAATACATTATGCATGCAATTATATATGAAAATATATATACATCATAATAGATGTAATCTTTTGCATTTTAATTTTTTCATACCTGCAGTGTCTTTTACACATTTTTCTATTTTCTAGCCAAAACTACTATTAGTAAAAGATATATTTATCTGTACTGTTTAAAGTAAAATTCCAGGAGTAAAATTCTGAAAGATAATGCACAGCTATTGTGAATAGTTTCAATGTTTCATCAAAATCTATTCAATGGGTATGTCAGTCAAATCAGTAAATCCTCCAAAGATAAGAATCACTTCCCCCAAAATCATTAAGCGTAAGTTAAGTAAAATTCAATATGAAAATTCTCTGTACCTTGAGGAAATATATTCTTTTCTATTTGCATGAAAAATATTATAGAAATGCAGAAAATGTATACTTTGTATCTCAATAAAAATTAAGGCTTATTTGTCCATTATAAAGTTTCATATAAGAAACTACATCTTTGATTCTTTTTTCATGAGTGGAAGAAAATGGAAGTTAATGGACTACTAAATTTCCTTCTACATAAGAGTCTCAGCAGATATGAATTTTATCTTTCCATGTTTATAATTCTAGCATGATAATTTGTATAATATCTACATGGATCAAGAATATATCTTTCTGTTCACCACCTAACATTTTATCAGGATGTCTCAAATTAATCTTCTCTTCCTCCTTACTTTCTTATATGCCTTTTACTATGTTTCCTTAAAATTTCTTATACTATTTTGCTCATTTGATTAGGTGTTTCTGGAAGCAAGAAAATCTCAAACATTATAGTTGCATTGATAGGTATATGTACCAGGATAGAAATATCTGAATATTTTTTCTCTGACCCTCACTCTCCCCAAATCTCTCATATCTTACACTGAAGCTATTTCTTAAACATCAATATATGCCACACAATTAAAAAATATTATACATGTGCTAAGTTATCTCTTGTGATTGTAATGGTTTTAATAATAGTTGTCTACTTTAAATCAGAGATTTATCATTTAAAAAAATTTTTTAACATTTGTGTATTTTTTGAGAGACAGAGAGAAACATAGCGTGAGTGGGAGAGGGGCAGAGAGAGAGGGAGTCACAGATTCTGAAGCAGGCTTTGAGCTGTCAGCACAGAGCCCGTTGTGGGGAGCGAACTCACAAACCACTAGATTGTGACCTGAGCTGAAGTCAGACTGAGCCACCTAGGCGCCCCTCAGAGATTTATCATTTTAATTTAAACTGGAAATATATGATAGCATTAGTATATGTAACAAAAATAAGTGCACCTTTGCAAACAAATCGAAATTTTAATCAAATCCTATTTTACCTGTTCTTAGATTATTATCTATACCATCTATTTGGATTATCTTGGAGATTACATATATAATTTTAAAATATCACTAGATGAATAAAAAAATATGATCTAGAGGTGTTCTGTCCAATACAGTAGCCACTGGTCACGTATGACTATTTAAATGTAATTTAATTAAAATTAACTTTAACAAAATTAAAAATTCAGTTCTTCAGTTACATTAGCATACTTCAAGTACTCAATAGACACTTGTGGCTGCCATATTGGACTGCACAGATTATAGGTTAAAGTTATTTTTGCCATTATAACATTTCATTATCAGGAAAGTTCTATTGTTCAGCTCTGGTCTGGTGAGGTGAGATCAAATCAGCTGTAAGAAACTAGAAGGTATTTTTTCTGAAGTCATAGTCTTGCATATAAATAATTCAAGATTTCCCTTTTAATATCCTCAATATTTCAGTGACACGGGCAGCCAGTAAGTAATGTTTCCTTCACCTTTCTCACAGATGTGACATGGATGTGATTATTTTTCTGTTTCTTGAGGGCACGTCACACTTGGAGTTCCCCATGGTACTATGCTACTAATTCCCAGAATTTCATTCCTTTGTGCACTCAAACATTTTACTGTGACCGAAAACTCTAATTTTTCAGTTTAGTTGATGTAAAGTAATTATTCTTCACCATCATTTTGCTGCCAAAGATCCTGGGTTAGTTGAGGCTTACTGATACTGGATGACTTTATCATGAGAAAAAAAAAGATAGCATACTCAGTGCTCTCTCCCCTATAATTTAATATAAAGTTTTCTTATCAAGGCCTGAAAGTTCCTTCTAGTTTTATGAGTTCTTTCTTTCCAAAAGACCCTTCATTATAGCTATTTCATATCTTCTTTCTTCTTAAGGTTCCATTTACTTCCCTTTATCCTCACTTAGAGCAAGTGACTATGTAATATTTTTTTTTTTTTAATTTAAATTGGAGTTAGCATACAGTGTAGTCTTGCGATCAAGGCTACCGACCTGTGCTTTTACATGTAAGTTCTCTCGTACTTTTTGCTTCCACACTCTTGTCTACATCTCTGTTCTCTCCCTTCCCTGATGTTGTAATCTTCTGGGAAAGAGAGCCTAGCTTCTGTTCCAAAAAAACTTTTCCATCCATTGTCTTTAAATTCTACCCGCTCTTGTCTTTCTGTAATGTCTTAAATCTCTAACTCCTTCCTGGTTCCTCTTTATATTGCATAGGATTATATGGTCACAAACAACAGAGATTATCCCTGGCCAACTATGAAAAAGAAAATTTATTAGAAGCACATAAATTCCTCACAGACTTACAGGAAGAGTTGGAAAAAACAGGAAAGGGCCAGAAATCAGAGGAGCTCTAAGGATCCAGACAATGAGCTCAAGTCAGGCAAGACACCACGATTAAGGTGGATCAACTCTAACCATTTTTCTCACATTTTGGCCTAGGAGAGAGCAGAGCACCTTAACCAGAGTGCCACCTGGCTGTGTACAAAGGGACAGAGTAGTTTTCCTAAAGCAAGAGCAGGGTGTTGTTGCTTGAAGAGACACTGCATGCTAGAATGCATGAACTACAAATCTGCATTATACTTCCCTTTCAAACATACACAAAACCACTTTATATTCACATGTACACACAAATGCACCCCCTAAAATATTATATCATTGGCCTCCTACAATTATCATTCCATAATAATATATATTATTCACTGGGCATTCATTGAACATTGAGTGTTATATGCAAACACTGTTCTAACTATTTTCATACGCTATATTATTTATTTCTACAAGTACGTTGTTGGTAGGTGCTATTATGATCCTCATTTCTTTCAAATGAAGAAACCAAGTCTGTTGCTCAATAGGGTCCAACTTGCATCTTCCTGATTCCAAATACTGGATTCTAAGCAAATATGCTGGAATATTTCTATTTGCAATGAGTTTTTCAAGTAAGGAGTCTGTGGTCTGTTTTGTATGTTTTGATTGCATTCATAATTTTCTTTAGTCCTCTAAAAATGGTCTTCTGTTTCTTTCAAGCCCTGAGACACTACTAAATCTCAGTTTATCAAAAATTTTCTCTTAGTCAAATGCAAGGCAATTTCTTTCAGCCTCTCAGACTTCTGTTTCCAGATAACACCATGAACCATCCTTTTCTCAAAATGTTCTTCAGTTTTGAGGCACCTGGGTAGTTCAGTTGGTTGAGTGTCCAGCTCTTGATTTCGGCTCAGGTCATGATCCCAGGGTCACGGAATCAAGCCCCATGTTGGGCTCTGCACTGAGCTCAGAGCCTGCTTGGGATTCTCTCTCTCCTTCTCTCTTTGCCCCTCCCTTGCTCCAGCTCTCTCTTTCTCAAAATAAAACAAACAAAAAATGTTCTTCAGTTTTTGTGACACCATGTTCCTCTTGCTCTCCTCTCATCTTCCTGTATGTCAGCTCCAAAGATTGTTCTTCCTCCTTTTGTTTCAGAACCCTGGATGACTTACTTAGAGTATAAGCCATAAATGCCAAAGACAAAAAAAAAAAAAAACAAAACAAGGCCAAGGACAGAACGTTTATGCCAACTTTCTTAGAGAGCTAATCAAGTCTTGTGGCCATCATTACTCAGTGCTATTTATGTCAAATGATGTATACCAATTTCTAACTCTTTAAATTCTAATTTCATATTTGCAGCTATCTGCAGGCCACTAGCCTTTCCAGCTTATTTATAAAATGTATCTTAATTGGCCATCCTTTGGAACATCTCTATTTCTGTATTAGAACAATTAGGCCACTAAATCCTGCCAACTATTTAAATTATTTTAGGATTTTTGCCTGGATCACTGAAACTGCCCTTTAAATATAATGGAATGATGATTGCTTAATTGATATTAGTCTTAGGAGGAGCCTGGGTGGCTCAGTCGGTTAAGCATCCAACTTCTGCTCAGGTCATGATCTCATGGTTTGTAGGTTCGAGCCCCGCATCAGGCTCTGTGCTGATAGCTTGGAGCCTGGAGCCTGCTTCAGATTCTGTGTTCTCTCTCTGCCCCTCCCCTGCTTGCACACGCACTATCTCTCCCTTTCTCTCAAAAATAAGTAAAAACATTTAAAAATTTAAAAAAATATATTAGCCTTAGATTTTCCCCAGTCACTCTGATCTCCAGAACTGAATACATCTAAATAGCATACTCCACTTTGCTCACTTCCCCAGCCAATCCTCACCATGGGGCAGAGCTTAGAAGAGATTTTCGCGGTCATAAACCCAGTAGTATCTGCTATACCTTTTTGAGTCATGAACATCCACCCATATGCCCATAAAAACTTAGTATCTTCAAACCCTGCTAAGGAAGATGGTATCATGCAGCAGTCATAGATATATACCTTTGACTGAGTTGTTTAACTTTCTATTCTTCAGTTTCCTCAACTGTAAAATGAAGAGGATAAGGTCACTTACTTTACATGGTGCTGTGAAGAAATAAATGACTAATCAAATAAATGAACAAGTAATCCCAAGCAGAGTAAGTGCTATGATAAAAATAAAACAGACTTATGTAATAGAGTAAATCAAGCACGTAAAGGGTGGTGGGGGAGGGAGGGTTACTTCATACAATCAATGTATCCAACTAACAACTACCCAACTTAGGGGCGCCTGGGTGGCTCAGTCTGTTGAACGTCTGAATTAGGCTCAGGTCATGATCTTGTGGTCTGTGATTTCAAGCCCCGCATCGGCCTCTGTGTTGACAGCTCAGAGCCTGGAGCCTGCTTCAGATTCTGTGTCTCCCTCTCTGTCTGCCCCTCCCCCGCTCATTCTCTGTCTCTCCCTGTCAAAAATACATAAACATTAAAAAATAAATAAAAAAAAAATAAACTACCCAGCTCATATTCCTCCATGTGGCACACACAGATATCATGAAATATTTTGTCAAATATCTTGCTCAAATTGTGATAAGTTTTGTCTATGGCATTTCCAAGAATAGCAGCCTAGTAAATTTCACATAAATTCAATAATTTTTGCTTTCATGACTTGTTCTTAGTGAGTTCCTTGCTGGCTGCCTCCAGTTACTTTCTGCTTTTGTCGGTGCTCACCAAATCATCTGTTCAGTAATTGGTTATGAATTTTAAAGTAAACAGCATAATGCTTGTTTCCATGTTTGTTTGTTTTCTCACCAGTGAGCAGATTATATAGAAAACCCTAGAAAGCTATATCTTTAAGTTTGATTTATCTCAATATTGTGACTCTGTTAAAGAAAGAAAAGACAAAGACAAACAAGGATCTGTAGACAACCAGTAGGTTGAGGGGGTAGTGGGTGGAAAATTACTAAGAAGAGACATCAAACACAGGGGGATTCTTGCTAAACTGGCCTTACAGGATTCTTGCTAAAGAGAGACCAAGGACCTAACATTTAAAGTAGGAGTTGAAGAACTTTATCAGATATCAAGGGTGATCAAATATCAAGGGTGGGACTACTTAGAAGGATTATTTGCTAAAACTGGACTGAGCAGGCCAAAGACAGAACTGGATAGGGGCCAAATTTGACGGTTGGTTGAAAAGAAGTTTCAGGAGAGCCTAACTAAAGTTAGCTGAAGAGAGAGTGTTTGTCAATTTGAAGTCACCCATTTTAGTTATTAATTTCTCTATGACATAACATGGGTTGCAAATTAAAAACAAAAAGAATCTAAATGAGTGATGGCTGGCTATGAACTGAATAAATGACACGATTGTCAGTGATTTAAAAAAAAAAATCCCTTCTTAGCAATTTCTGACCTCAATTAAAGCTTAGCAACATCTGCCCTTTGGAATAAGATGAAGAAACCATTATGGTGACAAACACTCAAATAATATCCTGTCTTCAAACAGTTATATGAGCCCATTTTCTTGAAAGTTATTCTAAACTGAGTTATCATTTAAATTATTCACCATGCGTAATTACATCTCCAAGGCGCCATTGTAAAGCAAATATTTTTACTGACAGCAGAATTTCAGAATAGAATATTTGAAGCATGATAAACGAATTTCTGTTAATTCAATTAATATAAAATAAGGCACTCGCATAATTATTGTACTCTCTCTTTTCTTTCTTCTAATTTAAAAAAAAAAATTAAACATCTTTTTTTAATTTGAGAGAGAGAGACTGTGCAAGCAGAGGAGGGGGGCAGAGGGAAAGAGAGAGAAACTTAAGCAGTCTCCTCGCTGGGCACGGAACAGGACTCAATCTCACAACTGGGAGATCATGACCTTGAGATCATGACCTGAGCTGAAATCAAGAGCTGGATGCTCAACTGACTGAGCCACACAGGCGCCCCGCCCCCCTTCTTCTAATCTTAACACTGTGTATCTTTATGTATTTTTTCGTAATTAGGATATCAAAAAAGGTAGAGATTTGCTTGATAACTAATAAACATTGTTAACCAATATGTTATCTTTTAAGACATGCCAATAGTCTGCAACAGAAGGGTCATAATCATTTCTCCCTTTCTACCAATCTTTTCTGACTCAAAAGAAATTCTGAAAGGCACTGATTTCGTACTTCCATCTCAAAGTTACAAACAAATCACTTTCTTTTTTGTTTTTTGTTTTTTATTGTTTTTAATGTTTATTCATTTTTGAGAGACAGAGGGCAAGTGAGGGAGGGGCAGGGAGACAGGGAGACACAGAATCCAAAGCAGGTTCCAGGCTCTGAGCTGTCAGCACACAGCCCGATGCGGGGCTCGAACCCACGAACTGTGAGATCATGACCTGAGTCAAAGTCGGACGCTCAACCGACTGAGCCACCCAGATGCCCCCAGACAAATCATTTTCAATGAACAGATCTAATTATAAACAAAGTATGTTATTCTTCCTTTATAAAAAGAAAAACAACTTCTAGCAAAATAAGTAAAATAATAAATAAATAAATAAATAAATAAATAAATACATTTGGTTGTGAAGTATGTATAATTGTTTATAGTAACACACACACATTTTGTTTTATCAGTTAGACAATTGCCTCTTTTCTCTGGCTTCTTTCATCTTTGTGCCTTCTGTTGTAATCATATATATTAGTAGTTCAGGGAGAAAATGTATCTGATTGCTGCTCAACTGCTCTCAAAAAAGATATAAATCAGTTCCACAGGGTCTACAGATCCACATTTAAAATTTATCAAATCCATGGCCCACTGATGAGTATAAAGTTTACATGTCTGGTCAGCTTGGCAGTGGTTACCAAATCAATTAGATGGTGGCTATGTTGACATACTTCCTTAATAGCCTTCATAAAGATCATTTTAAGAAAAATATTTGGCACTCTTATTGTCTATAAAAATTCTATATGCTTACTACAATAATTCAACAAAAGTACCAATAAAAATGTAGGAAAATCTTTCTTTATTCTATTTAGCAATAACAATCATTAAATTCAGCTGAACTGCCAGATACTTTTCTATGCATAGATCTATGTCTACATCCATGTTGATAGCTGGATCCATAGCCACATCTGTCTAGGGATTCAGGTAAGTAGATAGTAAATACACAAGCAGATAAATAGATAGTATCTACTATGTAGTAGAGAAGTATGTAGGTATAAGAAAGTAAATACGTTTATTAAGTGACTTTTATTGAATTTTAACTGACATACAATATAACATTACAGAAAATAACATTACAAAAATTGGATTTAACACTAAAAATTGATGGACCCTATGCTAACAGTCCCTGATGTTAACATTGCAAATAATATCTTCTGCTGAGGCACTTAATTTTCAAGCTAGATTTTTCTTTCTCTTAGATAGAAAAAATAAATCTGTTTCATCAAAACACATTATTGAAGAATGAGAAAAACCATCAGTAGATAGTAACACTAAAATGACATGAATGTTGGAATTGTCTGACAAGGGTTTTAAAGCAACAATCATACAAATGATTCAATAAACAATTACAAGCACTTGAAATAAGTAGGAAAAAATAAAAACAAAGGAAAGGCCCCAATAAAGAAATAAAAAATATAAAGAAGAACCATGTGAATATCTTAGAACTACAAAATTCAATAGAAATAGAAATTCAAAGGAAGAGCTCAACAACAGAATGGCAGGGGGTGGAGGAGGGCAGAAAAAGAATTAGTGAACTCAAATATAGAATTCTAGGTATTACCCAACATGAACAAAAGAAAGAAAATAAATTGCAGGGGGGGAAATTATGAGCAGAGCTCAGTGACTTATTTAAGTAAAACAAAATAGTTAACATCATGTCATTGGACTCAAGGAAAGAGAGGAGAAAAAGAGTGGGACTGAAAAATATTCTAAGACCTAATGGCTGAAGTGTTTCCATATTTGGCAAAAGACATAAGCCTATAGATTCAAACATGGATGGACCTTGAGGGAATTATGCCAAGTGAAATAAATCAGACTGAGAAAAGCAAACATCATATGATTTCACTCACATGTGGAATCTAAAAAACAAAACAAATGAATGAATAAACAACAAGCAGAATCAGATCTATAAATACAGAGAACTGATAGTTGCCAGAGGGAAGGGTTTGGGGGATGGATGAAATGGGTGAAAGTGGGTAGGAGATATAGGCTTCCAGTTATGGAATGAGCAAGTGTTGAAAATAAAATGCACAGCATAAGGAGTATAGTTAATGATATTGTAATAGTGTTGTATGGTGACAGATGGTAGCTATACTTGTGTGAGCATAGCATAATGTATACAAAGTAGAATCATTATATTGTACACCTAGAACTGATGTAATATTGTGTGTCAACTATACTCCAATATTTTTTTTTAAAAGAAGCTGAGTAAATTCCAAATGGGGTAAAGCCAAAGAAATCCACAAAGATATACCATAATCAAACTTCCATAAACTATAGACAAAGAAAAAAATCTTAAAGCAGAAACAGAGAAATGACATTTTCCCACTAGAGGTAAAACTTCAAATGACAGATTTGTCATCATAAACCAGATACCAGAAGGAAATGGCACGTTTTCAAATGCTGAAAGAAAAGACATGTCAGCCCCAAATTCTATATCTGGCTTCAATTATCCTTCAGAAGTTAAGGGGGAAATCAAGACATTCTCAGATAAAGGAAAATGAAGAGAATGTATGGCCAATACACCTACCCTAAAAGAATGCCTAAAAGAAGTTCCTGAATATTCATGCACTTGATTGTTTCACTGAAGAAAGGTGTAGTTAGTATTCTTATCCAAATTATATAAAGGAAAAGTTGGAAGCTTAAAGCTATGAAAAACATTATTCAAAGTTGTCCAGAGATAGTGTTTTATGATAAAAATCAGTCATAAAGAAAAAGCTATTTAACATGTTTTATTTCCTCCTTTTTGGGTCCTTAGTTACACTTTAGTTCCTCCACCATAAAAAGTGATTGTTTTCTTTAATCTTTTAAAACTCTTTAATGGAATTATAAATGCCTTTTAATTGTAATATAAGGTGTAATATTCCATTCATATAACTAGACTATAAAAATGGGTATAATACCTTTAACAAATTACAGAAACTATGTTCTTCAAATATCCTGCCTTAGCTAACGTCTATAATGACAAACAGTGAAATTATTTTGAATCTACTGGGGCCAATTTACTGGTGCAGCGCACAAGGTCCAGTGCTTCCAGCTATAATTAGAAAATGGCGCCTGCTCTCGATTAGTTTCGGTTACTATAGTAATTCCATATGCAACCTATGCCTGCTGACTAGTGAACTAGATCGTGTATCTTTTGTAAATTGCTCTTGTTAGTCACTTGCAATTTATTTTATGTTTCCAACAACAATTTTAAACCAGCATTGTCAGGAACACATGTTTTTGCAATTATTGGAAAAACAGACCAGAGAATGTGCACCCTCAACCTCATCCCCACTATTGGCTATCAATATTCATGCAAACTACTGAATATTTTTGAAGATAATAAAATCATCGTGAACATATTTTTTTTAATACAAGACAGAAAACATACTTCCTTTTGGCCAGAATATTGCAAAACTATGAGATTGCATAGCATATGAGAATCTCTAAAAGAGACTGTAAAATAACTTACAGTCTGCATTGTTTTCCCCATTCTGCATTCTGATAGTCTTTATCAGTAATAGATTTTTTGAAATTTTATCTTAACATCCACTGTGGATTCAAATTCAGGGAATATTTTTAAGGTACCTAATGTGTGTAAGGTTAGCAAAAACCTTTTACCCATTCTTGTCCATGGCTGCATCTATATTCAGTGGAAGCTAACAGTGTGCTATTTTCTTGTTCCATTCTGGCATATTGTCAATGCTCATAAATGTATGCATAGCCTCAAACAGAATATCTTACAAAATAAGTATTGATAATATGTCAGATGGTTGGTATAATAATGAATATTTCAACAGCTATCCCATAGAGTTTTGAACAATTATAGAAGGTAAAATATCCAATACTGATTTACACACATATCTATATTTTATATATTTCTTTCCAGATGTACTTTTAAGAAATAAAAAAATTGGTTCATAACATAAAAATATATACACTAAATAAATTGGTTTGTAATAAGTTTTAGTGTATTAAATCACAGACTGGTGTATAAGTAGGTGATCAAGTGCTATTTGAATAAATGAGTAAACATTTGCAACACAAATATGAAACTGAAAGGTTATAGTGAGGAGGCTTTACTCGTGGTGAGAAACAAATAAATTTGTCTTTAGAATAAATTTATTTTAAATATTTATGTGATATATATTTTAAATATTTATTTTAAATATTTCAGTACAAATTTCAAATATGTCCCTAACATTAAGATTATAATAGACCTTATTCAGAACTTGATAATGCTACCTGTAATATATGCATAAATGTGAAATGTACACTGATTATTCACATTTTATAACCCTATGCTTATACTTCTGAATTACTGCATAACAAATTTTCTAAGATTTAAGTCCTGATCATCCATGAGATAAAAAGATAAAACCACAATGAGACTTTAAAACACTGTAAGCTCTTTTGAACCCAAACCTTTACCCCAATATTAAGAGTAATGAAGCTTCAAAAGACAGTTGTATACACATTAATTATTGTAATTATTCAAGCTGCTTTCCCTTAGGGCCACCAGATTTCTAAGCTGAAAGGGCATTCTTAGCCCACCAGGACAATTAGTACCTGATAAATGATGCTACTGCCACACTTCTAAGATAGTGATTGATCATTTCCAATTAATTCCTGAGAGAAATCAATGCTTCCTTCCTAGAGCATTTATGTTAACTAATTTATGTTAATATAAATTTCTATATCCACAATTATCTAGGGAAGATGGGCCATTCTATTTATAACTGGCCCAGGAATTTATAACTTTAGAGCATTGTTTCAGAGCTCCAAAAATGTGTAAAAGAGCTATAAAACCAAATGAAATTAAGCAATTTAATGACAGCAACTAAATCTTGACATTGATGAAGGTGGATCCATATCAAACACAACAAATAAGCTTTAGAAGGTTTTTCAGATTGTTGGCTTACAGTTTGAAATAGCTACCACATATTGAGGGCTCCACTCTCTTTGTTTGGATTTGTATTCCTTGGACCTACTAGGAAAATGACTTGTGTTTCTTAAAGATATGACCCAAAGGGTGACACTCTAATGAATAGGTGACACTCCTATTTTTTGTTGAGTCCATTCCCACACACTCATAAATACTTATCAACTACTTATCATGCCAGTATGTCTAATGCTATGGAGAGGACAAATAACTTGACATCAGAAAGCTATCCTTTGAATTTGGCATCAGGTATTGAGGGCAGAAGTTAAATTGGTGTGGGTTAAAGGGAGAATGAGGACTTCCACTCTGGCGAAGCTATAACTGTATGTCCCATTGGGCTCAACTGCTACAAACATTTCAATTCTCAACAAAACATACTTTTAATGCTTCATTGGAATTTTAGGAAATAAAGGAAATTTCCTAGCCGCCTCTCTCACACTTCACCACCCTACCCCTCCACCCCCTGCCAAACATATATGTCCAAAGACAGGGAGATGTGAGTAGCATGCAAACGTGTGGCTTCATGTTTGGGGCTACAGAAGTTCCAGCTGACTTCAGCGATATGATTCAAAGTAGCTCACTAGCAGTATACTAACATTCCAATACATTTGAAGGGAGAAAGGGCATAAGGAAAAATAATTTCATGATCCTAGAGTGTGAATCCTAAGCTGTTCCTATCAATTCTGCTTATATGTAATTGGTCAAAACCTAGTGTGAGGACCATACCCAACTGCAAAAGAAAATTGGATATTTACTAACTGGGTGGCCATTTCTAGCTGAAATGTGGGGTGAGATAGTTTTATATTTCAAAAAAGATATGTAGTACATCAAAACACAAGACTTTCAGTGAAAGCAGAATTCAGAAGTCACTTTAAATGTTATATAATGATACAAAAAGAGGGTGCCTGGGTGGCTTACTCAGTTAAGCCTTCAACTTAGACTCCGGTCATGATCTCCCAGTTAGTGAGTTCAACCCCACATCAGGCTTTGTGAGGACAGCTCAGAGCCTGGAACCTGCTTTAGATTCTGTGTCTCCCCCTCTCTCTGTTCCTCCCCTGCTGGAGCTGTCTCTGTCTCTCTCTCAAAAATAAACAAACATTAAAAAAATAAATAAACATAAAAAGAAGAGTTACAAATAAGCTAAATGTCTTTGTTCAAGAAGGAAAGAATAGAATAAAGCAAAAAAAATGAACTTTTGAAAAGGAAAAAAAATGTATGATAAAGTGTTAGTTTGCTGGTAAAAATTATGTAACATTTAACATCTGAAGAGACTAACTGAAAAGAAAGAAAAGACAGGCTATGTAAGAAAAAAAAAAAAAGAGACAGAACTACAGATAACTAATGATGAAAAAGCTGAGAAGATACTACTGATTAAAAAAATAAGAAACTACTTTGTTCCAATAAATTTGAAAAGTTAGATGAAATAAATTTTTAGATAAGTGTAACCTACCAAAACTGACTTAAGAAGAAATAGAAAGTGTGAATAGCTATTGTAACCACTAACAAAATTTGAATTTTAGTTAAGCAATTCAATTAAAAACCATCAAGCTCATATTGTATTAGAGAATAATTCTCTGAGCTATCAAGGAATCGATCATTCCAATTTTATAAAATTCTTCCATATGGTAAGAAAAACAGAAATAGTCCATAATTCAAACTGTATGGACAATATAATCTTAATTTCATACAAAAATAAGAATAAAAAATTATAGGCTAATTTCACTCAAGAATTGAGAATCAAAAATCTAAGCAAAATATACATGAAATTGAACAGAATATTAAAAAGTTTATACATTTGACCAAGTTGAGTATCCCAGAAATGCAATGACAAATTATCATTAGAAAAGTTAACATAATAAAGGTGGAAAAATACCTCAACATTTTCATCTCATTAAATGTAGGAAAAGCATTCAACTAAAATTTATTTAGGGCTTAGTCTATAGTCAGTGCAGGTTTTCCTAATTTTAGAGACTAAATATGAAAACATTTGATAACTTTATAAAATTTAGGAATGGTATGTACATTTATTATAGCTATGGAAATAATAGACTTATGACCAAAAGATGGGAAGGAATACACAGACATGTAAATAGTGCCAAGGTGACAGGCTATCCCTTTAATATTGTCATTATATTATTTATACAACAGAAATGTGTTTAAAATATTAAACTATTTTATTTTAAAATTTATTTTATTTTTATATTTATTTTAATGGGCAAATCTAAATAAGTTTCATTCTTAGTTCTCATTATACTTGTCTGTATGGTTGCTTTTCATACTAATACTAAAGGATTAAGTGTAGATCATAATTTACAAACATGTACTTATATTTATCAGCTTAAAGAAGAGAAAATAAGTGAATCTGCCTATTTATAACTTGTGACATCATTTTCATAGGCATTATCATTTTATCTTTTAATTATGCTAATTAGTAGAGAAAGTGGCATTTTTCCATTTTAAGATGAATAAACTCTCAGAGAGTAAAATAACTTGGTAAAAGTTATAGCAGGTGACAACCCAAACGTAAAGAATATTGAAAAAATGTAATGCTTCCCCTGTGCCAGACCCTGTGTCAATTTGAAGTATACAATGATGACACAGACCTTTTAATTGAACATCGGTTTTCAAGTTACCAGTCACCTAAGATTACCAAAAAGATATGTGGAGCAATTCAAGTTAGAAAAGATCCAGATCTATGTTGACTTTACCACCTAAGAGCCATGTGGTGTTGGACAAATCGCTACCCTGAGCCTCAATTCCTGAGTCTCAATAAAATTGGAAGCTCATAGGACATTGCCTTGTTTTACAGAGGTTCTGCTAGATGATTTAATTGTAGAACTTTGTGAACTATAAGACACCATACATAGGACACCACACATATGCCTTACTTATTCTCCAAAAGCCAAACCTTATACGTTTTCCATTAAAATGTTACAAGTAGCCAGCATATAGACAACAGTATTTAAATTTGAAATATTTTAATATACTTAATAAATGTACAACTAGCCTAATAGAAGTTCTAAGAGAACATTGAGATAGATGTCGTTAAATAATACTAACAGCAACACAACAGACATGAAGTTGTTTTATTTGCTGACTCATGAGAAGCTTGAAGCTATTTACTCCATTTCCCATTCTTTCCTCTCACTTTTTCTTATAGATTCCTAGAGGAATAAGATTGCTATATTCAATAGCATATTTTCAAGTATTTAATGTTGCTTAAAATAAGATAAAAAATACAGATTAAGGTTCTAATCTTAGCTTCATTTATTGAAACATTTGGAGTACCTACCACATGCCAAGCACTGTGCTAGGCTCTGGGGGAAATAGAAAAAAACAAGATAGGGCTTCTGCTCCCATGTCGCTTATTTTGTGTGCCCTTGAGTATTCTACCTGATCTCTTTCAGCCTATACCCTGATTTAAAGAATACAGTCTTGGTGTGAAAATTAAACAAGATTATCTGTGTAATGAACATAACAGAGAGCCTAAAATAAGGTATGGGAAGTATAAAAATGATTTTAAAATTTTCTTTACTTAGGTCTATGTCCATTTTTATCATTTTAAATAAGAGTTTTCAATGTAGCTGTAGAACTAGGGAAATAAGTTTACAAACTGTCATTCTCTAAAACTAAAGCTTAGAATTATGGAACTTAGAGTTATGGGTCACAATTAGGACCTACCCCCGTAAAACTTCTCAGGGTTGTTTCCTGAAACAAGACTTTCGTGTAACTGATAAAAGGAATTGCCTTTCTATGGCAAGCAATCTACAAGATATGGATGAGAGCTAGAAAAAGGAATCGGACCACAGGAAATAAAAACTGGATACTGTTAACCCAGATAATTAAAAAAAAAGTGTACACGGTAGGGGAACAGTAGTTTACTCCAGATTCTACTATAGAATTAAAAATTCTACAAGATTACACAACTCCTCATTCTAATTCCATTTCTGAAATTAGAAATTAACTTTCTGAAGCTTCATATGTTTTCCAAGAAAATGTTGCTACCAACTAACTTGGATAGGGACAAAATTTTCTTGATGAATGCAAAGCTATATCCCCCTAACAAAAATTAACAAATTGCTCTTAAACTGAGTGACTGGGAACCACTGTGCCAGCTGTGGAGCATCTGGGTAAACTCACGAAATTAGGTTCCTACAAACACTAGACAAATATTCTAAACTGTCCCCAAAGGGCCGCCACCAAGGGAAAAATGAGGAAGTTTAACTATTTTAAGTACTTCATTTAACATGAGGCAACTGTAACACCAAAGTTGTGATTTATTAATCTAGTTGGTGACAGAAGCTGCTCTAAAATCTGGGTCTTCTAATTCATGTTTTGTTTGATTCTTTTACCATCAAATGCTATATTAAACCCATGGGCATATATTCGTATTTACTATACTTTAAGCAAAGTTTTTCCTCATCCTGAAGTCAGCGCTTTAAAGTACTGTTTGGTCTTTGAATTTCAGGGAGTAGTGATTTGCAGAAATGAGAAACAAACTTGCTGAACAACACAATTTCAGTACAGGTTGAGGCTGATTAATTGGTTAGAATATTAAGTTAAAAAGGCCAAAGTCCAGGGTTTAAACTCCAAATAGCCCAGTTAGCTTTTAAAATGAATACATACATATATATATATATATACACACACACACACACACACACACATACATATACATACACACACACACACACACACACACCAACACATGTTGTTGGTTAAAGATTAAAGAAAGCTTTTCACTACTTGGGGGGCAGGGGAACCTAAAAAAGTAAATTATACTGATAGGAAAAAAAAGTGTTTTGTCACTTTGAAAACTACATTATCTTTTCAGCATTCGTAGAAATGAGCCTTTAATAAAACTTTTTTTTTAATGCTTATTTTTGAGAGAGAGAGCACGAGAGCACAGAGAGAGACACAGAAGTGGAAGTGGGCTCCAGGCTCTGAGCTGTTAGCACAGAGCACGAGGAGGGGCTCAAACTCAGACAGCAAGGTCACGACCTGAGCTCAAGTCGGAGGCTTAACAGACTGAGCCACCCAGGCGTCCCAGAAGTGAGCCTTCTAATATGCAAACTATTGTTAACCTCATGGCTTTAAGGTACTTGCAATGTCACTCCTCTATCCATAAAATCCATGACAACACGAGGCAGTTACTTTGCACAATTGTAATTGTAAATTATAATTCCGTCTATTACAAATTAGCACCTAAAATACTATTTTGTACACATGAAAGTACAGATCTGGTGCAAGCACTGGAATTTTAATTTGGTAAACCATACATTCAAGTAATAACAAAACATGGCCCAAAGTGAACTGGGGCCCGGTCTGAGCCCTAAAACTTCTTTTTTCCTAAGTGCAGTATCATGACCCACACCCAAGAGCTAACAACAGGTCTGTCCAGATGCTGAGACCACGGACTTGAAAATCTCCATCCTTCGCCTTACAGGACTCCAGGGCAGCTAGAACGTCATCTTTCAGAGGTGGGGGGGCCTGACAGAGGCTTTGAAATTTGCCATACAACTCCTCCCAGGGCACATGTTGGGACTCAGTTCCAATCCAAATGCCTTTCTGAAGGTCGTAGTGCAGATGTCGGGCCCAGTCTGCGAGCAGACCCAGATAGACCCGGGAGAGCTCTGGGTGGCGGCCTGCCACCGAAGTTAAAAGCCCGGCTGGGAGGTTACGGCAAAAGGCGGCCATGGCATCCGACTTCGTCAAAAGCCAACGGACCAGCTCCTGATCCCCGTCTGCGAGTGTTTTGGGGGTTCCCGGGTCCAGCTCCTCTTCTTGGGGCCGGGGAGACGACGGGGGGAGCAACAGCGCGGCCGCTATCACCTTCAGAAAGTTGTTCTGAGGCAAGCGCTCCCACAGGATGCTGAGAAACCGGCTAGGGCCCTCGGCTTCGGCCTTCGGCACCTCTCGCAGACGCGCCAGCAGCAGCTCCGCCTGGGTCTTCAGCACTGAGTCCTCCTCAAGCACCGAGTTCTCTCCGTAGCCGCTGAAGCGCAGCAAGTGGACAGCGGATCGGCGGCGGGCGAGGCGGGCCAGGCTGCCTTGGAGCGTCTCCGGGTCGGCGTCCGGGACGCCAGGGCCCGGAAAGAGCTCCTGCAGCAGGTAGTGATAGGCGGCATCCCCCAGGGCCTGGTTCTCTAGCAGGCGCAGAGACAGCAGGAGGTCACAGCGCTCCAAGGCCTGGAAGTTCGTCAACCCGGGGACCGGAGAGGACCCAGAGCCGCCCTCCAGTCTCCACTGGTTTTGCAACCGCCGTTCCAGAGCCATGCGAATGCGGACATGGCGTCCAAAGCGCCTATGGACGTGGCGCAGGTAGCGAGCCCACTGCAAGGCCCTGCGCACTGTCGCGGGGTCCCAGGTCCTGACGTGGGTCGTGCGGGAGACCGCCAGCACCTCGGAGAAGCGCTCAAAGTGCTGCAGGAGCGATTCCATGGGGGCGTGCTTACTTCCGCGTTCACCTTGGAGACGCCGACTCTCTGCGTGCCGATTGGAGCGTCTGTGTAAGGATACGCCTCTCTACAATGCTATTGGATAAAGTCCCTGTCGCTATGACAAGGACGTTCATCCGGGTACTTTGACCCTGGGAAATTTAAACTGCAGAAAAGGCCCCGCGGTTTTAACTTTTGCCACTAAAGTTAAGGAGGGAGGGGGGGCAAATGTGGGGTGTTCAAAACAGAGTTCTGTGCGTCACGTGCGAGATACTGTTAGTCGCGAGAGTCTCCATGCTTCTTTCACTTTGGAAATAAGCCCAAGTAGAAATTTCTTGAGCTTGGCCTGAGATGGTCTGTGCTGACGTTTATTGGGTAATGCCAATTGGGTAATGCTGTTAAATATTAAATGAAATCTTTAGTTCAATTCAGCTTAGTAAAAAATGTACTGACCACCAATTAATTAATGCCAGGCACATTCTTAAATTCTGGGCCTTCACATTGTTATTTTGCTATTAGAGCTGAAGCCCAGATTAACTGAAGCAAACAAAAAACTTCAATACTAGTACTTCTAAATTTTTTAAAGGAATTTAAATTTTTATTAGAAAATTGCACTTTTTTTTTGTTTTCGTTATTCCCATGGCAAAATAGCTTAGTTGACTTTCATTTCACACAAATACCTGAGCAAAATGACAGTTAAGACACTATGACAGAAATATATTTGACTAAGATTGTGGGAAGAGAGGGGAGAGGAAGAAGGATTCAATTCTGGAATGTCATCTGGATTATTCACTCATTTATGCATTCAAAAAATACTTACTTGAAAACTTCTAGAGGTTGCATTGTCTAAATATGACAGTTTCTAACTTACTGATGTTGGTGACATAATTCATTTAAGCTGAATTTCTTTACAGTCCTAAAGACACTAGCCAACACTTTTAATTTAAGTAGGCAGAACTGATGTTTCCTTTTCTTTTGTTTTAACAAAAAGGGGAAGAGAAACAAATTTAAGAGGGGGAAGAGTCATGTTTTATTAAGATGAGCATTCCCACACTTTTTTTTTAATGAATAAATAAAGCAGTGGTGCTTATGCTGTTAATTCAGTTTTATTTTTTTGATATTTTTCAGCCCACATTCTTTTGGTCTTGAAGTATTATTTGATTTTATGCTAAGGATACCGTATCCTGAAATTCTTTGTATTGGCTACTAGAAACTTTGAGCCCAGTGTGCAGGCTGCCTTTAGAAAATGTACAGACTTCACTAATTCACTCATTTATTCATGCTTTTATGAAGAGTACTTATTACATCACATCCTGTAAGATACTAAGGATTTAGTGCTAAAGAAAATAAATGTGACCCTTGTCCTGGTGGAGGAGTTCATCTCCTCACTTTTGAGAGTGACATTAAACAAATAGCCTCAAATGTGGTAAGGAAGATATAATGGAGATAGGTCAGCAAGACTTAGGTGATAAGGAGGCCTCTTTAAGAAACTGACTTTTCCGGGGCACCTGGATGGCTCAGTCGGTTAGGTTAGGTTAGGTTAGGTGTCGACTTTAGCTCAGGTCATGATCTCACAGTTGGTGAGTTGGAGCCCCGCACTGGACTCTGTGCTGACAGCTTGGAGCTGGAGCCTGGAGCCTGCTTCCAATTCTGTGTTTCCCCCTCTCTCTCTGCCCCTCCCCTGCTCGTGCTCTGTCTCTCTCTCAAGGATAAATAAACATTAAAAAAATTTTTTTAAAGAAACTGGCTTTTCCCTGGGAAGTTCAAAGATGAGTGTTGAGAAAAGTTTTCATGACCAAGGGAACAGTTAAGTTGCAGATACCTGAGATGAGAAAGTCAATCCATTCAAGAAGGTGAGACATCTTCTATTCAGGATGGGGTGAGACCTTATGGCAAGAATGGTTCATAACTTTTCCAGCTTCATATCTTTCCACTTACCTCTATAAAATGCTACTTTAGGGGCATCTTGTTGGCTCAGTTGGTTAAGCTTCCAACACTTGATTTTGGCTCAGGTCATGATCTCATAAGTTCATGAATGCGAACCCCGTGTCTGCTCTGCACTGACAGCGTGAAGCCTGCTTGGGATTCTCTCTCTTCTTCTCTCTCTGCCCTTCCCTGCCTGTGCATGTGCTCTCTCTCTGTCTCTCTCTCTCCCTCAAAATAAATAAATAAATAAATAAACATTTTTTAAAAAGCTATTTTATTTTAAATCCTTGAGCATTATAATGCATAAATGTATGCATATTTCACATTAGCCCATTTTCCTTTTTTTTTTTTATATGTTTACTTATTTTTGACAGAGAGAAAGACAGAGTGTGAACAGAGGAGGGGCAGAGAGAGAGGGAGACACAGAATCCAAAGCAGGCTCCAGGCTCTGAGCTGTCAGCACAAAGCCCAATGGCTGGGAGAGGGGGGGCAGGGTGCAGTGCAGTGCTGGAACTCATTCAGGTGCCCCAGCCTATTTTCCTTAAACAATGTCTGTGAAGTTTTCCCCCTTAGAAGAAAAAAAGGAAAAGCCTAGGGTTTAGAGCTTCTTCTCAGTGTTCCATTTAATTCAATAACATTCAATGAGCATTTATTAAGCTTCTACTCTATGTAAAGTGTTAGAGACTGAAAGCTAATTATGACAGGGCTTTCACTTCAAGAAATCTACAATCTCGGGGCACCTGGGTGGCTCACTCAGTTAAGCATCTGACTCTTGATTTTGGCTCAGGTCATGATCTCACAGTTTGTGAGTTTGAGCCCCGCATTGGAGCCTTCTGAGGCTTCTCTCTCTCTCTGTCCCTTGACCCTCACCTCTCTCTCAAAAATAAATAAATAAGCTTTAAAAAAAGGTGTCTAACAATCTTGAAGCAGGGGTGGGGAGGGGCACAAAAATACTTAACTGTAATGCAAATCGGTTGTTATATGTTTTAAAAACTGTAAGAATGATTCTATGAGAGACCAGTTGTAATCTGGAGAGTTCTACAGGAGCTTTATAAAGGACCAGTACTTTATTTAGGCCTTAAACTGAGCAATCAGGGAATAAAGGAAGATTGAAACGAGAGGAATAACACAGTAAAACATATAATAACGTGACCATGTACCATGTGGACTACACGTACCAGGAGCAATCTCCCATTTCTTGGTTATGATCCCTAAATTCCTGGGAGACAGTAAATTAAGACAGTGAATGGAAGGCTGACAGCTCAGAGCCTGGAGCCTGTGTCTCCCTTGCTCTCTGCCCCTCTCCCGCTCATGTCTGTCTCTCAAAAATAAATAAGCATTAAAAAATTTAAAAAAAAAGAGTGAACTGAAGGCCAAATTTCAGGAGATTTTTGTTAAAATATGATAATTATTCAAACCATGGCTGTTAAGCAAAGGTTAAGGCTTTTCCAAAAAAAAAAGGCTTTTACAAAATACATACCTCATAGGGTCCTGGTGAAGAGCAAATGAGATAATAAATGTAAAATGCCATACTTGATATTGTGACTGTCTTTCAATAACCATGCTGTCATCACTCCCCCCACTTTGAAAGATAACAATGCAATTGGGGATACTGACTCAGCTCAGCCCAAGGGGTAGTACCTGGGAATTTTGAGCGAACCATTTTAATCCACCCCGCTCTTAATTCAGTAATTAATTTAGGAACCCAGTCTTTTATTTACTTTCTTAAGTTTTTTTTGTTTTTGTTTTTGAAAGAGAGAGACAGACAGAAACAGCACGAGTGGGGGAGGGGCAGAGAGAGAGAGAGACAGAATCCAAAGCAGGCGCTGAGCTGTCAGCGTGGAGCCCCAAGCGCGTACACAAGAGGAGTATCAGTCATGCTTAAGAGCTAGTTTCTGTCTTCCTCTTGATATTGTTATACGTTTATATGAAGTCCGCAGCTGCCACAGCCATCTCCTTCCCCAGAGCCAAGAGAATCTCAGAATCACAAAGAATCCATTGAATTAAGACAACCCTCAAACTAACCCTGTTTAGGATTATAGCCCGATATATTCCCAGTTGTGGTGGGTGTGTGTCTTATTTGTTTGGCTGATGGTGGGTTTTCTTGTGTGTGTGTGTGTGTGTGTGTGTGTGCCAGTTTCAGTTTCATTTTTGTCACTTTCAGCTAAATGCACCCAACTAGTACAAGCCCTTTAGAACACTGTACAGCACTTGTAAACAATAAGCATTGGCTGTTGTTGTTGTTATTATATAAGCCTCCAAAGCATACATTTTCTCACATCTGCTCTAAATTCCACTCCTCCCAAATATAAAAGAGCAACCACCAACATTGTTATGGGTGATGGTGAAGAAAATTTTATTGAAGAAAGATGCAGCTTGCTGCTGAAGTATTTACTCATGGTTCTGCGAGTTTTCTAATACACTCTTGTTCAATGGACTATAAAGACTAGAGAAATCAAACTGATTTTATTCTCTAGGTTAGGTCTAAATTTCTGATTATTTTAAGATATACCATCAGCCGGAAATTATAGGACACTATCCATCTGAGAGACCACCGGAAACAAAACATGCTGGTATCCCTTTATTCTACTCTGAACAATGTCATAGTCACATATCACTACATTAATTTCAGCTACCTGGTTGTTGAAATAATATCTTTCTATATGAACAAGCAGACCTGGACTCCCCATCTTCAGGCAAGGTGGACACAGAGGGTTTTCCTTTCATCCAGGAATGCCTTCATGAAAGGAAAGTGTTTTGACTTTTTTATAGTCCCTCTGAGAGCAAATATTATGGGCAATGATAACACCGGATCCTGACTCCATTACCTCATTCAAAACAGGGGTAAGAATAGGTCTGTCTGTATTCTTCAGTAACAACAATGAATAACAAGCTGGTACACCTTTTAAAGAATTTTATTATTGAAATATAGTTGACATATAAGTTATATTAGTTTCAGATGTGCAGCATAGAGATCTGACAATTCCGTACATTAAGCAGCGCTCACCACAATAAGTATAGTTACCATCTGTCAAGTTGGCACAACTTTTGAAGACAGATTTCTCATAAAAACTTTGCAGACACTTTCGGATTTTTTTTTTGTTTTTTGCAACAATGCAATCTATCTTTCTGAGAAACTCGTCATGGGAAAGGGGCCCAGGAAGTTAGTGGAAGAGTTCCAGATGTCCAAGAAGGACAGGGCATAGAGGAAGAAGGGATTAAAGGTGAGACTCTCCATGTAGGCACAGGTGTAGATGTCCACCCCAAATCTCTGTTTTTACAAATTTGAGACACTCCTTTCCATTTGCAACTATATGTGGCTTTAAGTGGTCTTTTAGTAGCAGAAAGGCTGCTCTAACAATGCACATATATTCTGAAAATCAGAGCTTTCACGAAAACTTTTAAATTCTTGGTATTAGAAATTTTTGGATTCAAAATTCATTTGCAACATTATTGATAAGGTTTAACATTATGTTGCCTTTATAAGGAAAGAAGAGCTTTTCTTTTAAATATAATCTCATTTCTTGGGGCACCTGGGTGGCTCAGTCGGTTAGACGTCCGACTTCAGCTCAGGTCATGATCTCGCGCTCTGTGTGTTTGAGCCCTGCCCCGTGTCGGGCCCTGTGCTGACAGCTCGGAGCCTGGAGCCTGCTTTGGATTCTGTGTCTCCTTCTCTCTGTGCCCCTCCCCTGTTCATGCTCTGTCTCTCTCATTCTCAAAAATGAATAAATGTTAAAAAAATTTAAATATAATCTCATTTCCTATAAATTTTAATTGGCACAAAACTGGTTGTATCTGTTTTATTAACAATATTTCTAGTCAATGGTGACTCTCAATGATGATCAAGAATTGTGATGGACCATACCAAACATAAAACTAGTATCTATAAAAAATCATGGACTCAAGAATTTCCCTCTAAAAAATCTCAGAGTTTCAAATGTCGTTAAGAAGTTTATTATAAATTTAATATGTAGATTCATCTCTATTCATACTAGCATAACAGGAAAGTGCAAAAAAAAAAAGTTTTTTTCACCATGGTTCCCAACTCCTCTTTGTTGACTGCCAGGTGCCACCATGTGAGAAGGGTGGAAAATACTGCTCTAACATAGGCATTAGCACAGCTAAGGAAAGGGGAAAAAATAAAGGGCATTGCAATTCAAATTAGCCTGCCTGAGGTTTTTATAAATATGATGAGGCAGAAAGTTAAGTGGTTAATTATTCTCTTTTTGTACCTCCCATTTTATTTCATCCATTTTCTCCCTTCTCTCCCCTGCTCTGCACAGAGGACTGGCCTCATCCTTGACTGTGTCCATCTCTTCTCTTACCCTCTTGCATGCTGCTTAATTAACCAGCCAGAGGCATTAGCAAGCAATCAGAAGGAGAGAGTCGTAGGGTTTTTCTTTCTCTGCTCTCAGCTAAGACCTCAGGATTCTTGTTCCTTCCTCTAAAAGTTCTATCAGGCCCCCTTGAGCTTTTGATAGCAACTATTACTCCCTGCAGTCCTGGGGACTTCCTGCTGTTGCTAACCCTGGATACCTTAACACACCTATTGATTTCCTTAACCCTGGCCATACCTCTGTAAATATTGCTCTGCTAAATTATTTTCAAAATCCCTGCTGACTGAGCCTATTTCCTGCCAAGACCTTGACACAGTTATTTGAATTCTCAGCCACTCCTATAATTAACACAAGTCTGTGAGTCATAATATTATCAATCAGTATATGTTTAGGGAATGCTGGGTAGTCTAGTACGATTCCCAAATACCTTTCATTGCCATACACTGCTGCCAATCTATTACAAAGTCATCATTATTACAGTGATACATGAAAGATAGACGACAGCACAATGTGAAATGTTTTCATAAACATAATTAATTTAAGCAAAGGGAAAAAAGCATTTCTTTATAAAGCCATGGTGATATTAAATGGTAATTTTGTGTTTTCATTATTTGGAAAAATGAGAGTCTGCAAGTATTATCTTAGATGCCTGCTTTAAAATACCTATGTGTGTGGGGCGCCTGGGTGGCTCAGTCGGTTAAGTGTCTGACTTCAGCTCAGGTCATGATCTCTCGGTTCGTGGGTTCGAGCCCTGGATAGGGCTCTGTACTGACAGTGTGGAGCCTGCTTGGGATTCTCTCTCTCTCTCTCTCTCTCTCTCTCTCTCTCTGCCCCTACCCCACTTGCACACTCACTGTCTCTCTCTAAATAAACAAACCAACGTAAAAAAAAGAATATATATGTGTGTATATAGATATATGTTTCTATCTAGATATATAGATAGCTTATAAATCTATGAAATCCACAACTCTGAAAATCTCCTGTCTACTGTAGAAGTGTTTATGAAGACCTTGGAAGATTGTACTAAGTAACTGGGTCTGTGCTCAATTGGCAATCAAATGCTACTGACAACTTTGGAGCACAAGAATGACATGATTATATCTGCTAGAATGCAAGGTAGAGAATTGGTTGTAGCCAGCTGGGGAAAATGGCTAGAATGGAGGTCCAGTAGGAAAATATTGCAATAGTTGAAGTGCATAAAATGACAGTTTCATTAAGGGAGTAGCAGAGGAAACATTAAGGACGTGTGGGTAGAAGTTGTGGTAAATTGATAGGAAAATTCTTTGTGAACGAGAATCAATATCTTAATGGAGAGGAGAATCAAAATTACCTAGCATATTCTCTTTAAGTGATTGGTGAAATCTCTTTGTTTTTAATTTTTTTTAATGTTTATTTATTTTTGAAAGAGAGAGAGACACACACACAGAGTGCAAGTGGGGGAGGGGCAGGGAGAGAAGGAGACACAGAATCCGAAGCAGGCTCCAGGCTCAGAGCTGTCACAACCCAAGCGAAGTGGGTTGTTTCACCACCTGAGCCACCCAGGTGCCCCTGGTGAAGTCTCTTTACCTTTGGAATGGAATGCTTGGATTGGTATTGATTTTGATTCATAGCAGTATTTGGGAAAAAGAAAAAAAAAAGCTCATAGCAAAACATGGCTAAGTAGACGTTTTAATGAATTTGTTTAATCCCAGACTACTGTCATCCCTTACCCTCTTTAGGGTCCTCTGGATTAGCATGTTAGATAGTAGAACAAATAATTCGTGGATCGTATGCTAACTTGAGAAGACATCTTGCCTGCATGAGGATTGAGTTATTAAAAATATGGATTGAATTATGCAAAGGGAAGAATTTAAGCAAGAATCTCTCCAGTTCCTTAAATAATCTCAGATTCAATTCCCAGAATCTGAGCATTTAAGTTGATACCTCTTGGATTGATGATATTCAGAAACTATTTAAATACTTGAATTAATCACACTTGAAGAAGCTGTTCTGACTTTTATCATTTTTATGTATTTTCCACTGCTTGGCACATGTTTTTTTTTTTTAATTCTATATAAAAAGGACAATGATGAAATTCATGTTGACATTAATAGAATATATTATATATAGTTTTATCACTATATATCAATACACGGATTAACACCTTTCTCTATTTATATGTGTGTATTTGTACAGAAGTAAATGACATGAAATTTCTGATAAGACACTGGAACTAAATAATTGAACTACACTTATTTTTAAGATTTCATTTTTCTTTCACAGTTGGTGTTTTTTTTTCTTTTTTCCTAACATTCATACCAGAAAGAAAAAAATAAGATGAATCAGTTTCTCTCTTTACCTTTGAATTAGGAGTTTGATTTCCATGGAGGAGAGCTCTGTAATAATGTCTGGATGCCTTTATTTTTATCCCACAGTTATCAGTATATTGCTATATAACTACCTGCCAGGAAGGGCTTTTTTTTTTTCTGGTTCAATAACTTTTTAAGTGTCTGTTGTTCCCATTTTCAAGTCTCCAAAAACTTTTATGTGAATTCTTTCAGCACATTTTTTTCATTATTTCCCAACCTTCTTTTTTTTCTGGATGGCTGAAGTTTCCAGACATATAACCTGAAATGTCCTGAGAGAATTAATATATAAAAAAATAAAACTAAGGAAATGGAAAGCAAAGTATGCATGTATAATACATGTATATAGATACGTCAATTCATTTCAAATTTTCCTTGAAAAAGCAATAGATGAATCTAATTTTCCTTATTAATATTCTCTTACAAAATAGCAAATATGGTAGAAAAGTTCTCGAGAAGCTTTCTTGTTTTTAATAACTTCCAGACCTAATCTTAGTTCTTAGATTGGGCTAGTCTGTTAATATCATTAATGTCAAGAAGTGTTTTCCCCAAAGATTCCTAACATTGCAAAATAAACGGACCGAAATAAGCCAAATAAGTGATTAAAACAAAATTCACGGTATCACAGAGACATTTTATTGGAATGTAAAAATTCTTTCTGGTAATGTTTTTATCAGTAAGTTACAGAATTTTAAGTATAAAGGGAGGCTTTAAAGGGAATATTTCACTGTCAGATGTGAGGGAAACACTGCATTTGAGGGGAGGGAGAGATGTTTGAAGCAAAAGTGCCATAGTTAATATTTCTTTTTCCTTTATTCTTTTGAGTGGGATAATGAAAGTTGTAACTTTCTACCTACCAGTTTGTGTGTCTTTACTTCAGCTGACCTAGCGAGTAAAAGCCCCTATTTCTTGTTATCTTAGAATATGATGAGTCTTCACCTTCCTCTAGTTGATATATTTTGGTATTCATCTGTTTTATTGATGCTGGACATAGAGGAGGAGATACATACAACTGAGCAATATCTCTTTTTCCAGGATGTTCATAGTACCTGGATCCATTTAAAGACATTTCAGTTTTCCTTGGACATCTCAGAAAATGCCAAGAGTTCAGAACAAGACAAAATTATTGAGGGAATTGTAAGGTAGAAGGAAAAAAAGCAGTTATAATAATAAAGGAAAGATTTAAAAAAGGTATGTAGCAAGTTAAATTTGACTGTATAATGCGAAACACTGAGAAAATTGTTTTTCAGAGAGATATGTGCCAAATAATGTTATTGAGATATTACAAAGTTAGGGATATTACAATCAACAATATAATTTTAAGCAAATTTGAAAATGTCAGATTTTATAGTAAGAAGCTTTGTGTATTAAAAAATGTATTTTTTAAAGTATGTCAACCTAAATAAACAGGTAAACTGAGGCAACATCAAATTACCAGAAATTGAGTCTATTTGGGAATAGCAATTTGAGAAATGCATACTGTAGCAAGCTACATATGAGTGAGTCCATTGAGGGTTTGGGGTGGGCTGCGTTTATGGTCCAGAAGTGCGAAGAGTGGGGAGTTCACCCCCAATCCAAGCTGCAAGCTCATGGGCTTGAGGATGGAGAGGGATTCTTAGCAGATGTTAGCTGGTTAAGAGATGTCTCTCTCTCTTCTGTAAACCAGGTGTTTATGGGAAATCAGTTTCTCCAGATCTTAAGTTCGGTTCTTCTGAGGGTGCATTCATGAGATTCTCTATTTCCTATTTCCTGGGTTCCGTTATAGATTGAAATTCTTTCACCAGTGTAATATTCTAACTTTTCCTAGTTCAAATAGAATTTTCTGCTCTTAGGGTTCTTGGTTGTAAAAATATAAAATGCGTTTGGTTTTATTCATTTAACTGAGAAAAAACAATTTTGTATTTTTATCCTCTGCCCAACCAGGAGAATATCAATTAATATCTGCAATTGTGTATAATGAAAAATGATTAAAGTGAACACTGTTCTCCTCTAGCTTTGCAATGTGGAAATTTTAATTAGTTTTCTTTTTCTCTCTTTTTTTTTTTTACAGATTTTAGTAAAAAGGAAAAAATAGCTTACTTTAAACAAGATGACTGAGTATCTCTACAGTGTGGATTATGATGAATTTACCTTTCATTGCCTATATTAGCTGCCAGATTTTCCCTTACTTTCCTCTGATTTTTCAAACTTAAAGTACACTGAAGCTAGCGCTCAAGTTCCAGCAGTTCAAGCATTTTCAACTTAAAACAAAATTTTTTTTAATGTTTATTCATTATTTGAGAGACACAGAGAGAGAGCATGAGCAGGGGAGAGGCAGAGAGAGGCAGACACAGAATCCGAAGTAGGCTCCAGGCTCTGAGTTGTCAGCACAGAACCATAGGCGGGGCTCAAACGCTGGAACCCAACCGTGAGATCGACCTGAGTGGAAGTCAGAGGCTCAACCAACTGAGCCACCCAGGCTCCCTGCATTTTCAACTTTAAATCCATCTATGTGTTCTTGAATTTTGTAATCTCATTAGGTATATAGGCGAGGAGCATGATCTATGAATATTAATCTGACAACTAAATGACAGGAAATTGGAAGGACACCCCACGCACATCGTTAAAGGAAATGGACCACTGGAACTACAAAATAAAACTCTATTTTGAGAAAGGTGGAGTGTTTTGGAAACAGAATCATAAGACCTTTGACTATGTTAAATTGTTTTTATATGGCATGTTTTTTAGAAGGTAATCCAGAAATCAAAAACCTCCTTCACACACCAGTCATGTCAGCGGCTTAATGAAGTAGAATTAGCACACTGCCAAGTTTGTTTTCTATTTCTGAACTTTCCTCCCTCCCTTCTTCCTCCTCCCTCCCTCCCTTTCTTCCTTCCTTCCTTCCATTCTTTTTATCTTTCTTTTTTGTTTTTTTTTTGTCTTTCTGTTCACTCCTTTTTTTTTTTTTTTTTTAAATATATATGGTCAGAATAAGACTCAACAGCTTTGCAGGATACAAAGCCCTAAGGAAAAGGGAGCTAATATTATTTTGTGCGTATAACAGCTGAAAAAGTAGCAAGAAATATATGCAGGCTTTATTTTATGATGTTTTTTTTTTTTTTAAATATGCACCTTACCTCTAATCTGACTAAAGTAGTTTCATTTCTATTCCAGAACAGTCTTGTGTTTTCTTTTCTCAACCATGTTGGGACTAATGATTCTTGCATCTGGAACCATTGTCTTCCCTTCTGCTTTACATGAGACTCTTACTTCCACGCTACAAAACCTAAGTCAAGTCCTACCTTTTTTATGAGTCTTTCCTGATAACCCCAGCTGAAAGTAATCTGTTTCGCGTCCAGATTCCAATAACGCTTGTGGCTGGACTGTTAATTTGTCATTTACTATTTACTGCCTTTTACTACAAGTTAGGTTCTTTTTATGATGCACACAGCATAATAGTTTAATGACATGAACCTACTGGATCCGTCACCAAGGTAGGTATATTGCTACTATGAGATCCAATAGTCCAGGTTCATTGTGCAGGGTCTCTCCTCCATAAAAATGGCAAGAATACACAAGTTAATTACATTTTCAAGTGGATATGTGCATCTTAGGTCTGACTTCACATTTTTCAATGGGATGGCTGTGTTCTTAAGAGTATTTTTAAAGTCCACAATACTTTTTACAGTAACTTACAGGATGCAGGAATGCAAGATGATGGACTGGAAAGGATATTTGTCTTCTTAGATGGTAAGACTTCTTTTCAACAGACGTTGAACTTCTAGAGGGGAGGGACTAAGGCTTTGAACTTTCGGTTCTTTGAATAATCACTGTTACATAGTTGGTGGTTAGTAAGTGTTGAGCTCAACCAAAGCTTGGAATCAGACAGACCTGGGATTAATATCAGTGTTGCTTTTAAGTTTTACCTTGGACAACTTACTTAACTTTTCTGAGCCTGTTCCTTCATCCGTAAAGAAGACATAATAATATTTGTTGTAAAGACTCCGTGAAATCATGTTTGTAAGGCATGTAGCACAGTTACTAGTACATCATCATGTACAATTCATATTAGAGAGTTCTTTTTCTCATTAAGGATATATAGACAATAGATAGAGATGTTAATTGGCAGACGGGAGATTGAGAAGGGTATTCTAGCTACAAGGACTGGCAATATGAAAAAATCAGGTGAGCAAGATGCATTTGAAAAATAGTTTATTCATTTTTTCAACTAATACTTTTTGAACCCATATCACGTACCCTATTATGTGCTAGATATATGCTAATGAATACAATAGAGCCTGCATCAGCAGACCCAGTCTAAGAGAGAAGAAAACTTCAAATAGTCAACAGTCATAGTTGTGATTGGGTTACTGGGTCTGGCAGTTTTAAACAGGGTCCTAGCAGGGTGCCAGGGTGACTCAGTCGGTTAAGTGCCTGATTCTTGATTCTGGCTCAGGTCAGATCTCAAGGTTTGTGAGTTCTAGCCCTGCATCAGGCTGTGCTCTGACAGTACTGAACCTGTTTGGGATTTTCCCTCTCCCTCTCTTTCTGCCCTTCCCCTGCTCGCACTCTTTCTCTCTCTCTGTTGAAATAAAGGAATAAACATTTAAATAATAATAATAATAATTGGGGCGCCTGGGTGGCTCAGTAGGTTAAGCGTCCCACTTCGGCTCTGGTCATGATATCGCCGTTTGTGAGTTCGAGCCCCGAGTCAGGCTCTGTGCTGACAGCTCGGAGCCTGGAACCTGCTCCGGATTCTGTGTCTCTCCATCTGCCAGCCCCTCCCCTGTTCATGCTCCGTGTCTCTCTGTCTCTCAGTAATAAATAAACGTTAAAAAATAAATTAAAATAAATAAATAAATAAATAAATAAATAGGGTAACAGAAATAGTTGACACTCCTCCTATTGAAAGGATAGACTAACATTGCACAACAGAAGGCATGCTACAGGATTCCTGAGGCTAGATCCGAAAAGGGCCTGAGGCTTCCATGGTTCTCTCAGACTGCCTGCTCTCAGGACATTCCTCCAGGAACACTCTCTCTAGGAATCTGGCCACCCTGCTGTGAGAAGGCCAATTCACATGAAGAAGCCTTCTGTTATCCAAGCCCAGACACCAGATGTGTGAGTGGCAAAGTCTGCAGATTATTCCAGTTCCTAACTGAGCTTTCCCACCTGAGATGTCTTGGAACAGAGATGAGCCGTCCTGCACTGCTCTGTTTGCTATTTCCCATCGAGTTTGTAAGCAAAACTATGTGGTAGCTGTTTTCCATTGCTAAATCTGGAGTGCTTTGTTGCACAGCAGTAGAAACTAGAGCACGAGGGGATACCTGGGTGAAGGTGCTGAATTCAAAAACGAAGTTAAAGACTATGAGGTCATTATCACTTAATGGTTCGCTACTATTTTTAAATTCCTCCAGTCGGAATTATTTAAATACTTTTCTTCCTAGGTAAGTGTAAAATAACTTGTAAAGTAACTCATAGGTCCAAGTGATGGGAAATAAATAATAAATAATATAAAACTTACCGCTTTTTTCCTGATAAAAAGAGACATTCCTTCCTATTGTGTAGTGTCTACCTGGATCTTTATTATGAAACTAAAAGACCATAAAGAGTTAAATGGTTAACTATACTATTGCTCATGGTTAGAAACACAGTTTTCATTAGAGAAAAAAATATACTGTGTGATGCTTACATCTGAATTGATAACCAACTCTGTTAGAAAATTAATTGAAAGCTTGAGTTATACTGTTAAGGGTCCAAACTTCTGTTTTTTAAGTTTATTTATTTTGAGAGAGAGAGAGAGAGTCAGGGAGGGGCAGAGAGAAAGGGAGAGAGAGTATCCCAAGCAGGCTCTGTGCCACCAGCACAGAACCTGATGTGGGGCTTGAACTCACCAACCATGAGACCATGACCTGAGCCGAAACCAAGAGTCAGACACTTAACCGACTGAGTCACTCAGGCACCCCAAGGGTCCAAACTTCTTAATATTGTATCCAACACTATCTAAAATCTGGTCAGAGCCTCATCCCCTGTACTAGCCTCTATGATCTGAAAGCCCAGGCTCTCCAGACTGCCTCGCATTCCCTGAAGACCGGACATGTTCACACCTCCACTCCCGGGCTCACCTCCCCTAAGGTACCATCTAAGGAAGGGTCACCCCACCTTGCCACCTGCCCTGATTCCCAGGGACATGCTGACTCTGCATCACTTTGTTCTTCTGTGGATGGCCTTTTGTACTGATATTTAACATTTATTTCATTTTGCGTTAGGCTAATTCTTCATGCCTGTTTCCTCCACCAATGGAAGATATTTCAAGGGAAAGACTGTGTCTAATTTATCTTTATATTCCCACAGGATCTATCTTCGGTACTTAATAAAGATTTCCTAAATGATAAAAAAAAATACAGAACACACTCTGAGGTAAGTGTGTAACATGGCAAGAAGCATTCCAAAAACACTATCAGGGTCTCCATCTATTCTTTAATTCCAAAATTTGTTCAAAGAACTTGAAAAACAAGAGTAACAAAAAAATTACTGTACTTTGTCGAAATCATAAATTCCAAATAGTAGAAAATTGCCAGTTTGTTTTGGAAAAAATTAGTGTCTCTATTGATGAAGACATCTGTCTGTATAATTCCCATACATAATTTAGTTCTACTTATAAACTCTGTCTCAATGAAAAAAATTAATGTATGGTTTGGCAGGCCTCATACATGCCTCATCTGCTGGAAAAAAAAAATTAAACCAAACCATAAAATGTAAGTAGTATTCTTTCTTGATACAGAGCTTAGCTTTATTCCCTTACCTTCTATGTGTGTAGCACAAATATTTAGGGTTAAATATTAAATTTTAATTAGCAAGATTAGTGCAATGATTAAGGGTGAGTATATGAGATTTTTAAAGTTATTTAATAATTCTGAGGAAGAGTGTTAAATAAGTTTTTTGTTGATAGTATGTTTTTGTATTTTCTGTGCCTCTTGGATCGTACTTTATCCCTGTTATTTCATAGAAATATTATTTAATAAAAAGTAAAAATATCTTTACATGGCGTCATATTGTCTGACTAAAACTGCAGACCAACATTATTCATGAACAAGAAACAAAAAGTATTTCTAAACGAATTGGAAATTTCTTATTTCAATCACAATCATAATTTCTACAAACCTTACACCAGAGCGTATCCTAGTTTGTTGATGTGTCTTCTGATTCTTGCCTTAGAATTCCGGTCTTCAACTTGGCCACATTTCCTGAAACTTGAAGCTTTCCCTAGTCTCCTTATGAGTTACAGCAACATATGTCATTAATGAAGGGAGTTGGGTAACCTCCCTGCTCTTGTTCTTAATTCAGCACATGACAGACACCAACCATCAATTAGGGAGATCTGCCTTAGGCACAGAATGTTGAAAATAAGTATCTGATGAAGCAAAGAGGATGATCTAAGAAAAAGAAAAAAAAAATAGAACAGGACTGGGTAAAGAAGAAATTGAATGAATGCGAAGAGTATGTCCATGTGTTGGAGAAGAAAAACAATGTGTAATCCAGGTAAACTATAAAGAATTATGGGAAATTAAAAAATAAAAACAAAATCACTGAGAAGTAAATCCTATGCTTCAACGAATCCACAACCAAGTGGTAAAGCAATATGAACAAATGAAAATCATCCCCATACTTTATTCACAAGCTACAAGATATATGAGCTAAAGAAAATTGCTGACAGTGGAAATAGTCAAAGGTAGTTCAAGTTACGGTGGATATCACACAGAAGTATTGCTTATTACTTTCCCACTGGTCGTGTCTGTCATGACTGTGTGTATGTCACTTATAACACCTATTTTTGTACTCTGTGCTGGATATTTTCATTTTTACTCTCTTAAAATTTTAATATTTTTCACTCTTCTTTAGTTTTCTCTTTCACATAGTATTTTGAGATAACTTTCAAAAATTTATGAGCACAGGGAAGAATGACTACTGTATTTCTATAGCAAGGGGATAGTGGGAAGGAAGGAATATTCTAAGAGAGAAGAACAATGAAGCAGGAAGAATCCAGTGACCCTGTAAGAGGGGAAGAACTCTGGAAATGTGAATAAGGTGAAGAAAGAGCAGTAGGATAAAAACAGAGTTCTCCATCTCTTCCTTCTTATTTTATAAATTTAAAGATTCTTTTCATGGCAGGACACATCAAAACATAGTGACCCTAGGAGTTGAAAGTCAGAACTCTTTGTTACAGCTCCAGATGAGAGAAGGGTGCCAGGCAGAGTCATGTAAAGTATTGCATCCTGGAACAGGGTAACAGCAAACAGGAGCTGTAGGGGACAGCTTTTATATGGCAAGCTCAGTGGGTTTACACAGTTTTTCAGAGTTCCCTGTGGACTGAATAATTTGAATAGCTTTGCAGACATAGGGCAAAGGGGCTCCCCCAATTGTTGATACCTGGCTTCAGGAAAATTAGAGTGGTTGTGGGTAAATAGCTCCTTGTCACCTCTTTCTCCTGTGGTGCTTAAGTTTATGTATCAGCCTGACTAGGCCCAAATATTTGGTCAAACACTATTCTGAGTGTTGCCATGAGGATGTTTTTAGATTAACATTTAAATTGGTCTACTGACTTCCCTAGTGTGGGTGGGCCTCATCTAATCAGTTGAAGGCCTGGTAGGCTAAAAAGACTGACTCTCCGTTGAGTGAGAGGCAATGCTTGACTAATTTTGAACCAGAACATGGCCTTTTTTCCCACCTTCAGGCTCAGACTGAAACATTGGCCCTTCCTCTGTCTTAAGCCTTCCGGCCTTCAGACTGGAACTACATCAGCTCTCCTGAGTCTTCAGCTTGTCAACTCACCCTGCAGATCTTGGGACTTGCTAAACACAAGAGCCAATTTCTTATAATAATCTCTTTTGGTTTCTGGGCTATTTGGCCTGCTTATGCAGTGGGAGCTAATTAACAAGAAGCCTTTCCTGACTCCCAACTAGCCTTTCCTGCAGCCAAACCCCTTAAGGAAGGAAACTATTTCTTCTTGACTTTTCCTGGTCAGAAAATCTGTCATCAAACCTTCTGCTGTGTTTCTTTCTGTGAGCTCTTTTTTCATACCGCTATAAGGCATTTGATTAATTTTACATGACATGGAGCCCTTGGCACCTGGGGCAGTGTATCGGGCCTTGAGTGAGGATACCTGACACAAATGGTCTTCTCTTTTCAAAATGATTCTATTATTTTTCTCTCAGAGTATTGCATTACCATATTTTAAACTTTGAACATAAATTCATTTTAGTTTTATCTCAGAAGTAAAAACTGTTAATGTATAGGCTCTTCCCTCTGCTTAAAAAGAAAGTAAAAAGAAAGCAAAGTCAGAAGGAAGGAAGGAAGGAAGCAAGGAAGGAAGAAAGGAAGGAAGGAAGTGAGGAAGGAAGGAAAGAAAACATGAGTCTGAATCCCACCTCTGTGCCATTCAACAGACCATTTTTCCTATTATATTGTGAGCTCCCAGAGAGCAGGGCATATGGCCTCATTTTTATATAAGAAGTACACAGACAAGGCTGGAGAATGAATGAATAAATGAATGAATGAATGAATCATGAAGCCATTGATGTAAAAGGGTATAAAATGGAATGCCATAAAGTGGGGAGGAGAGAAAGTTCAGAGAAAAGATGAATAAAATTCGCTGATCTTCAGTACATTTAATGATGGTAATGTCCTTATCCCTGGGGTTGGGATGAGGAATTACTGTAATGAGACAATGAGATGATTTAGGTGCTCAATTAGTAATAAAATACCTAATATGCATTTCACACTTGCTATCTGCCAGAGAGTAAACTAAATATTTTACAGGTATTATATTATATAGCACTCAAGTCATGCCTATGAGAGAAGAGACATTTGTTAATTTCACTTCACAGATGTGGAAAGGGATAGCTGGAAAGGTTAAGTAATTTACACGTAATTTTTAGCAACTAAGTGAAGAAACTAGAACTTGACCTTGGGTTTGTCTTTCTCCAAATCTGGATTCTTAATCATTATGCTAACTGTAATGACTATTATTTTTTACAATTTAATATGTTTATTCTTTGACAGCTTCAGTGGGGACAATGGCTGGTGACATCTCTTTGCAAATCTCGAGTCTGAGTGGCTACTGTGAAAGCAGCTGTACTTTCCTCTGCCAAAGGAAGCCCCTGGTCACTTCCTGTATTGCTCTCTCACTTTGGGCCAAGTGTGCCACATTTCGTGGCAAGTTGCCTGGTCTAGAAAAGCCCTTTGATGAAGAGCTATTTCTCTAAATGTTTCATGTAAATCAGCGGTCGGCAAAGTTTCCCTGATTATAAACTAGGTTATAGTTCCAATAATGGAAGTTTCAGCAAGTTTTCTCATTCTTCAACAAAGTAATCCTAAGTTTGTCATTATCAGTGTTCTTAAAATGTAATGGACAGATGGACCACGGTCTGCCTTGAGTCCCAAGAAATGTGACAGTAGAATGTCACTTATAATGTAAATTGTTCTACCCACAATGATGCAAAATCGGCAGCTGGTGCCATCTTTGCAGAAGAATTTCCATTTAGTTCTTTTTTGATGCACACAGTTCTTCCCTTCTTGTATCAGTTCCATCACTATTTATTCATTCATTCAACAACCTTTGGTTTGGTACCATGCTGAGGACCAGCTATGCAAAGATGTATAACCTAGTCCCTGTTCTCAAGGGACTCACAGTTTAGTGGGGGTGGGGTGGGGTGGTGGAGATATAGATGCATAAGAAAATCACTGTGATGTTACATTATAAATAAGATACACAAGAGATGGAAAAATTCTCAGAGCACCAGACAGAGAGACACAGCAGTATTTCTGCCAGAGAGAGCAAGAGAACCACAAAGAAGATGAAGCCACTCCTAGAAGAATGAATCTGATTTCTTCTGAGGGAGAAAGTAAAAGGTAAAAGATCATTCTAGTCAGCATGAGCAAAGGCATGGAGGTGTGATGGTGTACAATGTTTGGAATATTGTGACATTACATCATGTCAAGTCTACCGCTAACAATATATAGGAACATCTGTTTTGTAGTTTATAATGAAACCATCTGTTCACTGATACCCTATCTTCATTTTGACTGATTCCCTCCTTAGTTTAGTTTCTAGGTCAGATTTTTTTTTTCAAACTGTGGGTTGTGAAATGTATTTAGCAGTTCTTCAACAGCATTTCTGTTCAAATGAGTGGCATAGGAAGACTAGAAAAAAGCCAAATAGAAAAATATCACCAAAAAAATTGTTTTTAAATATCAGAGTGCACTAATGGAGGAAGGTAAGTACTGTTATGTGAAACCTGGTTTGGTCCTGGGTGTCTGAGTGTGTGTCTATGGGTCTGGTCCATAATGTATTTTTTATCGTGGGTCACAATAAAAAAAGTTTGAAAGCCACTGAAGTAGTAATTTTTTCTATTACTTTTCACTGCAATCATATTATATTGGTTATGATTAAACCTTGAGTCCAAATCAACCTTGGTTTTTCATGAAGTGACAAGTGACACAGACTGACCTCATTTATAAGCCTGGCACGCAGGCAAGCATCTGTTTTACTGAACGCTAGTTACATTTTACCAGATGAAACGATTCTAGCTTGGGAATGAAACCATCATTTACAATGTTATTTTAACATTAGTTTTCTATTCTGAGTTCCAAACTACTAAATTAAAGACAATATATAAAAATCTAACCAATTAGTAGTAAGTTTCCTAAGAGACTGGCTTTTACTGTAATAGTCATTTATTCATTCAACATTTATTGAGTGCCTACTATATACCCATTGGCATTCTAAATGCTGGAGATAACAGTGGTGTAAAAGAAAGACAAGGTTATTGAAATAGAAATAATTTATATTAAGCACTCATGAAATTTGAGCTTCTTGCAATTAGGACACCATGATATTTTAACAAAAGGTTTAGAAACAAACCACAAAAAAGTTTAATGAAAGACAAGTTAAAAAAACCCACCTCCAACCTAGACAAGGAAAATCACACAACAGTCTACATTGTATAGGGTATTTAAAACCAGATGAGATAAATGGCATATTTCATGAAATGATTTTAATCTATCCCCTGTGTAAAAGTGAGAAGACATAGGCTTATATATAGCACACATTTTGCAAAAATATGAGTCTTGAACAGTAGGGAATGAACATCTCTGCTACTGTTGTGCTGTGCTTATAAAGTTTAAAGTTCTCCATTGAGAGTAAAGGCAATAGATTTTTTTTTTAAGTTGCATGTCAAACTGAGTAAACCTTGAGCTTTTCCCATGAAACTTCTCTCGTTTATTCTTTGTAGTTTTATACATGAATGGTGATGAAAAGTCACAGCCTCCACTTTTTATCCCTAACAGTATTTGTAATTACCACGACAGGACTTTTGTTTGCCTTATGATATTTAGAAAACATTTATTTCAATACATATCAGTTGAAGGCCTGCACCATGGGCCAAGATGCTAGGTAGGGAAATATAAACATGTTTTACATCACGGATAAAGTATTTCAATAAAATGTAAGTGTTTCACTTATTCCATGTCTTCCTGTGATTCTCCAGCATCACTGCATGTGTCTGCATGTTGCTTTCTGTATCATTATTCTCACCTGCTTTTACAGCTATCACTTGCCGTCTTTAAGTGCCTTTTTGAAGTTATTTGGCAATATAAGAGTGTCTTGGTTACCTTTGCACATTTATCTTACCCAGTATATCTTTCCATGTTATTTAATGTATTCCAACACGCTTTCTGATCCCCATCATCTAGTGAAGGTTTGCCCCACTTTTCAGAATAAGTGAGTATTGATTATTTCCATGAGGGAGAGAAATGAGGGAGAAGAGAGAGAGGGGAATGGGAAGGAGGAGAGGCTGGCCTATAGATGAGGAAAAAGTAAAGAATTTATTGCTCATTTTCTCTATGTATATATTAAAAGAAAAGGCACACAGGGGCGCCTGGGTGGCTCAGTCGGTTAAGCCTCCGACTTCAACTCAGGTCACGATCTCGCGGTCCGTGGGTTTGAGCCCCGCGTCAGCCTCTGGGCTGATGGCTCAGAGCCTGGAGCCTGCTTCCGATTCTGTGTCTCCCTCTCTCTCTGCCCCTCCCCCGTTCATGCTCTGTCTCTCTCTGTCTCAAAAATAAATAAACGTTAAAAAAAAATTAAAAAAAAAGAAAAGGCACAGTTCATATACGAGATGGTATCGAAGGTTTAGAATGCCCGAAACACATATTAACCCCAAAACTTTCAATATGGAGATCCTCTAAATTGTGATAACTTGAAAAGGAAAACTAAACTATGCTTTCTTTAAATCTGGCTTGACTTTTCCTTTTTTCTGCTGTCAAGCTTCAGGAATGTATTTAGACATTGTTTTTTACCTCATTAGATGAGGCACTTGTTTCCTGCACCGTCACGTTGGGGAGGTTATAGTTGGGTCTGTTGGGCCATGGTTTTCTAAGATGAACACATTTAGGTTGAGACCAAATCAAGAAAATTCTTGGGTGAAAAGAGTGTCTGACAAATATATCAGTGGCCAATCAGAATACATAAACAAGTTTGATTTTGAAAGTCACAAAATAAAAAGCAAACAGGAGTTGTTAGAAATGCTGAAAAATTGTTAAATGAAAACATTATTTTGATGCCTCATCAGAGCTCTTTTGTATTATTTCTCTTTTGTCACTAAAAGAATATTTAGCACAATGCTCAGACCTGAAGGGAGAAAATGCATATTTCTCCTAGCATTTTCCTTTTGGCTCTTGCTAAAAGGACAGAGGATGTGCTATAATGCAGATATTAAAACTAAAAATACCTGGATGGAAAGGCCTTGGAGGGAGTAATTTGAATGACTATGCTTTCCCAATGCCTCTGTAAGCTTCTTTATTGTCCCAGATTGGGTTGAGCATTGCTCTTGAATCAACAATAATACTGCCTTAAGCTTTGCTTTTTATATTATCAATATTGAACAATATGACAAGAATATTGGTATCTGGAGAGAAATAGGATAAAAGATTTTCAAAATGCATGGTATTAGATTCTTTGAACTCTTATTATATACCCTGATGATACTTAAATTAACATCTATTGGCTGATGATATTTTGATCACAAAAAAGTATCAAGGATGTTTGATCTTCTACTTAAATTGCACAGATTCAGAAACTCCAGATACTTTATTGGGGCTCTTGGAATACCCAGATCTGGTTACATTCTGAGAAATTTTTATTATTCAGCATCATTCACTCAAATTCATCAGTAAGCTGCTCGGTATGTTTTGTTGTTTATGTGTGTCTAAGCAATAATATAAGCTTTTTATAATGCTATTTCTCCTTGAAATGAGGAATGGCTCTTTTCCCCTTCTTGTGGGAAGCCAAGGAGGACTATGGAGCTGACAGCTGCGACATCAAGCCGAATTAAAATAAAAACCTTGGAGTTCAATGACGCCCAGCTTTCCAATCTTTCTTCATTCTTTGTACTGCTACAACAAGCAAATAACTGATGCAGTTTCTAGATGTCGTAGAGCAAATAACCACTTCCAGATGAAAGCAGTAATACACGCAAAATGCCTTTTTTCCCATTATATCTAAAGTTATGCACATCACTTAGCTATGTGGACCTACAGGTAGTTACTACCGGGAGCGGGGGCAGGTGGTCTAAGTTACTCACCAGGTAAGAATATGATGTTCAACAGAGGATCAGAATACGTGTGTCCTGCAACCACATACATGGGATGGAGCTGTACAGGCCACTGATGAGCATGTAAACACAATCACAACACAAAAGTGTGATGGTTTTCATCTACCCTCCGTGGAGAGGGGTAACCTGCCGCTATGAGGACACTCAGCAAGAGTCACATGTAGAGTAGAGGTGAAGCAGACGCTTGAACATCTGTCCGCTTCATGGGAAGGCTTTTCATCTCAGAATACACGTATTAATAAACAACAGTTGGAGAAAATTGTCCACGACATTCAACATGAAGCTGAGCTTTAACTGAGAGAAGGAAGGGTGGAATTGTACTTCCCTTTGCAAAGCGAAAACAGCCGTTGAGCGCGGCCTCTTCTAAAATCTGATATTTAAGAAGAATTGTAAGAAATCAAATTGTTCAATTTGGGACGAAGAGTGGCTGAAGTTACTGGAAAGCTCATGCCTCTGAGTCTGCAAAACCGCGGGCCAGGAGAGCAAAACTTTTCCAACACCCAATTTGAATATTGTGCTAACGCCATTGACTCTGTTAAAACCCTGGAGTTAAATAGGATCCCCTCCCCACTGCACCCCCGCCTTTTCTCTCTTAGGTTCGTGTTTGGGGGACAAGGGGGCTGGAGCTTGGCCCCAACCTCGGAATTGCTGCCAAGGGCTTGTAATACAATCTCTCCCCATTTGAAGGGTAAATCAGTGTCAATTGGGTTTGCCGTCCACCAGAAAAAGTAAGCATTTTACTTCCGCTCGGTCTATGTGGACTGATGAAATGTAGGAAATCTGTTTCTGGCAGGGGGGAAAATCGTTTTCCCAAACAGCACCGAGAGGAGCCATCAGAGAAGTATGAAGAGGGGCAGTGCGGCTGTAGCTGCTGCCGCTGCCGCCGGGCTGCTGGGGTGCGGAGCGCGGCTGCTGCAGGACCTGCGCCGGCAGGGGGCCGGCCCCGAGACGCTGCGGGAGCCCAGCCGGGAGCCCCGGCGCCCCTGAGAGCCGCCAGCAGCCAGCTCCGGACGCGGGGTGAGCAAGGCGGGCCGGCCGGCTTCCCGCCGGCGCCGCCGCAGCCGCAGCGCGCGCTCCGCAGCCGGGTCGCTGGGGGGCCCTGCCCGCTGGTGCGCGCGGGGCGGCGGGGGAGGGGCGCGCCTGACGGTGACCTCGGGGGCGCGGCCGGGAAGGGCTAGGAGCCGCGGCCAGGCGGACGGGCTCTGGCGCTGGGTGGGTGGGCACTGCAGTGGGTGATTTGGGTTCCCTGGACGCAACCATCCCTATTGTGGAGCAGCCCAGATGACCGCGTCAACGAGAGCCCACTGGGGCGGCTCAGCCAACCAGGGACGGAAGTGAGGGTTTCTAATCAGCACATCGATTATACACGCACACTTCTGCATGCGTGCACAGGGGTCTCTGTGATGCAAGCTCAGCGTGGTCGGTTCCCGGGAAGAGGCGAGCGGAGCGAGGGCGGTCTTCATGGATTGAAGTTGGGTGTTTCACTTGAGTGGGGGAGGCGGGGATGGGAGGTAAAGGGACGACACTTGTGATTTGGGGAGATACTCCTTGTTTTCAACTGATGGGTTTCACAGAGTTGAGTTCTTTTACGTGAATAACAAAAACGCTAAACTATGAACCAACCCCTTTGGGGAGATTTTGCATAGTAGTATTGTTCTTTTCATCCAAAGAGCGGAGCTTTGGAATCCGCAATTGTTTGGGGAGCAGAGGAGCCAACTTTGCTTTGGAGGCATTAGTTATTCCGGCAAAATTAAATTCTATCAGCCCAGTAGGGTAAATTGTCATTAACCCGGCCCAGACACCCGAAGTTTCCACGGCCTTGAATAGAGAGGGAGCAAAAGCAGGGGTTAACAGATTCTGTTTTCTGCATTCCAGTACAATTGGGGTAAGGGGTGGGGGGTGGGGGGTGGGTTGTTCAGTACTTCCCTCCGGAAATCAAAGCCTTCGCTTCCCCACCTTCCTCGTCTTCATTCTCACACCTCCTTCACTTCCATCCACTTCTAGTTAAGATTTTGCAAAACTTTACCGTCTCTCTTGTAAACTCCTCCCTCCCCCCAAGAAGCCTCTCCAACAAAGCTAAATCAGCTGTGTAGGGGAGATCTTTTGTGGGGGAAATAAGATCTGCGTGTGCACAGGAACACCCATTTGGCCTCCTAGTGTTAAAATAAAGGTGCAGACAGGTCGGATGTGCCAACCAGGCAGAGAAATCCACCTTTCCCCCTCACCGAGCCCTGAGGTTCACCGCCGCAGGGCTGGAAACAAGCCCGTGTCGGTTATTGATTCCTGCCCCCAACCTCTTCCCGGGGTGGACACTGATTAGCTGCAGCTGGGGTCTAGTTTACCCAGCCTTTGAAATCGATCAATGAGTTCCCTCTCGAGGAATGCTCCCCCTTAACTGCGGAGGAGAGGGGGGTGGCTGTGGTGGTCTTCTCCAACATGGGCGTCCTGGTTCTGACTGCCTAAGAGAAGGTAAGGGGCAGATGTCTGAGGCATGGGGCAGGCGGCCTTTGCAATGCACACTGAAGCCTTCACACATGGCCCCCTGAATGGGCTCTGGAATGGAAAGGTAGCTTGAATTTCAGCCCGTGTGTTACTAAACTTTGGGCTTGTTTCTTCACCCTACTTTTTGTGATGTGGACTGCGCTTTACTGGGATATAAAGTCATATGGCACAATTTATTTCTAGTATCTTGGTAAGAAATCTTACTTAAACTTGCAGGTGTGGTGAAATGGTGGGTCTTGCATTAATCCAAGTGTGTTATGTAGAATTTTAGAATTTTGATTCAAGGCTGCAAGTCTGTATTCTAGACTTTTGGAGCCTTTGGAAGGCCAAAGTTACCTTGGGTGAAAGCAAATAATGAGGTGCTGGCAATTTGTTTGCCGAGTTTTGTTAAAACTGCAGTTGATGTTAAGGCTGTTTTGATAGCTTTGTGGTTTTGATGTTGGGGCACAAACAGGATGGCAGTATTTCTTTTCATTTCTCCTGACCAACAATCAAGATTTTCCACTCAGTGTTTTTGGACTAGAGAAAAGAACTGGAGAGAAGATACAAAATATCCCTTGTCAAAATGAGTAATGCTTGTGTAATCTTTCTGACCTAAGTGTTTTCAGGGTCAGTGGAGTTTTTACTACTGTTTTCCCCTTATATGAGACTATTCTGCACAACAGATGTATGTATTCAATGGAGTGTAGAACTCTGCTAGCCCTCAATTACATTATAGCAATCTTTGCATCACAGACAACATCCAAAGCCCCAAAGTGTCCTCATGAATTAAGGTTTACTTACTCAACTTAGATGAAGTTTTGAGGTAAGTCTTTAGTCTAATTGATTAATTACTTTCAGATGGTTTTCTATTCAAATTATGTTTTAAGTTAAGCTGGTAGGGGTCCAAAAACCTGTGCTAAGTTGTTTGGAAAAATGGATTAATAGGGCTTTTAAAAACTTGAAAAAAATTTTTCAAGTGCCATGAAAATACAAGAATCGGTGTCTACTCTGTTATTTTTTGGGTCATGATTTGAGAAAGAATTATTATTACAGGTATACCATCATTTAGTTCAGGACAAATCATCATGGGGCTGCAAGAAGAGAAAGAGATTCCTGGAAAAAAAGTTAGCATTACTTGAAATTGGAGGCCAGGAGAGCTGAGTAGGATATTTTTAATGATTCTGTGACTAAATAGCTTTGTTGCTTTGGCCAAAGTATCTTAGGTCTCCAGTCTCTTATTAAAAACCAGAAATTTGACTGTTACATCTTCTATGGTCCTTTTGAGTTTAAAGATTTTGTTACATAATTAGAAAAATTAATAATGAATGTCATTTTGCCTTTACTCTTGGTGTGTGTGTGTGTGTGTGTGTGTGTGGACAAGTTGTGCTTCTTAGCCGAAATGTGCGTCCATTTCTAAGATCTACAGTGACATTTCTGATTAAATTTTGGACTTTTATTTTCTAATTAGACCCTTAGGTTACAGTTTAGCATTCATGACTTGGTTGGGAAGGTGTAGCTTTGTAGAGATACTATTGGTTAGCCAAAATGGATCACATAGGAGGAAAGAACTCAGAATGATGGAACAGCACATCTAGAGTGGTCCTTGGTCATTAGTTCTTCGAATCTCAGTTGGAAGATAGCAGTTTCTCCTTCCAAATTTTGAAAGAGTGTTTGGCGTGGGGTGTTTTTTGTTTGCTTAATTAAAAAAAAAATAGTGCTGGGCGCCTGGGTGGCTCAGTCGGTTGGGCGTCTGACTTTGGCTCAGGTCATGATCTCACGGTCCATGAGTTTGAGCCCCGCGTCGGGCTCTGTGCTGACGGCTCGGAGCCTGGAGCCTGCTTCAGATTCTGTGTCTCCCTCTCTCTCTGACCTTCTCCCGTTCATGCTCTGCCTCTCTCTGTCTCAAAAATAAATAAACATTAAAAAAAATTTAAAAAAAATAGTGCTGTTGGCCTATAAACTTTGTTTCTGCAATGCTTCACACTCATAACACACAAAATTGAAAAGAGGTGAGGTCAGTGCTGTTAGATCAGAACAAAATTGGCCTTTAGGGATGGGAGCCCTTAACTGTGGGTTCATTAGCACTGTTTTAAATGGCTACAGTTAAGGAGTGTGTGTGTGTGTGTGTGTGTGTGTGTGTGTGTGTGGTGTGATGTGATGTGTTGGGGTGGGGGTGTGTTGTGAGATCTTTCCTCATTTATTTTGGGAGGTATAGCATTCCCCCCATCTTAATTAATAGCTTCTGAGTCTTCAACTGGTGCCAAAAATGAAGTATAATTTGTTACCAAAATTTGTTTTTAAAAATACTTGTAACTTCTCATTTTAGAACTTAACATGTCATTCTTCACCTTGGGGTTTCATCCCTGTCAATAAGAAAACTTTGGATTTTCCATTATTTATGGCTTTATTCCATCAATACTTGGTTTTCATTTCTCCTTTTTTTTGGCTTTTCTTTGTGATTTAGTTCTATAAAATCTATTGTCTTACAGGAGTTTTATTTTGGCACATTTTTTATGAGGGTGATTTAGGCTTCGCTAGTATTTATTGGATATAAAGTATATACCTCAAACTGGCACAAATATTTAATCTTCAGAACTATCTTTGAGGTCTTTGTCTCCATTGTATACACTGGGGAGCTCCAGTACAAAGAGAAAAAGTCATCTAACTGGAGAAGAATAGCTATTCAGTGTTGAGGTAGTGGAACCAGTATTTGACCCCAGCACTTCTGATTCCAATTCTAATATTCTAATCCATTAAGTAAGCTTCTTAGTGGATCTCATAGCAGACAGTAGTGATATAATGTTTATCATTTTATTCTTATTTTTCTTTCCTTCCACTTTATTTTCTATGCAATACATTTTTAATAACATGTCAGCAACTTCTAGAGATAGTCTGGAAACCATCTTGGTCATAAAGCACACCTCTAGGTGGCGTGAAAGAATACTTTTTTTCAGAGTCAAAACTATGATGTCTTCAACTGGGATTGTGGAGCAACAGACTAAACAGTCTTTAAACATGTGAGATTTTACTTATGGAGTCATTAATTTTTTCTTCTTCCCCTGGGCTAGTTCAGTCTCATCATATTCATAATGGTTATTCCAGAATCAGTTCTACTATGGAAAGAAAGAAAAAATAATACACACACACATTCTTTGAAGAATTCTGTATTAAGTTTCTGCATGTTTTTCCCTTTAAGTTTTATTTTTCTGAATTCCAAATCCTGAGGGTTGCATTATCCATTTTTAGATAGACCTATATAGCTTGAAGAAGCCATAGCTCAGAGAGTCATGGAAGCATTTGAATCCTTACTTGTGTTTCCAAGGCGATTGGCTTTGCCTAGTACTTACCAAAGTCACTTATCAAGCTTTTAAAATATTTAGATTACATGAATTTTCATGGTAACATCTTTCAGTGCTTACATACCTGATACAAAACATTTTTCTTTCCCCCAAACCTAACTTTTTGCTTCAAGTCTAATCGACCATTAATCATTTTATTTCCCATCTTTAAAAGCTACTCCTTGGCATCTTTTTTGGTTTTTGAAAACTTTTGAATGGATTCAAAGGATCAGAAATTATCTTTTTGTTATAATTTGTTCTTTGTGATATAATTCAACTCATCCACTTGGTTAAAGTTGAAAATATAAAAAGATTACAATCCTGCAGTGATCTTTTTATCTGAGTGATATAAATTCATTTGGTTGTTACCTACACCAGTTTAATCATTTCAATTAGAAACTACTTCACGATGCAGTAATTCTTCCACATTCCAAATTTCGATCCGAGCTGAATTCATTTCCATGTTTCCTATTCATGTCTCTGCCATATTTAAATCCTAGACTTCCGTGTACTTTCAACTAAACCACAAAGGCATGCTAGGTTTGATGGTGATTTGAAATATGAAAAATGGATCAGGAGAACATGGATTGAAATCACGATTTTTTCCCAAGGCACATAAACAGAGGAGCCCTTGTCTATGACAGTGACCTTAGGTGTCTATGTATTTGATACATGTTTAATTAATTTCCATTATATGCTAATTACCCACTAAGCCATCTTTCTCCCCCCTTTTGCTTCCTGGGGAAATATAATCCTATTATTGCTTTTTTTCCCCCTTTGTATATAATTTTGATTATACCTGAAGCAGCATAACAAAAATTGCTTAGTTACTCTTCTTATTTTTACTTAATGATCATCTATAAATATTAGAAGATAGTTTGAATTACATTTCTGGCAAAATACAGGACAGACTACATGAGAAATAAATGTGCCACTGTCAAGGAAAATAAAAACTTCACTGTTTGGAAGGATTGAGGGGAAGGATTGTGTCCCTTTGGCTCATTGAAACTGTTACATGCCTTTGGGCTTACTGTAAACTATCCCTTGATGAATTCTTTGCTGAACAATGAGCTTAAGAATCTGAGGTGTCTTCTTCCTTTTACCGAGCAAAGTAGGCTTCTGATGCTTAAATGGAAGTTGCACAGCACATAATAGGATGTAGGTAAAGTTACTGAAGTACAACATCTCACTTTCAGGAAAGTAGTGGGAGAGATTGTGTCTTGAGAAGAAAGGCATTTTAGAAGTAACCCTTTTAAGATTTCAATGAGTTATTTAAATGTATCAATCATGTGCTTAAATGTATTATTACTTAAATGTTTGTTTCTGAGGCTAGCTAGCCTTTACCAATCCTAACCAGCCACAGGTAGACGTTTTGTTTTCCTGGGACTGGACCTATTTTTAAAAGAATTGGAGCAAAACTCTTTTAGGTTTCTGATATTTAATCACAGGGTTTGGAGAAAGCTTCAGGACATTGTATGAATAGTATGATGATTAACTGCAAAAAAAAAAAAGGCAATAATGATATTCTGGCTTCTGTAATGATAATTTAGAAACATAGGACATATGTATTAAAATTATTTCACATTTGCACTGGTTCACTTTAGATAATTAGATATATAGAGATTTATAAAAAAAATGTTTTCAAAGACAATTTATGGGAATTTTTTTTTTTTTTGCAAAAAGTTATTCCAAAGCATAATTGCTTTGGAAATGCAATTGTCTGTGTTTTTAAATTATGCATCTATGACACTTTTTAGGTGTTTATTCACATTAGCAGTTTTTTCTAATACTATGGCAGAATGTTTGGGAAGCAGTCATGTTTTAGAATTTTCTAAACACCAATGCTGTCTTGTTTTTCTTTCAAAAGCAGTCTTTAAAAGGCAAAAAATTAGCCTATGATAAAAGAATTAGAGTTGGACATTAAGTAGAAAGGATTATTACGTAAAGTTTCAAAGAATAGAACTGACAAAAGTGTATACAACTTATATTGGTAAATTTAAAATACCATAAATAATGAAATATAGCTGAAAACCCCATTATATCTTACCATACTTCTTGCCAGCTGCAAATATTTTCATTTTCATTAGTCATACCATACTTGGTTATTTCATATGCACTATTTGTGTACAGAATAGAGTCCTGCACGTTGTTGAAGTGATGAGTTTATTTACTCCAGCTACTTCAATATTACTTCTATAGTCTTAGGTCCTATAAATAATGCATACAAAGTGCTACATTCAAGGCCAAGTATATATTCAAACATCTCTTCTACAGCCCATACAGGGGACTGGGCTGCTCATAAGCCCATAAGGGACTGGGGTAATGAAATCATCTTTTATTTTATAGACCTAAGACATTTAATTACTTCTACTCTAAAAATGATCACAAGCAAAACCTAGTGTGTAAAATATATAAAGTGGGAAGATACAAAGTAAGTTAAAAGAAAACCCTATGGTAGTATTTATTAGAATTCTGTTCAATTCTTGGGTTATAGTGTGGGTTCTCGATGAATCTATTTTGTAAAAATGTATCATTCTGGCAAGAATAATGGTCTTAGAGTATGAAGACCTAGGTTCAAGCCTGACTCTGCCATGATCTTGTATATATGATCTTGGTTGAGTCACTTATCCTCTCTGGTTTTTGTTTTTCATTTTTGTTTTGCCTTTTTTTTTTTTCCATTAACTGTAAAATGAGAAAAGTGTGGTAGGGTCTCTTTGAAAGCATCTTCTACCCTGTCTCCCCACCAATTATCTAAACTGTGAGTTCATATTAACTTACCCAGCTGAAAGAGCCAAGTGCTATACTTAATTGTATAGGTAAAAGTTTTGAGAGAGCTGACCATGTTTACAATAAATTGTGCAAATTATATCATTGCTTGCACTCAGTTCTAAAATTTTGTGGAAATCTGTGGTTTCAAATATGAACCCAAACATTGGGAGTGTACAATTGAGATTCTAAAATTTTAATCAAGCCCTTTTCATTGCTTTTGAATAGTGGAATTTCTTGCCTTAGATGCTGACTTTTTCTAGTATGGTGTGTCACATGAGCTTAGAGCTTAGTGTTTGATTTTTCTATTTGACCTCAGATTGCTGCTGTTTCCTACCAAGTGATTGGTCAAAAGTGATAGGGCCAGTGCAGATAAAGCAAGTAGTGTTTTGTGGGGTTTAATAATTAAAAACCTCACCCATCATCAAAACGTCCATGGATCTGGTTCCTTCCTGTGTCATTGGCAGAAAGATTTTCACGAGACAAGTCTATACAAAAAGCAACTCCTCTTTTTTTTTGTTTTCAAAACAGGTATTACAAGTGGATAAATGATGTGCACTGCTCTGAGCCCAAAGGTACGCAGTGGACCTGGCCTTTCTGATATGCATCAGTATAGCCAATGGCTGGCCAGCAGACATGAAGCGAATTTGCTACCAATGAAAGAAGATCTGGCCTTGTGGTTAACCAATCTATTAGGTAAGGTTATAAGATCTTATTTTGTGAGCCAAGGTAACAGGCTGTTTTTTCTCCCCCCCTCATGTAGTGTCCTTCACCTAAGCATGTGACGGCACCTTGGGAAGAAAGATTTCATTATTTGGATTTTGCATCTGGGAAACCTGAGGCAGGTGGAAATTTTAAATGAATTTCTCAATATCTCTCACATGAACTGTGCTTAGTAATACCAGTATCATGCATTGAAATGTGGAAATGTGTGGTCAAATCTCTGGTTTTGTCTATAGGCCGGTCTGATTTATTTTTTACTTTTCTTTCATGCAGCTGATCAATTTGACCTGTTCTTTTGATACTGCACGCGGGCCACAGTCTGTGAAAATCTGACTTCTAAAACTAGATTTCTTCGTCCTACTTTTGTAGCACACGTTCCAAAACTGCTGAATACCCAGACTCTAGAACAAAATTGTCTATCCTTTGTCTAAATGAGCAGGCTGGAGTCGTCCAACCTTGAACTAAAGTTTTCTTTGCATTTCATTTTTGTTTGTAAGTGCTCTTCCAAAATTTGTCTCTGAGAAAAATGCTACCTCATGCTAAGGCTGCCTTTTTTTTTTTCTGTTCTTCCAGCATATTCATAGGATAAAATTTCAACCATGTGCACAATGGAATCGTGCATTTAAAGGATCATCATGTTTTCACCAGTAGCTTTTCACAGAGGATAGAATTAAAACCTGAAGAAAGGACCTTTATAGATATATGAAAGAAGAGTTGAATACAGAGTAAACATAGAAAGCATGTGGTGCTTTATCATTTGCAGAAGGGATTTCACAACATTATTTTCTTATTTAAAGGATCCGTCAAGGCACATTTTTTATCTTCATTTTCCAGCTGATGAAAATGAGGAGCTTAGTGAGAGTGCCCTGTTTATCTAAAAACGTAGCAAGGTTTTGGCAGGGTTTGGCAAGATTTTAGCACATTTTCGCAAACGTTTCCTTTTGCTCACCATGGCTCTGGAGTTTTGCAGGGCTTTTACGTTTTTTAAGCCTTTATCCTAAGGTGAGATGTCTCCTTTTTCCTCAGTGTGTACATATGACTCTATGTGGTGTAGCAGGGCTACGTGTCGGTTTTCAGCGTGCCCAGCCACAGGGTAAGGACAGGAGTACCAAAGGCATTCCCAGGAAGACCCTTTATTATGCTATGACACTATATCCCCTGGAAGGAAGGGGCTGTCCCCTTTTAGTAAGACATCCATACAAAGGTAGAGGTTTTATCACCATCACATACAGGGAGTCAAGTTTGTCTAGGCAGATGGATTTCCCTCTCTCTTTCTCTCTCTCTCATCCTTCAAGGGTTTACTAATGATTGTTACATTAGTACTTTATCATTAACTTTGAGCTGTCCTCAGATACACAGGCTATTGCAAGTGTAGCAGCATAGAAGAGAAATTAAGAGCACAGATTTGAAGTAGACTGCCTATTGTGCTTGAACCCCAGATCGGCCACTTAACTAGCAATGTGATCTTGGGCAAGTTACTTATGCTGTCTGTCTCTCAGTTTCTTCATCTGTAAAGTGGTAATAATAGTAGTGTTATTCCACAGGGTTGCTGTGGGAGTAAATGATGAAAATACATATGCTAATTAGTACTGGGCATCTTCTAAATGCTATATGGTTTGTCATTGTTATTCCATTTATATAGTTTGGTGATAGTGTTAATTTGATTTTGTGGATAAGTTAATATATTCAACAAATATTTGAGTGTGCTACAGAATCATATATCAGTTTAGGGGCCCCTGGGTAGCTCTGTTGGTTAAGCTTCCGAGTCTTGATTTCGGCTCAGGTCATGATCTCATGGTTTTGTGAGTTTCAGCCCCACATCTGGCTCCACAATGACAGTGCAGAGCCTGCTTGGGATTCTCTGTCTCCCTCTCTATCTGCCCCTCTCCCACTCACACCATCTCTGTCCCTCTCAAAATAAAGAAATAAATCTAAAAATATATATATTATATGTATAATATATATTAGTTTAAAAAATGAACTCTGGAATCAGAGTGCTTGAATTCAAATCTCAATTCCATGAGTTACCAGCCCTGTGATACTAGGCAAGTGTCTTAATGCAATGTGCCTCAGTTTTCTCATCTATAAAATAAGTATAATATCAATACCAACCTCATAAGATTGTTGGAAATTAGAATGACATCACCAGCTTTAGAAATAGATCTGGCACATAGTAATCAACTAGCTAGGAAATACTAATTCTTGTAGTTAACTGTGTTTTAGACACAGTCTGCTAAGTCTGGAGGATAGAATAGTGATTAGGAATAGAGTACCGGCTCTTATAAGAGTTTGGAGTAAATTGAAAAAGAAACATTTTAAAGAAGTAAGTGAATAAATAATTCATTAACTGAGCTTGTTGTAAACACTAAAAGATACAGGTTGCAATAAGAATGTAAAAAGAAGGAAGTGTGAATGGGCAAAGCTCAGGGGGCTTGTAGGGGGGATCCTCTTTAAAAGGTCTTATATTTGGGGCGCCTGAGTGGCTCAGTTGGTTAAGCATCTGATTTCAGCTCAGGTCATGATCTCTCAGTTAATGAGTTCGGGTCCCACGTCAGGCTCTGTTCTGACAGTTCAGAGCCTGGAGCCTGCTTCGGATTCTGTGTCTCCCTCTCTCTCTCTGTCCCTTCCCTGCTTGTGCTCTGTCTCTCTGTCTCTCTGTCTCTGTCTCAAAAATAAATAAACATAAAAAAATGTTTTTAAAGTTCTTATATTCAAACTGAAAACTGAAGAATAGTTAACAGCTAGCCGGAGAAAGCATGGGAGAATAACCTGAGTGGAGGGAATGGCATAGGCTGAGACAGGAAGGAATTTGGTACCTTGGAAGAACTCAATGAAGGCTGGCATCAGTGGCACAGACCAAGAAGGAGAGAGGTTCATGTGACTTGTTGGGGCTAGATCACATACTGCTTTGAAGACCATGTTAAGGGGCTTTATAATTTTTTGTAGGGTGAAGGAAAAGTCAGGGAAAGATAATGATTAGAGTATAGCCTGTTTGTATAAGCATGTTCCAAGGTCCGGTGACTTGTCATCAAAGACATTTTATTTGGTGAATGTGATCATTTACAAAGCAGATTGATCAGGGTGAGCAGCCCAAGATATCCTCAAAGAATAGAGACTCACTGTGTGTGTAATGGAAAGATCCTTGGATTAAAAGTCAGGAGACCTGGCTCCTAACTGGGTGTCAGGAGACCTGGCTTCTGATTCTGGCCCTGCCACTCGGTAGGAAATTTGCCCAAAGTCACTCAGCTATCTGTTCTGGGCTCAGTGTCCTCAACCAGAAAATGAAGGGCTTGGAGTGGATGATCTCTAATGTCCTTTCCAGTTCCAAAAGTCTAGGTTTCCAAGAAATCCATCTCTTGAGACCCAGTTTGAGATCATCAATATGCATAAACAAAGTGAAAACAATTTTCATAAATGAATAATCTTTCTTTTAGAGAATAAGAATAATTTTTTTAATGCTAGTATTTGGTAACAAACATGCAACTGATGGTTTGTGAAATTTTCTCAGAAAGGGAATCTTAATCTCAAGGTACAATAACATACCACCTCGCATTGACTTATATTTGTAGAAGTAGAGAGATAATAGCTTTCAAGTGAATATTCACATGGTAACTTAGAAAGTAAACTCATAACTTGAGATTATTTTAAAGTGGTGAAGCATTTGGAGTTAAGAAAATGCATTATGTACTAGAATGGTAATGAAGAAGGGAGAAGAAAATGTATGGCTATGTTAGAAGATACTTTTATGGGGTGCCTTGGTGGTTCAGTCGGTTGAGCATCCGACTTCAGCTCAGGTCATGAACTCACAGCTCGTGAGTTCGAGCCCCATGTCGGACTCTGTACTGAGCTCAGAGCCTGGAGCTTGCTTTGGATTCTGTGTCTCCCTCTCTCTCTGCCCCTAACCCACTTGCATTCTGTCTCTGTCTCTCTCAAAAATAAATAAACATTTAAAAAATTTAAAAAAAGAGGGTATTTTTATTACACATAATAGATACATTTAGAATTCACATATTTTGGAAATGGAGTCCTTAAATTAAATTTTAAAATTATTTATTACTGACCATTTTGTTACCTCAGATATTTGCAAATTTATATTGTGTAGTTCTCTTTCAATTCTTGTTTTTCATCTACTTGAAAGTTAGAAATGTTTTGAAAGTAGTTTCAAAGTTGATACTGTCTCCATATAAAGTTTCTGCATTTTTTGTCAATGTAGAAATTTATATACTAAATTAAACCTTTCAATTAGATGGTGCCATTGTGATGTGGACCTTACTTGTGGAAAGGCTTTCTGCTTCTTTTAAGTAATTGATTAAAATATGACTTTTTTTGTCTTTCAAAAGGAGTATTAATGGTTGTTTAGATTCATATATTTCTGCTCCTATATATAAAATGTAAAATATAAGATATAGTTTCTTAAAGAACACTCAAAATGTATTCAGATTTTTTGGTATATAAAAATGTTTGTTAGAGAAAATAATTACTTTGTTGGTTCAGAGACCAATATTCACATTCATGCCATATATGGAGTTATATAATACCGTAATTTCCAGGTACTTAATAGGTACTTATTAATTGGTAACAATAATAAATAGCACTTTACATTCTTAGGCATAAAATTAAAGCAACAATAGTGAATTTTTATATGGAAATTTATATATTAGAATATTAAATGCCAGCTATCTTATGACAAATTAACTAGTTATGGTGAATAAATAGTTATGGTAGTTGGGATTTGTTTATGAGATAGCATACCAACTTGATTCATGAAAAGATCATCGTGTAATGTTTATTGACTACTCACACATTCTTGGAAATATCTACCCATCTTATTGAAAATAGTCTTTGTAGTCCAAGTATGTTTCTAGTACCTGGCACCATGGAGCGTTTTATGAGCAACATTCAGAAAAGACAGCAGAAGAACCCCAAAGACCCCTTTATTCTTCCCTATAAAACATTTCTTTGGCCATTGTGTCCTGTTACACATTAAATATATACATTTCATCTTTATTTTATTTTATTTTTAAAAAAAATTTTTTTTTTCAACGTTTATTTATTTTTGGGACAGAGAGAGACAGAGCATGAACGGGGGAGGGGCAGAGAGAGAGGGAGACACAGAATCAGAAACAGGCTCTGAGCCATCAGCCCAGAGCCTGACGCGGGGCTCGAACTCACGGACCGCGAGATCGTGACCTGGCTGAAGTCGGACGCTTAACCGACTGCGCCACCCAGGCGCCCCCATTTCATCTTTATTTTAGGCCTTCTGTTTTGTTACTTTTTTTCATGAACTAGTTATTGCCCATTTGTTATTTAACTGTGTCCTTAGGACACATTTGAACTTCAAGTGATTATACAAATAAATCTTGGGGAAACAATTATCACTTTGAATAAACAGCATGTTATTAAATTAACAGTCCCAGATTATAGCACCCACCCCTCCTTGAAATAGATGAGGCAGATTCTATGAATTTCATGATTGCTGATGGAGTATTGAATATTGCTGTTGGCTTAACTTTGAAATGAATATACTAATGTAAATGTTCTCAAGTTGTTTATTTCACTTGTGTTTCTTTAATCATTTAAAAATAATGGTCTACCTTTACCTTCAATTAGTATTTGGTTGATAACATTGTATGAACCATATGGTAATATATTTTTGAGAAAAGATTTTAGTTGTTAAGCATCCAAGAAATTGACATTGTTTTTAAAGATTGTAGATCTTTAGGATGTAAGTGTATAAGTATTTGGATATATGCAGGGACTTTGAGTAAATCATAAGATATATTACAAATTACATTATGCTGAATTGTTTCACTTAAATTTAAAAATGCATTATAGTAATTGATAGTATGGTGATTTACCCTTTGCCTGACTTTCCTACATGCACAGGAAAGAAAATCCAGTTATTATATGCTTAATATGATCAATATAGAATATTTTACAATTTTCAGTTATTTCTAAAATTAACCATATTTCAACATTAAAAAATTAAGCACCTGTTTATTGAAGCTGCTTCTGTCAAATACAACTGCTGTATAATGAGTTTGGAACAACTTTCTTTTCTTTTTTCTTAAAATCCTTTTATCAGATCCGTATCCTGCAAAGTTTTCATATTCTTGACATAGTCAATAAAAATTCCTTAGGAGAGGTGGTATCTTATGCTAGTTCAAAAGTTTAGAGAATCAAATTCATGTTCACGAGTTAACACCTTTCAGAGAAGATACTGCCTCATTTTTTTTTACCCATTTTTTCCAACAGAAACAGCTTTGTATTTTCTTGATATACATGCAGGGTAGATACTGTGAATCAGAGAGGACCAGATGCTGATCTAGGGTTTCTGGATATAATGAGTCCTTTCCTATCTCCCAACCTTCAAATTTCAATCTCAAAACACTGGCTAACCCGAGTTAAGCTAGCAGATGAGTTTCTTTGAGTTCTGCAATTAGTGAAATATGCTGGGAATGAGCGGTGCATTGAGCTTGGAGTAGAGTTTGGTCCTGCCTGGATCAGCTCTAGAGAAAACATACACCAGTTTTCTCTGCAATGAATCAGGCCTCACATCAGAACATGCCTAAATGACATTCTCAGCTATTCTCTGATCTACACAGTGGACTGCTATTCAGTTTTTAGCACCACTGTCTTCATCCCCAAGCTGTTTCTGTTTTTTCTTTTTGTTTGTTTGTTTTTGTTTTTGTTTTTTCCTGAAAGGCTTTTGGTGGAGTTTCTACAGAGAAAAAGACAACAAGAATTAGGGAGAATGCTTTATTATAGAAACTAGTCATTTGTGTATTCAGCAAATATTTATTTAAGTAGCCAAGCACAGTGGCTAGCTAGGAGCATTGGACTGTAGGCGTAGACATCATGGGTTAAAAATCCAGATTCACTGAGTAATTTTAAGCAAATTGCTTAATCTAATACCTCAGTTTTATCATCTATAAAGTGAATACAATAATAGCCAAACTTCACAGTTTGGTGAGATGATTAAAAAACATGAATACCTGTAAAGTGCCTGACATATAGTTAGGTTTCAAATGTTAAATACCATTATTAGATGTTACCATATCTGCTAACTGACTGGGAGGAAAGCTTTCTTTCTTCGCAAGGTAGAAGTTAAAAGGGATTCTTTTTCCACGTGGCTCTAGTCCAAAACACCACAGGTTGATACTTAATCTTTATGGAAATTATGACAAGGCATATTTCTGGGAGGAATACACCGATGTGTAAAAGTGTGTGTGCTGATTTAGTTACTTGACAAAAAATTTCAGGCAGATCTGCATTTCATATGATTGTGCCCTAACATTTTATGAGGAAGTGAATTAACTACAATCTTTACTCAAACTCCCTGATCTTTGTCTATTGGCAAGCTGTCAGTCATGACCGAATTGGTGGTATGACGATCAAAGTCCGCAATTATGAACGCAAGAAGTAAAGATACTACTTCTAGACAAGATTGTTTTAGATTAACCTTCAAGTCAACAGTCTTTACATTCTAGTGTGGGTCAGTTGGTACTCCAAGATGATTTGATTATATCTATACATTGCCCTATCTTTTCTTTTCTTTTTCAAAATTTATTTATTTTGAGAGAGAAAGAGTGCACACATGTGTGTATACATGAGTGGGGGAGGGACAGAGAGAGAGAGGGAGAGAGGGAATCCCAAGCAGGCTCCATGCAGAGTGTGATTTGGGACTTGAACTCACAAGCTGTGAGATCATGACCCGAGCCAAAATCAAGAGTTGGACACTCAAGTGACTGAGCCACCCAGGCACTCACCCTATTTTTTCCTAAGCATACCAATAACCTGGGAAGACAGAGCTGGGGAAGAAGTGATTCTATTCTTCTAGAATCTTACTGCATCTAGTATTTATAATCTAATGTCTCAAAACAGTTACCCAATTCAGATTAAAGAAGATCTGGTTTTGCCTAGCAGAGATATTTCATTTTTTATAATGTTTACTTCAGAATTGGAACTAGTATTTCATACCTTGTTCTAATGGACTTGTCATGGTTAAATTGAGCTAACTTCATATACTGATATAAAAAAAACTGGTAATATTAATGTAATAAGATAATATATATCATTCCATCTAAAGTTTATATTGATTTCTTATAATTATAAAGTATGTTTAAAAATATATTTTATGATTCTTTGTGTGGAAAATATATTACACATGAAGATTAAAAAAAAACTTCTCCATCTTGCATTTTTTCCTTCATCCGAGGCAGTATTTCAACTATAAAGTATGTAACAGTGTCTGTTTTAGCAAAAAAAAATCCACCTTTTGGAGCTATAAAATATACAGAATTGAAAGCTGACACCTAATATATTTTTCATTAGATACAGATGTTTAATGTAAACTCATTCTTTAAGTATTCAGGAAAATCAGGCTAATGAAAATTTTTCAGGTATAATGTATAAAAAGTAAAAATCATACCTTTTGGTAAATTGCTAATAACTTTTTAATGAGAGACATTTTTCTTTTTATAATTGACAAGTTCTTTTAAATTAACTGTAATCATCTTGCCACTTACCATTATGAATAGAATCTTTACATTGCCATGGAACTTCCGGAAAGACGAATACCTAAAGAGCTCTTTTAAATGAAGATAATCGTATAAGTAATTTATAAAGGGATCCTTCAACAATTTGGAGTAAAATTTACCTTCTCTACATCAAAATGTAAATTTGGTAATTTTGAAAATATTTCTAATACTTATTTTTCCTACTTATTTCCAGAATTACTTTCTTACTAGACAATGCAGGCCAACATGGTGACTGCATAACACAAATTTTGCTGGACCAGCCTTTTGTATCTCCAGAATATTACTTTCATTCCTGAATGAAGTTCAGCTGCATACAATTTTGAAATAATAGTAGTGTTGTGTAGGCTACCTCTGTGGTGAGTAGTTAGGGCTCCTGATGTTTTGCCACCTGCAGAAGTCATCATCCTATCTGGGGGCTAAAATGCAAAGCATCCAGTAGGGAAGAAAGAACATTTTTAAAAAGTTAATTGTCTTTCCTTCTTTACCTGCCCTTCCCCCCAAACCAAATCAAACAAACAAAAAAGAATTCCAAACAGATGTTTCTTGAAATCCAAATATATTCTATGTTGTGAGTTGAACTTTAAGCCAGGACTTTATCTGTTGTTCCAGTTGGGTTATTTTTAGGTGTTCATGGAACTGAGCTGCATGCGTTGCCCTTACGATAAAAGCTGCTCCTAAGAGAGTCTCAGTACAAAACTTTAAAGCACTCCTTTTTTCCTTTTTTTGGCTTTAACTTAACCACTCTTTACAGAAATAATACCCAGCATTTTCTCCAAATTTTCCAGCAGTTTGTTTCTTTATTTGTTAATTTATGTGCTCACTGAACACATTATCTAGGTGCCTACTATGGTAATATCATTATACTTCCCTCTGTAGGACCACACACACACACACACACGATATTGCCCCAAGAGGTTTGAGGAAGACAATAGGTGCTTTTGGAGCACCTGGGTGGCTCAGTCGGTTGAGCGGTTGAGCATTTGACTGGCTCAGGTCATGATCTCATGGTTCACAAGTTTCAGCCCCATGCGGGGCTCTGTGTGGACAGCTTGGAGCCTGGAGCCTGCTTCTGATTCTGTGTCTCCCTCTCTCTCTGCCCCTCCTCTGCTTTCTCTCTCTCTCTCAAAAATAAATAAACATTAAAAAAAGAGGTTTACAATGAGATACCACCTTACACCTGTCAGAATGGCTAACATGAACAACTCAGGCAACAACAGATGTTGGTGAGGATGCGGAGAAAGAAGATCTCTTTTTGCATTGTTGGTGGCAATGCAAGCTGGTGCAGCCACTCTGGAAAACAGGATGGAGGTTCCTCAAAAAACTAAAAATAGAACTACCCTACGACCCAGCAATTGTACTCCTAGGCATTTAGCCATGGGATACAAGAGTGCTCTTTCGAAGGGACACATGCACCCCCATGTTTATAGCAGCATTATCAACAATAGCCAAAGTATGGAAAGAGCCCAGATGTCCATCAATGGATGAATGGATAAAGAAGATGTGGTATATATATACAATGGAGTATTACTCAGCAATCAAAAAGAATGAAATCTTGCCATTTGCAACTACGAGGATGGAACTGGAGGGTATCATGCTAAGTGAAATTAGTCAGAGAAAGACAAAAATCATATGACTTCACTCATATGAGGACTTTAAGAGACAATACAGATGAACATAAGGGAAGGGAAACAAAAATAATATAAAAACAGGGAGGGGCACAAAACAGATGAGACTCATAAATATGAAGAACAAACTGAGGGTTGCTGGAGGGGTTGTTGAAGGGGGGATGGGCTAAATGGGTAAGGGGCACTAAGGAATCTACCCCTGAAATCATTGTTTCACTATATGCTAACTAATTTGGATGTAAATTTTAAAAAATAAAATTAAAGAAAAAAGGAAAAAAAAAGAAGTTTGAGGAAGACAAGAACTTTACACAAAGCATATTACTAGCAGTAGAAGTTTGGAAAGTTACCAAAATGAGTGATGCCTTTGAGTGTGGCCATGTAGAAAAGAGAGCAGTGTACACTGGGAGAATCTCTTTGTGGATTTCTGATTAAAGGAAAGATAGAACTTGGTCAGGCAGATATAAGGTAGGAAGATATTGTAGACAGGGGCCCACCAGGAAGAAAGGCTTGGTGGTAGGAATGGGAAGGTCTTGCTAGAGAAACAGTGAAGGCACTGTGTAGACCAAGAATCAAGGAGACTATAAAGATGCTAGGTTAGAAAAGTGGATTAGAGGCATAAGGCTCATCCTTTGGATATGTTAAAGTGGATATATTTCATATTTTGGGTAGCACAGAAGATTAGGGACTATGCAATAAAGAAGAATAATGACCCAGGAAGGGTAGTGTTTAGCAACAATAATTTTAGCAATGAGTGTGATATGTATTGGAGAAGGAAGTTGAGGATACAAGGAATAGCCGTTGTTTTTGTTGCTAGAGGTTTAAATATCAAATCATGAAAATTAAAAAAGAATTTTTTTTCATTTTATTTATTTTAGATAGAGACAGTGAGGGAGAGGGGCAGAGAGAGAGACAGAGAGAGAGAAAGAATCTTAAGCAGGCTCCACACTCAGCATGGAGCCTGACACAGGACTCAATCCCATGACCCTGGGATCATGACCTGAGCTGAAATCAAGAGTCACATGCTCAACCCACTGAGCCACCCATGCACCCCCAAAATTTTTATTAATATTATGGTACCAGAAATAAAAGGAAGTATGGATCTATAGGAGCTGTGACTCATAAGTTATAGGAAATTAAGGCAGGAAAATAAAATATGTTGAAACTTAGAGACTTAGAGTGCATGAAAAGGGGAGAGGTTAATTTGGGTTGCATATAAGAAAAAAATAGTGGTTTATAACACTGAAAGAAAGAAGGAATCAGGAGTAACAGGTTTAGGGTATAGGGTTTCGTTTTGGGGTGATAAAATATTCTGAAATTGTTCATGGTGATGATTGCACAAGTCTACTAAAAGCCACTGAATTATACACTTACATGGGTGAATTGTAAGGTATGTGAATTATATCACAATGAAGCCATTATAAAATAAAAGGAAAATGAAGAAACAAAATCTGTTTGGGGAGAATAGAAGAATGAAGACAAACGACCTTTAACTGGTTAACTGCCAGGGATGAACAATGGTAAATGATGGTCATAAGAGCAGTAGAAGAAGCCGAGTGGTTTTGAGGAGAGAGAAAAGCAGAAACTGAACCCAATAATCCTCAGTTCAAGGATGGTGGTAGGAAGAGGAATGGTTAGAGGGTAGTGTTTCTTTCAGGGTTGCATTAGTTTCACCTCATCATCTTAATCAGGAAAACAAACTCAATAGAACTTAGAGATGTGGTTTACACATTGGCCGTGCCACTACGGTTGCCAATGGTGGTTGACTTTTCAATGCACTGTGACTCTATTTCAAATTAAAGAAAAGAGAGCTTATGGTGTTCTTGTAGTCAAAGACATAAACAAAACACAGGATGCCGGCTCTGCCTTCTGCCTTCACCTTGTGGGCCAGAGTAATCAAATGGGCTCCTGAGGGTAAGTTGAGTGCATCTCAGAGGTCAAACTGTAATCATGGGAAAAACATTTTGAATTTCGTTGACTGGTTGGTTTTTATTCCTCTGGATTGCCAAGTGGAGGGACTCTCACATAGGGTATCTCTTTGCCATTTTGAATGTGAAATAAAACTTTTATGCAGTTGAAATTATGTCATGAACATCTAAAATGTTGAGATTCTTGCCACCAGAGGAAAACATAAAATTCCAGAGAAACATTCTTTTCCTGTGTCCCCATCCCAGATATGCAACCCAGCTGGAATAGAAGTTTTGGTGATAAAAGCTGTGTGTCAGATATGTTGGCATGAATGTCATATTTGCATTGGGGAATGCTTATGCTTTTATAATTCTCCTTTTTGTTATTGCAGGGAAGGAGATTACAGCAGAAACTTTTATGGAAAAATTGGATAATGGTGCCTTGCTCTGTCAACTTGCAGAAACCATGCAGGAGAAATTCAAAGAGGGCATGGATGCTAACAAGCCTACAAAGGTAGGAGATCCCCAGGCAAAATCATTCAGGAGGCGGATTACATTTGTAGTTGCTTATGAACAGAGGTTAATTTTAGTATTTTGTTGTCAATGGTGCATTAATATGTCTATTAACAAAACACAGAGGATGCATTTTAATCAGGCAACATGTAATTTGCACTGTACATAAATTACATAATCCTTTCAGTAAGTCTAATTAACTAGAAGGTTATGAAAATTGATGGTATTAATACAGAACAAGTACTGTGTATAAGCTGGTTGAATCTGATGTATTGATTACAAATTTAGCACAGAAATAATTTATGTAATCAGGTGATGAACAAAATCTGGTCAAGAAAGATTTACTTAATAGGTCTTTGTTTCCACATAGATTATTATAATAGATCATTGGAATAAAGTATCTGGAGTGTGTAATTTTTTTGTAAGTAGTAGCATTGAACTAAGTAACTTTAGACAAATTACTTTTTTCTGACTGCTCAGATTTCCTTTGTGCACATATTCTTTTAAGATTATTATGAGTTCATAATGAGAGTGTGATGCTTGTTATCTTTTTAAAAATTTTTACATTGTTTTATTTATTTATGTTTGAGAGAGTGAGGGAAAAAGAATGAGCAGGGGAGAGGCAGAGAGAGAAGGAGATCCAGAATCTGAAGCAGGCTCCAGGCTCTCAGCTGTCAGCACAGAGCCCCACGCAGGGCTCAAACGCACGAACTGTGAGAGAATGACCTGAGCAGAGGTTGGACATCCAACCGACTGAGACACCCATGTGCCCCTGATGCTTGGTATTTTTTGGAAGAAACAAGATAGATGACACTTTTTAATTTTTAAAAGAGAAAGAAAAAGCATAAGAAAAAATAAGTTTAAAATAATGTTGAAAATAGCTTAACATAAAAACTTAAAAATTGTTAAATTTTCTGCAACTGTGGCAAAAAAAAAAGTAAATCTGATTACTCATGTATAGTTTATTTATGATTACTGAACTAAAATTCAAACAAAACTCAAGTTTCCTAAAATAATGCATTTTTTTTACAGCTCTGTACTTACTTTGGAGATAATATTTTACATCACTCTGTGAAGTACTGTATGCTATATACAAAGCCCCTCCATTATATTTTCCATCTTAAAAGCAGCTCTTTGAAAGTGTTAGTTAACGCAGTGGTTCCCAAACCTTGCTGCACATTGGAATCACCTGAGTGTCTTTAAAAATGATTCAGACTGGGCTCCTGTGCCTGAACATCCTGATTTAATTTCTGTGGGGTGCAACCTGGGGATTGGGATGTCTCAAAAGTTCTGCAGGTGATTCTCATGGGCAGCAAAATTTGGGAACCACTGTGTTCATCTTTTTTTTTCTCTATCGGATAGATGCTAAGTGATCTGTGGAAGATCACCAGGCTAGTAAGTGACAGAGCAAGAATTTGCTGTGGACCTTCTTTTTCTAAGCCTCTCATTTTAGCGCACTGTGTGTAGTATAGACATGAAGAGATAGATCATTTATGAACATGCTTATGTCACACTTAGTGTGAGGACGTTAGGAAACCAATAATTCTTTTGCCGTGCTTTCCATTGTAATGAGACTCTATCAGCTGACCGAGCAGAAAACATAATGCCTAATAGGAGGACAATTTGTATAGAAGGTTCACTGTGAAATAATTAACAAAGAGGAAAAAACTGCTGGGTGCAAGATTGTTTTGAGATCATTATGTTAATATTGCATTGGTCCTGAAACTTCTATTTAAATTGCTGGTTGTTGAGAAGAGAGACCGTTACTTCAATGCTAAGGTCTTGAGCCCTTCATAGTAACAAAGAATAAACAACTCTACAAAGGTTGGTGTAAGGTTTTCTTGTTTTGTTTTGTAAGCTTATGTTTTATAAAACAGAAGCTGAGATCTCCAAATAGAATTGTACGGCCATCAGCTGTAAGAGAACCCCCAAAGCATTAACCTATAATTTAAAGGCTTTGTTCTTGGGCACATTTTGCTTGGGTTTTAGTTTTGTTATTTATTAATTGGACGTGTCTATCTTTGATTTCCTTACCTGTAAAGTAGGAGTAATAATTATGCATATATACGTTCCAGAAATCATTGCACAAGGAAGACTTTAGAAAAATATTATTTCCCTTCCCTATGTGAAAGAGTTAAGAGATCCTGATGAGAATTTTTGATTTGCTAGAAGAAACTAGAAGAAAAAGATGAGTACTTTGTAAATATAACTACTCATAGTTAACACGATATATACAAATAGGTGTATCTTTTCTGTAAATCTCCATGAGAATATGTAATAGAATAGTTATGGATCAGGATTTTGATAGCTGTTTCTCCTTTGAAACATTCATTTCAAATTATATCATTTTTATAATACAACTATAAAACATAAAAAAAGAAACAAATTAAGTTTTCCTTTCAAAGTGAGTAAAAATAAAGCAAGGTCTTATTAAACTTGAAATACTTCCTTGACTCTAAGCAATTTGTTTAATTAAATATAAAGTTGAAATTTATTCTGATTATAATAAATATATTTTAGTATAAAAACTCAACTGGTAATTGAACAAGTGTAGATTTAAAAATACCCTTTATGATCTCACTTTCAGTGCTCAAAAAATCAAATTTAATTTGAGTTAGAAGTCGACACAATTACTCTTGACTGAATTACCTTCTGTGTCCTTGGCAGAATTTATATATTTTACAACTTACTTCCAACAATATGCAGCTTAAATCAAAATAGCATATGTCTTACTATATGAAAAAAGTGCAAAGAAGGTTAGTTTTCCTTTTTTACATTTTATGAAATATTTTTCAAAAGATGAGAAACCACATGGCTAATACTTCATTGCTATTACTGTTCATAAATATAATTTTGTCAACCTATCCAAGTTTGATATGAGCACTTTCAAAAATCAAATATAATTTTGTTTTCAATCCATCTTTTGTCTAAAACAGGAATAGATGTTATATGAAATTGTACAGTATTTTGCTGTTATTAAATCTAAATTTAAACAAGAATAAATTCACTAAGACCCAGGTAGTTAGGTTGACATTGAATATTTCCCATAGAAAAACAAGGAGGCTTTCAAATTGCATATAAATAACCTATGGGTTACAATATTACCTGATTGTATGTGTGTGTAATTATTTTCCACCTTGGCACTTTAGAATCTAGGAAAAACAATAGTGGTAAAGACTGATAAGTTGGTTAATACCTTTGCTGAATTAGTGAAACTGTTACATTTAGGGAGATATTAAAACATAATTACTTTTAAAAAAATCAACCACAAACTTGATCCCTTCTTAAGTCATGTCACAGGAAGTCCTTTGTAATTTTCTCCTAGCACTTAAATCTCACATGTTCGTTCTCATAGCAATATTTTTACTTTTCCTAATTGATATTTAATTTGGAGATTTTATAGCTATGTAAACACATTCAGATGAGTAAGTTATACTTGGTACATGTGAAGTATGTCTGTGTTAAGAGTGACTTAAACAATCCTAATACTTGCAAGCCTATTTAATAAATATGTTAGACAGTTTACATCTTTAATATTTGAGTTATAAATCCATGAGTTATATCCTATTCTGGCTTGATAACATATCTCAATGAAAGTAAATGATATCCTATGATTCTTTCTTTCTAGGCATCAATAATAGATCAATAAAAGTAGCCTCTCTCTGTTTGTTAGCTATAAGTAGTAAATCCTAGCCTTTGCATTTTTTCACTTTGCATGGAAGCAATGCAGAAATTTCATAGAATTAAGCAATAGGTAGGTAGAAGTATTTGAGACTCACGTGCATCAGTTTAATGTATAATTTGGTTTTGATTAACTCATATATACCACAATATGATTAATTAAGTCTAACTATAAATGTTAATATTCCTGGAGCTGAGGACCTTAAAAGGCAAAAATCTAACCAAAACAAATCTTTCCAATATCATATCGGGGTAAGAAAACCAAAATAAGTGATAAGTCCAAGGTCATATTTTATGTTTTTTGACCCTTAGTTACCTGACTCAAAGTTAGCATCTCCAATCAGGACAGAATAATTGTTACCTTGATATATGAACTTTCACTTCCTGGTCCGGATAGTATTCAACTGTAGGAACCCCTTCTTATTGTGTATTTACTTTTCTTTTAACACCAGCCATCTTGTATACTTGCTGATTTGTATACAAGATTCTCAACGACTGGGGCATCAATATGGTGCCAGTCATTCAAAGGGTTCAACCTCTCTTTTTCTCCTAACATTCCTTTCCATTTGTCTCATTTATCTTGACAGTCTCTGCCCCAGGCATCAGAGTTTTCCTGGGTTAAGAGCTTTCTTTGACTTCAAAGAGCCCTGAATGGTTAGATCAGTTTTGAAGCACAAGAAGGGAAAAGAAAAGAAAAGAAAAAAAAAAGAAAAAAAAAAAAAAAGAAGTTCTGTTAGCTAGTAGAATGCTACATTATGCTCCAAGGAAGGAACTGAACATTCACCATCTAAATGTAGAATCCAGGCCTTGTTTGAGGGAAAGAACATCCTAGTCAGATAGAATGTCCATAGTACATTTGCCCATCAAGAATATCTAGTTCTCAGGGCGCCTGGGTGGCTCAGTTGGTTAAGCGTCTGACTTCAGCTCAGGTCATGATCTCACAGTTCGTGAGCCCGAGCCCCACGTCGGGCTCTGTGCTGACAGCTCAGAGCCTGGAGCCTGCTTTGAGTTCTGTGTCTCTGACTCTCTCTGCCCCCTCCCCCACTCGCACTCTGTCTCTGTCTCTCAAAAATGAATAAACATTTAAAAAAAAGAAGAATATCTAGTTCTCTGAGCTGTAAGATAACACTACCTCAGGATGTCTAACCATCAAGGAATTAGATAAAACATAGAGATTTGAGTTTTTCCCTTCAAAATCGATAGCATGTTTTGTTTGGAGAACATCTTACTTATCAAGATTGATTTCAGAGAAATCCAGAAAAGTGTGTTTACTGCTGAAGCCTCTGACAGAACAAGGAAGTATGATAGAAATGATCAAAGGTTTTTCTTGAAAAGAAAATCTCAGCTGTGATTAATATAGAGTCATCTATATCTGGCTGTACAACTAAAATAATTGTGTATTTCTTAAGAAATTCATGGTTTTTAAATACAAATGTAATGCTAGGACTAGGACTAAACCAACAGAGTGAGTCATGATAAATGGAGGGACTAAAGGTGTAATGATGTGGACATAAATGTTTTTTTTCTTTTGAGTTATTTTGCTGTCTGGGACTGAGAGGAAAAGGAAAAAAAAAGTCAGGGATAAAATCCAATTACTCAGGATTTAAAAAAAATACAAATATCTTCAAATTTTAAATATATAAAGGTGAATTATTTACCAATATAAAATTAATTCCTTGTCACCAATTTTCTAAGTCCTTGATCACCAGGAAAATCTTAATCAGAGGCCATGAAATATCTTGCTGAGTTTTTTTTTTTTTTTTTTCTCATTGGGGGTATTTCTGTTCTAGACCATCTTACAGGGTTATGTCTAAGTCAGGTTTCACTGCCATAGCAGTAAGTGTTGATGAATCATATAGAATGTTAGGAAAAGAAGCTCAACTTTTTTTTCTACCCATAGTCAAATAGTCATAAGAGACTTGATACTCAACTTGATCTGGGTTGCTGTATGTATGGACTAAGGAAAACAAAAGCAACAATATGAAAGAATGGGTATAATTGGGAGTGAATGATGTACTTATGGAATTTACCTGTATCTTAAGGCCTAATTGAACGAATGCCATATGTGAGAGAATATCTGTAAGTGATAGAATATTGGTGGGCACCACCGAAAATGTGGCCAAGTTGATTATCTGGCACTAAGTTCATAGTAAACATTTCAAGTTCTATGGTCCCTGGTGTCCCAAGATGGAGATTCGACCTCCATAAGACAACAATAGCAAGTTAGGAACATGTGCATAGTATCCTTTACATAGAAGGCAGTGTTCCGACATGGCTCCGACTGCTGGATCCAGAAACTTCATTTAGTTAACAAAACCCCATCCTGAATTGTCACGTAATTTATCCCCTAGAGCGCATGTATTTTATGAAGCCATCTAGTTTGCCTGCTATTCCTGCTCTGTAACGTCAAGTCAGCCAAATACCGTGGACCTAGTAGAAGAATGTGTTGTGTGATGTTGAAATGTTCCTATAGTTTAGGTTTCAGAGCCTGAGCCGATGTACAGGATAGTAAAACACTTCTGTTATTTTTGTCAAGTGTATGCAAACAGCTTCTGGAATTTTCTATGTTTCAGGATTAAGAAAATTGCATTTCCAGACCAAGAGATGCATGCTAAGTACTAGGATATTTTCTAATATGTATACTTCAATGGAAAGACCAAATCTGGAACAGCAACTCGATTGACACTATTGATTCATTATAATATCCCTGCTGTTCCCCATGTCCCATCCATCTTTCATATTGGCTTGAATTGAATGGAGGTGTGATAGAAATCACTTTTCTGGCAATGTTCAGGTCACTGATAGTAGCATGAATCTCTGACTTTTTCTAAGTTGTGACATTTTATCCCATATGTTAGGGAACAAAAATTATGAAAGTTGCTGAGAATATCCTTGCCAATTATATATTCATGGAAAAATGTAAAAATAGCTTCTATATGTTCAAAGGCATAATAGTCATAGTGTAATTTAGGCTTAGGTCAAAATCCATCTGTCACTTGATCCCCATAAGGTATTTCCCTTTCCCTAATGCATAGCAAACTCTTCAGGTCCCTTTAAAGATTAGAAGGAAGCTTTATAGGAAAGACTTGAGATCATTACTCCTTTCATTCAATGGGCCCTGGGTCTATAAATTGGCTGTAGTCTAAGAACTAGGCCATCAGAAAGATTCTCTTATTGTGTTGCTGTTGCTGTTTCTGTTATACAACGCAAGAACTTAGGAAGTTGCCTTTCAATTTTCAGCTAAAGGCCTCATGATTAATAAACCACATTCAGATCTCCTGTGGGGCAGGTTATTCTAAGAGATTTGATTGGCCTACTTTGTATGCTAGCAACCATATCCACCTTGCCTATGAAAGTGCTACCATGTATTTCTGCCACCCTGAGAATCCCCATTCACATTAATAAGAGAAAGCTCCTGTCACCAGCATCCTCTCTCTGAAGCGAAAAATCACATTAGGAAATTAGGGAACTCTCCTCACCAACCTGTTCTTCATATCTTAGCGAAAAATAGAGCATCTTTGGGCCCCACTGAGTGACACTGTAAAAAGTTTGCTTCGATGAGGTCCACATTACAAATTGCATGCTGCATTTCTTTTCCAAGGTTTGAATCCCTTCCCCTGTATTTTACTAAGTGATTTCTGGCCTTTTATTGTCATTTAGTGTGGGCTAGCATCACATCTACGTTTGTGTCAGCAAATCTAGCAGACTATTAACGGGATCATCTGTGGCTGTCCACGTTAGCACACCGAATTCTATTTAGTGCAGTTAAAGTGCATTAATTCTGCCAAATCTCAATTTACATCCTGTTCTCCTCAGACTAACACTCCAAGTCTATTACATTAATAAAGAAAAACCCTGCCATAATACACTTAGTGGCACTCAAGATTTTAAATGTATGTTGAGATACATAACCGGTTGGCCAGGGATTCCTGTGTTGGCTAGGAGTTATGCTGTGAGAGGGATCTAACTCCATCCTGATCCAGACTGCAGTATTTTGATACCTGATAGAGATCATCAGCTCTGACTATGGCTAGCTGAGATTCGAAGAACAGAGCAATGGTACCAGGAATGTCCAGGTTAATTCGTAGTCCTTTCTTAGCCTGGTCCGGGAGAATACCAGAGGTAGGGGAATCCACCATGTACCTTCCCCAGTTCCTGAGAAGGAGTGCTTGCTGTTTCATCCCAGCTTACCCCCACTCTTTATGTCTCTGCCACTCTCCCAAGATAAGAATGTCTAGCTGTGTCCCATTTGGAAACAGAAAACTGGTCAGGGGACAGGAATTAAGCAAAGGACAAGAGCCAATACCAAATGCAAGTCATATTACTTGAATTATTTCTATCACAACTATCCTGTGGAAAATTATTCTGCATGCAAAAGCTCACATGTAAAAGAAACTCGATAAATTTCTGTAAGTGGGACAACAGAATTTTAGTAGTTTTCAAAATTTATGGCATTTATTAATAATGAGTTATGAGACTGAAAGATTATTCTAAACTGTTAAAAAAGATTTTGTTTCGCTTAATCATGCTAAAAGAAAGACCGGGTTATCTTTCTATTCTCTCTGTGAAAAGATTTCCAAGTTACTGTTTGTGAAGGAGCAACCAGAAAGTATAAATAAAGCCAAAATCTATAAGGAAAAGTAAAATAGTGTTCTGTCAGGCAGTTAATTGATTAAGATATTATATTCTTTTTCTTTGATGGTTCCAGTGTTTATCCTCTTTAAAAGTTGTTTGTTTGTTGGGCCTTATTTTATTACCCTAACTAAACATCTAATTCCCTATCTAAGTTTTTGTTCATAACCCTGTATTCTTTTTCATTAAGAGGATGCCAAAATAGTGTAAGCTTAAAAGCCCACAAAAACAGTTTATTCTCCATAAAGAGAATGCTAGTTTTCCATTCCAGTATTAGCCTCAACACCAATTCCAAATATCCCATAGTTTTCTAATGCCAAATGCCTGAACTTTACTCTCTGAGACTAAAGAAATAAAAACCGATGGCTTTGGAGGACCTAGGATTTATACCAACTCTGAAGGTTATAAAGCGTGGATACATGGGCATTCACTTCAGAGTACCATTATTAGAATGAATCATTTTAAACACTTTTAGAGAGCTCAGCTAAATAGAGTGGTTAATTGTGTGGACTCAACAGGCATACTTTCTGGGTTTAAATCCTAACTCCACTGTTAATTAGCTTGGGAAAACTACTTAATTTCTCTGTGCCGTAACATCCTCATTTGTAACCATGTAGCTAATAATAGTACCTAACGTATCAGTTGTTATGGAGGCTAAATTTAATATACATAAGCACTGAGTAATACCTAGTATACATGGGTGCTCAGTAACATTAAACTATTAAATCCATTTATCATTTCTCTCAAGTTTCAAATGTTAGCAAGAGGGAGTTTGTTTAGTGTGATGAACAGTCAGCTGTCTGACCAGGTCATGGCTTCACCTTGATTGATGTGTTCTCAGACTGAATAAAATGAGATAGGGAATATTTCCTAAAGAAAAGGTAGAGGGATCTTGGAAAAGTAGAGATGTTTTTAATATTTATGGTTTCCCCATCTGTCGGAGTACCTGTACTATATTGTCATACTTAGTTTTTTGCTTACCTTTATCCCTTTACTAGACCCTAAGATCCTTGAGAACTTGGTTAATGTCTTATTTGTATGTAGGTCTATCATAAAATCTGGCATATAGGTCTTCAGTAGATCTGTTTTTAGATGAATGAATAAATGAATGAATGGGCCAATGTAGATATTTACTTGTAGATCCAGAATGCTGTTGTCAGTGGGTTTTAGCAATTCTTGATTTTTAACCCGAAGACTTTTGTCACCAAGTTTGAAATTCCTCCCTCTGCTGGTTTTGCTTCACTCAAACACTTTGATGTTCAAAATCATAAGGCACAAAGCTGACGTTTTAAGTAATGGGGAAAACAGAGAATCGGAGAGTTTTGGGGTGGTTCAGGGAAAGAAAAAGGATCTGAGGACATTAAAAGTGCTGACAAGATATTGGTGAAGTAATAGACCATAGAGGTCTAAGTTAGTAAGGAAGTTCTGGAGGAGATGGGTCATTTAAGTTAATTGCAAATGAGATTATGTAGTCACACACTATGTTATATTATTTGAGTTCAGAACATTATCTAAAGATAAAAATGATGACAAAAAATGAGCATATTAATATCCCAATGTTTTATTCCATTGAAGGATTACTTTTTAAGACCTGTTTATAGTGTTTGCTGTGGTTTGAATAAAATATAAAATATAAAAGGATAATAAAAGGATCAGATGAGTGATAACTAATGGCTTTATGAACTTGCTTATCATTGATAATTAAGAAAAAGAATAATTTTAGGATCTTTCATGGACTAAGTTCTCAAGGGGTACTTTTGACCTGAAATAAGGTACTACTAGAATAATTAAGGGTTGTGTCTTTCAATGACTGAGGAGCTGTAAAGATATAATCCCTGTGGAGGTGGGTTTTTTTTTTTTTTTTTTTGCATCTTTTTCTCAATAACTGCCCCTTTTGTCCAATAAAATAGTTGGTGAGTGAAATGGGAATATAAGAACCATTGTTTCTTTTCAGAGCCCTAATTAGCCATCTACCAAAACACTCTTTAACAACCAAGGTAAAAATACAGTTTCTGTAAAACTGCAGGAGGGAGTCAGAGAATTCCAGTGCGTAAGAACAACGAGCAATAAACGCTGGTGTCAGCTTTCCAAAAAAATGTGTTATTTTATTAACTAAGGGTTAACTCAAAAAGGAGATAAAAATGATCATGGAGCAGAGCAAGTTCATCATTTTAACAACCTTAAATAATAGAGAATAGTATGAACTACAAATATTTTACAATAACTGAGTCCTATTTCTTTTTTTCTTTTTCTTTTTTAATGTTTATTTATCTTTGAGACAGTGAGAGAGAGAGAGAGAGAGAGAGAGAGAGAGAGAGAGCAAGGGAGGAGCAGAGGGAGAGAGGGAGACACAGAATCCGAAGCAGGCTCCAGGCTCTGAGCTGTCAGCACAGAGCCCAACATGGGGCTCCAACTCACTGACCAGATCATGACCTGAGCCAAAGTTAGACCCCTAACTGACTGAGCCACCCGGGCGCCCCTATTTATATATGTTATTTTAAAAGTTGATATATGATTGATGAGTATAAGAGCTCTTGTTAGAAACAAGAGATGACATTATTTACTGTGAATATTTCTGTGCATATGTGTCATTGGTAATAATGGTTGTGATGTAAAGGTAGACAGTCTTCTCAAGGAACTTACTACCTATTAGGGAGAAATAAGATGCATGCGGTATTATATAGATTTTTGAGATCAAGCTCACAAAATGATTTGAAAACAAATTAATTTTAAGCAGCCACAGTTTAAATAAAAGAAAGGCAATATTTATCATGTGACTGAATTTAGAACAGAACTTAAAGCATATAGTAGTATACATTGAAAAGTTTTCATGCACAGAGTTGTTTAAAATTTTTATTTTGAGTGTGTCTCATCTGCTTTCTAAATCAAAAGGTATACCAATTAAAAACCATATCTGCTTTATAAAATAGAATGGCCGTTGTGCTTAAGCCTACTGCAATGATTTTAAGTGGATTTCAGTATATTAATTTGATTGTTCCTACTACCCATACATTATTATTACAGCTTTTTCCTCTTTTATTATCACAGAGTCAAAATTTAAACTATTCTCATTTGGTTGTCCTCAGTAAATCATAGAAGAAATTGCCACTTTCCCTTATATATATATAACTCCTTCGGTGGGTGGCAAAGACAGCCAATGTCTAAGCCAGGTGGGCTGGAGTTTTTTGGGAATTACCTAAAACAGTATAAAGTTTGTTGAGTTGTCTGTATGATGAAATTAGAAGTGGAACGATATTATGGGTTTACATACTTAAAATTATTTGGACAAGCATACAGGGCTCGCTAAATGGAATATAACCAGGTGCAAAGCATGGAATTAACCTTTGTGACAACACTCATGTTTGAGATGGTTTTCTTTTTATGTACAAAGAAGCAAATGAAAAGAATCAGAATTATTTTAGAATTTCCCTCAAATTACAAGAGAGTAAAATATACCCTACCATTATCATATTTGGCTCCCTACTTGTTTGTTCTAAACCAGTAGTTGCCAACCTCTTAATGAGCAAGAGTGAGTCACTTTCCCAAATCCTAAGCTTCTTTTCTTATTGGAGTTTGCTTCTGATGAGCTAAGAGATGTGAAGGGGTATTTCTAGCCCTATTCAGTACCCTGCCAAGAATCTCCACATTCCAGAGTGAGGGGGAGAAGAGAAAGACAAGGTGGCAGCACTGAACTTAGAAATTTGCCAGGTTTCAGAAGCTATATGTTTATGTGAATCTGCTGATAAATCGCCCTCCTTCAAAACTGCTCAGCGGTTCTTTCCTCTCAAAAGTTAAAATTGTCAGCTATTGTTTGGTAGTGTAAATAATGGTTGCATTAAAAGCATACGAAGCATAAGACTAAAAATAAAACATGTCGAATTGAAGTTCCAAAAGCATGAAAAAAAAACAAAACAGATCTGGCTTAGAAGAAGCAGTACACACACACACACACACATTTTTCATCTACATAATTTCGTAACATCAGCAGAACATTGCCCCCGAGCGTAAAAGTAAACCTGATCGAATTTTTCCACAGTGACATCATCTTTTCCACTTATAGGCTCACATCCTGCATTTAACCGCATGCAGGCACATGGGCAAGGCGTGTAACTGGGGAACTGTTTTTCTGATATTTGATAGCACTGACTGTGGCCACTGCTCTTTCAAAGCACTGTGGATATAGAATACTATGTCAGGAAAAGTCACTCTCACCATATGGAAAATAGAAAATTAATTACTTTAAAATGAGCTGTTGCTAAATGCTTTGGAGAAATTCTGGTCCTTTAAACAAATCAATAATGAATATGCATGCCATTTCTTAAAGCAGACCATTTACAGGTTTTATAACAAGAACATTTTTAAGGGGCTGTAAATTCGAGGAAAAATGTTCTTTTTTAATTTGAAAATGTCTGAGGATTGCTAGATGATTTAAAATGTAAGTACTCACCATATGTGTGTGTGTGGTCCAAGGTATGTGGTACTGGTGCATTGCAGAGTAATGGCGTAATGTTTTCTAGATGAGGTAATTGAGTTTATAGTATGTAGAGCTCTCCAACTGTATAAGCTTTTAGGAGCTGCCTACATGAATACCTGCTATTGTTTTGCTTAGCAGTTTGAAAATGCATTATATATCATGCATGGAGCTGTCTCGTATGTGTTTTGTAATTATACCGCTTTGCTGGTCATGTCTGATTTCCCACAGGCTGTTTGTCTAATGGATGCTCCCTGTAAGAAGTAATAATGCAGCAATTCCTGTATCTTGAAGCCAAAACTAAAATAGAAACAAAACAAAGAACTTAGCTCTATCTACAATTGTTAAAAAGAACGAAACCTCTGAAGTAAAAAGGAAGAAACGAATCTTTTTTTCTTTTTACATTTATTTATTTTTGCTAGAGAGATACAGAGCACAAGTGGGGGAGGGGCAGAGAGAGGAGACACAGAATCCAAAGCAGGCTCCAGGCTCCCAGCTCTCAGCACAGAGCCCAGCGCGGGGCTCGAACTCACAAACTTTGAGATCACGACCTGAGCAGAAGTCGGACACTTAACTGACTGAGCCACCCAGGCGCCCCAGGAATCTTTTTTTTTTTTTTAAAGGTTTATTTAATTTTGAAAGAGAGAGGAAGATTGAGAGAGACAGAGTGTGAGTAGGGGAGGGGAGAGAGAGAGGGAGACACAGAACCAAAGCAGGCTCCAGGCTCTGAGCTGTCATCACAGAACCTGACACAGGGCTTGAACTCAACAAACCACAAGGTCATGACCTGAGCTGAAGTTGGACGCCTAAACGACTGAGCCCCCCAGGTGGCCCAAGAAGGGAATCTTAAAATGGGAGTGAACTGACTAAATTCTGAATAAGTCTAGGGAATTTCTTGAGAGGCAGTTTTGTACTAGGTGTTATAAAGGCCAATAAGTCACCGACTCTGCCTTCTAGATCAGAGACAATTATTTTTGTATCCTGTCTTATTTAACCATTGGGTGAGGCCTGCCGATCCTTTTTCATGATGATGTTTTTAAACGCATGACATTAAGGATTATAAAACACAAAGCAGAGGGTATCAACATTTTTTGAAATATGGTTACTACATTATTAAAAATAAATATTAAAGCACAAGCTAAAAAATAAGCAATGTGTTTGCTTATTTTTATTAATCTGGCATTGGTTTTGAAAATACTGTAGTTTTTTTAAAAAATGTATTTCAATTCTATTGTAGTTAACATACACTGTTATATTAGTTTCAGGTGTACCATGTAGTGATTCAACAGTTCCATCCATTACTCAGTTCTCATCATGACAAGTGTACTATTTAATCCCTTTCACTATTTCACCCATCCCCCACCCCCCACCTCCCCTCTGTTAACCATCAGTTGGTTCACTCTAGTTAAGAGTCTTGTTTTTGGGTTGCCTTTCTTTTCCCCCCTTTGTTCATTTATTTTGTTTCTTAAATTTCATATATGAGTGAAATTATATGGTATCTATCTTTCTCTGACTAGCGTATTTCACTCACCATTATATCCTCTAGATCCATCTGTGTTGTTGCAAATGACAAGATTTCATTCCTTTTATGGCTGAGTAATAAGATTCCATTGTGTGTATATATATATATATATATATGTATATATATATATATATAAAAATTTATATATTATATAATATTATATTATACAATATATACTATATACAATATATTATATTGTGTGTGTGTGTGTATATATATATATATATATTATTTACAATACCCAAATTATGGAGGCAGCCTCAGTGTCCACTGATAGATAAATATATATCTATCATATTTATATTATATATATATAATATATATATATAATATATATATATATATATACCACATTGTTTCATCTATTTATCTATCAGTGGACACTGAGGCTGCCTCCATAATTTGGGTATTGTAAATAATGCTGCAATAAACACAGGAGTTCATATATCTTTTCAAATTACTGTTTTTGTATTCTTTGAGTAAATACCTACTAGTGCAATTACTGGATCTTAGGGGAGTTCTATTTTTAACTTTTTGAGGAAACTCCATACTGGTCCTCAGTGGCTGCACCAGTTTGCATTCCCAAACAGTGCATAAGGGTTCCTTTTTCTCCACATCCTTAACAACATTTATTGTTTCTTGTGTTTTTGAATTGACATTGAAAATCATTAGATCAGAGGGGTACTTATATTTTTAATTTTTTGAGGAACTTCCATTCTGTGTTCCACAGTGGTTACACCAGTTTGCATTCCCACCAACAGTGAACAAGGGTTCTGAAAAATACTGTAGTTTTAAAGTAAAAGAGAAAGTAAACTTAATATTTCAGGTATACATTCTAGACATTACATTCATAATAAAAGTATATTGAAAATCAGGGGAGAGGGCAGCCTGGGTGGCTCAGTCAGTTGAGCGTCTGACTCTGAATTTTGGCTTAAGTCATGATCTCATGGTCATGGGATCAAGCCTCCCATTGGGCTCTGCACTGAGTGTGGAGCCTGCTTAAGATTCTCTCTCACTCTGCCCCTCTCCCCCACTCTCACACTCTCTCTCTTTCTCAAAAAAAAAAAAAAAAATTAGAGGAGAGTAAAAATAAACATAATATTTTGCTCACCTCAAGTTCATGGTCTTCCCAGACCAAGAACTTATTCTGGATGATCACAATCTAGTGAAGAATAGTGTTATAGACATACAAAACTCAGAATAAACATATTTTACACAGGTACAGTGGGAACATTAAGACAGGAAAGATTAATCTCTGTATTTGTATGTATATGATAAATGCATGTACAAACGTATAAAAAACATGTGTATGTATTGAAAATCATAAATGAGGAACCACCCCATATTTTGTTCTATTTATCATATTTGCTATGTTTAAATATTTTTTAAAGTTTGAGAAGTGACTATCTGATCTTTTTTTTCAGACTTACTGAATACCATGAGATATGATAATAAAGTAAGCTTTTACTAAGTACTTATTCTTTGTCAGAGTAAACTTTTAACATAGATTAAATCATCAAATAATTTAAAACTTATATCATATCATGCTATTTCTTAGCTGACAATTCTCTAATGGCATCATGACTCACTTCAACTAAAAGCCTAAATCTTTATGATTACATACAAGGCCCTACATACTCAATTTCCTAGCTAACTATCTGATCTCGTTTCATGTGACTTTCCCCAAACTCTGCTTTGCTGCAGTCATGACCTCCTTGGTCTTTGAACCCAACAAACAGGTCCCAACTACCACAAGGCCTTTGCAATTGCTCTTCTATCTTCTCAGAATATTTTTTCTTCAGAAATATATATGACTCGCTCCTCACTCCCTTTAGGTCTGTGTTCAAATGTTGTCTTTTGGCTGATGCCTTCTCTGACTTCCCTATATAAAGTCTTTCACAGATGATCTAGAATTTTCAATTGATAGATACGTTTTGAGTGCTGTATTCAAGATACTTATAAATAAAAAAAAGTGTAAAACATTCCTGTCCCCTCTCAAAGGGCTTAGATTCTAGTTAAGTTAATAAAATACGAACATGTAAGAATACAGATATAAATAAATGTTCAATAAATGACATATATCAGCAGTTTGTATCACCATGCCATCCATTATATTGATGCCATTCAATCAATTATTCAAAAAACATTTATTGAACACCTAAAATATGCTACCTTGTAGAGTAGCAGATTGTTAGGAATAATAACATTAAGCAAATAGTTAAGCTAACAGTGAATTACAACTGTGTGATGTGTAAGTATGGGAAAATCCAAGTATATGGTAACTTTAAAAGGGCAACATTGTAGAAAGGGCAGTCTTGTCGAAAGGACTTTTATATTATTTTGAAGCAGGAATGGGAATTAGCCAGACAGAAAGGGGATCTAGAATGTTCCAAATATGGAAAATAGCTCATGGGAAAAGCCCTCAGTTGTGGAGGTGCATGATGACTTTAAGAAACTAAAAGTCAAGCAAGTGTTTGGATACTAGCATGTATTATTAGTGTCCAGAATGAGACCAGAGCCAAATTTGTTGAATGTTGGCCCGTATATTAAGAACAACAAATAAGCTTCCCACTTTGACTCAGGTAGTGATCTCACTGTTCATGGGTTTGAGCCCCATGTCAAGCTCTGTGTTGACAGCTCAGAGCCTGGAGCCTGCTTCGGATTCTGTGTCTCCTTCTCTCTCTTTCCCTACCCCACTCACTCTAACTCTCTCTCTCTCTCTCTCTCTCTCTCAAAAATAAATAAATGTTAAAAAAAATTAAAAAAAAAGAACATTATGCCATTGAAGTATTTTAAATGGGGGCTTGATAAAATCTTTTAAAAAGATGACATTTGCAGTGTGGTGAATGGGTTGGAAGGGAGAAGTGAATATGGAAGTAAGGACCTCTCATAGGAAGATATTGCCCTGCTTAGGAGAGAGATAATGACCATCAACCTGAGGTGCTAGCAGTGGTACTGGAAAGAAGCACATGGTTTTGAGATCTTTTGAAACTTGGTGGGACAGGGTTGGAAAATGTTTCCCTTCTTCCTTTCTAGGGTCTTTGGCTAGTCTAATAATTAAACTGACCCAAGACAGATTAACAGAAAACAAATTTAATTTCATATGTTTGCGAGTCCCATAAAAATATATGACCCAAAGAAGTGACCAAAGCAGGAAGCTCTTATAGCTTGTAGACAAAGAAACAATACATTTGTGAAGAATTGACAAGACAAAGGGGTTTGGACTTGGAGTAGTAAATTAGTGAAGAAGAAGACGCATAAAGCTTGTTTACGTAGACTTCTTGGCCCTAAATTCCCATTCTCTGGTGATAAGGATGCTGTCTTCCCTCCTGGTACCTTTCACATGGGAGATTTATCCCCTGCTTGTTGAGAGACCAAGTAAGGTCAGAGCGCCTTTCTTGCTCTGGCTGTTTCTCAAGTATCTCTAATTCAAAATAATATGCCAAAAGGTAAGGGAGATTGGGTTTCATATGTGAAGAAATGGATGGCGGTGCTTTATTTTACAATTGGAAAATCAGGGGAAGAAAAGTTTGGGGAAAAATCATGGGTGTCTGTGCCATATACCCTCATGGGTATCCAAGAGTTATGAGCCCTGTGGGCTCATCTCACACCACTCCTTACATTTCTGCTCAAGAAAAGAAATAAGCAAATGAGTTGGCAAACTTACTTGGGCAAAGAGGTAAGGGAAGGACAGAGAGAACCTTTGTGTCAGGGCTGTGTGGTGGGAGGGAGCACGGGGAGCATCAAGAGTGGGAGTAGAGGCTGGTGAGCCTGTAGGGAGCATTGAGGTCCTCTGCTAGGTCTGCAGGTAGGAGTGGGGCTAATACAAATCGTGGAAGCTGTACTAGAAGGAGCTTTGCTTTATCCTAAAAGCACTGGGACGCTAAATTTGCCTTTTTAAAAGTCTACTCTAATTGGAATGTGGAGAACAGATATGAATGCACAACATAATAATGAAAAGAAATTAGAAGATGGATAAAAACAAATTGTGATTAAATCACCATACTAATGTAGAGCATCTGCTTTAAATTTTTTCCCCTAATTACAGATGTGACGACGTAACTATTTTTCACTTCTCCTCAGGGCATTCTTTGTAAAAAGAACTGAAAGTAGACACATATTTGAAAAAAAAAAATAACATTCATCGAAGATAAGCTGTGGTCTAGGATAGACACTTTCCAAAACATCTTATTTAATTCTCAAAACATGTTACAAATGATAGATCTGAAGTTCCAAAAGGTTAAATAGATTAACTAACTTCTTGATGACTCAGTCTTATTGCTGATGAGTTGTAGTTTCAAGGCTTAAGCCTTTTCTCTTTGATTTACTAAAAGTTTAACATTTCCATCATTCAAATTTACTGAAAGTCTAGGGAGCTATCCCTATTGGTGAACACTTGTAGTGTGCCTAAAATCTGTAGTGCAGTGAAGTTACCAAAACAAAGTGAGAGAGAGAGAGAGAGAGAGAGAGAGAGAGAGAGAGAGAGAGTCTTTGCTCAAAAAGTGTTTGGAAGTATGCTAGCCACTAAAATAAATTGGGTTTTCTGGAATCCATTCAGGAAACAATCCTTGGACTTCTGACAATGCTTTTCTTTGTTGGATATTTTAGAGATGCCTACCAAAAAGTAGTTTTAGCTAAAATATTAGCATCAGTGACTCTGTGAACTCAAAATTTGCTGCCAATCATTTTAAATTATTATGTCTTAAAATGTACAAAATGTTAGTGGGAAACGAAAAATTCAAGATGATGAGGGTAGGGGGTAAGCTGAGGGCAAAGTGCAGGCTAACAGCACCCCACCCTCACCCCCCATGGGACACGTATGATACTCCTTGAATACTCCAGGCTATCCAAAAACAGGAAAGGACAAAAACAAAAACAAAACAAAACAAAATACAACTGGTTAAACAGATAAGAGTCTCCACCAGTTTACCAGAAAAAGGCAATCCCATCATAGCCTAAAGTCCAGGAACTTCCTACTGTCTTAATGTTAATGCTTTGCTAGAGGGAAAAACAACCTCAGCTTGACAATAGCTAGGCCTCCAGTAAGTCTTTAGCATATGAAAGCTTTTTTGGAAACCCTTTCTCCCTGACTCCATTAAATGGTCACCCCTCCCACAACCCCAGTGCACCTCTTCCTGCCCATGGGTCCTGTCTCTGTGCTTTATCAACATCACCTTTTTGCACCAAAGACATCTTCAAGAATTCTTTTTTGGTCGTCAGCTCCAAACCCCATGAACCCCAAATCATCCCAAAACTTCGTCACAAGATACATCTGATAAGACTTTTCTTGCTTGTTTCCTTAATATAATTTCTTAATTTTAGAAGGGACACAGAAAACTAACATACATTCTCAAGAACATGTTTGAAACTATCATCAATTTGTTTGAGCTCCTATAATTAATTAATAATTAAGAAATCTGAAGGACTGCTCTGCCTAGTATCCAACAGCCCTTTTTTTTCTCTGTGAAATCTTTCCGGTTCACAGAGTAAGTTTCTCTTCTTCTGATTGATGCCCGACTCGTGAAGTCTTGGTACTCTAGCTATGAAGATGGAGATGGCAGAAGAAAAAGAAATCAGTTATTTTTTACTTCCATAGAATTATCTAATTTTTTTTATTCAGTCCTTTAAGTCACTGTTGACAATAAATAACATAATTATTTTTCCAGAGGATATGTGTAGTTGGATTACTTATTAGTTTATATGTTAAAATCGTTTCCTGCAGGCAAACACATGCATCTGTCTATAGATTCAATTGTTCAGAGTCAAGGAGTTTGCACATCAAAGTGTCTAGATTTCCAAATTCTTCTAAAAAATTGAAATGTCTAACAACATTGAGACTGTATTTTTCATGGTGATGTCTTAGACTTAAATAAATATGTCGGCCCCTCCTGGACTGGTATGAGTTCTTCAGATTTCCACAATCCCCACCGCTCCTTATAATCTCTGGGAACTAGCTGCTTCATTCTTTTATTTGATCTGCCTGGCCACTTCTGGGCCTTTGAGTTTGTAACCCTGGTTGAGATTATAATATTGGCAATTCTCACAAGGTATAATTATACCTTTTGTGACTCAAACCCAGTTGACTTTTCCGGTCTCATTTTCTCTTCTACGTGCATTTTATGCTCACCCATAGCAGCCATCCTGGTTCAGGCTTTGTCCCATGTTTCACTTTCTGGACAGTACTGTCCTTATATGCCTTGAGCACTTGAGATCCTTCAATTGTGTAAATTACTGCCCCTTTCTGAGGCTTTGCTATCATGATGTTCAATCAGCCCCTCCCCATTCAGGTTGAAATTTCCCAAAGAGCTAAATTTTAACTTCTAATTAAATACTTAAACTTCTATTGTATTTCTTATCATAAGAAGTGATGATTTTATTTATTTATTTATTTATTTATTTATTTATTTAATTTATTTATTTTTGATGATTTTTTAATGTTTATTTTTGAGAGAGAGACAGAACATGAGCAGGGTTGGGGGGGGGGCAGTGCAGAGAGAGAGAGGGAGACACAGAATCCAAAGGAGGCTCCAGACTCTGAGCTGTCAGCACAGAGCCCGACGTGGGGCTCGAACTCGCGGACCCCGAGATCATGACCTGGGTTGATGTTGGACATTTAGCCGACTGAGCCACCCAGGTGCCGCAAGAAATGATGATTTTAAAGTCTTTTTCTCAAAGTCACTGAGGGTCTCTGAAAAGCAGCCTCGGCTTTATCTTTTTTGTATTTCTGTCTGCAGTGCCAACCGTTGCAACTGATGTGGAGCTATGATTTAATAATGATTGCTTGAGTTGATTCAGATTAAATTATTTCTATTCAGAATTAGTAGCTGTGCCAGTTAACTGAATTTTAAAGGGTAGGACTAGACTTTTGAAATTTTTAAGAAGCTAATCTCCATCTGGTCATATGTAAATAATTATTTCGGAGAACAGAAGCTTTTCATAGTAGCATAGCATTTATATAATGATTCCCATGTGGGTGTATATGTAAAATTAGGCACAATGTACATAACAATGGAAACAAGGCATTTTTTTTTGTTTAACACCAAGGTTTTTTTTCTCCTTTGTGAAGCATTTGGTGCTTTTAAACACCTATCAATAACATAATAACTTTTTTATATACTTTAATTTTTAGAGCAGTTTTAGATTCAAGGCATACTTGAGCAGGACATACAACTGGATGGTACATTTGTTACAAATAATGAACCTATATTGACACGTCAATATCACTCAAAGTCCATGGTTATAATAAGATTCAGTCTCCTGGTTGTGAATTCTGCGGGTTTTCACAAATGTGTAATGATGTATATCCACCATTATAGTATCTTACAGAATAGTTTCAGTTGTTCAAGTATCTGACTCTTGATTTCTGCTCAGGTCATGATCTCATGGTTTGTGGGTTCAAGGCCCATATCAAGCTCTGCACTGACAGTGCAGAGCCTGCTTGGTATTCTCTCTCTCCCTCTCTCTGCCCCTCCTCTGCTCATGCTTGCCCTCTCTCTCTCCCTCAAAATAAATAAACTCAAAAAACATTTTTTTTAAAGTTAGTTTCATGTCTTAAAAATCCCATGTGATGAATCTCATGGTGAATCACCTATGCATCCTTCCCTTTTCCCTATCCTTTAATTATTTTACCGTTTCCATAGTTTTACCTTTTGTATATAATTAGAATCATGCAATACGTAGCCTTTTCACATTGGCTTCTTTCGCTTAGTAATATACAGTTAAGGCTCCAACATGTCTTTTAAGGCTGGATAGCTCATGTCTTTTTTTTTTTTAACTTTTTTGATGTTTTTATTATTTATTTTTGAGAGAGAGAGAGAGAGAGAGAGAGAGAGAGCATGAGCAGGGGAGGGGCAGAGAGAGAGGGAGACACAGAATCTGAAGCAGGCTCCATGCTCTGAGCTGTCAGCACAGAGCCCAACGTGGGGCTCAACCCCATGAGTCGTGAGATCATGACCTGAGCTGAAGTCGGATGCTTAATCCACGGAGCTACCCAGACATCCCAATAGCTCATGTCTTCTTAGTACTGAATAATATTCCATTGTCTGGATGTTTGTAGAGCAGTTCCATTCACCTATTGAAGGGCATCTTGGTTGCCTCCAAGTTTGGGCATTTATGAATAAAGCAAAACTGCTATAAATATCCATGTGCAGGTTTTTGTGTGGATGCAAGTTTTCAGCTCATTTCCATCTTAACTTTCCATTATCCATCTCATCCTTTCAGCCTGAAGTTTGAGCACTAGGCTTGGACTTCATTGCCAGCATCAGTTTACGTTATGCCAGAAGTATATTTCTGATGATTCAATTTTAGATGATTCAAAATCTTAACATATTTTCTACATTAATTTAAGTGATTTCCTCAGGATTTACTGGGTATACCAGAATTCTGATGTGAGAAACCTTTTAAAAAATATTTTAAAAATTTGTGTGAATATTTGTATGCCATACAGCATGGAGATTACACCAAATTTTGCTCTAAGACCTATTCTCTCTAGGGTAGAATATATCTGGAGAAGGAAAGGAGAGAAGAGGTTCATTTTGAGTTAAATCCAGTGAGTTCAGTTGTGACTGTACTAAATCATAGCTCACTCTGCCTGAGGCATAAAGTCCTATTGCAGAATTCCCAGGAGAGGTTGGTGGCACCAGAAAGAAGTTTCTCCTATTTTTCATTTTAATAATTGTGATCTTAAAGGATACAGTTTCATCCTTTCCAAAGCCACTTGGTAGTTCTGTTTAGACACCTTGATACTGTGAATGTTCAAATAATTTTATTGAGAGGTTTTCTTCCATAAAATATATCAGTGAAACTAAAAGCAACAAGGGGATACAAGTGGAGACATTAATTCCATCATGGAAAGAGTGACTTTATTGCCTGTGTGTTTGAACAGTACATTCTATATACTCTTTGGAAAAGGAAAGATATTAGTTCTTGGCAATTTCCACATCTTCTTTTATGTATGTCTTCTGTTTTATATCTGAAATGTCTACTAGATGCAATCAAACTTTGGTGAAGAATGGATTATTTAAACTACTAGTATTAAATTTTCAGTTCTCTGCGTGCAGAGGACCAGAGATGCCATTCTCTCTATTCTCTTTTTAGTTTGACAGGGGAGAGAGAATACATATTCTTCATTTTAATGTTACCTGGCCAAAAAATGGGAAAATAAATCAACTGCTGAAATATATTAAATTCCAAGCATTGGTGAGCTATTATAGAACAGTTAGAAGCATATGGGTATAAGAGATTGAATAATTTGATTTAAACTATGTATGAGCTCAATTTTTTCATCTTGGAAAATGTAGAAACTGTTACCTACCTAATTCAAGGCATCATTTTTTTTAAAGAATGAAATAGGATAATCTATATGAAAGTAAGTTTTGTGTGCCTGAAGCATGGTTGTCACTCACAGTTTTAATCCTCTCTTTTCCCACCCACCATATGATTCAGACCAAAATAAATAAGTCATAAATAAATAAATACTTACTGCTTGTAAGTAAGGCACTAAGTAAGATTCTGGTTCTCTAGGTGTAGGCTATTGTAAGAATTATAAATAGATCTATAAGTACTATATGTAATCACGCTGCCCGTTTGAAGCTACAACACTCACAACCTTAACTAGGACATACACAAGTTGAGCTCTGCAGCATATAAGTTAACTCTTTGTAGGTGACCAATATAATTGTGTGTCTCATGTAACTATATCCAGGGGAACTATTGGTTTTGAGGGTAGTTGAAAGAAATGAAAATGGTATTAGTTCAAAGGAAACTAGTCAAGTGGCCAAATATTGGACCCTCAAACCCCAAAAGCGGCTGTCCTTTCTCTATTATGAATGTGCTAACAGGATAGCCATAAGCCACATGTGACTTTTGAAATTTAAATGGATTTTCCCAGTTTTATTGAGAAATACTTGACATACATCAGTGTTTAGGTTTAAGACATGCAGCGTTATGGTTTGATTTACATATATTATAAAATGAATCCATCATAGGTTCAGCTAACATCCACCATCTCACAGAGATTAAAATGAAGTAAAATTGACAAATTAGTTCTCTAGTTGCACCACAGTTCAAAGTGTTTACTAGCCCCATGTCACTAGTGGGTACTCCCATGGTAGTGGAGTAAACTTTATGAAACACTTGCTTCTGCACTCGAATTATATTATTGAACTCACATTCACACACGTATACCCGATCAGATGCGTTGTCTTCTATGTGCATTTGAACAGGAGGCTGAGGCACTGAAACATTAAGTCATTTGCCCAGAGTATCATCCCAAGAAGGTGAGATAACTGACTTTGGCCTCTAAAGCCCTAGCAGATAATGGAAAAAATTAAAAGCCTTTAGAAGTAAATTTAAATTCTTTTTATTGCAACCTAACTTGTTTGTTGCCAGAAGGGGATGGGAAGACACTTTGGAATTGAAACCATTCTTTTGTATGTTAATCATCCTGTCTGTAAGTATTTTGGGGGCCATGAGTACATATCCTGAGTTAATCCCACTGAAAGAAAAAATATAAACATTTAACTTGATACTAGAAAAATTAATGTGCACCCCGTTGACTACTTGCATGTGATCCCAGTGATTGAGAGTCACTTCTCATTTTGCTAACACAAAATACCGAATCCCATGCTATGGAGGCTGGGATACAGTAGCATGACTCTTGCTAGTGAGTCAGTGAGCCTAAATTTTGACCCAGTCTCGGTTCAGTGTGGTGATTATTCTGTACTCAACCTTCTATATTCAGTAATTTTCAAAAACAGTTCAAAGGTGTTACTTTGATTTTTCAGTTATACATTTCTTAGTTTACAGAAATAATGTAATATATAAGTTATCCTATGAATTTAATGAATTATAAAGGCCCTGGAAATGTGCCCCCTGGGAATGAAAAAACTCTGATGTAAAAACTTTGATCCTGCCCTACATTGATTCCAATCTAGTTTGAGGGGTCAAGTCTTAGCATTCATGCAAGTCTTACCAGTCATCAGTCAGGTTTTGGGGACATAATGAGTAACAACACTGCCTGGAAAAACTTACATCAGTAAATAATTGAGATGGTCTATAATTTAAATGTTGTAGGAGTTGTTTGAAGAGGTGAGCAGTAAAGGGAAAATTAATATGGACAATATGATGAGCCATGTGGGGAGGTTCCCTTTCAAATCTCCAGTTCTTTAGGGCAGAAGTATTTCTCTCCATATCTGTAGTCCATTTTCAGCTTTTCAAGTGTACACATCCATGATTACTTATAGCAGTTCTCTGTAATAAAACTCTTCTTCAAGATTTTCTAGGCAAGGAAATAGTTCGATTTTATCCAATTTATTAGTTTTTATTTTGTTTACTGATATTAAAGAAGAGATCCAGAGTTGGTTCCCCACCCCCCACCCCAGGATTTTCATGAAAACCTAAAGAAATTAACAATTAAGAAAATAACAGGGAGAACCTGGGTGGCTCAGTCCGTTGAGCATCTGACTTCAGCCCAGGTCATGATCTTGTGGTTTGTGAGTTGGAGCCATGCGTTGGGCTCTGTGCTGACAGCTCAGAGCCTGGAGCCTGCTTTGGATTGTGTGTCTCCCTCTGTCTCTGCCCCTGTCCCACTCGCACCCTGTCCCTCTTTCTCTGTCTATCTCAAAAATGAATAAACATTAAAAAAAAAAAGAAAGAAAATCACAGAACTGGAAGAGATATAATTGCCAAGGTGTTCAGAACTTTATAAATACTTTGGTATAAAATATGTCAAAAACAATTTTAAGTTCAAAAGGATTGAGGGCTGATATTATTAAATCATTTGTTCTGTAATTCAAATGAAATCAAACCTCTGCCCTAGGACTCTTAATTATAAATGACACAGTAACCCTGGAAAGACCTTTGATTTGGGGGTGGTGTTCAACCAGGAAGAATATTAGATTCTGTAAGTATGCTACTTCTCTTAGCCAGTGCACAGAGATCCTTATTCCTGGTTATGTGTTATGACCTTTATAGGTACTGTGTGTGAGGGCTCAATTAGTTAGCCATTTGGACCAATGAGGATGACTTTTTCAAATTTTGCCAAATAAAACATTTCATCTAGATGGAGATTGGAAGTTTCCTAAGTCTTCAGGTGATACGGAAGCACTAAATCTGACAGCTCCAGAACAGAAACAAACACCCTATAAATCACTTAAATAACACCTTGTTAGATTGCTATTACTATTGAATTCCTTGCACTGGAAATTCCCAAGTTATGGAGTATCAGTAGCCAGCTTTCATTTTATTTAGCCTACAATAACTTTCATGTCTTCAAATATGAATGAATTTTAAATAAAACTTACATTCAGGTATATGTTATGTAAATGACTTTGTAAGGTTACAAGCTTATAGGGGAAAAATGCTATTTTCATTTCTGTGCTCAGTGCTTGTCCTTGTAAGTTCTTCAAGAGTAGGCTGAATGATATTTGAGGGCTTGTTTCTTGTGAGTATTCTCTCAAAATGTGTCCCTTGGTAGATTAAGTGTCAAATCAATCTCTAGCTTCTCGAGTGCAATATGGATATTGTATTCCTTTCTGCTATACAAGCTGTGAGCCGTTATGTCCTTAATGTGCCCTTAACTGTGTCAAATAGTTTATAATTTCTAGGTTATACTTCCTATATGAAAACTCATTCCTATGTTTTAAATAGCTTTACGTGTTCTTTCCCCACCCAGGGATAGAGGTGGTAAATCTTTTTTTTTTTTTTTTTGAGGTGGTAAATCTTAATGTGGTTGTGTTTGAATCTGTTGATATTCTTTCTTTAGAGATGATCTTTGCCTTAGTCACATCATAAAAAACTTTATAGTCATCTCTTAGAGATTTTTTTTCCCAGACAATCCTCTTTTATCTTTGAATGATACAATTGGCTGATTTTGACGATTTAATCTGAAAATATTGATAAAATAGTTAAAGTCATTTAAAATCATCCTACTCAGTTTGGAAATATGTAATGAAGTAAATGAAACTATATGCATCAATCACCTTCCTCAGTGATAATTACGATCAATTTAATGCATGTCATTCTTTAATTTTTCCTAAACTAACATTATTTAAGTTAGTATGATATTCATATTTATCATACAACATATTTATATGCAACTTAGCCTTATATATGGCCATCTGTATCTCTCTGTATATAGTGTGTGTATGTATACACACATGTATACACAATCTTAAATGAAACTGTGGTATACATATCTGTTGGCAAATTATTTTCAAGTACATAGTGAATATCTGTATAGTTCAATATACATACATTTTTTCCTTACTTTTTAAAAATAATTGCTTTGCATTCCATTGTATGTATACTATGTATTATTCCACCAACCAACCCTCTTTTGACATATTCTTGTTTCTATATTTTCTGTTCAACATATACTTGTATATATATTTTTAAGCCCAAATGCTATTATATCTTTAGGATATATACTTAGAAGTGAATTGCTAGATTTAGGATATATATATTTTAACTTTAATAAGTAGTGATTGATGGTTGTGAATATTTTTTAGAGGAAATATTAAACTATGCTATTTCTGATTATTTTTACAATTCATATAGAAAATCATTTCTTTGGGATGCCTGGGTGGCTCAGTTGGTTAAGCATTTGACTCTTGATTTCCACTCACATCACGATCTCATGGTTTGTGAGATTGAGTCCCATGTCAGGCTCTGCACTTGAGATTCTCTCCCACTCTGTCTGCCCCTTCCCCACCCTGTGCACATGCACCTGTCTGCTCTCTCTCTCTCTGTCTCTCAAAATCAATAAATAAACTTAAAAAAAAAGAAAATCATTTATTTCAAAACCATTACTTACCCAAAATCGTTAAGGGGTTATTGCTACATAAGTAGCCCCATACATGATTTATGTATATGGCAGTAATGCTTAAAATATATAACTATAGACATATTTGTGTGAAAAAGTCTTGATCATGTCTCCTCTAAGTTAAATTCAGTCGGCAAGAAAAAGATAGACCTTTGTGATTGGACAGACACAGACTTTAAGTGAGGTAGTAACTGAATGTTTTAGGTATGTGGCTATAAAATCTTTGGACAGGAAGAACTCTAGTATTATGTTAGCAGGACTTCACCAATCTACTAAGGCCACTATCTCATTTTTTTATAGCTGTTCCTGCAAATGAACTCAACAATCAACAACATTTTGCTTCTATTTTTTCATTTACAATGAATGGTGGAAACATTTATTTATGAATTTAAATCACAAAGTGAATTTCTCTCCTTGAGGCAAAGCTCTGTGTAGCCTCCACCATGCAAATGCATTGTTCACTCTTTCCCATCACATAGAATTGCATTCTGTGACTTCCTGGAATGCCATGGAAATTGGTTATGTTCTATTAAAGAAAGAAAGCCCACACAGTTCTTTATAACACTTGTTATGGTACCGGTGGAGATTTCCTGGCTAAAATTTTATGACAGACTGTTAATAAAAAAGTCTGTCCAGGTTCACACCCTCCCTTTATCTTAAGAATTTTCTTATCCCAGAAGAATGTCAATATGTTTCAGGGTCAGATAGCAGAAATCCAACCAGAATTGTTTTTATATTATAATGTAAAATATTAATAATATAATATATTGATATATGTGTATGTATGTAGGCACATAAGAATGCAGGTTTGTGTATTACATATTATCTATCTTCATATAGTATATTTGTGTTTCATTCTTTCACAAATGGAAAATACATTTGTAAATAATTTGTGAAAAGTAATGATAGAGTACTTGGATGAAAGATAAAGCCAAAAAAAAAAAAAATTAATACAAGAGAAAGAAAAGAGGCAATCTGAGCCAGGGAAGGGACTTATGTGTATTTCTACTAGATAGTAGAAAAGGCAAGGATTTGTTTATATGGACAGTTTTTTAGAATTTTTTTTTTTAAGTTTATTTTGAGAGAGAGAGAGAGAGTGAGTGGAGGAGAGGGGCAAAAAGAGAGAGAGAGATCTGTGAATGCCAAGAGGGCCCTGCACTGTCAGTGTAGAGCCTGATGCAGGGCTTGGACTCACAAACCGTGAGATCATACCTGAGTTGAAATTAAGAGTAGGACGCTTAACCAACTGAGCCACCCAGGCACCCCTATAGTTTCTTAATGGCATCTAAATGTCATGTGCATTTCACTTCCTTTTCTATAGCTCTTCACTAACCTATTTATTACATGAGGTTATCCTAAAACATTTTGTTGAAAACATAAATGTTTACTTAATGTGCTGCTGTGATGACTTTGCCAGACTTTCCACCAGAGTGAGATTTTTTTTGTTTTTTTTTTCAGCGTCTGCCTTTGAAGAAGATTCCATGCAAAGCCTCTGCACCCTCAGGCTCCTTTTTTGCCAGAGACAACACAGCAAATTTCTTATCCTGGTGCCGAGATTTAGGGGTAGATGAAACCTGTCTGTTTGAATCTGAAGGTTTGGGTATGTATTTCCTTCAGAATTTTAGCTGATAAGATTATTATGTATCTTTGTCATAACTATCAAAGACTTTGTATAGCTATCAAAACTTGTTTGTGTGGTCATTTCACAGGTTAATTGAAAAACTTCATGTAAACTTGCAGTTTTGCTGTAAACTTGAATCTTTGAAGGTAGAAAAATATGCATGCCCTTTTACTGTTTGTCACTTTATGCATGAAAAGATAGGAATATGAACAGTGCCATTCTTTCCAAGCTAAAATCATGTATATACAATGCAAAATTCAGGTATTTGGAAAACGTAGGCTTCAATTTTACCACCAGGCTCTAACCTGGACTAGAACAGTAGCTCTATATGTCTGCTACAGCCATAAAGGCACCATGTCTTTTCACCTCTACAAAAGGATGAAACACCATTTCCTGTAAACTCTATCTTTGTTGAAATGGAAGTTTATTTATGTATCTATTTTTAGTGAGTTAAAAATCAGGTAAGCAAGCAGGAGCTTGGGATAATTGAAGATGATGAAATAAAAGATACTTTAGTGTCTAAACCTACCCAGATAATTATGGGGTTTTTGACTTGTTTTACTTTATAATTGAATTTTGGCAAATCCACTTCCAGACCATAGAGCAAGCTTTTGTATTTCCTTGGGAGGAAACATACATTGAATGGTTCAGTGTTTTGACATCACTTGATTGGCTGCTGTTAAATGTTGAACCCTCCTGTGTCAGCTCTGCCCAGTATAGCTCTCGCATGTAAAGTATCGGAATTAAAGTCCCATTATAATGAAATAGAACTGAGTGAAGAATGGAGACATCTGTGGGGGAAGGATGGGAGCTTTGGTTCTTTTGCCTGAGGCTTTAAAAATCAATTCACAAAATCACATAATACCAAATATTAGCATCAAAGTAAGCAGAGCATCCTTTAGAGAGAACAGGTATACAAATTGCCTTCCAAACGGTGAGAATAAACTTTTGCCCCGAAGCCTCACAAAACATTTCCCTGCTGAACCCAGGAAAATTGATGGTTAACAGCTAAAATCTTACCCATTTTATATGCTTATGGAAATTTGTGTTTGTACTAAGAGGAGGGAAGGTGATGTGGAAAAGATTGCCATCAAATTTCTGAGAATTCTCTCAGCAGAGAGGAAAATTATATGAATTTAGATTAGGAGAATATTTTATACTATACCTGAAAGAAAAAATAAACTGGAAGAATTGCACAGTAGCCTACCATACACAATCATGTGCTTCTTGAATGATCGTTATATAAATGGGCTTTGACTACTGTTTCCACACATTAAAGTAAACCAACCTTGGTAGATGTGTGTACGTATATCGCTCTTCTTCAGTCTTCTGCTAATTTTACAAATAGATTTTAACTTTCATGTTTATGGGAAACTATACGAGTGAGGAATTATAGGAGGGGATCGTGGTGGAATTGTTCACACACACACACAAAAATGTTTGAAAGAGCAAGTGAATGAACGATAAGTTAAAAAATTCAGATCTTAGTCACAAGGAGTATACTCTTCCTATGTGGACAAACAACATCACGATTTAAAATTCTGCAGTGCCCCTGCGTTATGAAAGGAACTACCACGTGGGGAAACTCCTCTATTACTTGAGCATTTGTTTGTTGTACTGGTTTTCATTTAAGAAACATCTTTTTCAGTGACTACCCTAGGATGAGGAGGAGCTCGGAATGGGAGTGTGATGTTGTCTCAGTTTTCTCACTGCCTCTGAGTTCCTTTTGTTAATTGAAGTAATAAAACTTTTGGTTGGAAGCCAAGAAGCTTGGATGGCTTTTTAAAACCCCATTCAGATAATAAGTAATACATTTTATCTTGAAACAATAAAGCCTAAAGCAACTGTATAATAAAGGTTCTGGTATATAAATACATACTCTGCAGCATATAAAATTATGTCAAGTTGAATTTTGTGATGACTTAGTTCTTCACTCTGCTTGAAAAAGAAAAAAAAACGCTGACTTTATAAAAAGAAAATCCAAGATAATTTATGCATAATAGCTACTGAGTATTTTATTAAAACCTCTTTCATTTTGAATATCTTCTATATTATAACTTGCAATTAAAATGTATTTATGTATCTAAGAAAGTTTAATGACACCAAGTTTTCGAGTAATTTTTAAGCCCCTCGGTAGCAAACTAAATCAGATAGTTGGGCTTTCTGGTTTGTTGCTCAATGAAAGACAAATTTGAAATTTCTGCTGCTCAAAATAGGACATGAGGTGAGGTATAATAGACCCTGTGGAGACAGAAGGGAGCCAATATTATAGCGTTGACTTTAGGATTATTCAGAGAAAGGAAACAGCTGTGCCCATAGATGCTAATGATAATCAAGAGAAGGACAATGAGAAATTCCATTTCCCCAAGTGGAACCCTTTCTTCTTAGATTTTTCTTATTATTCACTGTGGGTAAGGAAGCGATTGAGTCACTGCCGATGGCCTTGGACTCCGGATTGCAGAATTGACTTTCTTGCAACAATAACGCTGTGTACTCTGCTTGATGTCTTTTCACACTTCACTTTTGAAAGAGAATTTAGGGCAAGCGTTTTTCTTTTTTCCTACCTCAAGATTTCATTTCAGTGACACACAAGATGAAGTGCATCCTTTGTGTCCTGGTGTTTTGAACAGCAAATAAATGAAAAGATGCCCTGATGAAGGGGAAAAATCTGTTTGAATGAATGATAAAGTAGATCACTGTCCTGAGTGTGTATCAAGAGGCTTCTGTCTTTAGCTGTTCAAAGGTCTTTGCCTGCATAAAGCATTCTTATCTTTGTGGCAACTGATATGCTACCCTCTGTTGCAGTGTTTCTTTGTACAGTTATTTGCAAGGGGATCTAGATTCCCAACTCACTCAATCTGTTCTCTTTCCACAACAGCTAATGACAAGAAATCTCAGTGGTGGGGAAGGTATGCCAGGGATGAACTGGGGTGTATGGATAGCAGCTGACTCCATATGCTTCTCTCATGCTTCTTGTCTTTTTGATTCTTGGCAGATAGCTTTTTATGCCACCCGATATAATCACATACAGGGTATAACCTGCAGTTTATCTTCTATGAAATTCTTGATAATTATTCCTCTGTGAAATGTCAACTCTCAGATCATAAATTCACTCTATCCTAAATAGTGTTTCAGAAATGAGGCAATAGAAAAACGGACAAAAGTCATGAACAGCCTCGTCATAGAAGACATAAAAAAATCTAATAAAGATACAAAACCTTAGCAATAAGGTAAATGCAAATAAATCTATGGAAAGTTAGCAAAATAGAAGAAAATTATATATTTAGGTTGAGTATGTGGGAAAATAGGATCTTCTATACATTGCTGAAGAAAATTGGAAATAGGCATGCCTTCTTTAGAGGGCAATTTGGCCTTATGTATTAAAGACCTCACAAGTATTTATTTATTTATTTGTTTTCAGCAAATTGTTCTACTTCTAAAAGTTTATCCAAAGGAAATAAGTAGAAGTAGGCACCAGAATGCCCACCGAAATGCTTTTTTTTTAATAATAGTAAAACAAAGGGAAATGAACTGACTCTATGACATTTAGTGATATCTTAAACAAACTAGAGACATCTGTAGATACGAACCAAAAATATTGCTGAGACTATTTAAGGATATAGAAAGCCTACAATCTGCTATGAACATGAGGTCACACATATATAGTAAATGACCATTAAAGTATTTTCAGAATTTGAAAGAAAGACAAACAGAAATCAGGTTATAAACGATATTATTTTCTTCTTATTGTCTGTTAACAAACATCAGTCAATAGAGGTGGCATGCCATCTGAAGTATGAGCAATTAATGTTATTTATATTAAGATATCATTGGAAACAATTTGCATAGAGAATTATTTGTTGGCCTAGAATTGTACACACTGAGAATTGTAAGGGCTATTTCCCATTGTCGAAGTTAAAGTGACATTTCAAGTGTTTGGCGAATTTTATACTGCTCTAAGAATAGATCACGTGGATCTTTGTGTGCTCTGCGGGGCAGGCTTTACCCTTACAGGTCTGCATATAATGCTCAGCTACAACCCCCACTGTTCAAACCACGCTGACATATAGGTCAGTGGCTAGAGGAGATTTGTTTTTTTTTTTTTTTTTTTTTCATGTCTCACAATTGGTTTCATTGGATTCTTTAAAAATATTTAGGATTGTGCTTTAGATTCAAAAGATGAACATGAATGCTTCCTTAAATTTAATAGTATGTAGTTTATCATTCTAAAGACTAAATACTCCCACCAATAATTATTTTAAAAGAAATGAACTTTTCTTTTAATGGTGGAGTAAAGAAAAAATGTTTAGAAGATTCTAGGTGTGAAAGCATTTCGGTTTTCAGTCTATAGAAGTTAATAGAATGTATTAATATTCTCCCTAATAATAAATATAATAATTTTCAAAGGTTAAATATTTTAACAACCTTTTGTAACCCAGTGCTGGATATTTTGATATGGTTCATTTTTTATCATTTAAATTAAGACCAAAAATCTATGATATACTCTCAGTCTTAAAAAGTTTTAAGTTATGAATTCCCAATATTGATGCTCTTATATGAATTTCTCTAAGATATTTTAAGTAAGAAATTTTTTCATTCATTAGCAATGTTCTTGTATAGGGGATTTATTATTTGTAATTTATTTTACTATACTAATTTAGAAATTTTCAAGTGTAATTATTTTTCCCAGAGCCTTATTTACGTTGCTCAATATGTATACATTCCAGGGAGCTGTGAGATGGGGGGGGGGGGGGGGAGGGGGTGGGGAATACTTTAAAAATGCATAATGTTGTGTTTGCAGTAATTGTGTCTATATCATTATGTCATTGGATGATTATAGGATTTGGAAGCCAGTGACTATCCTTCATCTATTTCTCAGAGAAAGAATCTACTCAGCAAGAAAAGGGTTTGCTATCTGTTGTGCTAGCATGCAAATGTGTGTGATTTGTTCTTTATTTTTATTTTCTGTGTTTGTGTTGGCTGTGTGGCGTTGTCTTCTGTGGATGCATGACCCCAGTGAGTAGTTTTACAAAATCCTTTCTTTTACTGAACCTTGGTCAAGCACTGTTCTATTCACAGTATTGGTTTGATGTTGCTGCAGAAAACTAAAAAGGATTACGTGTGGACTTATAAATATTGTTCTCCATTTTATAGTTTAAAGTCACTTGTTAACATCAGAAAAGGAATCTATGCCTACCTTCCAGTGTTTGATAAATCATCTCTTGTTATTATCTTGTTATTATGGACTCTAGGAACATTTCTATGGAAAAAAGTTATATTAGTTTTATTAGTATAAAATATCCTTTTGTTAGGATGACAGTTTCAAGACATCCATTCAGCATTTGGGTTATTTATATTCAGTTTCTTTCCCAGAGACAATTATTTTAGACTTTTGTTTTTTTAATTTTAATTTATTAGCATCTCAGTTCACATTTTTATTTTTGAACTCAGAAATTCTTTCCAAATTTAGCTATTTGCCGTATGCCAGGGCAAAGGTATGAGAAAAGAGTACAGAATCTGATTGAGAACTAAATGTCTCCCTAGAATGATAATTACATCAAGACTCAGCAAAGTCAAGGTTAAATTAGGGAAATGAACAGCTTTCTAGCTTTTCCAGGATCAAATTTTTGCTGTACAATATTCATTACTAATAACTATATGCTCAATAATGGTAGCTAGGCAGTGCACGTCTTACCATATCTACTTCTCCAACAACCTTCATTTTATAAATGAGATCCTGGGGCCCAGAGAATTAAATAACTTGCCCAATGTACATACCTTCTCAATGGCCCAGGTGGAATTTGAATTCAGCTCCATTTACCTCCAAAGATCATGCCCCTGTGTTATAGAAAGTTATGCTCTGAGTTAATTTTAGAAGTTCATATGATTATTTAAAGAGGAAAAATAAAGTGTAACTACAAACCAAATTGCCTCTAATTGCTATTCTGAGTGTTAGTGACTAAAGCCATTAATTTCACATGAAGTCCAGTACTAAAGAAAGGAAGGACATCACTTGGTGCAGGACATTTCTTGACTCAGTGGCAAAGGCACTTAACTACATTTCATTCTATACATATTCCATAACTGATGAGATTATGAATGGAATATTCTTGTTTCTGTGAATTATGTGGATGTCATGGCCTTTCTAAATGTGAATAATGATTCTGAGAAATCTGGGTACACGCACACCCAGCGTTTATGAGTTGGTGAGATTCTTTGCTTTTTCTTTAGCTTTCCTGAGATCAGTTTCAAGGCACCTAAATTGCTGTACTATCCCTAATTGCCCCCTACCTTTAAGCTGAAAGGTTTCTGCATGGGTCTTACCAGGAGTGACATGATACAGGGAGCAGTTTGTGACGAGCCCTTAAATTTCTAGAATTTCTAGAAAAACATTTTTAGTACTTTATTAATCCTGGCAGGAGAGAAATGCCCATAGTACCCATTAAGGGCTAATTCAATGCATGAATTACTTTCCCTCCATCCATCATCATCATCACTGCTATCTGAAACATTTGTAGAGCATATTATATATAGCAAAGCACATTGGAATCTTTTTAACAAAATAGAGGAATTATAACTGATGTTTAATGTTTATTTTTGAGAGAGAGAGAGATAGACAGAGTGAGCAGGGGAAGGGCAGAGAAAGAGGGAGACACAGAATCTGAAGCAGGCTCCAGGCTCTCAGCACAGAGCCTGATGTGGGGCTGGAACTCATGAACTGTGAGATCATGACCTGAGCTGAAGTCAGATGCTCAACCTACTGAGCCATCTAGGAACCCCTGACTGATGTTTATTATAATAATCACAGCATTGGCTAATACAGTGCCTTTCCAACCTTAAAGTGCTTACTCATCCCCCGGAGAACTTGTTTAATTGTAGATTCTGATCAGTAAGTTTGGGGTGGGGCCCAATAATTTGTAGTTTTATTCAGCTCCCAGCTGATGCCAATGCTTCTGGTTTGTGGACCCCAATCAAGTAGCAAGGGAGTCACATTTATTGAGTACTTGCTATATGTACCAAGTGCCCTTCACCTCATCAGGAAGAACAAGTAGAAGGCAAAATGCCTGTTTGAGAGATGAAAAAATTATGCAGCCTGGGCTAGAACTTCATCCTTCTGACTTCTAGTTAACTGTATTTCCTGTTATACCACTTTTCTGAGTATTAGAGCCTTCCCTATTCTGGGAAGGTGGACAGCTATTAATTTATGATATTTTCATGACTAAACAATATTCAGTCAAAAACATAATTGTATTTCAAATTTCCTTCCTAAATATAAATCTAAAAACCGGTTTCCCTCAAAGCCAATGTGTAAATATTGTAGTCTCTAATGTACAGACACCAAATAGACAACACAATTTTTCATGCTTTCGTTTCTTTGCCCATGTGTTGAAACTTAATACATTTAGCTAAACTATACATTTATGGTTGAATGCATTTTATACTTGCAGATTCTGTGACATTGAAACTCTACCCTTTGCTTTAGTGGAAGGCCTCATTTCTATTCCTGGAGGTAGCAGCACTCCATTTGACATTTGATGCCCATGAGATTTTTATAGAATCTAGGTTATAAGACTGAGTCTCTTGCCACATATTTTTGAATAGGGATCTGTGTTACTTTCCCCAGAGGTGTTCTGCATTCTGCTTTTCTTTGAGATGGTTTTGATTATTAAAAGAAAAACCTCAATGATAAAACCTTTGGCATAATAATGACCATTGACCAGAGAGCTTTTGATTTGTTTTAAAAAGAATTTTTTAGAGGACAGAAAAAAGTAGTGATCCCCTCTTCTAACTTAAAGGAAAAGACCATGTAAATGTTTTGATGACAGACTGAAAAAAAATGTTTTCTACTCTAAACTTCAGCATAAGTAGAAGTTTTCTTGGTTTTTTTGAAAAGATGAATCAGTAAAGTGATTTAACATAAATATACTTAGGACTCAATACAAAGTCTTTAGTTCAAATACAATATACTAAAAGCGATATTTTTAATCATTGTGACAAAGACATGCCTTCAGTAATACATAATCAACTTAGGTAATTTACTAAACATGGACTCATCTAAATTATTTCATTCACAGATACAGGAAAATTAATGTAAGGTGTTTGCTGTTTCACAAAATCACGTATTTTAATACAATTGTTACTTAAGCTCTGTATTGAGCACAAACTTGTAATAGGTATAGGATATCTGTTTTAAATTTCTTTATATGCTGACCAAATTGACCTACTTAACCTGGCATTTGATTTAGATTGGTTAATTTTTAATTATTTCTGATATAAAATAAATGATAAAATATTCAAAATACACTCATTATAATGGGACCACTTTAAATTATACACATTTTACCACTAGTAATTTTTTATTCCAAAGTTTTTTTTTTAATGTTTATTTATTTTTGAGAGAGAGAGAGAGACGGAGTGTGAGTGGGAGAGGGCAGAGAGAGAGAGGGAGACACGGAATCTGAAGCAGCTCCAGGCTCTGAGCTGTCAGCATAGAGCCTGATGCGGGGTTCGAACCCACGAGCCATGTGATCATGATGTGAGCTGAAGTCCAACGCTTAACCAACTGAGCCACCCAGGCACCCCTATCCCAGAGTTTTTACAGTGCTTAGTGTAGTGACTAATATCTGACTGGTGCACACACAAAAACATGTTTTTAGGGGAAAAAATAAGTGAATTATTGTTGGCTAAGCTAAATGAAGTTAATCTTTAAACAAAGAATTTATAACAAAGATTTAAAAAATAATAAAACTAACCTTGGGAAAATCTTTCCTATGTGCCAAACACTGTGGTAAGAATAACAATAAATATTATTTGGCTTAACCCTCACAAAAATATTGCAAGGTGTAAACTGTTGTGTTTCCCAAAATGAGATTTTACAGAATAACTGCCCAAGAGAATACAGCCAGTAAGCATGAACACTCACATTCAGATCTTTGTGATTTGAATCTCTTTCTATTAACTTAGTTTAGAACTTGTTTCAGTGCAAAAACCAAATAAAGTCACCTCTTTGGAAAATTTAGATACTATTTAAAGACTCTTGAATTTAATTTTATAGCAATAGGGGAAGAATATTTGCTTTTACAATTAAACAAACATTGCCATAATTTGCATTTTCTCAAGACACCAGGTAAAGTTTTAGTCTTTATTTAGTTCACTGTCAAAACCACTATCATCGCCAGATGATTGTCATCATCCTTGAGTTTTGAGATATATTATTTATTGAGTCATTACTGTTTTGTGTTAAATTTTGCACCTGTACAGCTTCATCTCATTCATTGCTTATTAGTCATCAGATACTGTTTTTTTTGGGGGGGGGGCGGTTGGCCATTATGAGCCAGTTATAATATGCCAATTAAAAAAGCCATTAATATGTGAGACAATAGCACAAGTGTGGTTTTGAAGCAATGTTTTCCTTTATAAAATATATTTCCAAGAAAACTGGGCAGTAAAATATTATCATTCTACTAGTTTTTCCTAAGAAATGATGCTGAAGAAGAGGTTCATTTGTCTTAAATTGTATAGGCTGAATCTGTTAAGGATACGAAGAATCATGCAGTTACTTTTTAGTTTTCCAAAATTAATTTTCTGATGAGTCCATGGTAGATTCAACATCTGAGTTTGGGCATGCTAAACCTGTTTTAAATTGATTAGCTCAGTTGAGGAAGCAAAGAAGTACACAACAGTAATCTGTCTTTCCTTTAAATTTTTTTTTTTATTGTTTATTTTTGAGAGAGAGAGAGACAGAGAGAGAGAGTGGGAGGGGCAGAGAGAAAGGGAGACACAGAATCTGAAGCAGGCTCCAGGGTCCGAGCTGTCAGCACAGAGCCCAATGTGGGGCTTGAACTCACCAAGTGTGAGATCATGACCTGAGCCAAAGTCGGACGCTTAACCGACTGAGCCAGCCAGGTGCCCTTGAAAAGTGTCTTATATATCACACTGTTTTTCCTTTACTAGCACATGATTGTTCTTTTCAGGATGAATTTTATTTTCCATAAAGTGTATCTATCCCAGTGCTTACATAGTCCTCAAAATATGTATAATGAGTTGGTTAAGGAATCAGTATAGTTGGGTCTGGTATTACTTTTTATATCTGGGTGTTGACTGCACATTGACACAATTTTGTCAGTTCACTAGTAATTTATATATTTTGACACCATTTCCATTAAGAAACGCATGAGATTTTATCCACATCTCCTGGTGCAGTAGCCATTTGCTTCACACAGCTTTCACCGAAGATGAGGGTATTAACAGAGCCTTGAAAATCTTCCTCTCCTCAGTTTTTGTATATTCCTTTTTCCACTCAAAACTCCTGTTTATTATTTTGTTCTATGGACAGCGTATTTTTTTAAAGACTGAATCAGAAAGAATTGATTATCTAGACAGGAAGATTGATTTATTTGTTAGATTCTGCTTTCCAATGTTTGTTATTGTTCTCTTTTTGAAATTGATGCCTATGTGATATTACAGTCCATATGTTATATTGCACTGAAGTCGATTTAATATGTCAAAAGTTGTGATGTTTGTATCATTCCTGCCAGGGTCAACCAGTAGTGCATTTGAAATTGGAACTAGTAAATATCCTTATTTTAAGATCTTTTAATTAGAAATAATTTTAGGTTTCTTGATTAGGGGAATTCACTGATGGTCAGCTAAAACTTTTATATGACCAAGAATTGTAATAGTCTATAATTGAGATTTTTCCATAATTCTGTCTTAAGGAGCATTGTTGGTGGGAATAGAATTTAATTTAAAAGCTTTAAAGGTGACATTTTATGTCAAGATGACAAAATTGTGTCCGTCTAAAGCCAAGTGAAATTATATACGTTTACAATCCAAGTAAATGTTTGTTTTATACTCATCACAAACAAATTCCACTCTGGCATCAGTGAACCAAATGTTGCCCCTACCATAATCTGTGGAGAGAAACAATTAGATATTTAAATTAAAGGAATAGAATAATGCTGGGAAATGGAATTATAAAATTCTGTGTTTAAGAATTAAAGCAAGATTACTTTCTAAAAATAGATCAATAAGCTATCAATAAGCCAGTATGTTCTTTTATCAGGATATTGTCTATGTAAAGACCATTCTCAAGTCAATATATTTTTTTCAGTATCTGTTGACTTTATTAGGTGATATATATAATAATATTTTTAAAATTCTCTCATCTTTGTTTAAAAGAAAGCAATACAAGCAGGAAATACTCTTTTGGTAGACTCAACAAATGCAAGCGTGATTGGACAGCATTACTGAATGTGTCCAAAGCAATTAGTAAGCAAATTTTATTAAAACATGAGATTATATTAGAATTTGATCCAAACAAAGAACAGTCTTCTAATTTTCTCATTTTATGGGCAAAGCTGGCTGATAGTATATATACACATATATATGTATATATATGTATACATATATATATATATATATATATATATATATATATATACATGTATGTATTTGCAAATCCATTCATTTTAAAGTATATTATTCTAAAGTACCATTTAACCAGACTTGATCAGGAAGGGACATCAAATTTCAGAATCTCACTTGATGTTATTGCTTGGCAGATAACAAAGGATATTTTTTCTTATATAATTTTTCTCCTTATTCATTGCATTATTTCTGCCCAAATCACTGGTGAACATAGACTCAGGATTTTGCAAAGTCTAGTCTTTGCTCCACTGTCTTCTGTGTACTGTGTATTTTAGGAAAAAAAAATTTAAATCATTTTTGTAACATTTATTTATTTCTTTTTTAATTATTTAAAATGTTTATATTTGAGAGAGAGAGAGAGAGAGAGAGAGCGAGCAAGAAGGGGAGAGGCAGAGAGAAAGGGAGACACAGAATCTGAAGCAGGATCCAGGCTCTGAGCTGTCAGCACAGAGCCCAACACAGGTCTTGAACTCATGAACCATGAGATCGTGACCTGAGCCGATGTTGGACACTTAATCGACTGAGCCACCCAGGTCCCCCTGTAAAGTTTATTTATTTATTTATTTTGAGAGAGAGAAAGAGAGAGAGAGAGAGAGAGAGAGAGAGAGAGAGAATATCCCAGGCAGGCTTTGTGCTATCAGTGAAGAGCCCAATGCAGGGCTCGATCTCATGAACCGTAAGATCATGACCTGAACTGAAATCAAGATTTGGATGCTTAACCTCCTGAGCCACTCAGTTGCCTCATGTACTATGTATTTTAAAATATCAACTATTTATATCACAATACAGCTACTTGTGTTTCCGATATTGACTTACTAATATTAACTAATAAAGCATTTTCCGGGGGAGATTTACTCAGGATGAGATTTCCTGAGACTCATGGCTTGGAGGAGGGATATTGGGCAGAGTTTTGAAAGGGCTTTAAGACTTTAGTAGAGCTAAGTGTATCGTGGGATAGGATGGTTTCTGTGAATGTCAGAATGAAGACTAGCTCATTTACTGGAAGCATGAGAGAAGAGAGGTCATTGGCAAGCCTGTTCGCTATTGAGCTGCTTTACAATCCCTTCTATTGTAAAGGTGTCCACCTCTGTCTTGTCTTTCAGTCCTCCACAAGCAACCCAGAGAAGTGTGTCTCTGTTTGCTAGAGCTTGGCCGGATTGCAGCCAGGTAGGTCAAACTGCTGCCACTATGTCAAGACATGGACCATCCTCAGCATCGAAGCGATTGAGAAGCTTGCTGGTTTTTCGTTGCTAATTTAACCTGGGTTTTGAGAAGCTACTTTTTCCAATATAATCCGTCCGAACAGCTCAAGAGCAGTTGTTCAAAATAAAGCATGCCACTAATATTCTTAGCACCATGAGCTTGTCGAAGCCACTATGTCTGATAAGCATTTACTAACAGCATATCCTCCCATCGAATACATTTTCTCTCAACTGACTGAGCCACCCGGGCACCTGTCAGCTCTTTTAGCTTCTACTTCTGAGTAGGGGGATAGTTTTTAAATTATTCTCCATATTTTGGTTAGAGACAATCCTAGAATATTATCCTTCATAAGGGGAGAGATGTTTGGAATCCTTTTCTTCTAGGAAAAAAGGAGTAATTGTAAAAGTCATAATCCTAGCTAAGTAGGCAGAGAAAGGGACTTTATTACCTCAGCTAATCTGCTTTGGTTTCACGTCTTCTCTTTTATTATCTGGCAAATGACCAAATGGAACCTCTGACAGTTCTATGAAGCCAAAGAATTAGAAATGAGGATACAAGTGGTTGAAGAAGTCTTGATTCAAAATAAAACTTAGGAATTGATTGCAAGATGTTGTTTTCATCTAGATCTGGGTATACTTTTAAGACAGAGATCAGATGAACCAATAAAGTGAGAGCTGGCTCTGGGTGAAAATTCTCAAAGAAATTTATAAAGAAAATCAAGGTAAAGAAAATACAAGGTGTGCACATCAGACTACAGCAGTGGGTAGAAAGCTTGCTGCAGTGAATAGACCTATGTTTTGTTTTGTTTTGATCCGACGGGAAACTAACCTGCAATCAGAAATAACTCCAAGTTCTGTAAAATGTGATAGCAACGTAATCTCAAACAGTTGGACATCAGCTGTGAATTTTGCTTTACCGCAATAAGTGGGTATGAGAAAGATTTTTTCTTTTTTATTAAAAAAAATTTTTTTTAATGTTTATTTGGTTTTGAGACAGAGAGAGACAAAGCATGAACGGGGGAGGGTCAGAGAGAGGGAGACACAGAATCTGAAACAGGCTCCAGGCTCTGAGCTGTCAGCACAGAGCCTGACGCAGGGCTCGAACTCACGGACCGCGAGACCATGACCTGAGCCGAAGTCGGCCGCTTGACTGACTGAGCCACCCAGGCACCCCTTTTTTATTTTTAAAGAATTCAAAGTAAATCTGACTGAGGCTCCACTCAAAGTGAAAAAGTCAATTTGAGACATTTGGAGGTTTCCCTATTCTCTCCCACTCTGTTCCCAGATACTGTGTGAAGGCCTTGGGAGAGGGTCCCCTAGGCCTCTATCTCTCTACCACTAGGGCTTAGTTTGAGCTTGTAGTGTCCAGCTGTTTCCTGGAACCCCACTCCCCTACAGCACTGTCACCTTCTTGGTTTCTATGAAGGAGTTAAGACCAAGCTATTAGTTGCTTCTAGGACTCTGCTAAACTACTCCTCCACCAGTCTTGGGGCTTCTGACCTGTAGGGCAAACAACCTTGAGTCAAAGGGCTACCAAGGACTCTACAGATGTCCTCTAAAAGGGGGGAAGTTAAATACTCAGGCAGGAGGAAAATACACCAAGTAAAATCTCAGTAAATGAGCAACTGTCCCTGAAATGGTAAAGTGAGAGAAACATGGATGGTCTAGAGTTCCTGCTTAATAGAAGGGTAGGCAGAACACTTTTTGTTCAGTTATTTATTAAAAAAAAATTTTTTTTAAGTTTATTTATTTGAGAGAGAGAGAGAGAGAGAGAGAGAGAGAGAGATACAGCACAGTGGGGGAGGGGCAGAGCGAGAGGGAGACACAGAATGTGAAGCAGGCTCCCGGCTCTGAGCTGTCAGCACAGAGCCTGACGTGGGGCCCGAACCCACGAGCTGTGAGATCATGACCTGAGCCGAAGTCAGACACCTAATTGGCGGAGCCACCCAGGCGTCCTTCAGTTGTTTATTTTAATTATACTGCTAGAATATTCTACAATGCCAGATTCCATTTTGTTGCTTTCATAATCTAAATATATGAATGAAATAAGCATCATGGTTCTGAAAGCTGTGATACGGAGGTAAAGAGAAGGAGTTGCACCATCTGCAGAATTAGCTGTGAGTTGTCATTTTCCTCTTTAATTTGTATTAGTTGCCTGTGTTTTGGGTTTGTTTTATTTTTTGTAATTACACTTTTTATGACCAGAACACTCTGATTAGGAATCCTGCTGAAGTAAACTTTCTATGACTGAGTCATCAAAGGAGAAGACATGCTTCCCAATGACAAAATCCCTTTAGAAATCTCCATGTCTGGTGTAAATTGCCCCTTGCCATAGTATATAAAACAAATTAAAATTTTAATTTTAATGAAAGAGGATCATAATGGCATGGTGAATTTCATGATGAAGGATCATGTCAAGTGTTATGGGTTTTTTTCCCCAAATCTTTCAAAATTGAGATTCTGGGTTGCTCCATTTCTTTCTTTCCTTTTTTTTTTTTTTTAAAGTACTTTATTGCCTACGATTGGCAAAGAAAAAGCTGTATATATTTAATGTATACAAGTTGATGAGTTTAGAGATAAGTATACATCTTTGAAGCCTCCCTGCAGTCTATGCCATAAATCTAACCATCACGCCCCCAAATTTTCATCCTGCCATCAGCAGCAGCAGCATCTGTGATAGAAATGGGGTGGCTAAATTTCTCACCACGCTATGACCATGTGAGCTGGTGAAAGCAGTAATTATTCACAAAATTATTCACAAAAAAATATTACTAATTTCACAAAGCAGTTATCTAAGGATTAAGATAACCTTTATGTTACAATGCTTGATTTGTAAACATTGCTATTTTATTCACCTATTTAGGTGATGTGAAGTATTGCACACCTACACTGAAAACCAGAAATGTGTTGGGGTTATTCAGGGTGTTACTTTTGTTGTGTGCAGGATAAGGTAAAACAGTCGAATGCCAACTGGATAGATTAAACATTAAAATATAAATGTATAAACAGGGCGCCTGGGTGGCTCAGTCGATTAAGCATCTGACTTCCGCACAGGTCATGACCTCCGGTTTGTGAGTTCGAGCCCCATGTCGGGCTCTGTGCTGACAGCTCAGAGCCTGGAGCCTGCTACATATTCTGTGTCTCCCTCTCTCTCTCTGCCCTTCCCTTGCTTGTGCTCTGTCTGTCTCTCTCTCTCTCTCAAAAATAAATACAAACATTAAAAAAATAAAAAAAATAAATATAAATGTATGCGCATTTTATCTGCACACATTTGAAGACCTTTTTATTTTTATTTTAATAGAAGGTCAGTTGTGTTTTACAGTCAACAACCCAATAAACCCAAATCTCATTACCTAAGCCCTAAGTTGGAGCATATTAGTTAAAGGAAAAAAAAAGGAAAATTCATCTACGTGATCTAATTTTACTCCTCAATTTTTCTGTAGACGTATTAAAACCCATGTCTACATCTTTATTTTGTGCTTCCTCCTCTCCCCACTTCTCCAGAGGATTACATAAATTATTGAGTTAAAGCAGATTTAGCCAAAACTGGCAGTTTTGCTCTTAAAAGTCAATACATGAATTTGCACACACAGTAGATGAGTTGTGACCCTAACAAAGTCTCTAGTACAATCTTGTGAGTTTGTGTGCATTTAAAAAAATCACTGATAGATGATGCTTTTTTTTACATTTGATTGTGAACACTTACATCTTAAAATTACACAGATGTTATCTTAAAAGCATCAACATCACTTCAGATATGATTCTCAGGATGCTTCTGATTCTCTGCCATGTTCTTTTGCCTGGGAACACTCAGCTAAGCCCCATTGGAGCTGGGCTTCTCTGAGTTCTGAGATGGGAGAATGAGACCACTTGTTTTTGTTCTCATGGGTAAAATTTCCTTTTATTTTCAGCTAAATAGAGCTATCATCACTGGAGAGTGAAATCCCGCTGTTAATATTTCAGAAACCAAGTCAGTTTCTGAGTGTAAAATATACATGTTTTTCTTTTGAAAAGTAAAACACTCAGCAAAAACAGGTCAATAAACACTGAAAGATCTTTTTTTTTAATTTTTTTTTTATTTTTTTATTTTTTTTTTATTTTTGGGACAGAGAGAGACAGAGCATGAACGGGGGAGGGGCAGAGAGAGAGGGAGACACAGAATCGGAAACAGGCTCCAGGCTCTGAGCCATCAGCCCAGAGCCTGACTCGGGGCTCGAACTCACGGACCGCGAGATCGTGACCTGGCTGAAGTCGGACGCTTAACCGACTGCGCCACCCAGGCGCCCCTGAAAGATCTTTTTAATGACAATGCTTTGATATTCATTGCTGAAAAATGCTCCTGTAAATTCACCCTCTTACAGACTGCAGAGTTAAGATTAGCTTTATGCTAAAAGTGAACTTTTTTTTTATATTTTGGTTTGGGGCCATAATCAATAATTAATGTCTTAGTGGAGCTTTTTATATTTTTATTTTTGAGTACTTCCTTAATTTTGAACAAAATTTATGACCATTTGAAAGAAACATACTTGGTGAATATTTTCATTAGTCTCTTATTTCAATCCGTGGCCTAATTAAATGTTGCTTAAAGTAAATATACTCTTATACAAAATTTATTAATTAATGCATCCTAATTAAAGCACTTGACTCTGACTACTAAGAACATCACATGTGTTCATGTAGGTGAAATTTCCTTCCAAATGTAAATCTATCTTTAAATTACTTCAAAACAGAATAAAAATGGGCAAAACTGCAAGAACCTATAAACTGTTAACCAGAAACTTATTCATTTATCTCTAAACTTATCTGCCCTAAAAAGGGGGAGTTTTTAAAATGTCTCCCCCTAACTCTAGTGAAATAGGCCCCGGATGTCTTTTGTTAGGAAATTCTAGTCTAGTTAATAGTTTGAATGAATTCTCTCATTCAGGGCTCAGTTTGGAAGCTAAACCATGTCATCTAGACTAATCTCAAAAATTGTGTCATATGCCAGAAAAATAAAAACACCATTCCTAGAACCTCTTCATAAAATCCGTTAACCAGAAGAGCCTTCTCCTAGCCCTTTGCATTGTTTTTTCAATGAGACAAAACCAAATTCATTGCCCTTTCATTACTCACTCTAGTCCTCTATAACTGGAGTATACAGAAGATTTTTGTGCCTTCAACCTTCTTGCTATCTTTAGTTTGACCCTTATTCAGTGGGAAAGCAACAAACTCTCTTTTCCAAAACCCTAAAATCTTATAGCCAAAAAGGAATACAAAAGAGTATAGATTTGTGAAAGCCTCACAAAGTAGAAATGTGAAGTGGTATAGAATTAATCATGGAAACCAGAACGGAGCAGCCTTTTGGAGAGTAGAAAAAAAAAGACCTATTTGGTGACTAAGTTGGCTTGCAGGTGCGGGCCCCCAGCCCCAGGGGAATGTCATGATTTACAGCCTGTTGACATCTCCAGACAGACAGGAAGCCAATGAACCGTATTTAAGTGTGCATTTTGGGACTAGCTGACTCTACCTTAGGCAGCTTGAAGTATTTAAAAGCCAATATAAGCAGAGATTTGGAGCTTAGTGTTGATTTTCTATGTTCAGTGGCAGAGCTAATTTTCAACATTCCCAGATAAAGAAAAGCCTCCAGGGCAAGGTTTTCTACATAAGACTTTGTTACCAACTTCATTCAAACTAAGTCTACTTTGTATCGGATATGGTGAAGGCTGTTGTTACTCTAGTAACATATTTTTTATTTTTCTTTGAAAAAAAGAGAGAGAGAGAGGGAGGGAGGGAGGAAAGGAAGAAAGGGAAAAGAGGAAGGGAGGAAGGAAGGAAGAAAGAGAGAAAGAGAAAGCAAGCAAGAAAGAAAGCAAGAAAGCAAGAAAGAAAGAAAAAAAGAAAGAAAAGAAAGAAAGAAAGAAAGAAAAAATTATGCAGCCTATTCCTGAAAGGTGGCCTGATTCCACCAACAATTACAAATGAAATCATATTTTCCAATTGGCTTAATTTGTACTTTGAAATATGATGCTTTTACTTATGACTGACTTTTAATTGGCTGCGAATTCTAGTGTGTTAAATTCCTCTAGCTTCACTGCCCAGTTTGTGTTATTCTCTTAAGAACATTAAAACATAACACAATTTTATGCCTTGATGGACTAAGAATTCAAAGAAATCCAGGGAGATTAAAAAGGGTGAGGTAGTAGCAAAGCTGAATTTATAACTTGCTGTGTGACACTCCAGCACTGAGATATTTTCTGCTGTTGAAACTGGTATAAAGAAAGCCTGTAATTAGTTCTTTTGTAAAGGATACAAACAATAGTAATAATATAAACAGTAGTGATAATACTACTTTACATCTTAGTATTCAGGCTGTTACATTATTTCATCTGGTGGTGTAATATATTTTTCAAAAGCTTTGCCCAAAGTACCTTAGTGCTGCAGTTTCCTAGTGGTACAACCTTTGATATGTCAATTACCAACACATTTTCAGAGGCTATGCCATGTATTAGACCCTGTACCGAGCATATAATGGATACTCCTTTAAAATTCCTTCTAACATTATTAAAACGCAGGAGTCAGAATTTCCATTTTCCATTGAACTTAAAAGGAGCCTCAGAAATAATGTACGTCAAGATGCCCAAATGTGCTGGATACATTAAAGATGGTCAGCAGTAGTTGTTTTTCCAGCATTCTCCCTCCCTCCCTGCACTGTTCCACAGGACCTCTAGGGCAGGCCATTTTCATTTCTACTTTCCTGATAGAAAACAGACTTCCAGAGGTTAAGTGACTTGCTAAATTTAAAGAATAGGTCAATGGCACAGTTAGCTCAAGTCTACCTCAGGGAAAAATGATACACAAATCTCCACGTGAGTGTTGTTGGTACTTGTCAACAGTAATGAGATGCTGGGTTGGGTTCAGTGTAATTAATGAAGTAGCAGAAAGGAAAAACAAAAGATGTATTTGGGTTGGTTTTGGACGGGGTTTTAAATCTGGAAAAACTTTTGGTAAATCATTTCTATGCACTTACTACTGACACGTTTTATTACAATGATAGGCAATCAAAGATCCAGAATAATGAAACCACATTCATATTTGGAACCCCGATCATTGTTATATGACACTATGAGGTTTTTATTTTCCATTCACATAGTAGCCATCGAGTACCTGCTGTGTGCCAAGATCTATGCCAGCTCCTGGGGATGCCGTGAATCAGACTGTGGGCTCCACTGTGACAGATTTGCAGGCTAGTGCATGCTGTCCTTATGTCCCATGAACTGAATAATATATGTAAAGCATTAAAAATGCAGTAAATGGTGCCTAGGTCTTTTAGCTAATGATTTAGGTAACTAAAAATTGTTATGCTCATTAGAGACATTTCCCCAAATGGCTATTGTTCGGTTGAGTTGTGGCAGCTTAAACTGTTTTGTACTAAATTCCAGGTTTTCAGCTTTCAAAGAGCCTCTGACACATCATACATCCTCAGCCTCTAAATTCTGAAAAAAATCAGAAATTGAAATAAGAGCGTTGCAAATGGAACATCAAATAGCACCTTTATTACTGATAAGATCCATGTTGACAGGCATGCTCAGCATCTTTAACTGACCTCCAGAAGTTGGCCAGTTTAACTACCTAATTACAAAGATGAGTCAGGGTGGAGTTTTCTTTAAAAAAATTTTTTTAATGTTTATTTATTTTTGAGAGAGAGACAGAGTGTGAGTGGGGGAGGAGCAGAGAGAGAGGGAGACACAGAATCCGAAGCAGGCTCCAGGCTCTGAGCTGTCAGCACAGAGCCCGACATGGGGTTCGAACTCATGAATCTCAAGATCATGACCTGAGCTGAAGTCGGACACTTACCGACTGAGCCACCCAAGTGCCCCAAGGTGGAGTTTTCCAATGGGGCCTTTTTGAAGGCAGCCTCTTCCCTAGAAGAAGGGGGAACTGAGTCAAGCATGCTCAGTTGATTCTTAGATTTTACAATTTGATAAATTCCTTCATCTTGATGGAGAAGAGTGAGTAATGAAAGAGAGAGGCCAGGAATTAAACTAACTGAACACCCTCAACAGAACAAAACATCGAGAGTGGAGAAATTGCTTCCTTTACAAGTATGTACTGAACACATGTGATGATATTAGTTAAGGTAACAAGCTGTTAGAACAGGACAATAATCTAAGCTTTTGCATTTAATGATCTTTTTAATATACTATTCATACTAAAGTAGTAGACATACCTTCTACATAGTCTCTCTATATAGATTACTTTGTAGGTTATTAGTAACCAATTTTTTAATATTTCCAAGGGACTTTTTCCTCTTCTTTCTTTCTTGTTTTCTCTCCTTTTTTCCCCCTCTCCTTTCCTCTCCATGTAATCACCTGATTAAAATCTCAGAGAAAAAGAGGCTCAGCCCTGCACTTAAAAAATTTGGATTTTCTTGTCTTGCTCCTAGCTAGTTCTGTACGCTGTCTGGATTGTTATTCTGTAAAAATGTAAGAATATAACTAGATGATCCCAAAGGTCCTTCACAACTCCCAAATTCTGGAATTATCTTTGGTCTTCTCCACCTAAATAAACTGATATGCATCTAAGAAACCAAACCAATTTTAAATTTAGCCTAAGAAAAATATAATTATGGGAGATAAGAATGCTGATAACAACTACATCTCTGTTTTCCTTGAACTCCTATGGCACTGATAATTTATAACACAGAATTTTTAATATATTATTATTCTAAATTGCTACTCTATTTCCTCCCTATTCATTTTCTTTCACCATACCCCTATATATGCCTTCATTATGTTGTTTTTAATTTTTTTGTTTATTTATTTTGAGAGACATTTATTTTGAGAGACAGCACAAGTGAGGGAGGGGCAGGGAGAGAGGGAGACAGAGAATCCCAAGCAGGCTCCACACTGTTAGTACAGAGCCTGATACAGGGCTCCATCCCACGCCTGTGAGATCATGACCTGAGCCAAAACCAAGAGTCAGACGCTTAGCTGACTGAGCCCCCCAGATGTCCCTGTTTTTTAAATTTTATTAAATGTTACTTTGTTTTTTTTTTTTTTTGAGAGAGAGAGAGCCAGAGAGCCAGAGAGAGACAGAGCATGAGTGGGAGAGGGGCAGAGAGAGGGAGACACAGAATGTGAAGCAGGCTCCAGGCTCTGAGCTGTCAGCACAGAGCCCGATACTGGGCTCGAACTCATGAACCATGAGATTATGACCTGAGCCAAAGTCAGACACTTAACCAAATGAGCCACCCAAGTGCTCCTCCTTGTGTTGTTTTTAAGAGTATAACATATGACACAGTATAACCCATAGTTCTGGGCTCATAGGAGTTGTACAATTAGCAGCGAATAAGGATGTTTACCTTGGGGATTGCTATTTTTGTCTTTAACAAGTTTGTGTTCAAAATAGAAATTCAGTTATAACATTAATCTCAAAGCTAGTAAATCTAAAAGCTGAAGACTAAACTTTACATGCTAATTCATGTTATCGCCTCAATATATTACATGGGGTATTTTTATTCTTAATATGTCAGATGTCTATTAGTGTGTGTGTACACATATCTAAACATAAGTGTGTATGTGTGTGTATCTTTATTTACAGACCCATATCTTCAAAACACACATCTATAGATGCATATATCTAAATCAGATATATGTGTTTTTTCCTGCTTTAAAGGATGCCAATTTAAGAACTTACCATTTCAATGCCAGAGAAAGTTAGTTTTAAAGTCAGCAATTTGGTCCTATGCAGTTCATGATCAAACGTAACATATGGCAAGTCTATCTTTATAAGTTATGCATGTGTATTGATCTGGTGTCTTTTAAAAGGTATGGTGTGGAACCTCCTGGTTTGATAAAATTGGAAAAAGAGATTGAACAAGAAGAAACACTTTCTGCCCCTTCTCCTTCACCTTCTCCTTCATCAAAGTCTTCTGGAAAAAAGAGTACGGGGAACTTACTGGATGATGCAGTAAGTAGAATTGGTTGGACTTCTTACTAGCACTTTGTCTTTTTTGAACTTCAGAACTCATTCTGTATAATTTCTTATCAGTCTAACCTTTGAAATTCATTTTGAAATCCTATGAAAAAGTTTGTAGTCCTACAACAGTTGAAGTAGCTAATCTGTGATTCAAAACTGAGCCAGTCATTTGCAATAAAGTATCACTTAATTCTACTGAGCAGTATCTAAAATTTTAGGCTAATTAAGTTGGCTTCCTAAAAGTTACCTTTACAAACAGTTCAACGTTGATAGTTTTGGTTCACGGTTCTTCATTTCACAGATAAGGAGCCTGAGGCATGAGATCTTGAGCTTTGTTAAAGAAGAGAACACAAACATACCACAGGGAACATAATGGCCCTTTGGTGCCTGCCTGCTAAGGGTCAGGATCCATCATTGTTTTTCAAGTGCTGTTGTTATCAGAGGATGCGTTTCTTGTTGAAGAAGCTGAAACTTTGGGGTTCAATCATCTGCTGAGGGGAGAGGAGCTTAGATCCCAACCTGGTTTTGCGAACTGTCTGGGGTCCCCACCCTTCTACTTAGCAAAGTCCCAGAGTCACAGTCTTTGGCAGATTAGGGAATAGTTTCATTATACCCTCATAATCACACAAAACAGATTCTGGGAGTAACAGCAAACTGGATGAATTAAAATGCTCTGGCTACCTCTGTTGTCTGTTAAAAGTAGCTTTTGGTTATAGGAAGTGTGTTTGATGATGTGCAAGCATTCATCTCCCAGCACATCTAATTTGAGTGCAAATCTAAAAAGTACTGATGCAACTTTTCAAAAAACTGGTTACCTTAGGGATGTGAGACTGAAGTATGTCTCCGACATGGGCAAAGTCCTTAGAAACTAGCAACAACCATAACACCAGTTATGTGGGCTAGGCAGGACTGCAAAGCAGTGCTGGCCCATAGCTTGGTTTCCTTCTCTAGGGTCTGAGCTGCAAAGAGCTGGGAAAATGGCTGACTGACACTATAGGCTGCAGACACATTGCCTCATCTTTTGCTTTTCCCCATGTGACACAATGGCCTATATTGCAGATTCAGATTAGCAGAAGTGCAACAGTTTGACAGATTGAGAATTTCCATTTCTAAGGGCAACAAGCTTCACCTTAGCTTGTCAGGGTATCTTAGCCAATACCAATTTAATTGAGTTTTCTTTTGTTCAATCCACTCAGGAATTAAAGACTAAGCAGGGCATGTTAATACAATGCCATCTAAAAGGACTTTATAACCACAGGACTGTTTCTAGGTTTGGTCACATGCCTTGCTTGCTTCTCATAATTATCATTTTTATTAGAAATAAAGGAAATTAAATAAAATATTGTATTAATAGTAGATAATGGTGTGTTATTTATAAAATGATGAGAACATTTTTTTTTTCCTTTCCTAGCTATACTTCTTGGATTCAACTTATTTTAGAATAAGATGTTCCTTTAGTCTTTCTTATAAAGTGTTTCTCTGGGGCTATTGCACTTGGTTTTTTTTTTCCCTTTTTGTCTTAGCTCTGACCTCTGTTGACTTTCTCCAGTGCGTTATATGTAGAGTTCTGGCCAAGTCAATGCTTAGACTTTTAATGAGTAAATTTCTGAACCAAATGAATTTTTTTTTTTAGTTCTCAAATTATGAGACCACTTTCTGGTGTTTGATACTGTTTTCTGTTCTTATAATTTTCTCCCCTGAACATTATTGCTACCAGAATGATTAGCAAAAAATGCAACTCAGACTTGATTAAAATTATATAGGGGTTCCCTGTGACATTCCAAGGTAATGCCCAAACTCATTTATATGCTACATGAGCCCTCCATGTTCTGGCCCATTTTGTCTTTCCTTGACTTTTTATCCTCTGGACTTATTCTTGCATTCTGATATATCCATTGTAAGCATGTCTGCTAATCCCAAATTTCTAAGGAAATTTTACATTCTGTGTTTTTCCTCACTTGCTTTCCTCACCAGAATTCTGCTTACTCACCCTTTGAATGTTCATTTAAGTACTCTTTCATCTTTTAAAATTCAGTTTGCACAGCCTCCTGTAAACTTTGTTGGCATCTCTTATCCCAGGCAAAATGGACAAATTAGTCCTTGATGCCCCCAAAGTTTTGTGTATATTTAATGAGGGATGTGCCTTATTGGGCATAAATGCCCATTCTTCTCTGGGTGTAATTCTCGTTCTCAGTGACAGGACCATATTTTATTCATCTCTATCACACTGGATAAATTAACAACGTAGGTAAAAAATGTTTAAAAAAGCTTCTGCCTTTTTTCTACTTATGAAGAAAAGCCATGTGTTCTGGGGATATGTGTACTACTCAACCGTGCTGTAGCTTTGCAGAGGGTGGAGACATTGCCACTTGAAGCCATTTACGTGAACCTGGGAGAAGTAGCCAGAAAGGGTCCATTTTTTTCACCAGCTTGTCCAGTGTGTGATCATCCTCATCTTGAGTAGAGGAGAACAATGACAGGAGGGAGAAGGTGGTGCAATAAGTATGAAAGGGACTTTTGAAAAGTTTTGCCAATATTCCAGCTGAGTAGAATGAGATGGGCACTGTCTTTAAGATGGCCAGATTGTCACTCTGTGGTGGTTCTCTCTACTCCAGGCTCTGCTCACTCCACTGCAAACAAAGAAGGGGATTTCAGAAGAGCTTTAAACACCCTTTAACATTTACCAAATGGAGTTTGGGAACATAACCATCTATTTAGTTAAGGGGTTTTAACTGAATGTAGGAAATGTGTAAAGTGGATATTTCTGTATTGTTGCCAGCTAGAATACTATGTTTTAAAAGTCTTTAAACCAGCCTTTCTCAAATAATGTTTAATCAAACACACTGCCAGATGCCCCATGGGGAAAACAATTCTATGGTTATGTTAGTTTGAGAAATGCAGCTTACTACAGTCCCTATCTGGAGTTTGGCAGTGCTCTTTGGCATGTCAAAGGCAGTAGTGAGTTCTATAATACGGTCTTGTTTAATCTGGAATTTTCCAAACTTATTTGGCCACAGGAGTTTCTTACAGTCTCCTTCATGCTACATTGGGGAAATTGCGTTGAAATATTCACATTCTGCTTAAGTGATAGTTTCTCATTGGCGTATTTTATTTCAGGGACAGTGGAACAAAGACAAAAAATAATCTGAGATTCACTAATGGTTTAAATCCGAGCTTCATCTGTCAAATAGATAGAGTTCCTATGGCAACTGCTTCACTGTATGTAAGGCATATATAGCCATTGGGGAGTTGAAAGTCATGAACTGCAGAATGCACTGTAGAATAAGGTATAAGATAGAAATTGCTTGCAAAGTTCCTGTGTTTATTTAATAATATTGGCTATTTTTACTCTGGAGAAGTTATTATTTTACTAAAAAAAAAGGAAAGGAAGGAGAAGAAAGACGGGGAGCAAAAGAAGAAAAAAGAGGGGAGAGGGAAGAGAAAAGAGTAAAGAAAAAGAAAGAGAAGCTGACCTGTGCTAAGATATCATATTCCAATGAACAGTTCCAGCAATAACTGCCAGTTTGAAACTTTCAATGTTTCCTCACATTTCTTTTGAGAAATTGTGGAAAATTGAAAAAAAAATTGGTGACCTTTATGCAGATAATCCGTGCCACCTTCTTTAATCAAGATATCATCAGAGAAACACAGTGGAGTCCATTCAGATGAATATATTCTCCAGATGTCCTGATAGAGGGAATCAGCTGTGATAAAACAGTGGGGTTAGGTTGAGTTCTCTGTTTGCCTCCCCTCATGGTGAGCGCATTCCCACACAATGAATTGAATACAGTTCTAAGAAACCATTCTTACTTTCTTCCTCTTCTCCATCAACTTCCTCAGTCTGGGGATGAGAGATAGTATAATTCTGAGTAATCAGGCTCCTCTTGAAATCCTATTTCAGCAGAAAATTGGCTGGGTTCCTGGCCAAAAACAGAACACCTGCCAGACTGACTTATCCCAAGGTAATATTAGAAGCACAGATGTCATCAGTAACTGTTGACTTAACAATATATTTCCACTACCCACAGTCTGGCCTTGTCTCTTCCATTTCTGCCTCCACCCCTCACACAACTACAAAAAAGCCCTTGGTTTTAAAAAAACAAGTCCATTTTCAAAGCTAGGAAGGCATTGGAGAAGGGCAGGTCACTTGAGAAAATGTTCCTTGTGTTTTACTTCATTTCATCCCAATAGTTTCTTTGTTTTGTATAAGAGCATTTCAAGGCGGAAATACTTTCCATATATAATTGTGATTGTATTGTCTTAGCAGAGGAACCACTTGGACACCAGTCTACTGTTTTGTCCAGTTACTATGTGGCAGTGAAGCTGTGCCAAGTATGGCTCTCCTAAAGTTTGGGCCATGTGTTTTTACAATGCTTACTGCCTGATTTTCTTCTGGATGGCCAAAGTCCTTCTCCCTCCCTCCCTTCTTTTCATCTCTCCCTTCTTTCCTTCCTTCCTTTCTTAAGGAAGCCCTTATTGGGGTGAAAAGTTATGGTATAAATTAGTAGTGGTATAAATTCAACATAATTTATATGTAGTTGTACTATGTATACATCTTTATTTTAAACACATTTTAAGAAACATGTATAGAAAGAGATACACATAGAGGGACTCTGAAAACAGCCTACGTTCATTGACACCTCCATACCCCAGAATGTGGTTCCTCATTATGGAAGGGAATGACACTTGTATTACCCAATTTTTGTACTTCTTGTTCGATAATTTCCATCTTGTTCAAGAATATCCCTTCAAAAAAAATCCCTAGGGGCAGAATTCTCTTAATACTGGGGTGGGTGGGTGTATATAGCTGTGAGCCAAGTTTTATACAGTACAAAAAATTCATAACTCAAAGACATGGGCCCAATCACTAACTTAATGATTGTTAGGTAGCTTCCTCATTTTTCAGTGAAAACCATTTCTACTATTCTTTGAATCCAGTCTTGATTTATTGCATTAATTTCCCCCTGTGTCCTATATAGGTACATGTCTTATTTACCATTCATTTATTATTCAATATGCATTTATTGAACACATATTCCATTAAGGCATCATGCTTTATTTCAAGAAGTTAAAACTGTAATGAGATATTATCTTAACCCAATGTAACTCACAATCAAGCAAAGAGACATTAAGGTTAACCAATAACTGAGACACAATTTGCTATGGTAAAAATAAGTACCAAGAGTTATAGGTTTGTATGTTGGTAAAATCAGGGATTCTGGAGGGGGCTGATGAAAACATTCATCCTGAGGTTGATTCTCTTTCCCCTCAGCAATAGTCTTAATTCTTTATAGGTCTTCACTGAGGCATATTGTATAGTTCTTAAGGTAAGTTTTGCTTCAGGATTCCTCCACCCTTTCTAGTTTTCCCTCTAGTGTCTTATGCTTCCATTCTTTCTAAAACCTCTCTTATTCTAGGGAAACCAAGCTGTTTGAGTCCTTCACACCAATGTGCACGTGTGTTCGTGTGTCACTCTTCCCATGTTTTTTACCTAGTGGAAGGCTGATTAAAGTCAGACATTGAGTTGAGGGACTATTTGAGTTTCTTTAATGAAAAAACTCCTGGGGCACCTCTGTGGCTCAGTCGGTTAGGTGTCTGACTCTTGGTTTTGGCTCAGGTCATGATCTCATAGTTCTTGAGTTCAACCCTTGCATTGGGCTCTGTACTGTCAGTGCAGAGCCTGCTTGGGATTTTCTCTCTCTCCCTCTCTCTCTGACCCTCCCTTGCTTGTACTCTTTCTCTCTCAAAATAAATAAATGTAAAATGACAAAGCTCCAGGAACCATATCTTTGTGGTAGAAAGAATTTGGGTGAGGGGAGCCCGAGTGAATTCCTTTAGGATCTAAATTTGTTCTATCTAGCTTCTCAAATGCAGGCGGCACATGGCAGCCTTTCTTTTCTTTCTTCCATGGTGACCTTGGCTCAAAACACAGGAAATTATTGTTCTGGTTTGTTTGTTCGGTTGGTTAGTTGGAGAGAGGACAGTTATGAGATACAGCATGGCATCTTCCCAGTCAAGGAAAACATAAGTATAAACTTGTTCCTAAAATCTTGGACTATCCAGGGGCACCTGCGTGGCTCAGTTGGTTAAGCATCTGGCTTCGGCTCAGGTGATGATCTCACAGTTCGTGAGTTCGAGCCCCGCATTGGGCTCTGTGCAGACAGCTCAGAGCCTGAAGCCTGCTTCACATTGTGTGTCTTCCTCTCTCTCTGCCCCTCCCCTGCTCATGCTCTGTCTGTCTCTCTCTCTCAAAAATAAACATTAAAAAAATTTTTTTTTAAATCATGGACTATCCATTATCATCTAAGAGCCACAACTGTTTATAAGTGTTGTGTGCATATCACTTAGATTATGTATTTTTTAAAGAGTAGCGAGATAGAGAAAATAGAGATGGACTCCGATATTCAGACATGAATTCTATAACATGTAAATTGTAAGATACTGCCACACAAATAGGTTTTGGTAGGTGAGGTTTACTGAGGTGGAGTGAATTTCTGGGTGACTGGGTGAAATAGAGACAACTTCCTAAAGGAAATCTTAGAGTTCAAAATAATATGAAACAATGGGTTCATTTTTAAAAAATAATAATTTAATTCTCATTTATTTTTAAAATGGTAAAATTAATATCATCACAATTATAGTAAGGAAATTTTACTCTGTTAGCATACATTCTGTTCTAGCTTTCAATCTGTTTATCTTGGCAACCGGATGTACACTATCTTTTTAATTCTCCCCAGTGAGAACCTTACTCATTATTCCTCCACTGCCAAGGGATTTGCTCATCATTATCCTCCAGCATCATTATTATTGTCATCATCCAACTTATGCCTTAGTGCACTTATTTGGCCTTCAGAAAATGCCTTCAGGGCCTGACTTTTACATATTAGGGTGTAATGTGATATTTCTGTGCTCATATCATGTCCATAGTTTAATATAGAACAAATTTGAAAACATTAATGGTCCAGGGCCTTTGAACCCATGGAACAAATCGATCTAAATGGAACCTGATTAAGGAAAATGAACTTGCTTGCTTTTCTCTTTCAGGTGAAGCGAATTTCTGAAGATCCTCCTTGCAAATGCCCGAACAAATTCTGTGTGGAGAGGCTCTCCCAAGGAAGATACCGAGTGGGAGAAAAGATCCTCTTCATTAGGGTAAAGTTTTACTTTTTACTTGGTATCTTGTCCTTTATGAGAATATTCAGGGCTGGAGTTGGTGGTTATAGGGGAAATATGACCTGTAACTAAGCAAGAACTTCCCTTATGGTGTTTACAGTTGGATTGGAAGATACCAGGTATGAACATGTTTTTAAATGTATTATACATAATTACTACTGAGGGCTAAATAAATAGAACTATCTTTCTCTTTTTACATAGATACAAACACACACACCAAACAAATCATAGAGATCGAGTAGAATGAGAAAAAGAAAAATCAAACTCCTTTTCTGTTTACACATTTAGTTTCAAAGGAACTAACCCCCACCACCACCACTATCCACCGACCTCCACCTCCCATCCCCATGGGAAACAGGAATAGTGTTCTGTCCTAGTCTTCCATAGTCCAAGTTTAGGACATGATCATCCTATTGGTTCTGGTAACTTTCAAATGATTTGAACATGATTTGGGTTCAGAAGTTTGGGTAATGAACCAGAGCGAGAAGAATGAAAGCTCATTCCAATGGCATGGTTAAGTAGTGACCGCCATTTCTCACTTAGTGTTCTGGGTTAGAATAAAGAAACGTGGATGTGTGCCAATGAACGTTCTGGTGGTCTCTGTCCGTTTTACAATCATTTACAATCATTAATGTCCATTTTACTAATGAAAAATCTGACTAGATACCACAAGAGGTTTTAGGCTGTTACTAGGGGCTCAAAGTAACATTTCATGCCTTTCATTTGATCTGTTTTGTTAATAATCAAAATCATTTAATCTCAGAATAAGTTTGTGACTTTTCCTAAGACCAAGATTCTTCTTTTCAAAAACGAGAAGATGAAAATATAGTACTGACCTATACCTAGAAATCTGCAATTCATAAGTATTTTTCTACCATATTTTTTAGTCATTTCCTAAAGAACAGAGGTTATGATTCAGAGGAACTGTATTCTCTCATATGAATAAGTTGAAGTATCTTGCTTGTTATTCTGTTTTGTAGAGCAGAATGAATGTGTACATCAAGTACCATCAATGAAAATTCCTAACAATACTCAAAGTCAGTGATGACCCAGTAGCAATTTTGTCACTGTAAAGTTTTCTTAATTTCAACTTTTGACTGAAAATTATTCACGTGAGAATTTTTTAAGGCTCTACAGCATATAATTAGAAGAAAAGTTTAATCATAATTCATCCTCAAAAATAATGTCAATCATTTTGTATTTTAATCTAATTTTAGAGCCATGTTATTGATTTTTTAAAAAACTTCCAGCTAATAATTGCTATTTTGCTTTGTAATGGCAATGAAAAAAATATAATGATATGTGACCATTAGAGGTTTGAGAACAAATCTGCAAGAATGTCCTCGCCCAGATAGAGAGTTGCCTTAGTAATTGCTTATTGTTCTCTAATTCCTTATTACAAAGATTACCTACATGTTTATTTTTGCCAAGCTGCCTTCTTTTGCTTTAGTACATTAAAAAATAAGGATTTAGCAAATGTGTTTACATTTGACTAGGTTGATCTTTCTCAATTGAAACTCATGCTTCTTGAGAACATTAGGCCTTAGTGCCTGGAATCAAAACATAGGGCTTCATTTATTTAGAAATGTTAACAAACACATGATCAGTAAATTAGATGCTTTTCCCTATAATGTAACCCAATATCTTTAGGCAAAAATATATATCACATATGTCTATTTCTGTCTGGTCTTCCATATTGAGTCAGTGGTCTGAGAATTTAATACCCACGTTTATAAATAACCTGAATTTATACCATATTGGACAGATAAGGTATTTTTTGATGCTCTGTTTTTGTGTTCAGAAAATGGTTTCCTTTCAAGTGAAATCTTTTCATGGCTTGTTTCTAGAGGTATTGAGATTTGCTTTACTGAAAACAGTTGCCTCCAAGTCCTGAGTGATAGTGTTTGAATTTAATGTCAGTTAACAAAGCAGAACATATCGCACACATTCAGTTTCATGCTTTTGATGTTCCAAGCGCACTAAGAGGGTTAACTGGGATATGGTCATTCCCTGACTGGCCCCGCAAGTTAGGGCATCACTCAGCTATGACAAGTGCTGTAGAACAGTGTTATAATGACCCGTAGTCCTCCCCTTTCTCTTTTTGCAACGTCCACAGGTAATTTATACTGTTTTTTTTTTTTTTTTACAACAGGTTTCACTTTAAAATTGGTCCATTTTTTTTTCAAATCCTTTTAAAAGGAAACTTACTATCATTGCATAAATTGGAAACTAAAACTGTTTGCCAAAAAGGAAATTATATTAATATGTATTCATTGAAATTCTTATCCCTCAGCTTGCTAGGAGTCTATTCTCCACCCCACCCCCACCATGGAGTAAGTTGATTTTAAAAACACCCTTCTTCTTGTCTCTGCTTTCCCTTTACCTCCCATTCTGTTGCGTCTAGGAGCTGAAATTTCACATGAAGACTATATCCACCTTTCATTATATGCTGTCTCCCTATTTCTTCTTCTACACTGAATTCATGAGCTAAAAAAGTCTCATTGATGTGTATGCACTTTGGCTAATACTTTTTGATTTGTGGCGCAGACCATATTTAATTGATTGTCATTTTGCACTCACTTATTGTAAGGAGCTGACAGTTACTACTCAAAAATACCTAGGGTATTGGTTTTCAAATGATCAATTAGTTGTTGCTGCTAACATCTTAACTTTAAGTTGCTCTGAACACCAGGATTAAGTACTAAGTGCCTAGAGTCAAAATCTCAAACACACTAGGGGGGATTGCCTCCCTGTCCCTGAATTGCGGTTCTGTGGTTTTTATTTTTGCACTTTTAACATGGGCATATTTTAAACTTTGCCGTATCTCTTTTGAGGCTGCAAGGTATGGTCATATTTACTACATTATAAGTCAATACATTTATGCATATTATTATGTAACATGTACAAACGGTGAAATATACATGGTATATTATCATTTATCCCCTAGTGTTCTGTCCATCCTGAGAGCAGCAGTATTTTCATATGGCCATAGTGAACTTGTCCATCCAAAGAACAATTTAGAGTCATTTAGGTCTGTTAAGACTGTTGACTTAGCATTTACTTAAAGGTAATACAATTGCCAAAACACAGACTTTCTACCCCTTAGAAAGTCATAAATACAAGATTCTCTGAATAAGTCTGTACCTCGTACGTTTACTCTTGATCTACGCTTCTCAACATAAGCCAGAGTTAACAAGTTCATTGCTAACTGATTTCAAGGTTTGTTGATAACACCCAGTCACCTTACCTACGTATGGTTTTATGATTATTATGTATATGAACGCAGCTTCTCCTTATACATTCAAAAAGATATAATAAGAAAAAATCAGAATGAAAAATACAAGAATGTTTGCACAGTAGAAAGAAAGAGCCCAGAAGACATTTTTGGCAGATGTTGTCTTTGCTAAGCATATGTCTTATCTGTGAGTTTCTAGAAAGCAAGGTATGAATAACTACTTTGCATATCTGGCTATGCATGTGTACTTATGTACACACATCTGTATGCTTATGTGGGCATGTTTGTTTATACACATATATATCTGCATTTAAGGTTGAGAGACTAATGTCTACCCAAATATAAAGAATGTCTGAGATTTTTGACTGTGTCTTTTAGGCAAGCATGCAAGTAGTCCCCTGACAAAGTCACAATGCTCTTGTTTCTAAATGTAAAAACAATTTCTTGAAGCCAGATTTTTGCCTTACATCTTCCAGTGGGTGACATTGTTTTTGAACTATCTGGTGGACAAGCAAGCTAAGTGCTTTCTCTCCTCCGAGGTATTTCAGTTATGTTTCACTGACTTGAAATTGGACAATGATGCCAAAAAGCTCCTTGTTGACTTCTGTGGTGGCAGATGTTTGGATGTTACCATTTGGCCATGCTATGTATCTCTGGAATATAAATACATGGATCTGAGGCCTAAAGTTGTGATTTTGAGGATGAGAAACATGCACATTTTCCAGTGTTTTCGTTCATTCAGTTACTTGGTTTCTACACAGGCTTCTAGTATCAAGAAGTCAGGTGCCAATAGAAATCTGTATAAGCTTGTAGGAAGGGTTTTCCGAAATATTTCTTAGATGCCATGAAAATGTACTATTCAATTTGTCAGTCCCAATTCAATGATGATAATATTCTATATAAATGATAGTAACTTTTAAAGTGATCTCCCTGCGGGGTGCATGGTTGACTCAGTCAGTAGAGCATGCAACTCTTGATCTTGGAGTCATGAGTTCAAGCCCCATGTTGAGCATAGAGCTTGCTTTTTTAAAAAAAAGAAAGACTACAAAAAAAAAAAAAAAAAAAAAAAAAAAAAAGTGATGTCCCAGATAAGCAGCATTGGCATCATCTAGAAAGTTGGTGGAATCGCAAATTCTTGGGCCTCACCTGGGTGGCAGCTAGCCATCTGTTTTAACAAGCCCTCCGGGTAATTCTGATGTGTGCTGAAACTTGAAACCTCTAATCTAAAGGAAAGAAACCACTACGTGAAGGAAGAGATTTGTTGTACAACAACACAATTAGAAATAATTTGCATGTCTGATGATGGAAAAATATAACCATTCAGATACTAGAAATGATCATTTTGGAAACTTTTGTGTATCATTGTGGGGAAATACTGAAGATACAATGTTAAGTAGAAAAAAATCCAGATTTTGAAACCGTACTCACATATAAAATATCTCTCTGAAATACTTATATATTATATAAATATTTCTATATTATATACATAATATAGAAATTATATATAATTCTGGTTAAGACTTGAAGAGAAGAGAAATAATTCAAAAGTTTTTAATTGTTGAGGGCATAGAATTATGAGTGAGCTTCTTTGTTGTTGTTCTGCATTTATTTCCAATGATGACATTAAAAATATGAACTCTTTAGAAGAAGAAAAATCAGCAACCTGATACCGTTGCAAATTTGAGAATAACTAAAGAGACTTGTAAAAGGCATCAGGTTAATTAGCTGACTGCTCATTTTTCTGGTCACTGGCTAAGCTTCCCATCTTCTGAAAAAGGGTACAGAGGTTTATTGGAATCGTGGTGTTATTTAGATGAGGGAGGACTTCACATTTTGCTGTATACTTGCAGCATATTGTTTCCTTGGATGAAACTCTCACCTTTTATTCACTTCCTTTACTATTTTATATCTCCATTTGGAAAACCGGCTCAGATTGTTTTGGGTTAGCACTAGCAAACATGCAAACATCTGAATAATGTCCCTTCTCGTTGCAGATGCCATCAGTGAGCCATACACTCAGTTTTCTCTCTCTTAGTCATTAAAGCTTTAATCATTTGATACCCCTTTCCTTTTAAGGCTCAACTTTCAGTGACATGCAAATGGTCCAATATGATAAACTGATCTCTGCCAATGCATGAAATAGGCGTAAATGGCTCTAATGAGTAGAACATCCCTGGGTAAGATCTTTACACCACATAGTTGCTCTAATGTCCTGGTTGTAGGAATCTCTGGCAAAAAATACAAGCCAGCGGAATCACGGAATCACGTGTTGTGAGGTAGTTGACTTTTTTTGTGTGTGCTACTTGATTTGGGCACTAATATGCTGAATAGTCTTTTACTTAATTACACTTTGTCACTACTCTTAACATCGTACTTTAGCATTGTTCAAAGAGTGTTCCAAGGAAAAACAGCTCCAGAAGATGTTCAAAGATATTATTTGTAAAGAACAGTTATCATGCTAAAGAGTTTAAACAGGACTCCTTTTATTGAACTGACTCTATTGGCCTCTGTCTGCTCACATGGTAGATCTCATTTCAACCTCTCCTCCTGATGGAACATACTGTTGCTATTCTTACTTTACAGATGAGGAAACTGAAACATGGAGGTTGAATAACTTCTCAGACTGATAAGCTCATGAGAGATAAAAGTGGCATTCACAGGCCTAACTCCCAAATTTACACTCTTTACCACAAAGCAATACTAATTTTTTTTTATCTGAGATTATCTGGGATTTCTCCAGGGGTTGAATATACTCATATGATCTATTAATTCCTACAGTGAGATGTACTATTTAACATTTTCTAAAATGTATCCCACCATGGAAAGTTTCTCTCTCCAGCCCTTCCCCTCCCACCCTGCCCCCCGCATTCCCCCCCACCCCCCCCCCTCCACTCCCAGCATCGCATCATCCTGGGATAGGAGGTCATGAAAACATACTTCGGGGAAGACATTGTCAACTGAAGCAAATTAAGAAAAATAATTTGTAACATAGAATTCTATTGAAATGAAAGTTTTCTACCATTTGCCAGAGTTGCAACCCATATATATTGAAGTACTACTAAGAAATACTGAATTTATGCTCATTTTTACTTTCAAGTTCCATTTGGAAATTATGACATAGGGAATGACTGGCTAAAGAGGAAAGGAAAGAGGGCTAAAGGAAAGAGGGCTAAAATGTAACAAGTGTCATTTATAGCAGCCATTTCAGCAGGTACCTTGTATATATTGCCTCACTAGATTCTCTCCATCTCACAGCTGGATTTGAAATTGCTTTTATCTTTTTGTTACAGATGAAAATACAAAGTCTTAGGGAGTTTAAGGTCTCAAGTAGGTAGTATGATAAACAATTTGAAGTCCCAGCTCCCAAACACATAATACTACACTCCTCTTGAAGCTGTCTCCCTAGGGCATGTCCATCAAATACAAGTATGCTATTCCACCAGGCTGGTCCTCTAAAAAGGACCTGCAGCTTTTTATAATATATTTAAAGCTCAAACACGTAGTAGTGTATTCCTTATATCATCTTTACTTTAAAAATATTTGGATTGAAAAGGTCATTACAGTTGCATAATCAGTAGTGCCTACTGTATAGAAAGGGATATAATGTGTTTGACTGTATTATGATAGTGATAAAAATTATAATAATATTTATTAGGATTAGGTGTTTACTTGTATGCCAGATGCTGTTCTAAATGCTTTATATAGCCTATCTTGTTGATTAGGCAAAACAAAGTAGAACTCTATGTATTACAAAATATATTTTCTGCACTGTGATTTTTTTTATAGAAGTCAGAATTTAATTCTTCTGTATTGCCAGTAGGGTGTTGTTGAATCTTCTTGCTAATTGTAGATATTTTTAAAGTAGATTAATATCATTTCAAGACATTTTTATACCAGACCTTCACAGCTGGGTAAAATCGTATGAGGTTCCATGCTAACACTCTAATAGGTCAAGGTATTTTTCCCCTACATTTTAAGAAATGGGACTGCTTAAGGAGCCTAAAGAAAAGACAATGAATAATTTAATTGGAAGTCAGCAAAGGAATTTGAAATCTTAGGGAGTTACCTTCTTAATACTACTTTTGAATTAAATCATCTCAGATCAATGGAAAGGTCAAACACCTTGTTATTGATTCTTTGTAATTTCTTATTTACCATAAAAATTCTCCAGGTTTATACCTGTGTGATAAAGATCAATTCACTGTAACAAACCAAGCAAGAGAGGCACAAGAGCTCTGTTACTATAGCAACCCAACCTGGCAGTATCTTCTGGGACTAGCTCTAAGCGAAGGTCCAATGATAGCGAGGGATATTAGTTTCTTTTCTGCTCTTATGACACATATTGATTTACTGTGAGTAAAAAGTAGCATGGTTCCAATTGCATACCTTTCCTGGTAATGAAAAATGGGCTGTTGTGTAAAAATGCAAAGGAGTTTTAAACAACTGGCAGGGAAAATAAAACTTTCATTTATCTTAGTGGAAACATTGCACAAACAGCCATTACTCAGCAGCTGAATGTTAAAAATTCATGTTTTGAGTAACATGAATATAAACCCTTCATCTCATTTAGCAATTTATGGGAGCAGTGGTTATGATTTCAAAACTATCTAATGGCTTATATTCACTTCTATGAAAAAATATGGCCATTTTTGCCTCTGATAGATGTAAAATCTCAGGCAGCATTCATAGTGCTCTAATCCATGGTGAGAGAAACATGGCTGTTATTAGAACGTGAATGTTTTAAAATTGGATCCCTTTCTTTGCCCAACTGCCTCAAAACTGAATGCTAATTCGGGAAAAGCAAGCAACGGCATTAAAAATGTATCCAAACACTTTAATTTCAGATTTTAAATTATTTTTTATAATGGTTTTGCTCCATTAAAAACACTCTCATTTGTTTGTAACTTATTCATGTTCAGTGAGGCTGGGCTAATAACATGGATATAATTTACAATTTGGTAATACATCTCTCAAAGGACTTTGCAAATGTTAATAAGTCCTCTTCACCTTTTTTTTTTTTTTCTGAGAAAGGCATAGATCTTGGATGAATGCAAAATAGTGATTAACCATTGCTGTAAAATTTTAGCTGATGAAGTACTATCTTTCCGATAGATTCATCTCTTGAGTCTGAAAACCTTTAACCAGGGAGAAACTGAAAGTTGACTTTGTCCAAGATTGTACCCACTACTACACCTGACACCACTTTTGAAAGCAAGGGAAAAAATGCAGTTTGATATCTCTTAAAAGAATGGAAAGATTAGCTAATATATCAGGACAGTTCTTTATGTTCTTATTGGAGAATTCACTTCGTCTTCCATTGAATTGTTAACAAATGTATCAAGTGTGAAGAACAATGAATAAATGAAAACTCAACACCAAACATCCCTCTTCCCTGAGAATTTGTCACTATTGACCACTTAGCATTGAGAAGATTTTCAAGAATTGTATCTATTTTCAGCTGACCTGAGAAACATTTTTATCCATCTCTAACTGGATTAGCAGGATTTACCTACCATATTGTACAATACATGTCTGACTCTATTTCACCTTCAATCATTTTCTTTTGCCATTGCACTGCATCTAAATAAATGGACAATTTTTTTTTCAATAGCCACAAATCAAAATTATTTAACTTACAGAAGCATTGAGAAATTAAATGGCTTCGCTGAAGAAAAGCACAGGTCCTATGATCTGCATTTCCAATTTCTCCATTGCTACAACCTTCCTGCCATTAAGATAAATTTGCATGTGTGTGTGCATATCTTATATAGTAATATGTGTGTGTATGTGTGTATATACACATACATGTATGTATATGTATATGTAATGAAAAGGTACAATATTAGAGTAAAATTAGTTCAATGATTGGGCATTTCAGTTGTCAAAAAATTCTCAAGTTGATTAATCTGTGCCTATTATGTCTGTATTTCTTTACATATACTATATAACACTTGCCAAATGTTTTTGTGTGTCAGATGCTTTTCTAAGAACTTCCTTGGATTCTTTTATTTAGCCCTCACCACTGTTTGAGATAGGCACTGTTATTATCTCTGCTTTAAAAGTAAGGAAACCAAACGTTAGTGAGTTAATTACTTGCCAAAAGTCATAAAGCTGGAAGAGTCAACCCTCTTTGAAATCAACATATCCGATTTCAGGGATAGGGTTTTAACTATACATTATTCCTTCTATTTCAGACCGTCTAGTCTTTTGGCGGGTCATGTTGTGAGTCTTACTGTTCAACCTTCCAGCATCCGTAAAGAAGTGATCCATACTTAAAGTGTAGCTCCTAATTTGCCTAGGCCTTTGTTGGTTCTGACAAATGGAATTGAACGGCTAATCCCTGTTGGGGTGTCAGACAAGAAGAGTACCCAGGAAACAAAGAATCTTGTAAAACAATAGCACTCCCCACCCCCATAAAAAAAAAAATCAGAAAAACCAGCCAGAATGGCATTCACAGTGTTCAATATATTCATTGATTTTTCTTTTCAATATATTGACCAGATTTGAAAAGTCTTCCAGAGGTAAAAGTTTACTCTGGAATCTAAGGAATATTCTCAAGCTACTATAATTACAGTTACTGTAATTACCTATTTCCAATTTGCTTTTGTGCAGTTAAGATTAAATCTCTTTAATCTGATTATATATGAAAGGATTTTCTGTACATGCTATGGTTACAGTAGGGAGGTGACATTGTCTTTTAGACCTTTTTATACTTTTATGAAAGGGTCTAAATTAGACTTAGGACAAAATGCAACCTGAACGCTTTTGGCATAGCAATTGATGCTTTTGAAAGCAAGTTCCCTAAAAACGGATGTCAAGTAATTTTAAATAACATTTTTTTCTTAACTGTTTTTCTGCTGGTACTTCATGGTGGTAAAGTATATCTTAGTTTTATCTGATTTGTAAAATACATTCACTTATACATGAACTCATTTTATTTTCATTACTACTCTGTGAGAAAAAGCAGTGTGATTGTTAATTTACACATTTTACTGATGAGGAAACTGCAGATAATAGAGATTTAACAACTTTCCCAAGGTAATCCAACTAGCAAGTGCTTGATCTAGGTTTAAATCATATTATGGTTTTTTATATATTAAATTCCACATATTTTAAGTTTCACACAATAAAATTTCCCTTTGAAGGTTTTTGTTTTTTTGTTTTTTTACCTTAACATAAATGAAAACCCTTAGTTGTTCACTGTGTTTTTTATTAAGGATCATTGGCCTTGCTTGCAAAGTAGATATTTCACAGTAATGAGATTGTAAAGTTTACAAGATTTTTATCTTCCTTCCATTTGTCATCATCCCAACACGAACATTTCTGGGTTTATATGTCCTATGCTGATATAAATGTGAGTCACTTTTAGTGATTAAAATATCAGTGATTTATTTTGCAAAAGGGAAAGAAACAATTATGCACAACGTGTCATGTTCTTGAATTATTGATGAGTCTTCTAGAAGCCAAAGAGCAAACCAGTGAAATATCTGTCATTGTAAATTGTACATAATTAGGGGTACCTGGCTAGCTTGGTGAGTAGAGCATGCAACTCTTAACCTCATGGTTGTGAGTTCAAGCCCCACTTTGGGCGTGGAGCCTACCTAAAAGTAAATAAATAAATAATCATAATTATCCCATGGGCTCAAGTTGCATAAGCAGATTGTAGCACGATTCATGAAGAAACACACTTTGCAAATGTGGCCATCCTGAGTTTGTATGAATGTAGTCAAAATGGTGGAAGTTTTATCATTACAGCATTGATTATAGCAATTTAGGACTTGTTTATTAAAATCAGTTGGTTAAGTGTCTGCATGACTTGGTCAATTTAGACTTTGCCTTGCATTTCCCTCTAATACTTGGCATTTTGAATTTCAGTTCCTCAGTAAAAACATGGACTCTCAGTCCTGGACCCAGTAAGTGCCACCATCACCTAACTGCCCAGCCTTTTGTTGCAAGAGCCTTACTGATTCACATCAAATTTTAGTTCACTAGAATGGTGTGTTCAAAATTTTATTAGTATTAACATTTTCATTTGAAGCTGGGTTGTGTGTTGTTTCAGAGTATATTCTGCCAATTCCTGCCATCTTGTTAGAAGCATACTAAGATCTTAAGGAAATCTTTGTGTAGATTTTGGGAGGAACAAGGCATAACTAATCATATTTGATTTCATGTTAGCCTTAGGATATATACTCAAATTGCTTTATAATAAAAATCTTGATGTTACAAAAAAAATCCCAATCCCAGTGAGTTATTTGGTGACATTCTCCCTGTTTCCCTAAAAGGAACACCAGAAAAAAAATCACTACATTACATTAGTCTTCTAGTTGTAGCTTTCTTTTCACATTGTCATTTCTTACACACATTCACTTCACTACACTCACACATTGTTCTAATGTTCTTGGCTATTATAAAGAAATGCCTTGTTTTTACCCCAGAGTTTTTCTAATCTACTATGTGTTACAGACAAATTTGAAGGGCCTGGAAATTCCATGGGAAAAAAAGATTATAATTTCTTGAGCTATCACCATGTAAAGGGCTTTTTATCCTTTTGTTTTTAAACCAACCCATCCCAATGTTTGACTCTTCATTTTCCCTTGGTTAACAGTCTCTTTTACTCTGAACATTCCATTTGTCTTCTTTTTCTTGAAATCCAGCCTCATAGAATATGTGGGGCAGAGATAATTAAATTGTCTGAAGCCTCATTTGAAGGCAGGTAAAGGGCAGGGCTGATTTCAAATCTGTCTTCTAACCTTGGCATTAGGCATAAAGTCTCCAAGGGTCACATTCTCAAACAGCAATATCCAAATAGTAACAGATTCATTTGTCATCATCTACCAGTGTGTTAGTCATTATAATGTTATCCAGTCTGGGATTTTTTAAAAAATAATCATGGTGTTTGAAGTCCTGGGTTAATAGAAAAATTATGGGAGCTCATATGGCACAGAGAACATTAGGAGTATTGTTAAAGTCTCATTCCCTGCCCATCTGATAGGACTAAGGCTAAGGTGGGCTTCAACCTTGCACAAAGAGGCACTTTGGACCACAAAGTATATGTCACCAAATTCCTCTCCCATCATGATGTCTACAAAATACCTTTCTACCTCCTCTATTTCCCTATCTGCAGCCAACATGCCAAAGAACTGGAAGTGTTTTCAGAGGCAAAGAGAGGAATGTCTCTCATAATCAACCTTGAGAATCTTATCTATCTCCTGTATTTACTCAGTATCTTACAACAAAAAGGAAATTTCCATTGAGCACTGAAAGAATTCCAGAGAAACCTGGATTTCAGTTGACACCTTGGCACCAAAGATTGAATAGGATCTTTCTTCATATACAGCATTCATATATCTGATGGATAACACTTTGACATATATCAACTTGAGGAAAGATAAGGATGGAATATTCTTAGCATGAGAGTTTCCTCTTTGACTAAAAAAAAAAATTACAGCCATGATAGTATCTAATCATGGGAAGGGAAAGAAATGTTTCCTAAGAATGACTTTACTTTGGAACTCTGATGCTTAGGCAGAGAATCTGGGACACATCCTTCAGTTCTGATTAAAGAATTTACAATAAATCTCTTTTCCAATAATCTAGGTGTCTCCTTGTGAGTATGTGACAATTGTGAGATTAGGATTCTGCATACATTTTAACTTACAACAGAAGGAAATGGTGGAGTATCTTGTGTGTCACACAACTTTCTGAGGGTGAATATAATGGTAGGACCTTGAGTAAAGAGCAAAGGGCCAAAATGAATGAGCAGAATAGGCATCAGCAAAGTTAGAACAAGATGGCAGGATTTTCCCCTAAAACAGGAAATGTCATACAGAAAATAAACACTTTGTTTAACTTAACAATTTTCTCCAGGATTTCATTAGACCTTCTCTAGAGTGTGGTTTGTTTTTCTTGTGGAATCGAGACACAGACTTGATGTCTCTTTCCCTGGTAAAATTACTTTCTTCCATATCTCATGTTTATGATAAAAGCTCTGAGCAAGGAGCAGAAGACCAAAGGACCCCAGAAAATAGGTAGTTCCAACATTTGTGTTTTAAAATGTCAACAGCCAACACTGTCTACAATTCTCAGTCTGTGTATACCTCAGTTATCACTTAGGATCACTGTAAGATACAGTTATCACTATCGGATAAAAAGGAATATGGGAACAGTTCTTACTGTAACTTGACAAAGTTTTCTCTAATCTTATCGCAAGAGATCACAATTTGCATTTTCAGGTGATGTTCGTGTACCTCTCTGCAATGGCTACGAAGAACATTTTATGAACTTCCTATCTTCTTGTTTCAGTAGGGTCTTCATGGTTGTGACTATGTCTCCACAGCCAAAGCAAAGCAGACATTTAAGGTAATTACTTAGATAATTAAGGGGAAAACCTCTCCACTTTGCTTTCACTGTGGAACCTTGGCCTCCAGTCAAATGAGGAAAGTTGGGCACCTAAACGTGAATATTGTACCTGTTTTAAAAATTTCAGCGAGGTATTAAAATGCTGTTTCTTCTTTGGTTTTCCCATCATTCTTTGTAAAAACAGCAAGGTGGGGCTTACTGTGTGTGGGTGGCAGGCAGTAACCTAGTGATTTCTGTCTTTTCTTAGTACAATTTCCATGTTCCTCGTGTGTTCCTTCCCTGAGCTTGTTATTAGAATTATTTGGAAGTATAAACCTGCTTTTGGCTTCTGTATGCAGTATCAGCTTAGTCTTTGCTTTAAAATATTTAAAAACAATACCCTTGTGGAATAAAAATGAAACACGATATAATTTCACAATATCTCCATACCGTTCCCATTGCACAAATTGCCTTTGGGGTTTAACACATGGAACCTCATGAACCCCTGCCAAATTTCTGCTTCTGACACCACACCTAACCTCTCAATGTATCAGCAGTGCTTTAACTAACACATGTGACTTACCACTTTAGTACAATAAAAGTTAAAGAGGTTGAGAATGGAATAAGACCTGAATTTGAGGCCTTGAGGTTGCCAGTGTAAGTAGAAACATTGGATCATTTTTTTTTGTTTTTAAATATCAATAGTTATGATTTAGAAAAAAGTAGCCTACTCGAGTAGGTCTTATCTATTCCACATAACTACAAAATGGTTGTTAGAAAAGCCCCATTGTGTAAATTCTCCTTTAAACAGGATGACTGTATCTTGAAGCTAATTATGAGAATTCGTTTAGATTTCTAAAGTATTGTTACATTTATTTCTTTATCCGTAATCTGCTCTGTTATTCATTTGGCAAATACATGAGTGTATACTGTGTGCAGAGAGCTACCAGAAAGCCTGAGGATACAGTTTCTCAGTAAGCTCTGTTTCTTTATAAAGATTGTGCTTAGCAATGTAGATAATGGGTCATACACTGCTAATAATTCTGACAATGAAATATGATGTCATTGGTTATCCATATGAATAATTGGCAAGCAGGAAAGAGAGATGAGTCCCCTTAAATTCACTTCTAAAATCTTCTCTGAACCTGAGAATGTCATAGAACATCAGAGTGCATGACCGACTCGGGTGGCAGAAACACTGGGCGTAACTTTGCTTGGACCTGTTGAAAGACATTGCGTGGTCTTGGGAAGCAAGTGATTATTAAATGAAGGTGAAATCTCAATCAGTTGGTCTACTCTGGCTGTGACCGCCTTGACCCCCATGTGTCACCAGAGCTGACTGAACCACTCCTGCTGTCTGGGTGTGCAGTTTCCCTTGTCACTGTTCAGGTGTCACTTGGTTAAAGAAGAAGAGGCTGCCCTACAGGTTTTCCTTGTTTAAAGTATACAAGTGGCTATGTTCTTTTCACCACCAAAATGACCACACCTCTCCCTGCTTTTCTGAAAGTTATTTGTTCTTAAAGTTTAAAAGTCCATGATGCCTATTGCAATCACACTAACGTCAAAGATTTTTAAAGAGGGCATGCATTGTTGCACTAGAATGTCAGGCAGGTGGCTACCTAATGACCCTTATCACTTTTCTTCATATTGTAAGGGTGAGTCTCTGTAGAAAGACTTTGATGTTAGTGTGATCCCTGTAAGTATTGTGGATCTTAGAGGGGAGCTTTGTAACGAAGCTGGTGTGCCAGTTCTTTGCGGGTAGTACACATCTCCCTTTGGGGAGGCCCAAAACTGTGCAGAGTTCTCTTCTCCCTTTTTCTCTGCCTTCTCCTCTTTCCCCAGAGAAGTTTAGAGGAAGGGAGTATACGTCGCCAAGTTTTTTAAGGTGACATCCCTTTCCTGGTTGTTGTTCTTTCTTTCGAAGCATGTGTGCTCTAAGTATGGACATAGAACAACAACACTGGCATTGTCCTAACTGGAGTCAAATGCACCAAAATCAACATCTAGGCTTGCTTCCTGGGGGGCATTGCTTGGAGACCCCGTAATGCCTAGAGAAAGAGTTCCTGGAGCTAAGTTTTATTGTTCGGTAGGTATGGTCCTTTCAGGAGTTATTTCTCCTTTTACTCTTGAACTCAGGAGCTTTTGGGAGAGTACCAAGAATTTCCTAGACAGTGGCAGACATGATTTAGGAAGATTTCTCACAGCTTGGACCCGTGAGTCAACCTACCTGGGGGCCAGCAGAGGCCAGTGCCCTCATTCTTTCTCCTCCTGGAGGCTGCAGTCTGCCTCCTGTGATTCCACCCTGATCTCACACTGTTCCCTACAGAAAGCTCAGGCCTGTGGCCTTTCTGACTTTTGCTGGAGAGACTGTCAAGCTATCTTCATCTGTGAGTTTCATTATCCATGTCTGTACCCAGTTTTCAGTTTTCCCTGCGTCGTTTCATACACCTTTCCACAGGTGGGACTTATGCCCTACCCCTCTTTACTCTATATCCAATCCTAGTCTCCCCAATTTAGACCACCTTCAGATCTTGCCAGACCTGTATAGGCCTAGAATTGGCCACCTGCCTTGGGATTTGTTGGTATGAACTGTTGCTCTCTCTGAAGCAAGATTACCTTTTCTGCCTGCTGTTGTTGACACCCGTTAGATCAATTCTTTTTATCCCCAATATGTCACTTGCCACAGCAGGTTATAAAAAAGATGGCACGCACCATTTTAACCATTTCGATTACAGCAGTTTCTACATAACCAGTGGCTGGTGCAGGAGGTGTTGAGGTACTTAAAATGCCTCCACCCAGTGTTTGCTGCCTGGACATTACTAGTTAAATACATCAAAGTTCCATTCACGTGCAATGTTTTAAATTTATTTTTGAAAGAGGTTAGAGTGGAAGAGAGCCAAAGCATAAGAGACTCTTAAAAACAGAACAAACTGAAGGTTGATGGGGGGTGGGAGATGGGTATGGAGGAGGGCACCTTTTGGGATGAGCACTGGGTGTTGTATGGAAACCAATTTGACAATAAACTTCATATATTGAAAAAAAATAAATTTATTTTTGAGAGAGAGAGACAGGGATTGTGAGTGGAGGAGAGACAGAGAGAGAGGGAGAGAGAGAATCCCAAGCAAGCTACATGCTGTCATTGCAGAGCCCGATGCGGGGCTCAAACGCACAAACCACATGATCAAGACCTGAGCTGAAACCAAGAGTTGGATGCTTAATCAACTGAGCCACCCAGGTGCCCCTATGTGCAATTTCATAGTCAATGATCTTCAAACCTATTTACTGTGTAACAAGTATCTTCCCAGAATAACCCAGTGCTTTCTTGTATTACCAGGTGTTGGAGCTACTATAAGTGGCTCATCTTCATCCACATTCTCTCTCTGATTTCTTTAAAGTGAAGGGTTTCAAACCAAGAGTTATGTCTTTGATTAAAGTATATTTGGTATGCCATTTTGAACAGAACATTTTTACCATATTTTAGAAGAACAATTCCTGGACTTTTTGTTTGTTTGATAGCAAAGCATTGGAATATTTATCTAAGAGACCCATAGTTGAATTGCCTTGGGAAAGTGCTTAAGGCAGAGCTTGTACATTGACTTTAAGAATTTAGGCCATGCTGGGGGAGACATTAAAATCAAATTAGAGCCCTATCTTTCACTAATCTTTCATGTGATACATTTCTTGGCGTTAGTTGGGGGTTAGAGTTCCCAAAAGATAGAGTGTTACCTATCCTAGGGTTTTCCTGTTAATCTGGATCTCAGGAATCAAGAAAGGCTATCAAGGGAAAGAGAAGTCTGAGATGAGACTCAGGGAATAAGCTGAGGTTAGCCAGCCAAGATTAGAAGGAAGAGTGTTTCAAGCAGAATCAGGAAGGAAACAACATGCACAAAGGCTCAGATCACCAGAGGGGAGAAAAAAGGAGAAAGAGAAAGGGGCATAAAGGGGAAAGACAGAATGAGGCATTGTCAAAACTCCTAGAAGTGCAGCCATCAGACCAGAAGGCTCAAGGGGAGGAGAGGGTGAAGAGAGGTGTGAGGCAAGGGGAGATGTGAGGTAGGCAGGTACATGAGTCAACTCCTGAAGATCCTCCTGTGCTAGAAGAGCTTTGGCTTTCTCCTGAAGGTAGTACAGAGATTTGAAGCATTTTCAGAAGCGGAGAGATATGAATAGATTGCATTTTAACTCACTCAGGCTGTAGTACAGAGAATGAATAGAAAAGGTAGAGCACTGGAGGAATACCTTTCAACCATGTTGGCTTGGGAAGTACGTGGGTCATGACAGTGGCAGCCCAGCCTGGAGTGTTGTCTGATAAAAATCTGAAATATACCACATATTATGATCTACTGGGTGAGGCTATCTTGGCATATAGTTTATTCAGAATTGAAACACTGTTTGTCCCTTAAACAGAATATATAAAAACCGGCATGTTGATTTTGGCTTGTTCTGACACATCTGCCTGGCATAGAGGAATTGGCTGGGTTTCAGTAGGTCAGAATTTCTGCTTGTTAATAAGGAGTTTCTTTGGTGAGAATTTTACATACGATACAATTGTAAGTTACTCATAGAAACTAAAAAAGAATGGTGGGAAACGGTGTTTTTATATTTTACAACTGTGGTGTTTTTTTTTTTTTATTTTAAACCTCTGGGTAATGTCAATTGACAGGAGTCAAATAAATTAATAAAAAGGCACAGGTTAGTGCTCCTATCAACAGGTTTTTAGAAATTTGTTACCCTAAGCTCTTATTTTCCAGATGTTACCCAGTTTCTCAGTTCCAGATCTGCCTGGTGATTTAGTACATATTTCATTTAGCATAGCAGGGCTATAAAAAATACAGTGCTCTGCCCCCAATAAGCTCCATGGCGAGACCAAGGCATTTTCAATGAAAACTGTTCTTTGGGCCAAGAATCCTCCCCTGAGTATTCTTTGGCCACTTACAAATTTCTTTACATGAGTTCGTTACGTATATACCCAGAAAGCAGTGATTCCAGATGTGTGGCCAAGTTCCGAGCCTTCAGAGGTACCTGTTAATGCAACTTATCCTCTTCTGTTAAGTCTACGAGTGGTTAGCAGCAGATATTAAGCATCTACAATATCCCAAATACAAGTTTCATGGTTAGAACAGTGAACAAAACTGTCTCCCTTCATATTCTGATTGTGAGGAGACAGACAATAAACAGGGCATGGGTCAGATAGTAAAAGGCCAGATATAAGTATTTTAGGCTTTGTGGGCCATATGGTTTCTGTCACAGCTACTCAACTCTGTTGTTTTAGCACAAAAGCAGTCTTAGACAATGTAGGATGAATGAGCACATGGCTTTGTTCCAGTAAAACTTTATTTATAAAAAAAGAATGAGTGCTAGATTTGTCCTATGGGCCATATTTTGCTGACCCCAACATATATCAAGAACTGAGTAGGCTGTTCTCATGTACTGTTATGAAAGAGGACAGAACAGGATCATATAGAAGCAAGGTAATGGATGTGTCTGCTTTGGCATCAGCAGTTAGAAGACTTCTTTGTGATTGGACTAAATCAGTGTCCAAAGGATTAAAGAGAAAGTTGTTAATATCATCTGTCTTTCACTTAAAATATGCATAAAGCTATTAAAGCTAAGTGACAGATCACAAAGTTATAGAAGGTAGGGACCATATAGAACAGCCTGACATGTATGGGGACTTCATAATTGTTACACTCTTCTTGAAGAGAGTTTGAGATTATCTTCCCATAATGTCTCAGTCGTCACTGATTCACATTTCCTCTGAATTTCTATGGCATTTATTAAATGACGATACTCACTTAGCATTGAGAAAATATGGCATTGGTCAGTAGTATGTCTTTTGTGTATGTTACCTTTTGCTACCCTGAAGTGTATGGGCCCTGTTTTATACTAGTTTCTATCCAAAGTGCCTAGTTTGGTGTCCTTATGTTGTTGACACGTGATAGCTATTGGGTTATCATATCATGAGGATCAGAAAAGTTAAAAAAGAGTGCAGCTAGGATTCCAACGAAAAATGGCTACACTTGAATTTGCTTTCACAGCATATCAATGATGTTAAAACATTAACTGAAGGAAAAGGAGGAATATACTTTTGAATCTCAAGTGGTCTCTCTGATAAGGTCTGCAGGTCTTGTTGTTTTGGGTGAAGTTATTGTTAAATTCTGAGCCATACAAGAAATCAGAGAGCACAAGCTTACCAATAATTTTATTTGTGGTTAAAGCATGTGGAGTAATCTTTTAAACAACAGGTATTACATCCTGTGTCTAAGGAGCTGAATAGAAATTATGACCTCAGACCTCGAAGATCCAGTTGGGAAGGGATCCAAGAATTGATAACACAAATAAAATTTAAAAAGACAAGATAAAGGTTGCCAAAAGACAGGACATGATTTCAATTACAGATTCAGCAATTCCTTTGACAAAAATTTGCTGAGCATAAACAGTGAGCTAAACACTATTCTAGGCACTGATGAGTTTAGGAACAGGTGGATCCATGTGCATTGGATTTATCTGGAAAGCTTTCAAAGAGAAGATGGAAATTCACCAGGGTTTTGAGAAATGAATGGGATTTGGATGTGGGAGAGCATTTGGGGAGGATAATGGGTCAGCATGGTGGAAGAAGAGGAAGAACTCAAGAGATGTTTAAAGTGAATGGGCCAGGTTACCTGGAGATCATGTAGGGAGTTTAAGTAGGGAATAATGTAATAAAGGATGCTAGGGACAACTGTGGAGGTCCCTGAAAATAAAGCCAAAAAATGTCCATTTTGACCTGAAGGTGTTAGACAGCCACTGAAGGTGTTGATCAACAGCATGATAAATTGAAATGTAAGGCAATAAATTTGGGAGAGGCTTAGATATAGAATTATCAATTGGAGCAGGGAGAGACTAATAAGTAAGAGGCTATTCCAGTTATTCATAATATAGGAGTATTAATTAAAATGGTGGCAGAAAGAATGGAAAGAAAAATATGAATAGTATTTTGAGGGTAGGCTTGTTTGGATATTAATAGAATAGAGGAAGGAGGCAAAGAAGAAACTAGAATTTGAAAATGGTGATTTTCATACGAGACATTACCTTTTTCCCGAAAAATTCATAAGAACAAACATTATAGTTTACAAGAATCTCTGTGGTCAATGTGATTGATTCTGCCATCATCAACTTGCTGTGTAACCTTGATCAAGTTATTTAACGTCTCTATGATCCATCTGCAATGTGAATTATAATAATACTCATTTTAAAGAACTGAGCATTCATTCATTCATTCATTCAACAGATGTGACACAAATTATTTTCTATCTCCTGAGAGTAGGGTAGTCAAATAAGACAAAGCCATTTACTGCCTTTAAGGAGTATGCTTTGTAGTACAGATAGATTATTTTCAAGTAGGCAAATATACAAGGTAATTTGGGGTTCTGGCAAATGTTAAACGGAAACATTTTATGTAATAAAGAATAATGGAAGTCAGAAGGGGTTACTTAGGTAAAGTTCTAAAGGATGGCCTCTCCAGGGAGGTGATCTTTGAAGTAAGACCTAAACGGTGAGAAGGAGCCGGGCTCAAAAACAGCAGGCAAAGATGACAGACAGCAAGTACAAAGCACAGCTTATTTGAGGAGCAGTGTAGCAGATTTTTTTTTTTTTTTTGCCTTCTATTTGAACAATTCTGGAAAATGAGACCAATTTAAGCGTGCGTACCGACAATCCTAGCGGTGTGGTGGTTGTGTAGTGGGTGGAAATTGCAGCAGATTTAAAGGAGACACCTGCCCTCTAGTGTCCTCCCTGGGTTATTTAATCCATTAATAGGTTTTTCCCCACCTCTTCTCAGTACTATGGAGGCTGTTACGGGTGGGTATGCGTTCACGGGTTCCGTGAAATGCATTAATGTATGCAGGAAACAAAGGGAAAAAAAAATTCTGAGAAGCCAGATTCTGTCAAAGAGCAGATTTATATTTATTTATTTATTTTTGCAAATGAGAAGGGTTGGAGACAGAGGGGAACAAGAAGTGTTCTGTTGAGAGGGACAACTTGCATATTTTGGTCTGGTCTGTTCATTCTTATATAAACTAGGGCAAAACAATGATCCCATTAAGCGCTGTCTTTTCTCACATCAGTGTTTTTCCTTTTGGGCGGGGGATAAAACTAGAATCAGGGAATACTTTGATTCTGTGGTGTGGGTGTAAATTCTAACTCCTCACCCACAAGAAAATTCAGAAAAATGGGCCATAGAATTTTTCTTCTTCATGAACTCTTGTCCTCTTTCTCATTTTTTTTTGGTCCCACCCCCGGCGCCACCTGGTTTAGAAGGTGATGGGGAGACCATAGAGAATAACGTAAAAGGTTTTGGACCCTGACTTCCTCTACACTTACATCTGGTGTCTTTCTTGCTCTGCTCCAGCCACATTGGACTTCTCTTCTCACGACACATTGTGTTGTTTCCTTAAAGGTCTTTGGAAATACTGTTCTTTGTTCTGGATGCACCTCCTCTCTCCATTGCCTAACGTCTCTTGTTTAGTCATTACTCCCAATGGCCTGTTGTCCAGAAAAACTTCCTTCCTCCCCACGTTGGGCCCCTGTTTAAATTAGGTTTCTCGGTTAAGGTGCATGGATCCCAAGCACCCTATCCTTCTCTCTCTCTTTACTACAAAGGACCTTGGGGGTATGACTCGTGTTGTAGTTGTTCATTGATTTCTCTCAGTACAACATACTCTCCAGTACTCTGCCTTGCATATGAGAGTTGCATAATATTCTCAACTGTATTGCACTGAAATAAACAGATATTGTTGAGACATAATGCAGAATTCTGGAAAGTTGAGGGACTCTGAAAACAAGGATGTGGAAAAGTAATTTCATTAGTTGGCCGTGAGTAATAGGAACAAACAAAACATCAGTAACTTGAAGATGGATGTGTGTCTGTCTACCATAAATGTCCGGGGCTGGTTTGGTGGCTCTGCTCCTCCAAGTCCTCAGGGACACAGGGTTTCTCTAGCTTGACACTCTGCCATTACTAGTGGTGGGTCTCGGACACATGGTCTAAGATGTGTCTGTGCCTCAGGCAGAAACACAGAGGAGAGAAAAGACAAAGAGCCTGTACCATTTAAGGAAAGCTCCCGATGCACTTGACTCATCTCCCTGCAGCGGAGACTAGATAGGCAGCCTTTATACTAGGTAAACATGTGCCCAGTTACATTTCGACTACTCTGAAGGAAGACACAAGGTACTACAGATGGACTATATCTTCCCCAGGAGATCTGAGTAAACATCACAGAGAGCAGGTATAAGCTGAATGACCACATGGCATATAGTCAAGAATTAATTGTGGCCTTGGATTTAAGACTTTGATTCCATAATTTATAACAAAAATTAAAGGCACAAGACAAGAGTTACTGATAGTAAAGGATGTATTTTGAGTAGTCGCTTATGTGTTTGTTTCACTGTAATCTGTACAGGAGACGTGCACATCAAGGAATGCTTTAAAAAAAATTTTTTTTTAATGTTTATTTATAATTGAGAGAGAGAGCATGAGTGGAGGAGGGGTAGAGAGAGGTAGACACAGAATCCTAAGCAGGTTCCAGGCTCTGAGCTCTCAGCACAGAGCCCGACGCAGGGCTCAAACTCATGAGTTGTGAGATCATGACCTGAGCTGATGTCGGACACTTAACCGACTGAGCCACCCAGGTGCCCCATCAAGGAACATTTTTAAGAAGAAACAGCATGCTTTTCTCATGAAATCGGTTGACTGGCAAGCAGTTTAATTCTAACGTGGGTTCAAGGTTAAATTCAGTCAACCATGTGAGTCTCTAACTTTCAAAAAGTAAGATAAAGGAGAATAAGTTGGGAAATAAAGGAGAAAAATATTCTCACTACTTTATGTTTATTTAATGCATGAGTATTGACAAAACACTTTGAGTTAGGGATATTTGACCTCATAGCAGCCCCCAAAGCTAGACAGATTTATGGATAAGAACCTGAGAAATTAACAGACCGAGCCAGTGTCAGGCAACTTTTAAGAGATGGAGTTAAGACTGGACTATGCCCATGTCACAGCAAGTCCAAGTACTTTCTCCTGTCCCCAGAGACTTATCATACTGGGTGAGGGAGCACGTTGGAGTATGGGTAAGAAAAGATATACCTCCTAAGTGCCTTTTTGGTAAAGCAGGCCATAGGAGGGGAGCATACATTATGATGTTTATAGCTATTATTCTTTGATCATAGTTCTTAGAGAAATCTTTTATGGAATCTTCCATGGTGAGGGCTTTTCATTACTTAATTACTGCAGCAGAGTCAGCAGAGGCAGCAGACTGCCAGGGTCTACGGTCTCTCGACAAACAAGGGACAGCACACGCACAGGAAAGATGCTGTGGTCTACACTCTGCTGTCACTAAGCAACGAGAGCAGATTTCTTTGTATTCGGAGTTATTCACCGAGCTGGGGGGGGGGTGCTCCCAGAAGGCCCTTCAGAGCTGGACCTTATGGAGAGCTAGATTAAATGAAATTCGAGGATATTATGGCTGTTCTCACGGGATATCCATTTCCTGACGTGTGTCCCGCCTCTGCTATCGCAGCAGGTCACGTATGAGTGCAGCTGCCACTTGGCCTGATTCAGAATTTTTCACTCACAGGTTTAATTAAAATTTCTAGCGAGCACCATCTATCATTTCTCTTTTGTAATTTTTCTCTCTCAGAGAGAAAAGCGTAGTGCTCATTACCTCTTGTGTGTTTATACTGCCCATGTTTCTATAGGAAGAGATTCATAACCCCTTTAACAATTCATAGATTTTCACTGGGAGCATTAATGGAAAGGCAATCATACTTGTTGGTCTGTGCTTTTAATTAAAGATGTGTGGGTAAAGTCCCTGGGGTTTACTATTTAACTCAGTGTCATATATTATAAAATATAATGTCGTCGGGAATTATTTTATAAAATAATGTAACAAAGTAGTTACTACCTTGAGATGTCTAGATCCCCAGGTCTTTGCTTGTAGAAATGGGGGTTCATAGGCTAATTTCAGTTATATATCTCCCCCAATAGCAGGGGCACATGGGCTTACCAAATTATCAGGCCTCAGGTCAAATTAGTATAATAATTGTTTCTGTTTTTTATTTTTAAACTATTTTTTCAACGTTTATTATTTTGACACACACACACACACACACACACACACACACACACACACAGCGTGAACAGGGGAGGGGCAGAGAGAGAGGGAGACACCGAATCTGAAGCAGGCTCCAGGCTCCAGGCTCTGAGCTGTCAGCACAGAGCCCGACACAGGGCTCAAACTCACAGACTGCAAGATGGTGACCCCACCTGAAGTCGGACGCTCAACCGACTGAGCCACCCAGGTGCCCCTGTTTCTTTATACTAACCAGTTCATGTCCTAAGTAGAACAGCTTTGTTTTTGATTAACTAGAATGGGATGAAGTTATTTCTTAATGAGTGAAGTTTGAAGACAGACTTTCTCAGCAAGAGATGTAAAAGGATGTTGACTTTAGAATAATATACACAATGCAGCCCTGGTACTGTTATGTCATTTTGAGTAAGCCATGCAAGTACTGTGAGAATGAATTTTCTCGTCTGTACAAAGGGGATCAGTGACATCTGTGACAGATTTGTTGGGAGAACTAAAGAGCGCACCTGGCCCAGTAACTAGCATACAGTAGCCTCTGTTTGAAAGCTCAACAAAGTCAAGACTCGGTCAATCTGGGTCAAGCCAGCTTGGGCGAGCCATGACATCATTTCAGAGCTCCTGACTCGTCTGTGAAAAAAAGGGGAAAGCACTGGATTGCTCATCTCTAAGACACTCTCTAGGTTAGATAGTTTCTATTCCTTACCACCCAGTCGAGACTTCCCCTGCCATATATGAACATGCATGAACATACATGTATACACAAATAGTGTCGTCTGTCATGACACCGGTCTTGTCTATTTCCTTGTCTATAAAATGGATATAGAAATATCTGCTTTCCAGAGTATACGGAAAGTGCCTGGCATATATGAAAAATTGTTTAGACTCAATGGCAGCTCAAAGCAGTCCATTCAACTCTTCCTACACTACACGCAAGGTTTTCAGGGTTCTTCACCATCCTGGTCATACTCTCTGGGTACATGCCACATTGTCCATATCCTTCCTCTATGGCTTGGAAACCAAACCAGTCCTGCACACATGTTCTCATAAGTGGCCTAGATTCTCTGCCTATCTTCGATCTCTACTCTTATGTAAGGACCTTTAACCTTCATTTCTGACACCTCTCTCTTGATAGTCTTTCTACCTGGTTTTCTCACCTAGTTGTTGACTCTGTAAGGTCTGAAGTCATGGGTTAGATTCATTTGTAGACCAGTTTCCGTCTTCTGGCACGGCCACAGAAAGCTCTGTAAACCTGACATAACAGGCAAAAGCCCACGCTTCCATTGCGAAGACATCCTCACTCTTAGAGAACAAAAAGGGGGAAAAGTAGTGAAAACTCCAAAGTTTCTCTACCACACTCCAAATGCTTCATCTCCATGAATTATGAATGCCAAGGACAGCTTGTTTGACCTGTGTGAGCCACTGCTGTATTGTCATCTGAGTCCAACCTACTCCATGTATCATAGGTTCATGATTCACAACACCATTGCTGAGGGAAAAAACAAAGCAAAACAAACAAACAAAAAAAAACCCACAGCATGCAGAAAGTACATCCTCATGGGCTGCATGAACAAAGAAGGTCAGTGGCACAAAGCATTTGGAACTCTACCGTCTCCTCTGTTTCCCTTCATCCTGAGTGGGTGGATCTTCCACCTTCTTTTAGACTCTCACCTAGCTTCCCTGACTCATTCTGACACATTATCCTCATTGGAAACTATTTTCCCGTACGCCCGACACATTCACACTGTATCAGGTCTGTGCATCACCAGAAAGTGCCAGATGGTACTGAATCACCAGCTGCTTAATATTCGAGAACAATATTATATACAGAGCAGAACAATGTACGTGCTGATTAAAGGACTTTGCTAATGTCTTGGGAATCAGGGAATGCCCCAGTCACCTCCACAGCTGTGCCTTGACAATTTGTATGGATTACCAGCTTCTCTGGGGACTGTTTGCTGCTGTGTCTCCACCTTTACTTTTGCTACTGTACCTGCGGAACTTGGGAGTTTTAGCTCTGAGCTTTCCACCATTCAAAGTACTGGATGATGTGTCACTTTCACTGGAAGGGTTGTTAGCCTCCCGAGTGCCGAGTGCCGCTCTTCAGGATGGAGTCTATAGGAACATAACTACAAAAACAAACAAGCTATCAACATAGATGATTTTACTTTTATGGAGGAATTGGCATTATAGTTCTGGAAGATGTCAACGTGCTAGCACATCTGGGGGTTGCTGTTATGCTATGAGTTATATGAAGTGATGTGAGTTGATTCTGCACATAAAGAAGTACAATACATAACAAGGCAGACCTCCTCTCAGGTAAGTCCTGCAAAAGGACTTAATTTTCCATGAAAGTGTTGGTTAAAAACTAAAGCAAAGCAAACCAACAACCAACCAAACAACAAACCCACTGTTGCTGCAGCCATCTCAAAATAGCATAAAGTATTCCTGATTGTGTCTCATAGTTATGTTAAGACAATCACATTGTCTTGCCAGAACCTCATTTCTGAAAACCAATTGCATTTAAATCAGTTGGTTTAAAAAAAATGTGAAAAGGAGAATTTTATCTGAGGTGTCACCATCAATCTTTATTATTTTTTAAATAATTTGCTGGATAGAAATACTGGTAAAGATTACTGTGAATGCCCTGAACTGGGTTTTGAAGATTAACCAAGAAGACTGGCCATAGATCTCATCACTTAATAAGTCACGGTATGTCCATTTCTCTGTGTACTCATATAGCAGTAGGTTATCACTTGTCTATTATGTGAAAGGATCTGTGTTCAATAATAGTAATTTAGAGTTGGTGTTAATAATAATCACATCTCTAGATATATCTTGAACATCTTGCTGAGGTGCTAGAAGATAATCAGTAATATAGGACAATGATGATTCTAACTGTATGTACCACTAATTTCTATGAATATTGGCTTTGCATGGAAATATTGTTCATGAAAATAGACAAAAATAGATTCCCACCTTTCTCACTGAAGTCACAAAATTGATCACATAATAGAACACAAATGTGTTCTCAGGGTTGGTAGGCTGCAAACTTGTATCGCCTTTAGTGCCAGACATCATTGAATAGCCTTCTCCATAGCTCTTTGGCATTTTCCATTCTGTCTTTGAGTGCTTATCGAAAAGAAGTGAGAAAAGTCTTCTAAAACTACTCAAAACTTTATTCTCATAGTCATGACCCTACAGATTCTCAACTATAGCTGAATATTAGAATCACCTGGGGACCTTTAAGAAAACTAGTCTCTAGATCAATGGAACAGAATAGAAAATTCAGAAACGGCCCGACAACTATATGGTCAACTAATCCTCAACAAAGCAGGGAAGAATATCCGATGGAAAAAAGACCCTCTCTTCAACAAATGGTGTTGGGAAAACTGGACAGTGACATGCAGAAGAATGAAACTGGACCACTTTCTTACACCATACACAAAAATAAATTCAAAGTGGGTGAAAGATCTAAATGTGACCCAGGAAGCCATCAAAATCCTAGAGGAGAACACAGGCAGCAACCTCTTTGACCTTGGCCAGAGAGACTTGACTTTTTACTAGATAGGTCACCAAAGGAAAGGGAAACAAAAGCAAACATGAACTGTTGAGACTTCATCAAGATAAAAATCTGCACAGCAAAGGAAACAATCAACAAAAGTAAAAGGCAGCTAAAGAATGGGGGAAGATATTTGCAAATGTCATATCTGATAAAGGGTTAACATCCAAAATCTATAAAGAACTTATCAAACTCAACACCCCCCCAAAAAAGAACCCAGTTAAGAAATGGGCAGAAGACATGAACAGATACTTTTCCAAAGAAGACATCTAGATGGCTAATAGACACATGAAAAGATGTTCAACATCACTCATCATCAGAGAATTACAAATCAAAACCACAATGAGATACCACCTGACGCCTGTCAGAATGGCTAAAATTACTAACAACACAAGAAACAATAGTTGTTGAGGATGTAGAGAAAGGGGAGCTCTCTTGCACTGTTGGTGTGGATGCAAACTGGTGCAGCCACTCTGGAGAACAGTATGGAGGTTCCTCAAGAAACTAAAAATAGAACTACCTTATGATCCAGCAATTGCACATTAGGTATTTGCCCAAAGGATACAAAAATTCAGATTTGAAGGGATACATGCATCCTGATGTTTATAGCAGCACTATCAACTAATAGCCAAACTGTGGGGAGAGCCCAAATATCCATTGATTGGTGAATAGATAAAAAAGATGTGGTATAGGGGCGCCTGGGTGGCTCAGTCGGTTGAGCGTACGACTTCAGCTCAGGTCACGATCTCGCGGTCCGTGAGTTCAAGCCCCGCATCGGGCTGTGGGCTGATGGCTTGGAGCCTGGAGCCTGTTTCTGATTCTGTGTCTCCCTCTCTCTCTGCCCCTCCCCCGTTCATGCTCTGTCTCTCTCTGTCCCAAAAATAGATAAACGTTAAAAAAAATGTGATATATATATATATATATATATATATATATATATATATATATATGGAATATTACTCAGCCATCAAAAATAATGAAATCTTGCCATTTGCAATGATGTGGATAGAGCTAGAATGTATTTTGCTAAACTAAATAGGTCAGTCAGAGGAAGACAAATACTATATGATTTCATTCATATGTGGAATTTAAGAAACAAAACAGATGAACATATAGGAAGGTGGGGGAAGAGAAGAGAGGGAAACAAACCACATGAGACCCTTAACAACAGAGAACAAATTAAGGATTGATGGAGGGAGGTGGATTGGGAGGTAGGCTAGATGGGTGATGGGTACTAAGGAGGGCACTTGTTACGATGAGTACTGGGTGTTGTATGTAAGTGATGAATCACTGAATTTTACCCCTGAAACCAATATTACACTGTATGTTAACTAACTAAAGTTTAAATTTTAAGAAAAGAAAGAAAACTACTCTTGTAAGAAATTCTGGTTTAAATAGGGACCGTGCTTAGTAATCTGCACTTTAATGCATCAAGGTAATTGCTTTCATTTTCCCACATGAATTATATTTACTTAACACCATCAAATGAGCATAAGCTATTCTTACAATTTATAGAATATATTTGTAGCACATATCTGTCTTTGGTGAGAGAGAATAGAAATTAAGATGAGATTCCTCATGTCAAAAAACTCACAGACTTTGAGCTCTCTGAAATATATAACATGAATCCCACTTCCATAGCTTATTACACTGTGTGAGTCTGGCCAAGTTGTCCAACCTCTCTGATCCTTAACAGTTAAACTGCAAAGGGAGAAAGCTAATACCTTCCCACAAGGTTGTTAAAAGTATTAAATGAGATAAAGTGCTCAATAGAAAATGACTGGCATTTTTGCATGTCCACTGACTATTATAAACTGCACGTATATCACTCATGCAATAATATGCAATAAATGCAACTTATGTACATACCATATAACAATATGTATATAGTGTATGTATATGGAATGTCCACATGTACACCTAACATTTGTTACTATCACGTAGAGAAACAAATATTCTAGAGTGAAAAGTAGATTTATTAGAAAAAAAGCAATTTCATAATTTTAAGCCCAATAAGTGAAAAAAAAAGGCAATGGTGAGAAACATTGGGAGAAAACATGTTTACCCTGTTGTTCCAATAGATTTAAGCACTGCAGCACTATAATTTTAATGTGGGATGATCATGTGCTTATATGCTGCTGCCACCTAGTGTCTAGATTCCATAACTGCAATTTTTGCTACTTGTTTCATTGACTGGTATTTGAGATTCGAAAACAGTTTGGTTCCTTGCTAGTCATTTTGAAACAGATGTTAAATAATGTTGAGATGTGTCTGTGGGGATTTAGTTGTTCCCCTTCCCTTTTTAAGTATGTAATTGTGAAGAGCTGCTGGCCCAAGCGGAATGGGCTACCGACTTCTTGCTGGTCATGTGATTTGTCTGTCTTTAAAGTGTCAGAGTGCCTCTACAATATGAAAGGGTTTATGTTGCCTCAATTCTGCATTTTAAAATTTTTTTTTCAACGTTTATTTATTTTTGGGACAGAGAGAGACAGAGCATGAACGGGGGAGGGGCAGAGAGAGAGGGAGACACAGAATCGGAAACAGGCTCCAGGCTCCGAGCCATCAGCCCAGAGCCTGACGCGGGGCTCGAACTCACGGACCGCGAGACCTGGCTGAAGTCGGACGCTTAACCGACTGCGCCACCCAGGCGCCCCTCAATTCTGCATTTTAACAAGGGATTGCTTCCCTGCAGGAAAAATTAATGTTGCCACCACTATTATGTCCTGTATTATTCCTACAGTAAATACTATTTTGTGTGCCTTGCATATTAATCTCATGTGAGTAAAAGCAGCAGTAAAAAGAGAGCCTAAGTATCAGGAGAAATAAGAAATTATGGCTGAGGTTGAGTGTGTAATTAAATGATTAATGTGTGTGTGTGTGTGTGTGTGTGTGTGTGTGTGTGTGTGTGTTTTCCCCAGGAATGGTTTTGCAGTAAAAATCTTGTCATGCCAATCCCTTGCTTAGAACCTGTCAGTGACCTTTGTTATCTCATGTGCATAGAGAGGGATTCCGGTTCCTCTTACCCTTGGTCACTTCTTACCTCACTGGCTGTATCTCCTAGCAGTCTCTTTCTCATCTCTCTCACACTCAGCTATGGGAGTTGTGAACTACTCGGTGTTATATACAGATCATGCTGCTTTATGTTTCTGTCCCTTTGCACTGCTTTTCCTGACACTGGGAGGTCCTTCCATCCCTTCTTTATCTAGAAAAATCTCAAGAGAGTGCTCGTTGAGACTCAGATTACTTCTCCAAGAAATATTCACAAGAACACTTGCCCCTCAAAGACTAGGCTGAAGGTATTTCCAGTAGGCGTTCATAGCATCCTTTAGAAACCTTTACCAGAGCAAGCTTGAGAAAGGTATGTGGGAGATGGTTGAAATTATGTTAGAATAAAAGAAATTTAAGATAAGACATGGTACACACAGAGGAGACTTATTTTTGCTCCAGAGTGTCAAAGAACACAGAAATAAAACAGCCTCTACAAATGTACCCCAAGGGAGGAGTAAAAATAACATGGGAACCTAGACAACAACAAGGCTGCAACAAAGGTGAGACGACATCCTAACAGAAATAGCTTCCATCAGAGGTCACATAGTCTCTGAATGAAAAGCAAAGACAGATCAGGTGAGATTAAACCCCCTTCCTGAAGACCTCTTACCAATTTCGGAGAGACACAGAAGCAAAAGGGAAGGTTTGAGATTTAAGAATGGGGAAGGTGAAGAATGGTTTGAGATGGTGAAGGTCTGAGAGGCTGGGTAATGGAGTTTTGTGCAGCTGTGCAAAGGGCTAGAAAAGATGGAGAAGGAGCATTCACTAAACGAACTAGGCAAGGAGGGAAGAGGCGAGGGTTTTAGGTGCGATGTTGCTCTTCCAAGATCACTGCCAGCTTGGTGTTGATGGATAGTACACCTCAGCTGGAAGACCCCGTGCTGAGGCTTCAAGACGTCAGATGGTCATGCTTCTAATAAGTACTTTAGAAGCTAATGGGCAAAATATGAGTATCCACCTCCATTAAATGATTTGTATTAATCATGTGCCAAAGGAGAGAGGGGAGATCTAAAATCTCGAGGCCGCTAATATGACTTTAATATTAATTTCAAAATTTTCGTTTTTATCTTGCCATAGAAGTTTGTTAGACGCTAGGGAGCACAAATCAGAAAGGACAGGAAAGAGCTTTGGGTGGCCTCAAAAGATATCGGAAGCAGCAAAAGAGGACACTGAAGACAAAAGAAGGAAGGAGCAGAATCAGGGCCAGTTACACTACTGTCAGCTTGCCTGCAGAGGACCCATACGTCAGATAAGGGAATGGCTTCAGGCTGTCAACCCGGTGACATCTGTTGTTAGCAAGTCGGAATGGAGTCTGCATGCAAGGCCCTGACATAAACAAGCACACTGGAGATTTAGCTGAATTTGAATCAGAGTATTAGGAAGTATAGATTCTGCTTGTCGGTGAGGAGTAGATACTGTTGCTCCTCTATCATTGAAGTTAGAGTCTAAGGGACACAGGAAAGTGCGTATCCAAAAAAGCATGGTTTCTTGTTGACATGCAGAGATATATAGATGCTGGAAAGTTCCTGAAATATATGAACATATCATCACATCACGTGCATTGGGTGGTTGAAGAGAGAAAAGGACGTGGCCGAGGGACCCACATGGCTGAAGATGTGTTCTGTGAACTCTGTCATGAGAAAATTCACATTCTTAGAGTAGGACTAAACAAAAAGATAGTTACTCCATTGTGGCAGTAGGACTAAACAAAAAGATAGTTGCTCCATTGTGGCAGCCAGGCCCTCATTAGGCAAATGATATCCCTCTAGTAAGAGTTGATGGAAATAAATACATGGGAAAATGGGAATAGATGTGTATATATTTATATGAGATGGAATATACTTATGTAAATTATTTCTCTATTTATGTGTACATAACACACCCACTCCCCCATAATGGGCACTTATTAAAGACTTTAAAAAGCAAAATTGCAGAAATGAGAAAACAGGGATATAAAATTATAGAAACATAAAAGTAGAAGATGAACTGGTGAAAATTTTAGTGTAAACTTTCACATGAAAGGAACCAACATTCTTGGAGATGAAAGTAAATTTAAAAGCAAAGAAGGTCAATGTGGAAATTTGAGGAATTCATGTTTGAAAACGGTGAATTTGAGCTAGCAGTTTCTGGTGATAATTTTTAAGGCATTAGTTATGTGTGGCTTTTATCAAAAGAGTTTGTGCCTTCCTCCCTACTGGGACCTCTGGGTCGCCCCTTGGAACAACAGACTCATTTGCAAGGGAGCATGTGACCTGTCCCTGAAGCAGGAATGGGTAGACAGTCTGTGATGAATTGTTTCATTTTTCTGGACTTATTTAAGGAGACTGGATAATCGGAAGTGACCTCCAAACTTCATCTACTCGTTGTGGAAAATGAAAGAAAGAAATAGAATATTCAGCAAAGAAAGATTTTTGGATCAGAAAAAGCACCATCTATTTGAAAGATGTGCAAAGAGTATGGCTGTGTGAAAGATAAAGACAAAGTTGTTTTGTTTTGTTTTTTAAGCCATATACTACTTGGTAATGAGAAAAGATGAAATCCTGCCATTTGCAACAACGTGGATGGAACTGGAGGGTATTATTTTGAGTGAAATAAGTCAGTCAGCGAAAGACAGATGTCATATGTTTTCACTCATATGTAGAACTTGAGAAACTTAACAGAGGACCATGGAGGGAGGGAAGGGGAAAAACCAGTTTCAAACAGAGAGACTCTTTAAGAGACTTTTAAATACAGAGAGCAAACTGAGGGTTGATAGGAGGGTCGAGGGGAGGGGGAAATGCGTGATGGGAATTGAGGAGGGTGCTTGTTGGGATGAGCACGGGGTGTTGTATGTAAACGATGAATCACGGGAATCTAGCCCCGACGCCAAGAGCACACTGTATATACTGTATGTCAACTAACTTGACAATAAATTGTATTTAAAAAATAAAGATAAATGCCATATACAAAAGTAATGTTTTAAAATTTTATTTTAATGTTCATTTATTTTTGAGACAGAGAGAGACAGATCGTGAGCGGGGGAGGAGCAGAGAGCAAGGGAGACAGAATCTGAAGCAGGCTCTGGGCTCCAGGCCGTAGGCAGAGGGCCCAACACGGGGCTTGAACTCACAAACCATGAGATCGTGACCTGAGCTGAAGTTGGATGCTTAACTGAGCCACTCAGGCGCCCCTACACAAGTAATTTTTATGTATATATTGATAAGTGGGATTGGTTTATATTATTCTTCTATATTCTTGAACTGTTTAAATAGCATAAGAAACTGACTTAGAGGAAGAGGAACATTTCTGTGCCTTAGAGAAGATTTTGGGAGCCAATTAGGATTATAGAGAATTCAGCGATTAAGCTATGGAAAGTGTCTGGCATTTTATTAGAGTGTAGCGAGAAATAGGAAGAACAAACAGTCATGATCTTGGAATGAAAGTTTCTGGAAGAGAAATGCTGAGATTTATAATTGTTCAAGACTCAGAAATATGGGAAAGGAGAGGATAAAACAAACTAAAAGAAAACAAAGCAAATAGCAGAGCTTTGCACTCCTAAGTTCATGTCATGGTCTTATCTGAGGATATTGTGATGATTTTATGTGATGTTGGGAGAGATCCAGATATGCATGATACGAAAATAATTTGAACAGTGACTTTAGAGGATAAAATGAATTGATGTTGGAAAGGATTTTGTAAACTACAAAGGACTATTAAAATGTTAGAAAACATATTTGAGATCAGGTAGCCAGTTTGTGCCTAAGGTCTGAATGTTCAGAAAAAAATGTAATCATTCATTTTGCAGTGATTTCAGGTCAAATTACATCCTTATATCAGGACGTGTATGAGAGCCTGCCAGCTATTTTGCAAAGAAGAAGGTTTTCATAGCAATAAAATAATTTTCTGGATGCTTAAGGACATATTTTGTCCTATGCTTTGGAATTTTTTTTTCTTTTTGCTTTTGTTTTCTTGAGTACCAGAACTGAATATTTCAAGTTGAATTTTCATTTTTATAAAGAAATACAGGTATATAGGCAACAAAATGGTGCTGTAAGATTTATGATCCCAAATTGCAAGCCTGCCCCTTCCCGTGTCCCCTCTTTCCACTCATTTTTTTCTCCTGAGTTCTCCCAGAGGCAACTCGTTTCACCCTTTCTAGCTGTTTCTTCTTTTATTTATCTCCAAGTTTCTAAATTATAAAATTATGCTGGTCTGTCTTAGTTTTTACATTGTCAGCATTTTTCTATGGAATACTCACAAACCCAGCAAAGCAAGAGTAGGAAGACGATGATTTAGTAGTCGCATGCCTTCCCCTCACCCCACCACACACATATGGACTCCCCTTCCTCTTGTTTGCCAGGCATCATCGATGATACCAGTATTGGTCAAATCAGTATTCAGTATTTACCTTATAACAATCATGGGGGTGTCTGGGTGGCTCAGCCGGTTGAACGTCTGACTCTTGATTTCAGCTCAGGTCATGATCCCAGGGTCCTGAGATTGAGCCCCATGTTAGGCTCCACCTGAGCCTACTTAAGATTCTCTCTCTCTCTCTCTCTCTCTCTCTCTCTCTCTCCGCCCCTCTCCCCCACTCACATGTGCTCTCTCACTCTCTCTCTCTCAAAACAAAACAAAACAAAACAATAATCATGTAAATATAGTAGTGTGCTGTGATTACTTTTCCTTTTCTTTTTTACTTAACCATTTCTCTTTTCCTAAGTAGGACTAAGGAGCCCTTACCAGATCCCCTTAGAGAATTGTAAAACCTGTCACAATGGTGTCATAGGCAGATATACTGGCTAAGCTAGGGGTTTCATTTCTGGTCCCTCCATGTTTCTCCTGCCCCACGTTGACCTCACAGTGTCCTCTGAGATTTTAATTTGCTCTTATGTTGGATTCCCTGTTTCCTGGACCACATGTCTTTTGTGGATTACTCCCTTATTTTCTTAGGGGTCATCATGAGAAAATGTATAGTCATTCACATATTGATTGAACATATATATTTATTGAACATATATTATGAAATAAGCACTATTCAAAGAGCTAAAGATATATCAGAGAAAAACACAGATGAACCCTGACTCCCTCGAAGACCTTTATGTTACTCTGTGAGTGCTTGTGTGTGTGTGGTTGGGGGAAGTTTAGGGTTGCCAGATTAAATACAGATAATCTACTTAATATCAGGCAAACAACAAATATTTTTTAATATATTATTTTCCAAATATTGTAAGGGACATACTTATATCTAGAGAATGTTTGTTGTTTATCTGACTCTCAAATTTAACTGGGTTTGTTGTATTTTTATATCACAAATCTGGCAACTTTGATTGGGAATCTTTATATTGTATAGATAATAATTTATAGACAATAAACATAATAAATATGTAAGTTATGGAGCTTGCTAGAAAGTGATTAGTGCCACGCTCGGGTGGGGAAGGAAGAGTAGGGCAGGGTAAGGCAGATTGAGGGTGCCAGGAGCAGAGACTACAATGTTAAAAGGGTGGTTAGGGTAAGCCTCTTTGAGGAGGTGAGACAGTGTCAAGGGCGTGAAGGAGGTGAGGGGTTAGCTTTGCAGTTATCTGGGAAAAATGTCTTCTGAACAGAAGGAACACCAAGTCAAGAGCATGCCTTAAGTGGCCTTCTAGTGTTTGAGAAATAGCAAGGAGGCCAATAGGCTGTGACAGAGCATGGGAGCGGCCTGTGGGAGGACATGAAGTCAGAGAGATAACAGGAGTCCAAATCACATGGGAACGTAGACGGCATTGGAAGCACTCTGGAGTTTACGCCCAGTGAAATGGGGAGCCACACAGCGTTTTGAGTGGAGTTGTAACATACAGTAACTTCTGTTTTAACAAGATGCCTCTAGTTTCTCTGTTGAGAGCATACTGAGGGGCAAGGGCAGAAGCAGGAGGAGCAGTTGGAGGGTTATTACAGTAATCCAGGTAAGATGGAGGAAATTTGGATTTAGGAATGGAGATGGGGAGAACAGTTGGGTTCAGGATGAAGTTTTCCTCTAACATTATATTGTGAGAAATTTCAAACATACCTAGAATACCCACAGAACGACCATCTGGGTTCTATAATGAGCACTTTGCTGCCTTTGCTTTATCATGTATTTACCCATCTCTCCATTTGGTTCCTGTAACATTCCCTAGCCTGAGCATCTCTGATTCAATTTCTGCAAAGATAAACCTTCAGTGTCCTGCTGAGATGACACAGTCATTTACACTATGGGATACTGTCACAGGCATAAGCAAATCTGAGGTGGGGTGCAGTAAATCTAACCAGTCCTTAGACTGGCGTTCAACCAATTCTCCTTTTTTCAGCTGCACATCTCTCCTCACCTGATGGAAGTACCTGGTGATTCTAAAACCTGAATTTCCTATACTTTCAAGGCATGGTTTGACTTGCTTCTTTTGGGCAAGCTGTCATTTCAGGCTTTGAGTTTCAACTCTCTCCACTCTTAGTTGGTTACAATTCATCCCTCTGTTTTCCATCCTCTAAAAATGTGTTGGCCTTTCTTCTCTACTGTAATATCCTCTCAATTTCCCTTTGTCCTGTGACTTTAGCACATTTTTATTCCTTGCCTTTCATTTGAATGGGGCTTTGAGAAGAAAGAGACTCATGTTTTCAAATATTTTGTCGATATAAAAGATCTAACTGTATTTATTAATACTTTGTTTTCCATTTTTCTACCAATATACTAAAGATCCATTAAAAACAGTAGCAAAGTAATAGTTTTTCCAGTGTCTGCATTACAGACGCTGTTGTTGCCTTTCAGGACCCAGGAGGACACCAGGTTGGGAACCACTGAAGTGTATCATTGTCACGAAAAAGACTGTGCTGTCTTTTGCTGTCTTGGTGCTGTTGGGTTTTGGTATCAGTGTTTCGATGAAAGAATGAGAACTCAGATTGAGTCAGACAGACTTGAACCTGTTTGATCAGTGGAAGGAATGGGTTTTCATTGCCCCTTGGAGCCCAGCTCCCCTTGCCGAAGGTGTTGGGTCTTTGGGGTGGATGAAGTCTAGTTTCAGTTGGGCACATACCAGCTATGAATCCTTCCTGTAGCCAGCTCTTTCCTTTCCACCACCAGCATTTTTGCCTCGTTGCTTTCATTGTGCTGAGTGTTCCATAAAATATTTATCATAACTTTGCCTTTCCTGTCTGAAATGGTGCCGTAGACTGGTAATTAGATTGCAGCTAAGCCTTCTTAATTTCATTTGGTGCAGATCTGGGAAAATGGAGACCTTACATAACCAGTCGATAAGAACTGACAGGCAGTTGGCAGTAAGTACTCCTACACATATTTCCAAGCAGATGCAAATGGAACATTCTGCCAGTTGATCATTACATTCATCTGCAAGCTGCTTTTCTCATGTTTGCTTCCAGAAAGAAGCTACTGAGTCTCATTTGTCTACAACGAGCCTGGGAAGTGAACTATTCACTTTCCTTCTCCCAGAGGGAAACAACAAAAGCAAGCCAAGAATTTTTTTCTGGCCAGCCCCAATAGCCAGACTCAAGGCCCCGTTCATGTTGGAGGATGGTTTGTCACCATTGTCACTGAGTGGTTTAGCCTTCAAATGAGGGTTTGAGGATTGTATTCTCCTTAATGCATGATTTTGTTACTGAAGACAACAGATCACAAAACTGGGACTCTAGAGACTAGGGCTGTGTTCTTGCTGTGTGTCTGTGAGTCACCTACCTAACCTCTCTGAGGTTCCATTTGTGCAATGGGAACAGTAATACTAGCCTGCAGAACAACTGGGCAGGGTGTGATAAAATGAAATAACTTAAGAGAAAGTACTTTGCAGACTGTCAGGGGTCTCTCCCATAGAGTTTCCTTTTACAGTGTGGAACCAACAGCCAAGCACTCTGGTGTACCTAATTTCAACATTTTTGTATGGGTGAAACATCAGGTTCAAATGTGAATAAATTCTCCTAACCACATATTAAAACACCTTCTCTTTTCTGGTGCCAGGTACATTTAGAGTTGAGCGATATGATCATCAATGGAGACACCATAACACATATTCTTAGAAAAAAGAAGTGTTGTCCATGGAAATAGTCTAGATAAGAAGCCAGACAGTCATGACCCCTGGCAAAGCCCCTTTAGGGCATATAGTTAAGTGGTAATGTGTATTATCTTTGCGGTCAAAGAGACTCAGGTTCCAATCTAAACTTTGTCAACTCCTAGCTAGGTGACTTTGGGAGATTTACTTAACCTTTCTGGAACTGCCATTTTCTCATCTGTAGGTGTGGATAGTAATGCAAACCACTTAGAGCTGTTGCAGGAATTAACTGAAATGAAGCCTGTAAGAAGTTCACCATCATCATTGCAATAACATTATTATTATTTTAATAATAATTTTAATAACAAAAGCAATGGCAGGCTACTATTGAATATCATGTGCCAGGCGATGTTGCTACATGCTAACATGTATTTATCCAAAAAACTCTATATTAGAAACATTCTACAGATGAGCAAGGGAGGCACAGAGAGATTAAATAATATCTTAGAGTTATACATATAGTTGGTGGTGACCACATCTCTCTGAAGCTTAATCTAAGAAAAAGGCATAAAAGATTATTAGGAAGATAGAAGTGAGATAACACCTATGAAAAATGTGTTGTGAACAACAAAGTGGTAATTCCAGAAGCTTGTCTATTTGAAGAGTATTTAACCATTTATAATTTCAAATAGCTAGAGAGGTTGAGATGAATCCCCAACCTTTGACAAAGAAGTCTACATAGGGCATCTGTGGTAAACAGAGTCTCACTCGCCCTATTACCAGGTGACCTTATCACTTACCTTGAAGATGCAGGTAGCAGGCTTTCAACATGGCGGACTAGCGACTGAACACCTGCTACTTTTCTCCTCCATGTGTCCATGTACCTTAGGCAGCCAGCTGAATTCCCAGTCGCCCAATTTTGAGCATATGCCATTTCAGGATAATACCAGTCGATGACAGAGTCTGTTGTCCTATAAATTAATTTAACACTCTTTCTCTGGAGAGCAGATGACTGCGTTCTAAACACAATATTTTCACTCAAGTTATGATGGCTTGTAAAAACACACAGTGAACGGGGTTGACAAGGAGGTATTAGGAAGCATATGATATCCCAGGAGGCTGAACTGATTTGAATTTAGGTGGCTTACTCCTCTAGGCAGTCAGTGTCAGAGATGGTTGTCTCTTAAAGGGATGGCTGTGGTGGAGAAGAGCAGTTAACAGATTGGGCAGAAATAGGAGCCATTGTGGTCAGTTACGTGGGGAAGGGCTTAATGAGAGCTAGAGTTATGCTGAGAGACCCAAGCATTTTAACACTTAAGCATGAATAGAGAAAAAGGAGGGGCTGCAATTTGTAGTGAGTAATTTGTTACTATAGTGTGTGATATTTCTAAAACATGCATTCCAAATGTAATGAGAACTTGTGAAGGGCGATAATGAAGACAATGGTATACTTGATTTTGGAATCATTTGGGAGATTTTCTTCTTCTCTCCTCCATTCCCCTTCTCCTTTCTCTCTCTCCTTCCATTGCTCTGATTCTCAGTTCACCCTCCCTCTCTCCTGTATGATTCCTGTTACTTTGGGTCTTTGACCCAAAATGTATCTTTCTCTCAAAGGAATTCTCTAAGCAGTGGTTAAGGTGGATTATCATTCACATCCTGGTGTTTTTCAGACTCTCCCTCATAAAGACCAATCATTTTCATCTTTTCCTTTTTTTCTTTTCTGTAAATAAGTAATGTGTTCTACATATCACACACTACAATTGTTGTCCGGTGTACAAAGCTGAATAGGATGTGACCTTTTAGAGAGGTCACAGGGAATTAGAGAAATATGGACAAGAAAATAGGCAACAAAATATGACAGGTTCTATGCTTGAAGTTTGTAAAGGAAAATCTCAAGGTCCAAAAGAAGTAATCTAAAGGTTGGAGAGTGCAAAAATATTCCATAAAGGCAGTGATGCCCGGGTGGAGCATTAGTAGGCATTAACATTGCTTATGCATTCATTAAACAAACATTTATTGAGTGCCCATTGTGTTGTTGGCACTGTACTCAGCCCTCAGGGCATGAATTTAGTAAGGAATAACCTTGCCGGGCACTCAACACATATTTATTGAATGGCCATAGGAAGGGACTCACTTTAATTCACCTGGTGAATGTGGATGTAGAAAGGCATGAAATCTTTAGGGGATTCCAAGGAGTCCAGAAATTTTGCGGGTTATGCAATTTGGAGTGTAGGTATGGGCACAGACAAGTAGGGCCACACAGTAGCTGCATCATTGTGCATTGCACAACCTACACAACGGTATGTGGTCTTTGAGGCAGAATGAGAAAGAAGGTGGGGAAGGAACAGGAGCTGAACCATGAAGTGCTTTGTGTGTCAGGCTAGTTGTTCTCATAGCGGGATGGGGAGGGGCAGAGGTAGGACAGGGGGTATCAGAATTGCTGACAAATGGTTTCTTCAAATTATGTATGCTTCTGCCCACCCTCAAGATGCAGATTCTGCCCTGGTCCCACACACCTGTACACACACACACCTGCATTCACACCACTGCTCTTTCAGAATCTTTGCCACAGACTTCTTGTACTCATGAGAATGAGTCATATTCTTCAGGTGAGCTGGAGCTAAAAATGGCTGAGAAACACTACAGACAATGGAGACCCATGCACAGGTTCTTAAGCAAGGCCGTAGCATGATCAGATTTTCCCTTTGGAATGGCCACTCTGGCCCTGAAGTAAAGGCTAGACTGGCGAAGTGTGAGAGAGGATGAGGGCATCCTGCTGGGAAGCTTTCACATCCTCAGGGGCTGATGACCTTGGTACACAGAGAATATGACATATATTCCTCTCCCCGAGTTTTCAAGGTCACAAACACAAGATTCAAATCTGAATGAAAGAGATTTGTCAGTGTTTTGCTGAGAAGGTGGAGACGCCTGAAACTTTTCATAGGAATTATGATTTAGGACAGATGTGAACATTCACGCAGATCTGTGCTGGGGAATTGATGAAATCAAGCTACCAAATATGAATATGAAACATTTACCTTTATTTATTTATTTAAAATTTTTAAATGTGTTTTAAATTTATTTTTGGGACAGAGAGAGACAGAGCATGAGCAGGGGGAAGGCAGAGAGAGAGGGAGACACAGAATCCGAAGCAGGCTCCAGACTCTGAGCTGTCAGCACAGAGCCTGACTCGGGGCTCGAACTCATGGATGGTGAGATCATGACCTAAGCTGAAGTCGGACGCTCAACCGACTGAGCCACCCAGGCGCCCCAGAAGCATTTAACTTTAAATTATGTTTATTAAAAGACATGTCCTGCTCTTGTTTATTTTTGTTTATGATTTATATAATATAGCTATAGATAGCTTGGCCATCTTGACAACAAATGCATCACCAATAAATCCATATTATTTTCTGGCTCTGTTACATGGCCATTTCTTTTTCATTTAGTCAAACGTATGATTTTCTGTGATTTACATAGATATCAGCTGTGCCTTATCCGCAAAACGTGAGTTGATGTATTTCTGTTTCGAAAGACTAGTGTCCGAAGGAAGAAAAAAACATACTTTTCTTGCTTTAAGCTCCTTAAGACCTATACATGATGTGATTCCAGAATGTCTCTCCAAGCTATAAGATTAGGGAAAAGAAAATCTCCTTTCTGAAATCCTATTACATCATAAGAGCCAGAGCACTGGACCCCTTATACCGCGGTGATCACAGCGTTTGTAGGGAGCGGTTGATTAATCATTTCTACAACTTTAAAATTTTCCATTGTGATCTAACTTAATATGGGAGAATTAATGTGTTTCCTTTTAACCCATTTTTTTCCTTTGAATTGGTATGTGGATGAACCACAGAACTTTTTGGTTATAATTTTTTTTCCCTACAGTGTTAGGAAAGTAAGATTGAAAGGTGGTGCTAGAAAGCAGGCTTTAGGCTGCATATTGTAACCTAACAAAACGTGCATTGCATCCGAAAAAACAAAGCGAGGACTTACCTGACGTGTCACGAACCATTGCTGGGTCAATATGTTAAGTGATTCACCCACCTTTAAATATAGGATTCATCTTTAGAGTAATAGTTTGGGGAGGAGTATAGCTCTCCAACTGTCAGGCTGTGTACGAGATGGGGAATAAAGAAGTGATTTCTAGTGTGGCCCTGGGGAGCCTCCTGGGTGACCCTCTGTCTGCCTGTGAAATGAGAGCATTGCCAGTGACCTCAGTGTTTCTTTTTATCTTTCTTATTTTAACAAGGCATATCTGTAGATTACCTGGCACACAGTGGGTGCTCTACTATTATGACTGTGTCATCTAAGGAGAAAAAGTTCCCTTTTGCTGGCACGTAGGAAGAGGCCTCATTAGAAAACAACACATAATTAAGCATTATGATGGGAAAAGGCATAAAGCAAAATGCCCTTGACACGAATGGAAATGTTTTCTCCCATTACCAAATTATTAAAAACAAAAACAAAAACATACCTTTGAGGCATTCTGGCTCTTTTCTTGGGCAAGGAATGTATGTCACTCATAGACATCAAAGAAGAAAATATTCAGGGCACCTGGGTGGCTCAGTCAGTTAAGGGTCTGACTTCAGCTCAGGTCATGATCTCATTTTGTGCGTTTGAGCCCTGCATTGGGTTCTGTGCTGACAGGTCAGAGCTCGAAGCCTGGAGCTTGCTTTGGATTCTGTGTCTCCCTCTTTCTCTGCCCCTCCCCCACCCTCTCTCTCAAAAATAAACAAACATTAAAAAAAATAAATAAATAAAATATTTACAGTATCTGCAACAGTCCAGATCTGCTTCAACTTCATGAAGGCCACTGGGAGAAATGTTGAGACAGATTTTTGTTACTGTTTTGGGGTCTTTCCCCCCGCCCCCTTCAGCATTGAGAGATGTTGCTAAGTTGTGCTACGTTGGTGATGAATCTTCTTCACCTTCTTCACTTTTGGTAGGATCATAGGCACCGTGAGGAATGAGGCAGGTTGTAAAAACTAGGAGGAGCCAGAATAGGCCTGATGGGGCAACATACGGCTTTGCAACATATAGTATTGGAGATTTGTAGCAATTCTTTTTCTTTGCTTGAGAAGAAAGGCCACAAACAGCAGCATGGATAACCACTATTAAGTACTCAGTTCACTTGTGATGCTACCAGTCAAGAGGAGTTATCTTTTGGAACGGAGAACACAAAATTGTTCAACATTGTGAAGCATCATAAGTAAAAGAGCTGTAACCGAACAGAGAATCAAAGTCTAGTCCTACTTATGCCGACAGATGCCTGGCTATAAGTGTATTCTATCCTATTACCTGCACTTGACACATGTTTATTGCTAAAGTAATTAGGGCCACTACAGTATAATCTTCTGAAATTAAATTTGTGTTTATATAGGGTTTATTAGAACATAGCCCCATAAATCATTTTATGTGAGCATTTGATTTGCTTAAGCTGCTTGTTACTATTTCTGACACTGATAATTCCTTGTTTGTGCTAAATTTCACTTGTAAGTAACTAAGCAGGTATGAAAATCCACATTGAAGAGCTTAACGGAGTCAGTGGGTGTGGCAGAATGGGAAAATGGGTCTAGTCCCAGATTTGTGCTGTGATCTTGCCCAGGTGGTTTAAGAGCAGCACTTCTCAGAGCATCAGTGTTGCCATCTGTAAAATGGAGTAATGCTGAAAATGACGTCATCAGTTAGGCAAAGTTAAGTAGAGCCTGTGGAAGTATATATGAAAAAGAGTATTAATATCACAATATTGATACTGTTCTGAGCTTACATATGGGAGATTAAAAAAAATGAGAAGCACATCATCACTCTTTTTGGAGAGCTCGCATGTTATTAAAAGAAGCACACAGGTAAATTAGCAATTAAAGTAGACTAAAACAATTGAAATCATGTGTCATCTAAACAGCATACAGCAAGGAAGCATTCACTTATCTGGTAAGGTGGATGATTGTTGGAAATTTTTCAGGTGGAGGTGACGTTTGAATTGATGTTTGCGGTCCAGGTAAGTAGGGAGGGCAAGACAGAAAAGACACTCCATATTTAGGGGCAAATATGCAAAAGCATGGAAGAAAGGCTGTGTTGTCTGGGAACATATAACTAAAATAATTCACGAGTCCCAGAGCTCAGGGAAGGACAGGTGAGGCTGACAGGAGTGGTCTTGGTGAATAATGTATGCAAACAAAGGGAATTGAATATTAGCCTATAGGAGAGAGGGAGCTAGTGAAGGCATTTAGGCAGAAGACAATCAAACAGGCATTTATGGAAGTCCCTTTGGTGGGAATGGATTTACTAAATGGATCAGACTCCCCCAAGGCTAGAGACAGTGAATCCTCTGCATGCAGCAAAGCTTAAAAGTAGGCAGAAGAAAACAGAACCCTGAAAAGAGGCAGAGAAAGTACGAGAGAGGTAACAGGAGGTCCAGTAAAGAGTCTTGTCACAGAGAATAAAGGAGTAGGGAGCTTCCTGGAAGGAATGGTCAATACTATCAGATACCTCAGTATCTGATAAGATCAAGACAGATAAGGATTAAGGACCATCCATTGGATTCAACAATCCCGGAAGCCATGATTCTCTTCACTGTGCAGTCAGTTAAGAGGTGGGGGCAGAAGCAACGTGTAGTGGGTCAGACAGTGACTAGGAAGTTGGAAATGAAGACATCACGTGTAAACTTACCAGAAAGCTCAGAAGTAAGGCAAAGATAGGAGAACAAAGTAGCCTGGGATGGAAGGAGCAGAGTTTTGCTTTGTATGAGAGTAGTAGAGGCTTGGGGATAAGGACCATTATACAATAAGCTGGAGAGAGAGGTGAGTGATGTGATGTCTGATAGGAGCTTCTGCATAGTGGTAACGGGAATTAGGATATATGGGGAGGAGTTGACTTTGGACAGAGGGACTTCTTTCTGTGATGAGGAAAGTGGAGAAAAGGGTAAATACAGGCTGGAGTAAATAAGCCGGTGGAGGTGCTGAGAGAGAAAACCATGTCTGATGACATGCTAGATGCCATCCATAGAATAATGAGGACAGAGATGAGTGGCACGTTTGATAATATTAGGAGGAACAGGAAATGCCGCTGACCAAAACCAAAAAGCAAAAGGATCAATTGACTGCAACTGACCTAATGTCACCCATTCCTGAGATGAAAAGAGTTCTTCCAGAAGGAGCTCAGTGGCTCTGCCCTGATTCTGAAGGAAGATTATACACTTCAACCAAGGCTGGGGTTTTGTAGGGCAAGCACTGGGTGGGGAGGGAGGGAGGAGCTGAGAGTAGTTTGGTTTATAGCAGGTTAATTTGCTTTTAGGTTAAACAGTAGGGGTTTGGTTTATGGAGATGGGCATGGGTGTTTTCTTTCCTTTTTTTTTTTTTTTCTTGAGACTTAGCACAAACTAAGGTAAGGCATGGAATTTAAATCTCTATAATCAAGGATGTAAATGCTTATGGCCATGAAATCTTAACCCCATGCCTGAAACTGTTGTTCAGTTTGACCACTGGCCTTCTTGGAGAATTACAGCTTGCTGATTAGTTATTGAAATGATATGAGGGAGGGGGTGGGCAGAAATTTAATCCCTATGTTAGTCACATTCAGTATAACTCTGCTTTATGTTGGATCCACTACGCATGCGTGGATTTATTAAGGAATCTGCGAGAAGGGTTTGTACCTAAATGACCTTATATGCCAGGCGGAAAACCATTTCTTTCACTGTTTTCCAGCGTTAGCTAATTGTTTAAAAACTATACTGACTGGTAGCTCTTTCTGGTTGAAATAGTCAGCTCACAGTCAAGTGAATTTGGGCATTCTGCCAGGCATTCATACCAAGGATGTTTAGAGGAAAACTCTTAAATGTAATTTGTAGGGCTGGGGGGCGGGGTATGCCAGAACTTCAACAATATGCCAAGCTGTTCTCTAGAACAGTGGCAGAAAGGGTCAGAGTACTGTTTTGATGCCCGCCTTTGTAATTTTTGTCCCAGCAACTCCAAGTTTTGGAAGCAGGCGGTAGAGGCACACACAGGAGTTTGTGGGAATGGAACTAGGTCAGTCAAATTATAAAGGCCTTGATGGATTTTGCTTTACAAAGAACTGTTGGTGGGACAAGTGTTAGACTGGAGTCAGGAAATCCAGATTCTAGTCTAAGCAAATCACACCAAAGATCTGGGCCTCAGGATCTTCATCAGAAAAACAAGAACACGGTACCACTGGCAGGACCGGGGAAGGCAAAATGGTTACAGCTGAATCGTGACTCCTTTTGTCTGCTTTATGTTACGGGGATTCCCATTGGGTTTTTAATGAATAGATTCTGATGCTAAAATAGGTTTAAAACTTCTAGCTAGATGTTTCTGAAGGTCCTTTCTATTCTAATTCTATTCTTAATTGTAATTCTAATTCTCTAAATGAGAATAACCAGTAGAGTTACATTTAACTTCATTTTCTTATGAGTCTTATGGTTTCTATGGATATCCAGCACATTTTTGTTACTTTCCACAATATTTGAAACTGCTTCATGTCAACCACATGAATCAGGATTTCTTAGCTGGAGTCCATGGATGGATTTCTGGGAGTCTGTGAACCTCCTAAACACACATGCAAAATTTTGTGGATACAGACATCTGAAAAGAGAGTCCAGAATTTCCATCAGATTCTCAACAGGTGAATGAAAGCAGTAAGTATATGTCATCTTTCACTTGATGGGAGTCAAAAAAACTCCAGATCTCAAACTGACACAGCAAGAGGAATCCAAATAGATTTTACAGGCTCTGCAATGTAAGTGACTCCCCAAATCTCCTCACCCAACTATCTGTCCTTCCCAAGACTACACTGCCAGTATGTATTCTTAACATCACGGGCATGGAACAGAGTCAGCAGGATCTCTGATTATGGAGCAACATCTCCCCTTTATCTTACATTTTCTGATATTTGAAAAAAGCCAAGATAAACGTCTTTGGCTCTTCATGCCAGACGTCTACAGCTCTGACATGTTTTTATTGATAAAAAGAACCATACATTCTTCACTTTTTCAATATGTAGCCTGTTACCTGGAAATCTAGATGTGACATAGGCCTGAAGGTAAGTTTTTTTTTTTTTTTTAAAGATGTATTCTAAAGTAATTAGAAAGAATAAGAGTAAAGGAAAATATAAATGTTTGGCCATTCAGCATCTTGCCTTGAAGGGCTCAGTGACTGGAGAAGACTTCAGTTTTTCTGAGTGCATTTCCTTTCCATTTCGCATTGAGCATTTGTGTGATTATTAACAGTTATTTTCAAGAGAGACATTTCCATGGTCTTTTGAGTCCTCATTCAGAGGGGAATAACTTGGTGGGAAGAATGAAGCACTTATCGGAGACAGTGGGCAGAAAACGGGGGAAGTGATGAGGCTGTAATGGAACATCAGATGTCAGACAGAAGCCTCTATACACATCCAGCCAAACAAGGGATTATACATAAACCCGGATTCCCATAGCAGGGCAAAGCTGGGTCCTGGGGATGTGTACCCATGATCCACTTGCATGGGAAAAACAAAGCTTCTTTCATATACTGTATGCTAACTCAGGCACTGTGCACCAAGTAGGAAAACAATGGGGCATAAAAAAACAAGACAGAAAACAGTAACAGTGCTAAAAATGAAAGTTGGTTTAAGATACTGTAAGAATTCTCAGAATTTAATCCTTTTGCTCTTCTTTCATTTCAGATGCTGCACAACAAACATGTCATGGTCCGTGTGGGAGGAGGATGGGAAACTTTTGCAGGGTATTTGTTGAAACACGACCCCTGCCGGATGCTGCAGATCTCCCGTGTGGATGGCAAAACATCCCCCATCCAGAGCAAATCTCCAACTCTTAAGGACATGAATCCAGATAATTACCTGGTCGTCTCTGCCAATTATAAGGCTAAGAAGGAGATTAAGTAAAACTAGTTGGTCACTACAAGGGGACTCTCCTAATGGCCTGTACCCATTTCTCCAGTGTAGTTAGTTTAGTTCACATGCTCTGACAATTACTTTGGAAAAAGGCGTAACAGCCAGAAAAATGTCATTATTATTGAAAAATGTTCAAAGAGTAGCACTATTTATTTTGATGCTTCTGTAGAACATGACCAATTAAAAGAAATTCTAGGCTCAGATTTAAACTAGAAAAATTGTAGGCAAATTATTATTTCTTGATATGTGAACACAGGATTTAGTACACAGTACTAGAAGTACAATTCTAGCTAGAGATAAAAACTATTAGAAGAAAATACTTAGGATTTATAGATAAGTCAACAGAAAGTGCCTGCTTTATGTCTACAAAGTAAAAGCACCCCAGACATTTTTATAATTGCAGGATTTTTAAGCTAATTTTTAAAAAGTGACAATTAGTGTGATAACGTGCTACTAAAAATATTCAACAGCACTACAAATAAGTACAGAGTGTTCATAACCGTAACACTTTACTAGAAAGGCCACTTCAGAAAAGTTTACATTCACTTGGAAGATTGCCTTAAAGTTTATTCCTTATCTATGACCAAATATCTGGGGTACTTTTGGAAGTTTTCAGTACACCCCTTAGAGAATTGCTTATGAAGTGTTTCACACATTCCTAAGCACATGGCTGTGTTGAGACCGACTTAGTGTATTTCACACACATAAGCTGACATACGTTTATATTTTGACAGGATAAATTGTACAGTCCAATGTTCATTGACTTCATGTTATTTTAAAGCATTTTCTTATGAAAATATACCTTTAGTTAATCCTACTTTGCTATGCTGTCTAGTAAAGTAAATTCACTGTAGCTGATGTTACAGACGTATGTATACCCTTGTATACCTAGGACAGGGCTGTTGTGTACCCATAAACAGCAAACTATTGTCCTCACTGATTCAAGAATTAAAAAGATAAATTAAAAAAAATTATGTCTCTATATTAGTGCTTCATTCTGAAATAAAAATAATCTTCAAATGGCAACTTTCCCTCAGAGTTCTAGAAAGAGTCGCATTAGGGTTACCTAGTGCTTCTTCACTTTTGAGTGTTAGTATTGTTTGCTCCCCTTAGCAGAAAAACAAAATATTATCATAGGTAATCCCTTAACTGCCACCTTGAGTTTAATAAGTATAGGCAGAGTTAATTTGTCATTCCCTCATTCTTCTATGATAAAAAAATCCACCTGTCCTGCTCCAGAAAGTCAGGAAATACCTCAATTTGTCACATGACTGATTTAGTCAAAGTACACACAACCTGTTCATTGTGAAGTTTAGTGGTACTAGAAATGGGGTTGTAATTATGCTGGGAAAAAACAATTAAAATTAAAGTTTTATCAGAGATAAAATCACCTTGGAACAGTAATAATTGTAATATCTTTTAAAATACAGACATTGAGTGATTTTTTATATTACTAAACTAACGTTAGCACTGAATTTCTCTATATAGTAATTGGCAATAGTATTTTCCTCAAAACTTTCTCCTGTGCTTAATTTCTTCCCACAAACGTATCTATGTCCTTAAAAATTAAAATTAATTTCATTTAGTTAAAATATGTATAGGTAAACAAAAATCATATTAATCCCTTCATCTATTTTATTGGATGTTCTATGCTGATGTACTAAATTACCAGAAGCGTAGTGGCTTAAACAACACAAATTTATTATGTTATTGTTCTATGGGCCAGAAATTTGAGATGGTCTCACTGGGCTAACATAAAGATGTCAGCAGGGCTGTGCTTCTTCTGAGGAGTCTAGGAGAGAATTCGTTTCCCTGCTTTTTCCACGTTCTAGAGGCTGATTTCCTTTGCTCATGTTCTCTTTCCTCTATCTTCAAAGCCAGCAGTAGAGTATCTCAATGAGGCTTCTTTCTTTACATCTCTCTGACCACAGGTAGAAAGATTTTCTGCTTTTAAGAACCCATGCGAGGGGCGCTGGGGTGGCTCAGTTGGTTAAGCGTTTGGCCAAAGTCGTTTGGCTCAGGTCATGATCTCAGAGTTCATGAGTTCAAGCCCCACGTTGGGCTCTGTGCTGACAGCTCAGAGCCTGGGGCCTGCTTCAGATTCTGTGTCTCCCTTTCCCTGCCCCTCCCTTGCTTGCTCTCTCTCAAAAACAAACATTAAAAAACATAATTAAAAAAAATAATCCATGTGATCAGAATGGGTCCACCTAGATAACATAATGCAATCTCTCCATTTTAAGGTCATTAGATGAATCACATCTGCAAAATACCTTTTGCCATGTAACGCAACTTATTTCCAGGGTCTAGTGATCAGTATGTGAACATATTTGGGGTAGGGTGGCATCATTCTTTCTGCTTATACAACATCTATGATGGTCTCTTAGGTGTTGCTAAGAATGTGGTCACAATTGACCTTGAGGTCTAGCTGCTAGCTGAATGGAATTCAACAAGGATATGGAAAAACGAGACTACATTCAGAAGGAAATGACCAAATGTAGATTGCTCTTACTCATTGACTCCTTAGTGAAAATTACTATGTTCTTTTTCCTAAATTGTTTTCACTATTATAAATCTTGCATTTCCATGTAAATTTTAGGGTCATTTTGTCAATTTCTCTGAAAAAGTTTGCTTGGATTTTGCACTGAATTTATTGATCAATTTCAGAATGCAATTTTGACAATACTGAGTCTCCTAAACCATGAACATGCAATGGTACCAAACATTTAGGGTTTTTTTTTTTTAACTTCTCAACTATGTCTTGTAGCTTTTAGTTCAGATCTTTTACTTCTTTTATTTTTTCCTAAGTATTTTATTCTATGTGATGATGCTGTAATTGAATTTTCTTAATTTTCAGATTACTTATTACTTGCCTGTAGAAATAGCATTGACATTTTCATATATGGACTTGGTATTCTGCAGCCTTGCTAAACTCATTAGTTCTACAAATTTGTGTGTAGATACTTAAGAATTATCTACACGAGACACTTGGTATTTTTTTAACCTACTTTAAGTATGTCTGTTACTAATAACCTACCTGAGAAATGTAGGATAAGAAAAGGGCACCCTAGGAATTAGGTAGTATAGGAAGTTTAGGATAACTCCTTGACTTCTGACTGATGTAAGAAAAACAGATTTCAGAGAAATAGCCTAGAAAGAGTTTGTATGCAAAACTACTTAGTTCCATTTGAGGTTAAGTTTGAAGTACTTGCAAAAGTTGGCTCAAACCTGTGACTAGAGGACATTGATTTGAAACCCAAACCAAGTATGTGCTATAAAAATAGGCAATGCATGCAGCCTGGGTGAATCATGACATCAGCTCAGGTCATGATCTCACGGTTCATGAATTCGAGCCCTGCAGCAGGTTCCGTGCTGACAGTGTGGAACCTGCTTGGGATTCTCTCTCTCCCTATCTCTCTCTGTACCTCTCCAACTCGTGCATGTCTCCCCTGGACCCCACCTCAAAATAAATAAACTTAAAAAAAAATAGGCAATGCAATCTGGGCTATAATAAAAGTATCATGTTCAGGTCAGACCATAATAGTCATATTTAGAGGTAATATTTGCAAGATGAAACATATCTGGAAGAATAGAAAAACAAAAAGCCATGTCATATGAGAAATTTTAACTGGGTTTTCGAAACAAACTTCTCTGAATCAAACCAAAACTTGTTCAAAGTCTATGAAATACACAGATGCCTTCCTAGTGGCTTTTGAGAAAATCAAAGAAAATGGCTATGGTGTCACAGTTGAATCAGCTTAGAGCACATGTAGTAGGGGAATTTGAGATGCTTGTTTGAAAGTGTTAAAAACAAAACAAAATAACCACACACACCTTAAATGTCAACGCAGATAGGCGTGCCTACCTACCTCTCTCTTACTAACCTATTTATGCAGATATTATTCAAACCTAAAACTGACAAGTTACTTTTTCTTCTAAGGGTGTACTATAATTCCTAGTGAAGATTTACAAATCGGACTGTTGGAAAAAAAACCTCAAAGCTTATGTCAATTCTCCTGGGGTACAAAGGATGATACCTAGAACTTTTACATTATTGTATTTCTCTAAGGCAACAGGAGACTATTACCATTTCTCCTTTAGAGTATAGAAAAAGAAACATGCCTATCTGTAAATTCAGGGATTGTATGAACATACCAAATAGCCTTTAGCTCTGTTGTTCTCATTCATGCCAGAGATAAGAGCGTCATGGTTTCCCTAACCATTCACCCAAGTTCTAATTATTCAATACGCCGTGAAGATACAATTTTGTTAAAGAGATGGCCAAACTCAATTTTTATATAAGAAAAATGTATATTATGTCCCCATAAGGCAATACAGAATTTATAACAAACTATGTATGTGAAAACTATTAATTACATTCCAAATACAATTGGTGAACCACAGTATCACATATAGATGTTTTAAAAAACATGCAGCATGTTAACAAAGGGGCTATATGATAATATACAACTTTTTGTTACCAGTCATATTGTCGGATGATTAAAATTAAGAAGCAGTGGTTTTAGCATTTTCCATCTTAATATGATAGTTACATAAAAGTATTTCACTGTTTCAGTTATATTTTAGTCATTTGTTGGAGGGTTTGGGTGACATATTAAGCATTACCATGTTTTCCTACTTGAATTATGATTTATGGGAAATTGGCTCCAAGTTAAGTTTTCATCAGGAACTGATTCATAACTTGATGAGAGAGAGGTTGGATATATATGTGCTTTTTTTAGTAGTCACTTAATGGTTTCCTATCAGGCATCTAGTCTCCTCTTTTCCCTTCCCCTTCCTAAAACTATTCTTAACATTTGAGTATCACCCCTTAGCCCAAGCAACCCATATCTTTTTGCAGAAAGCTGATTATACCCATGGAAGCAGGCCATGCATGATTGGCTGGAGCAGGATATCCCATTGTTCCCAGAAAGCAATACACCAGCATATCATTCATGGTTCAACAGTAAATACACATGGTCTCTGGATATAAACTCTATTAGAAACAGGGCATTATCCCCTGGATGTAAACCTTTGTTTACACCAACTCAAGTTGTAATTCTTAAGACATAGTACAGATAAAATTGTTCTTTCTATATTAAAGCAGAAGGAAGGATTTACACAGTTCAAGGTTAGTACATTCTGGCTTTATATCTATTTACCTACTGATGATGTTTTTCTTCCTTTCTGCCTTGGAGAAATTAATCATGTTCATAAAGTCAAAAATTTTATTTCTAAAATAAAATTCAATGATTTCACTATCCTTTATCAACAAAAATACCACTGACCTTCTAAAGGATGAAGAAAAACTGAGCCTGTCTAAATATATGTCTTGCCTGGATATTCATAAACTATTTTATGCCATAATAGAAAAAATAATTTTTCCAATGAAGAGTCAAGAGACCTATAATATAGTTCAAACTCTAAAATTATCATATATGATATACTGCTATGTAATACAGGTCTTGTGGGAGGGATGAGCACAATGATGGCTCAGTTTTCTTTTTGTAAATCAAATAAGCTGGTCTAATTTATAGTCTCCATTGGCACTTAACTGTCTTACAAATTCTAATTTAGGGCTCAGATTGTGGCCTTGTCATCCAAAAGAGTTAGCAACCAAATTAAAAGATACAGGAATTCTCCTATTTTAGCTTATTATATACTAAAAAGGAAAATTCAAAAAACAAAAATGCTATAATGTTACTAATGCTCATGTTACTAATGAACAAAAACTAGAAAAGTTTATGACTATGCATCACATAGAGTTACCTCATAGTATGTTTATGTTTAAAGTAGACCTTTTAAATACAGTACCTACATGTTTCTATTTCATACATTCACATTTGCCTTGGCAATTTCGCATGTGTATAAATCTTGAGATCATTCTTTAATAAATACAAAAGAATAAAAACACCTATGAAATTTGGACAAATCTATTATCACTCAGTATAGCCCATCAGATTCTTAGTTTAACTCATTCAGTTACTACAAATATCTTTAGAGCTGAGTCTGACATCGTGTAATAGATCACTGCCCTCTGATGGTACTATTAATATATAATTTTAAATTCAGCAAGCAAAAAAACACTTTTATTGCAATGTAAAACCCTACATGTTAATTTTATAAGCCACAGAAATAGAAAATAAATTAGGAGAAATTCAACAGTTTCTACAAATTTTCATTACTCATTCATTGGTAAGATACAAAAATTTACAGTGTCCCTTCACATAAGCCCTTCAAATGATTTTTCAACATTTTCCCTGATGATCAGTTTAAAGGCACAAAGTCCATACTTTTAAGCAAAAGCCTTCATAGATAATGAAATAAAAACAGATACAAGGCTAAGCAGAAAAATATAGATTGCTAGGTCATCGTATAAAGGAGATAAAATACAATGGCAAACTTTAATGTCTGAGGTGTATGCAGACTTTTTGCATGCGACATATATATATATATATATATTCACTATTTAGGTCCATGTTTTAATTACTAAAAAATGGCAAATCACCCACTACCTGCACAAGAGCAAATGTAAGAAAATAAGTATTTGCTGAAGGGTCTGGCCATTTTCTAAGTTTGAACATCAAAAACAGTTTCGGTCTATCAATACTGGAAAAGCACTGACTGCATTTAATGGCACTACAATTACAATAAATTATTTTATTTATTCAAAGAGAAGACATTAGGCTGCGGACGTCCACTTGATTGCAGATATTAGTTACTGGCAGTAGACTTTTCTACTCACGTTACGCTTATGAAACTGTCCACTAGAAAAGATAAAAACACATGGAGACAAGTAAATTTTATTTAAAGTCAATGTAAAAATATCCTAGTGAACAAAAATAGAAGTATGGGCTATACAAATGTGAAGTGATTTCTGTGCATAGCAGTGATTAGTATAATTTTACATGATGGTCAACTTCTGAAATAAGACAAACGATTGTTTAAAGACATAAAGAAGTAAAACAAAATACCTGGGCAGATTAATGGGTAGCTAAATCCCAAATAACCAATAATTAACTCAGGAAAACCAAAAGAAAGTACCACAAAATAAAAACAATGAAACTGTAAAATAAAAATACAGGAATTCTTGTTTGAGGCAGGGAGCCACAGAATGGCAGAAATTGTTAAGTAATGGTTTGGCAAAGTCTTTTTCTTGCTTGACTTGAGAAACTTTGTTGTTCTGTTCAATCAAGTCTACTACATCTGCAGGAGTAAATTCTGAAAAAGTCACTGGGATAGTACCAGGTACTTACCAGTCTCTTGAGTAGTGGTTTTCATGTACATCCAAGCAATATTATTGGGTGTTATATATATTTTTTAAATCTGTATTTCAGTTTTGAAAATTAAGGGTTAATCCAAGTAAATTTGCTTTCATTTTAGGACTTCTTAGAGACTTGGAACACTGTGCACTTTTGAACTCTAAGAAAGGGATTCAGTATACAATATCGTGTCCAGGAATTTAAAATATTTTATTTTTTACCACGGGACTCTATTTCCCACAATATATCTTTGAAGATTAGTGTTAAAAAGACCAGAGCAGTGATTCTCAATCTGGTTTGGCGCATTAGGCTACCTCGAGGAGCTTAAGAAAGTCCTGATGACTAAACTCCACTCTCAGAGATTCTGATTAGCATAAGGTGGGAGCCAAGGGTCAGCCTTTTTTTTTTTTTTAATTTTTTTTTTTTAACGTTTATTTATTTTTGAGACAGAGAGAGACAGAGCATGAACGGGGGAGGGTCAGAGAGAGGGAGACACAGAATCTGAAACAGGCTCCAGGCTCTGAGCTGTCAGCACAGAGCCCGACGCGGGGCCCGAACTCACGGACCTCGAGATCATGACCTGAGCTGAAGTCGGCGGCTTAACCGACTGAGCCACCCAGGCGCCCCCAGGGTCAGCCTTTTTTGAAAGCTTCTCATGAGATTCTAACATATAGCCAGGGTTCCGAGCCACTGCATTAGAGGTCTGCCACTACTCCTGTACTGTCATATCCTGTACTGATATTAGTTTGTACCATGTCATCATCACACTGAGCTCTTAAAATAAAGCTCCCTTGCCACTCTAGAAGAGAGTGGGGGTGGGGTCCTCAAAAATTAAATCATTTACATGACCCAGTAATTCCACTATTGGGTATTTACCCAAAGAAAATGAAAACACTAATTTGAAAAGATACATGCACCAGTATATTTATTGCAACATTATTTACAATAACCAAGTTAGGGAAGCAGTCCAAGTATCCATTGATAGATAGATAAAGAATATGTGGTGTATGTATACACACACACACACACACACACACACACACACACATCACTTAGCCATAAAAAAGATGAGATCTTGCCATTTGCAACAACATGGATGGACCTAGAGGGTTTTATGCTGAGTGAAATAAGTCAGACAGAGAAAGACAAATATCATATGATTTCACTTATATGCAAAAACAGACAAAACAAAACAAATTTTAAAAAGCAGAAACAGGGTCATAAATACAGAGAACAAACTGATGGTTGCTAGTGGGGAGGCAGGCGGGAGGATGGTCAAAATGGGTTAAGGAGAGTGGGAGATACAGGCTTCCAGTTATGGAATGAGTAAGTCAGAGGGGAAAAAGGTACAGCATAGAAAATACAGTCAAGGGTATCGCAATAGGGTTGTATGGTGACAGATGGTGGTTCTAGTGAGCATAGCATAATGTATAGACTTGTGGAATCGCTATGCTCTACACTTGAAACTAAACTAATGTAAAATTATGTGACAATGAAAAGAAATTAAGAAGAAAAAAAAATGAGGTTGCCTTCCCAGAAGACAGTGAGCATTGCCAATGCCAATCATCCTGGGAAGAGGCAGCACTGGTCAGGAGATGAATATGTGGAGTACATGAAGACAGAGAGAGGCCATGTTTTCCTCATACTGTGAAGTCTGGTGAGGAAAAATCTAGCTACACGGTAGAGGCCACACCAGGCCAGCCTGCAGAACAGGCCTGGCAGCAGCCCTTAAAGGACCTTAGGCCAACAGGTTTGAAGATTAAAGTTACTCTCTGCCTTCTGTTTCCCCTTCTATTAGCATTGAATCTCTAAAAACTTATTTTGAACTTCACTGTATGCTCTCAATGATCTACACAGGTGGTGGAGGGGAAAGGAGCATGTCTCTTAAAGCTAGTGTGTCAATGGTAGAAGTGATTAGGAATATTCCAAGGGAAAATGACCCAGAGTACAGCAGGAGTGGCTTATCACAATGAGCCACTGTCCACCTTGATGGCCTTGAGGGTGATTTTTATTAATGGAACCAGAGAGCTTTCTTGTAAGAACAGTACACAAAGAAAAACAGGCAAAAAATTTAAAATTGGGATGATTTTAATTCTGAACACTGCTGAAGGGACCAAAAGCAGTACCTGGCCTAATTTATTTCTAAAGTATAGGCTTCAGGCTAGGCTTCAGATTTAATTAAGAAAGCTACTTTCTTTCTTAGAGTTTAAAATCTGATGTTAAATTTATTAGATTAGAATATGTCAAATAAATACCTTCTTAACTCTGACTATATATAAAGTATCTTTTTCTTATAACATTATATGTGATTTTGATTGTCACTCAATACCCCCATTTCTTCTATTATGAAACACTGAAATTCAGCATAATTTCTGGCCACACACTTTAATTTTCACAATTTTTGTTACTGTTTTTGAGAAACTTCTATGAAATAAACCTGGTGGCATACACCTATATCTCAGTAGAGTAATGAACGCAAACATCTATACTTCTGATAAATATCCTGACTTTGCATCAACCAACTGTTTCACTTACCAGAAAATTTATTCTCTTCTATTGTGCAGGTATATAAAAAACATAAGCACAACAGTCACAGCTATTTACCTTAAGATTGAAACCAATTATTCTATACACTGTTAAAAGTTGATAAAATCATATTTTCTTTTACTTTCATTGACTAAACAAAACTAGATGAATTAATATACAATGGTAAAATACACACAGATAAATCTTACTTCTGCATGATATTCCTGAGCCAGAAGCACCTCTTCTCAGGATGCTTCTAAACTGCCGGCCCCACAGGATAGGAGGATATATACATGTATGTATTTATATATAGTTTTAAGAGCTCCCCCAAAAAAGTCAGTGCTATTGTAATAACATTGTATGGTGACAGATGGTATCTACACTTGTGATGAGCACAGCAAAATGTATAGAGATGTTGAATCGCTATGTTGTACACCTGAAACTAATGTAACACTATATTAACTAGACTTAAAAAAATTAAAAATAAAAAAAACTGAATTGCAAAGACAGTAAATCAGCTAAATAAGTGCTAATAAATCATTGACAAGTTAGATATAAATGACTGAAATTCAGGACATTGTCCTTGTCACAAAAACACTTACTTGAAAAATTTATTTCCTTTAAAAATGGACCAAAGAATAAAATCTTTTTTTTTTAAATTTTTTAAAATATTTATTTATTTTTGAGAGACAGAGTGAGACAAAGTGAGACTTGGGGGAGGGGCAGAGAGAGAGGGAGACACAGGTTTGGAAACAGGTTCCAGGCTCTGAGCTGTCAGCACAGAGCCTGACACGGGGCTCGAACCCACACACTGGGAGATCATGACCTGAGCTGAAGTCGGACGCTCAACCGACTGAGCCACCCAGGCGCCCCAAGAATAAAATCTTAGTATCTGAACAATATTTTCTTGTGCTTTAACATGTAAAATAAAACCTTTCTAGAAAACCTTTATAGAAAACTGTAAAGATCCTCAAGTTCAGGGTCCTGTTTAACTTGTCCATCATTGTATTTCCATGTCAAGAGCTGCAATTGCTACATTGGGAGGTGGGAGGTGTGTATGTCACACTCACCCTGTATAGTCTATTGTCCAAACTGACATTTACTGAACTATGATAATGAGTGACCATGAAAAGCTCAAAATCCTCAAATCACTCAGTGAAAAAAATGTAGGTTATTTAAAAAAAAAAAAAGGAATCTACAGTGTAATCCAATTCAATTAAGATTGATGTACAAATGGAGATTAGAAATGAGGTCTGTCAAAATGACACTGAATTGGGGTGAATTTTATGTTCTTCTTTATACTCTTCCATGTTAAGTTTCCTATATATTGTTATTAATCATATAAATACAAAATATTAAAATATAGTGCTAAGGTAATCAGGAAAAACAATCTATTTTCATTTTTGGAAATGCTGGAATGTCCACATAAATTGGCACTTCTTCCAATCTATTTATTTATGCTTTTAAATTAATTTAAAATTTGCTGATAATCCATTTCAAGAAGAAACTATTGAATAGATTGCTACTGACATTTTTTAACATTCCATATAAATTAAACTGTAAGTAAATTTTAATACTTACCCTAAGTCCACCTTCTGGTGGGGGCCCAGATGTAGCAATTTGTTTTTCTATTTTTTCCTTTTTCTTTCTCTTTTCTTCCACAGACCGAACATCCAAAATGCCCCGAGATGCAGCCTTTAGAAAATGTATTAAATGGTTTAGAAGAACAACAAAAATTAGCATCCAGTGTCCAAAAGGTATTTGTTTGTTGCTTTTTAGGTTTTTCTTTGGAAGAGAGTTTTATTTGTGGTAACAAAGAATTAGACTACTTCTATAGAAGCTTTGCATAAAGCATCATTTCTTCACTGGGTATTTTTCCCCTAAACTTAACTTGACATCTGTCAGTGCTTTATAAAGTATGGTCACTTTATCCCAAAGAAGAAGGTTTTATTAAAGGGGCATCTCACATTACAGAAGACATCTGTAATTTTCATGCATTAAATGATATAAATGCATTAATGTATGTTATGGAAATACAGAAATCATTTAAAAAATGATTATATATAAATTTATAGGATATCAGACACAATTTTCATTACAGAATACTAGTAATAAGCATCTATTGAGAATAAAGAACACAATTATCTATGTGGGCAGAATTTTATTAAAAAAATTTTTTTTTACTATTTATTTTTTGAGAGACAGAGCATGAGCAGGGGAGGGGCAGGGAGAGAGGGAGACACAGAATCCAGAGCAGGCTCCAAGCTCTCAGGTGTCAGCACAGAATCCAATGCAGGGCTTGAGCTCACAAACCATTAGATCAAGACCTGAACCGAACTCATATGCTTAACTGACTGAGCCACCCCAGCACCCCTATGTGGGCAGAATTTTATTTCTACTCTTACCTCCTTCTGTCTTCTCTCTGCAGCCTCTGCAAGCTTTGCTCTTTTCTCTTCCTAAAGAAATTGTGGGTAAAAATATGTTGTAAAATAAAACCAAACATCATGGATAATTTATACATTATAAACCAATATATATAAAACCAATTTACAAAAATATTTAGTACTCGTTCAAAACGTCCCACCAAGACTGCCACTATTTGCAATATTTATGAAATACTTAACTTCCTGAAATTCATTCTCCAAACCGATATACCCTCAAATAAGCACATAAGACACATATACGTAACATGTATTATAAACGCATATATATTATATATATTCAGGTTGTGCTATAAAATAATATAGTTGCTTTTTTTTTTTAAGGCTTACAAGCTAGTCAGTATAATAATAAAACAAATGGCATTTAATAAGGCAAGAAAGGAAACATGTGGTTTGAGGTAGGTGGTATTTTCAGGAAACAGTCATGAATGAAGTGGGCTAATCTTATTGTGTAGGACATGAAGCCCTGAAGGAAATTTTAAGAGGTACTGCTCCATGTTGGGACACACTGAACATTACTTTTTATATCATGTATTACTATTATTAATTATAAATTATAAATTCATTAAATATATAAGACAGTAAGCAGCATTCCCTTGGCAGCTGTGTTAATAATTTCTTTGTTTACCCTACCACAATACATATATTCATTCATTCATTGGACAAATACTTATTGAGCAACCATCATCCCCCAGGAACTTTTCTAGGTGCTGAGGATGCAGTGGTAAAAAAACCTGACAAATGTTTCCAACCACATGGAACTTACATTCCAGTGAAGGCACACAGTTAAATATAATCAAGTCTGTTTAACATGTCTGTTAAATAGTTGTGCTTTGAGAAAATACAAAGAAGAGTATGGTGATTAAGAATTGGAAGGGTGGGTGGGCGGTATAGTGGGAGATCTATCTTACTTTGGGAGGTCCTGGATAAACCCCAAAGATAAAGTGACATTCCAGTAGTGAGCCATGTGTTTATCTGTGGGGATAGCGGGGAGGGCTTAACAAATGCTGGCATATTGGTATTTTACCAACAGCCAAATAAACAAAATTAACAACATTTAAAAGCAACACTAGCAAGAAAGACAAGGTAAATTTTCCCATATCAACTTCCAGATCATTTTTAGTACCTATAATCAAATGGCTGAAGAGTTAATGTACTTCCCCAAACACCTTACTTCCTTCAATGAATTTTTAGGTAGAAGAAGAGAGTAATTTAGGTTTTCTATTATCAACAACCTGTAAGGACTATTAATGTAAAGATACTGTTATAAATAGAAAGCTACAAAAGGTATAAATGACTTGTACCACAAACCACTTAAATACGAATTTCAGCTAAACAATGAATAATTTCTAGTATATGTCCCAAATATTGCATGAGATACACCTATTCTTAAAATATATATTTTTTTGATCTACAAATTCAAATTTAACTGGGCCTTCTGTATTTCTATTTACTAGATGTGGCAAAGTTACAAACTCTACATTCCGTACTACGTAAAATCCTTATTGTTTAAAAAGAAGAAATTAATAAAGAGATAAAATGGTAATGGGAAATAGCTGATTATTACAATATCCAACAGAGCACAGGAGCGTAAGAGATTTTATTAAGCACCTTCTTTATACAGTTGGTACAGACACAAGAAAACGCACATCGCCTAGATTAAGAACTTCAGTTGCACCCTGACTTCATCCACCGCATCGCCAAGAATGGCCCACACACCGCACCGTCTGCGTACGCCTGCGTCCTTAAGAACTCCCAATTTCCCCCAAGTCTGCGAAAGGTAAACAGACTCCGGAGCCGCCTTGGGGCAATTTTTTGTAACGGAAGTGGAGAGACCGACAAGGAGGCGGCGGCTGTGGTCCCGCGGCCAGACCCAAGGTCCCTCGGAGCGTGTCCACACGTCTTCGCCAGCAGAGACCCACCGGCGAGCTGTCCGGTCCGCGCCTCCGCGCCCAACGGCCAGCCCGGGAGCCCCCCAGCTCGCGGCCTCAGACGCGCACCTCCGGAGAACAGGTGCGCGCGGCGCGGGTCGGCGGACACGGGAACCCGGGGACGCGGGGACGCGGCCTTACTCACCAGGTCCGGCGAGGGAGGCGCGGACTCCCCCGGACAGGGAAAACACATCCCCATGGGGAGAGCGGCTAGGGGGTCCCTCGCTGGGCCCGCCCAGACCTGACGGTACGAACTGCGCGGACAGATCCGCTTCCCAGGTTCGCGGCGCTCGCCCCGCCCCCACCCCTGCCCGGCGCCTCGGCTCCGCCCCGCCCCTCTGCGGCAACGCCCCGCCCCACCCCTCCTCCGCTACAACGCCCCCCCCCCGCCTGTCACTCCACCACCCCGCCTCTCCCTACCGCCCTCTAGAGGCAATTCCCCACCGCGCTCAGCACAGCTCCTCCTGGCGAGTGCCAGGGTGGCAGGCAAGCAGGCAAGGCCTCCACGCCAGGAAAAGCTTGCTGAGTTTGGGCAGCTAGAGGGAGAGAGAAAAATAGAAAAACTACCTTTTCTTTACTCCCTTGTCAATGGACAGATTAAGTTGTTTCCCTACGTTGCTATTGTGAGTACTACTGCAATGAACATGGGATTACAGATTCCTCTTCCAGACGATGCTTTGGTTTCTGTAGTCTATAGATCCAAAAGTGGGATTCCTGTATCATATATATGGTAATTTTAATTTTAATTTCCAAAGAATTTCCATCATGTTTTCCTTGGTTACTCTACCGGTTGACAATCCCAGCAACAGCATACAAGGGTTCCCTTTTCTCCACATCCTTGCCAGCAATTATAACTTGTCTTTTGGGAAATAGATATAGTAGCAGGTGTGAGTTCATACCTCATTGTGGTTTTAATTTGCATTTCCCTGATAATTAGTGAGTTGGGCACCATTTCATGGACGTGTTGGCCATTTGTATGTTGTGGGGAAAGTGTCCTTTTAGGTTCTTTGACCTTTTTTTAATTGGGTCATTTGCGTTTTGCTGTTGAGTTGGACTTAACTTATGTATTTTAGATACTAACTCATTATCAGATATGTAATTTGCAAATATTTCCCCCATTCCATAGCTTGCCTTTTCATTTTGTTTCTAGTTTCCTTTGCTGTGCAGGCGGCTTTTTAGTTTGATGTAGTTACACTTATTTTTGCTTTTGTTGCCCTTGCTTTTGGTGTCAAATCTAAAATATCACCAAGACCAAAGTCAGGGAGCTTACTGCTTATGTTTTTTATTTTAAGGAGTTTTTTGGTTTCAGGTCTTATGTTCAAGTCTTTAATCCATTTTGACTTCATATTTGTGTGCAGTGTTAAAAAGTCCATTTTTGTTCTTTTGCATGTAGCTGTGCAGTTTTCCAAACACCATTTATTAAAGACTATCATTGGGGTACCTAGTTGGCTCAGTCAGTTGAATGGCCAACTCTTGATTTCTGCTCGGGTCATGATCCCAGGTTTCTTGGACTGAGTCCCACATGGGGTTCTGAGCTGTGTGTGGAGCCTGCTTGGGATTCATTCTCTCTCTTGCCTTGAGCTCCTCTCCCCCGCCCTGCCATGCTCTCTTTCTCTCTGAAAGAAGAAAAAAAAAGTTTAAAGAGACTATCCTTTATATGTTATTGGGTCCTTTGTCAAAAATTAACTGATAGTATGTATGTGGGTTTATTTTGGGGCTTTCTATTCTGCTCCCTTGATCTTTACATCTATTTTTATGACAAACCATGCTGTTTTGATTGCAATAGCTTTGTAATATAGTTTGAAATCAGGAAATATGATGACTCTAGCCTTGTTCTTTCTCAAGATTGCTTTGACAATTCAGGTTCTTTGTGGTTTCATTCAAATTTTTAAGATTTTTTTTCTATTTCTGTGAAAAATGACATTGGAATTTTGATAGGGATTGCATTGGATCTGTAGATTGCTTTTGGTAGTATGGACATGTTAACAGTATTAATTCTGATCTATGAACATGGGATATTCTCCCATTTATGTCTGCGGTAAACACTGCTTTCTCTCCCTATAGGTTAACTATATTTTCTAGAGTTCCAGATAAATAGAATATCATATGTGCTTTAACTTCTTTCCATTCAGATAAAGTTTTTAAAGCTCATCAATGTTATGTGTGTGTAAGTTCCTTCAATAATATTCCAGTGTTGTAGACATATCTTTTTCATTTCATTTCATTTCATTTCATTTCATTTCATTTCATTCCATTTATATCCAGTTTAGTTAACATACAGTGTAATAGTTTCAAGTGTACCATGAAGTGATTCAACAATTCTGTACATTACTCAGTGCTCATCAAGATAAGTAGATATACCACATTTTAACAATCAGTTTTCCTATCCATGGACTTAATGGGCTATGTACATTTTGAGGCTGTCATGAACAAAGCTCTATAAATATTCCTGTGCAATTCCTTGTGTGAACATGTTTATTTCTCTTTAGTGAACATGTGGGTGGGATAACTGGGTCATATTTCACATGTATGGAAAACTGTTAGAAATTTTACAGTGCTTGTTCCATTTACGTTCATAGCAATGGTATAAGAAAATACCAGTTGTTTCTTATCCTAGCCAAAGTTGGTACAGTCAGCTTTTAAAATTTTACCAATTCAAATGGGTGTGTAGAGTGGTATTAGTTTGCATTTCTCACCTTTTCATGTACAACTTGGCTATTTGTGTATCTTTTTAGAAATAGTTCAAATCTTTTGTCCGTATTATGGTATGTTTATATTCTGTAATTTAATTGTAAAAGTTTTTTGTTTTTTTAATTTTCTGGTCAAAGAACATATTCTTTATCACTTCAATCCTATGAAATGCACTAAGAGTTCCTTTATGGCCCAGCAGATGGTCTATTTTAGTGTTCTGTGGTGTACTTGAAAGAATATGTGTTCTGTTTATGTTTGTGGAATATTCTATGAATATCAGTAAGATTATTGGCTGGTAGTGTGATTTAAGTCTTCTGTGTCTTTGCTGATTTTCTATTTGTCACATCATTTGCCTAAGCGACGAATGTTTCTATTTCAGTTATAATTGTGGATTTGTCTATTCTTTGAATTCTTCCAGTTTTTGCTTAACATATTTTGATGCTCTGATATTGGGTGCATGTGTTTATGATGATTATGTCTTTGTGTGAACGTTTTATCATTATAAAATGTTCATCTATGCACTGATAATATTATTTGTTCTGACAACCAATTTATGTTAATATAGTCATTCGAGTTTTCTTAAGATTTTTGTTTTCATTGTATATATTTAATTTTTAAACCTTTTAATATTTATATACATAGTGTGTTTCTAATAGTTTGTAGTTGTTCTTGCATTTTAAAAACTCAGTTTGACAATCTCTGTCTATTGGAAGAAAATTCTCCATGGGTCTTTCATGTATCTGTTTTCTAAGCAAAGATTTTAATATAATTTGTTCTAGACTATCTTTTCAAGGATGTTTGTATAGTAAGCAAACTTGGAAGATATAGTCTCCTCTAGAGCAGATTTGTTTACTTTCCGATATAATAGAGATGATGTCTCCTTCCAGAACAAAAGTTGGATAGATTTGCTAGTAACTCTTTATATAAGATTGGGGTTACTTTAGCCGTGACACAAACCCACTGTGTGCACAGCATTCACCTGGGCATACCTCTTACCAAGGGAAACCCATGTAAGCATGTTCTTGAGGTAACAAAGTCCTTTGTTTTCTGCCAACATCTTTGAAGGTATGACAGTCTGACCTCTTATCTTATGAAAATAAAGTCTCAACTCCTTCACAGTTCTTGCTACTTTCTTTTAGTTGGAATGCTTAGACCATTTACATTTAATGTAGCTAATAATCAATTTGGGATTGATAATCTTGCCATTTGTTTTCTTTATTTTCAAATCTGCTCTTTTTTCTTTTTTGCTTATTTTTCTATCTTCTTTGGATGGATTTTCAGCATTCCATTTTTATCTTCACTAATGGCTATATGTCTTTGTGTGTGTGTAGTTTCTCTAGTATTTACAATACATTTCCTTAACACATCTGAGTCTCCCTTCAAACAATGTACTTATTTGTGTAAAATATAAGAAGCTTTCATTGAATTGTATTTCCATTAATCCTCTCCCACCCTTTGTTATTGTTATACATCTTATCCCTGCATGTTATTAATATCACAATGCATTAATTTTGCTTAAAACAATTATTTTTTAATTAAAAATTAGAATAAATTTCTCTTATGCTTACTCACGTATGTATCATTCCCAGAGCTCTTCACTGTTTTGTGAAGATCCAAAAATTTATCTGATATAATTTTTCTTCTACCTGAAGAACTGTCTCCTGCATCTGTGGGTAATAATTTTTTTTTTTTTTTTGGCTCTTCTTTTCTGGAGAAAATATGCTGTACTTTTGCTTTCAGTTTTAAAGGATATTTTTGTTCCATATAAAACTTGAAGTTGACTTTTTTTTTCCTTTAAAGATGTCCTTTTGATTTACCTGGTTTCTAATTAGGTTTGTGGTTTTCTTAAACTTGTTTCTCCATATTTAATGTGCCCCAGTCCCCCCTGATGCTTTCCTTTCTCTTTTCAATGCTTTTCAGCAGTTTGATTATATCAGGTAATTTGGTAATTCTTGGTTTTTATCTTGGTTTCTATTAAACTTTTTGGATCCATGAAATTCATTTTCATCAAATTTGGAAACTTCTTGGGAATTTTTTCACTCCCATCGTCCCGCATTCAGACCTTCCCAGTTATTCATATGTTAGACCACTTGAAATTGTCTCAAAGTTCAACAAGGAGCTAATCATTTTCCTAGTTTTTTTTTTTTTCCTTTACCTCAGTTTGAACTATGCTATTGCTATATCTGCTATATCTTCAATTTCAGTGACTTCTTTTTTACATCTAATATACTGTTGGGGCGCCTGGGTGGCGCAGTCGGTTAAGCGTCCGACTTCAGCCAGGTCACGATCTCGCGGTCCGTGAGTTCGAGCCCCGCATCGGGCTCTGGGCTGATGGCTCAGAGCCTGGAGCCTGTTTCCGATTCTGTGTCTCCCTCTCTCTCTGCCCCTCCCCCGTTCATGCTCTGTCTCTCTCTGTCCCAAAAATAAATAAACGTTAAAAAAAAAAATTATAATATACTGTTAATATCACTCAGTGAATTTTAAAATTTCAGATATTTCTCATTTATGAAAGTTCTATTTAGTTCTTTATAATATCTTTCATTTGGAGCGCCTGGGTGGGTCAGTCATTTGGGCATCTGACTTTGGCTTGGGTCATGATCTCACCATTTGTGAGTTCAAGCCCCATGTTGGGCTCCATGCTGAGAGCTTGGAGCCTGGAGTCTGCTTCAAATTCTGTGTCTCCCTCTGTCTCTGCTCTTCCCCTGCTTGTGCTATGTCTTTCTCTCAATAAAATAAAATAAAATAAAATAAAATAAAATAAAATAAAATAGTAAAATATAATATAATATGATATCTTTCATTTCATTCTTGTTATATTCATGTTTTTCTTTAAATTGCTGAACACAGCCAACATATTTATAATAGATGTTTAATTCTTCTAATTCTGTCATCTCTTTACATTTTGTGTCTGTTTCCAATGGCCTGATTTCCTTTTGATTATGTGTTACAATTTCCTGTTTCTTGGCATGCCTAGAAATTTTGATTGGATAATAGACATTGGACACTGATAGTAGACAGAGAGTAAACAGGTATGATCTTTTTGAGTTTCACCGTATGCATATGCAGTTTAACATTCAACAAAGACTCAATACAAGCCATTGCAGATCTACAAAGTACTTTGAGTAGTTCCTTACTTTCTGGAATTTGGCCTTACAACTTCCAGTTACCCCAGGATTCCTGAATTCTTATCTTTGTTCCTCAGAGTTCATCTTTACCTCAGGAAAACTACTGTGCTCTGCTTATGGTCCTCTTCTCTGCATCAAGATCTGGAACACTTCTCTAGGCAGTAAATGGGATTCATTTTGTTTCTGCTCTCTTAGAGATCACAGCCCTTTTTGACTTTTGCCTAATTTCTGAAATTTTGTTTTTAGTCTTTTGTCCTGTTTTCTAGTTGTTACTGTGAAAGCATAATTCCAATAACTTCCTTTAACCCAGAATAAGAATTCCCTGTACTTTATGTATTTATTTTTTTTAATGTTTATTTATTTTTGAGAGAGAGAGACACACACACACACACACACGCACACACGGAATCTGAAGCAAGCTCCAGACTCTGAGCTGTCAACACAGAGCCTGATGTGGGGCTGGAACCTTTGAACTGCGAGATCATGACCTGAGCTGAGGTCAGACACTCAACTGACTGAGCCACCCAGGTGACCCCTCCCTGTACTTTACTTTAAATTTTATTTTGGAAACTGCAAATCAGTTATCAAATATAATGTTTATTAATTCAGCAGTCAGTACTTTGTTTATAAAATAATTGTGATAATTCTATTTGCATGTTAGAAATTACTTATGAAATTAAGACAGCATTTTACAAAGATAGATGTGATTATTATACATAAAAGTAAAATTTAATTCAGTATTTAAATTTTACCTTAAATGAAAATTTTAATCACATGATAGCTCATTTGCAGTATGGAGATATAGTATAGGCTTTAGTTATATTAAAACTCTTTCTGGGGAGTCTGAGTGGCTCAGGCAGTTAAGCATCCAACTCGTGGTTTCAGCTCAGGTCATGATCTCACAGTTCATGGGTTCAGGCCCCACATCGGGATCTGCCCTCGCAGTGTGGAGTCTGGTTGGGAGCCTCTCTCTCCTCTCTCTACCCCTCCTCTACTCTCTCTTTCTCAAAATAAATAAACTTAGGGACTGTGTAAAGATTTTAAACGTTTTATTTAAACACAAGTCGTTATATATACAGCAGAGAAAATATCTTTTCCCCTTTTGTTAAAGCATAATTCTAAATCTTTAGATAGGTGATATATTTCCATGCAGAAATTTAAACAGGAGTATATAATTTTTAAGGACCTGTATATTTTATTATTCGTTGAAAAAGCAGAAAATCCCAAATTTACCACAGGAAAAAAATGGTGATAATGAATTATGGTATTTAATAAAATTCTAGACCCTGTGGTTTGGATGTTACATGGTTGCACTGCATTTATTTTGCTGAAATGACAGAGTATTGCCTTTATTTTTCAAATGAAGTCAAATTATGAGATGCCACTTGATGTTATAAATCTGCATGTTATGGTCTGGCATGATTTCTTCTGTACAGATTCCAGCTTTATGACCACTAGAAGAAATTAAAATACATAAAGAAAAATAGATTCAATTAAAATGTATACAAAGAAAATTTTATATAAAGCTATAAATTATTTGGGAAAGGCCTCGAGAGGGAGTATACTTTCTTATACAAAAAGAATTTTATAAAGAACTGGAAATGCTATTCTAAATTATAGCAATGTCACATTCAGATAATAACCAAATATGAAAGGCACTATTATCAAATAACTCATTACAAGGAATGAATATGATATAAATATTTTTTTTCCCCTATGAGTCAGGTAACAAACACTAACTCTAAGCAGGAAGAATTTGTAGAAATGAAAAATAACAGTTTGGAGGAAGGGTTAAAGTCGTTTCTAAACATAATGGATATGATGGAGATGTTAAGCATAGGGTTTTTTTTTTTTTTTTTCTTTTCCAGTCTTATGGCTTGTGGTTGCGAAAGCATATTATTGGTATCCGTTGAGAGTGTTTTCAGTCTTGAAATGACTTACAGTGAACAACAGGGACAAATAAGTGAAAATAGAGTTCATATACCAGTATTGGCAGGAATTTAACCATCAAATACTATTTCAGGATTATTTTAATATCCATGATTATGATTAGTAATGATATAATTAAGAGATAATTTTGTTATAGAGACTTTAGACAGACAAAAACCAAAACAAAAACACCTTTCAAACTTTTTACATCTAGGTGCTCTAGCCTTATCAGGCATATCCTCTCTTCGCCTGGGCACACCCCATATGTTGAAAATACTTACCTGTATGGACTCAGGTTTTTATTTTCATCCCGAACCATTTAAGTTGTACAAATACTGTTGTTATATATTTTCCTGAAGCCAAAGGTCAATTTAAGAATAAAGAAAAAGAGGAGAGGGTATTAGTAGGGATGCCGTTGACAACCCGGCAATTTGCAGAAGATGTAAGAGAAGAAAAAGTGCAAGGATCAGTACAGTTGAATGCCGTGTTACCCTGTGTGGTCTGGTTTGCTTATTGTCATTACAGCTTTGCAACAAGATCAGTTAGACAAATTGAGAGTAAACATTTACGTTCACTTGAAACAATTTGAAAATGCTGTGACATTTTGACCATGTGTTACAAAATGATCACGTGTCCACAATGATTTGGAAATTAGACGAAACCAAGCCAAATCAGACAAAATTGGGCCTGACCACATTTGAGAAGCACTGAGAGTTCAAGCCTTAATATGATACAGTAAACCTCTTGGTCAACATATAGAAGAAACACTAGAACAGGGTTTTCACAGTACCTCCCTGCTATTATTACCCTGTGGGGAGTGGGGAGAGGCCCTTTAGCCTAGGGTGTACTTTGGGGCTTTGAGGCCCCTGATGTTCTTTCTTGGTAGAAGGGTGCATTTTCTCTCTTACAGGATATAAGAGCTCTCATGACTACCTAATACTGCCGAAGGAAAATATCTAGATTCTTTGAAGACAATTCCAGAATCCTTGTAGTAAGGAGAATAAGTACTAGATTGAACTCAGGCTTCTCATATGTCATACATTTTATATTCTATATTTTTATTTACTTGGAGACATTTTAGTTGTCTCTGAAAGCTCAAGTAAGTTGGTTGGATAATTGATATAGAACAATTTTGTAGATGCTTCTATAAAAAAAAATCTGGCAGCTCAGGGAGAAAAAAAAAGAGTTTTTTAATGGAGAAATCCTAAACGGTGTGTTGTTGAGGGGCAAGTCACAAGGAGAGAAGATTCCTGGCAGGAGATATCTGAACTGGCAATGAGATTGGAAAAATTAACCAAACTAATGTGTGTACATAAATTAAAAGTTAAAAGGCTCGGAAGTAGTGGCAATTGCCAGACCCTCTAGGAAGGTGGTTGCAAGAATCACTGCTGCCTTCTCCCTCACATCCCTTATTATTATACTTTCCCAAGGCATAACTGTTCCGATGTAAAATACGTTGTGCGAGCATATTTCAATGCATATCTAAGAGGCCATGATTATGTGGCGGTATTACAAACACTAGCCTATCAGCAAGGAAAGAGCTCTGTGGATATTTAAGACAGTGCAGTAACTCTGTAAGGTTGAGGATCCTGGATTTGTAGGTGGCAACCGAAAGCTCCTTTGACTGTGCAAAGACAAATGAAAGGGCGGGGATGCTGAAGGGTTAAACTGTTACTAATAATTTGTAGTTAGTCCAAAACTAAAGAGGAGGGTGAATTTTAGAACGAAGACCATCACAGCCTGGAAAAGGAAGGCACTTTCCTCCATGCTAATGGAGTCTTGATTCTCTTCAGAGCATCAAAGAAGCCAGTTGAATTTTTCACCACTCTAAACATACTTGCAGCTAGGGGTGGCCAGTGACTCCATTTGGACAAAAGAAATATAAGTGGGGGTTTCCAGACTGACATGTAAAAGAACTTGGAAATCATCAGTCCCATCCTCATTAGAAAAAAGTTGAACCAACTGAAAATCAACAACTCTTCTACATCCATCAGAGAATTGAGGTCATGGGACACACTGCTGTCCTGGAACCTGGAGAGACCAATGATGCTCCTGGAGCCAACACTATCCCAATAGGAACACTCAAACTTTAATGGACAAATTGCTGCACCTCAGTATGGATAAGCTTCAAAGTTAAAAACTCAAGGTGGGGGGCCAGTCTTAGGGAGGCCCCCATATTTCCTTGAGTTTTGCCTGCAGGAGCCCCACCAGGTCTTACTGTGATAATCAGGGGAAAACCTCCTTTCGCATCCAGCAGTAGGAGGGGAAAAGCAACTATTTTGAAATTCTCCAGGGCTCTCTCTTCTCCTTAATAGGGCCCTCAAGGGAAACTATTTTATCAGAACCTAAACAATTTGGGCTTTGTTAAACCCTCACTGACCTGGGGAAGGGGAATAGCTGAATCCAGACTCTTCTACATGGCAGAGAGAAATACCCAACTCCAGTTCCCTATAGACTCCCTGTTTCACTTAAGGGTAAATGTAGCTCAATAGTTCTAAGGACACAGACTCACTAAAAGCCTGAGACCTAATCATAGGCCATAATAGGCTTCTCTTTCCCCCACAGTTTACCACCACATTAGTAAGACTCCTATACAGTATCAGAAAAGTCCAACGTAAAGTGCTGCAAGCTTCAGTTCCTGCTTAGAAAGAGTCTCCAGGGGAACTCAAATACAAGAGGAGACACAAAAATAAGGACACCAGAGTAAACTTTCACCTCTGACACTACAGGTACAGCACACAGAAAACATAGCCTAAATCCTAGCCAGATAAACACAAAATCTCACACTAAAGGTTTGTCTATCTCAGTTTCTAACTTACTCAATGTATCATGTCTGGCCCTTAACAACAACAACAACAAAATATAAGACATGCCAAAAAGTAAAAACAAAAACAAACAAAAAACAGCCTGAAGAGATAAAGCAAGCATCAGATCCAGACTCAGATATAGTAGAGATTTTGGAATGATCAGGTTTGATTATGACCAGGGGTGCCTGAGTGGCTCAGTTAAGCATCCAACTCTTGATTTCAGCTTAAGCCATGATCTCACAGTTCATGTGAGCCCACATTGGGCTCTGTAACAGCATAGCCTGCTTGGGATTCTCTGTCCCTCCCCCTCTCTCTTCCCCTCCTCCACTTGCTGTCTCTCAAAAATAAACATTAAAAAGAATTTAAAAATGAAATAAAAATGATCAATACACTAAGGACTCTACTGGCAAAATGGACAAGATGCAAAAACAGATGAGTAATGTAAGGAAAAAAAAGAAAATTCTAAGAGAGAATTAAAAGCAAATGCTATAAATCTAAAACACTGGCATACATTAAGAATGCCATTGATGGGCTCTCATCAGTAGACTGACACAGTAGAGAAAAGAATTGGAGCTTGACACTATGTTAAAAAAACCTATCCAAACTAAAAAGAAAAGAGAAAAAAGGATGAGAGGAAAAAAAAGGGAATAGAATACCTAAGAACTGTGGGACAATTAAAAACTATAAAAACAAATTAAATCCAACAATATATATAAGTTATTAATATTTTATTGAAGATTTTTGTATCTGTGCTTTGAGAGACAGTAGTCTGTCATTTCTTTTCTTGTAATGTCTTTGGTTTAGGTATTAGAGTAAGTAATGCTGGCCTCACATAATAAGTGAGGAAGTTTTCTCTGTGCTTCTATTTTCTGCAAGAGATTGTAGAGAACTCGCGTAATTTCCCTTTTAAATGTCTGGTAGAGTTCACCAGGGAACCTATCTGGGCCTGGTGCTTTCTATTTTAGAATTTAGTAATTTAATTTTATTGATAAAATTTATTATAGTTGACTCAACTGCTGGTATGAGCTTTTTGTCCTCTGTCCTATAATTTTTTCTCTTGGAATGTAGACACTGTGTCTACCATTGTGGAAGCCTTTTTGAGACCATGAGAATAAAAATCATATGAGAAGTTTGAAGGATCATAAAGACAGAGGGAACCTGGGACTTCTTTCGTGATTTTTGGAGCCAACATGTCAGTTGTAGACTGCCTAGGTCAGGAGTTCTTCTTTGGAGACAACATATACTCTAATATGATTAAACCACTGAAGTTGAGTTTCTGTTATAAAGAGCTAAAGTTAGCAATTCCTATTTTACATAATTATTCATTAGTTGTGCTTGTAAAATATTTTCTTTCAAAAAGAAAACCAACAGGAAAAAAATCATAATTATTGGAAATAACATTTTTCCCAATTTTTTCTATAATAAAATATAATATAATCCTAATCCTGGAGATTGCCTGAATAAGGCCAGGGCTCACTACTAAGTTGAAAGAGGAATGTATGAGGAAAATGGGGATTTTCACCCTGAAAAAAAGCCTAAATATGAAGGAAGGTAACAGTTGTTCTCAAGTATCTGAAGGGCTTTAAAATGGAGGGCAATTGGATTCATGTCTGGGTACAAGAAATATAATTAATACTACATGTAAAAGTCTCATGGAGGCATTATGACATGTTATGTGGAAGCACTTTTGAATTCTTGTCAAGAATAGGGGCTCAGTCAGTTAAGCATCCAACTCTTGATTTCAGCTCAGGTCATGATCTTGTGAGTTTGCGCTCCACACCAGACCCCACGCTGACAGTGTGGAGCCTACTTGGAATTCTCTCTCTCTCTCCCTCTCTCTCTGCCCCTCCCATGCTCTCTCTCTCTCAAAATAAGTAAAATAAACTTAAAAAAAAAAACTAAAAAAATATATAAATAAGTAAGTAAATAAGTAAGTAAGTAAATAAATAAATAAATCCACGTCAAATATATGCAAAAATGGAATAAGCTGTAATTGGTGTAGGTTGTTCTGATGTTGCAAGTGATCAAGCCTAGGCTGAATAACTATTTGGCAGAAGATTTTGTAATTTATTTTCTAAATAATACAATCCAAAAGATTTAAGTAATGATTTGGGGAAGTCAAGGCCATATATGGTAAAGCAAAAACTGAAAACCAGAGTGATGTGGTATATAAGATTTTAGTCTTTTCAGTAAACCTCATCATCTCCAGGAAACAATCTGCAAAGGAGATTTAAATAGGCTCTCTACTTCTCCCCATTGGACAGAGAGCCACTTCTTTTTGTGAAGTGCCAGCTAGGTCCCTGAGATACAATGGTGAAGGTTAAAATAAATGTATTTGGACATAATGGGTTCCTGGTCATCAGCGCTGCTTTTAACTCTGAAAAACCAGATATCATCACCATCTATTACTGCTTCATTGATCTCAACTACATGTTCTACATGTTCCAGTATGATGATTCTACCCTGGCAAATTCAATGGCACAGTCAAGGCTGAGAACTGAAATGTGTTATTGATGGAAAGCCCATCTCCATCTTGCAGGAGCAAGATCCCACCAACATCAAATGGGGTGATGCTCTTGCTGAATATGTTGTGGAGTTCACTGGTGTCTTCACTACCATGGAGAAGGCTGGGGCGTGCTTGAAGGGTGGAGCCAAGAAGGTCATCATATCTGTCTCTTCTGCTAATGCCTCCATGTTTATGATGGGTGTGAACCATGAGAAGTATGACAACTCCTTCAAGGTTATTGGCAATGCCTCCTGCATCACCAGCTGCTGGGCCCCTTGGGCCAATGTCATCCATGACAACTTTCATGTCATGGAGGGACTTATGACCACAGTCCATGCCATAACTGCCATCCAAAAGACCTTGGACCTCTGGGAAGCTGTGGCATGATGGCTGAGGAGCTTCTATTGGCATCACCAAGACTGTGTGCAAGGTCATCCTTGAGCTGAATGGGAAGCTCACTGGCATGATCCGTGTCCACACCCCCAGTGTGTCAGTCATGAATCTGATCTGCCTGGGGAAAGCTGTCAAATATGATGACATCAAGAGGGTGGGCTACACTGACCTGGTTGTCTCCTGCAACTTTAATAGTGACAGCCACTCTTCCACCTTTGATGCTGGGGCTGGCATTGCTCTCAGGGACCACTTTGTCAAGCTCATTTCCTGGTACAACAGTGAACTCAGCTACAGCATCCGGGTGGTAGACCTTATGGTCCACATGTCCTCCAAAGAATGAGAACCCCCCAGACCCAGGGAGAGGACAAGAGGAAGAGAGAAGCCCTCAGCTGCCGGGGAGTCCTTGCCCCAACTCATCCGCCGACACACTGAAAATCTCCTGGGCTGAAATCCATCGTCGAGCCCCTGAAGAAGGAGAGGGGCTTAAAGAGCCCTACCTTGTCATGTACCATCAATAAAGTACACTTTACCCAGCCAGAGAGAGAGAGAGAGAGAGAGAGAGAGAGAGAGAGAAAGAGATTTAAATAATAGATGAGAATTTGATTAGAGGAGTTTTAAGGCGACTTCCCAGACTACTATTACACATTTCTCAAAGGAAAGGGGAAACACAAAATTTAGAGTACTGCATAAATTAAAAATAAGGATGTGTTTTTGCATTTAAGGAGCTGTTGATTTCAGTGAAGTCTCTATGTTGTACTTACTAGGAGTCCTGGTTCTGGAATAGGAGCAGGTCTTGTAAACCATTTACTAAGTTTCCTCTTCTGTTTCCTTAGGTTTTGCATATTCTCAATACGTTTATCTCTGAACTTTTGGAAAATTAAAAGGAAGGAAAACAAATAATACTTTTTATAACAAAAAGTTAACATGCTGATTGTATATTTTTAATGTCAGTAAAAAATATAAATACAACCAGTACATAGCTATGTAAAAGTAGGAAAAAAATCCTTTTTCAAATGTGTGGTTCCTAGATGAAGAAAACACCCTAGAGCATCCCTAGAGTTTTCAAATGAGCCTGTTTCGTCTCTCTCTCTCTTTCTCTCTCTTTTTTAAAGTTTATTTATTTTGAGAGGAAGAATGGAGGAGGGGCAGAGAGAGAAAGTGAGAGAGAGAGAGAGAGAGAGAGAATCCCAAGCAGGCCTTGCTCTGTCAGCATGGAGCCTCACGTGGAGCTCTCTCTCACAAACTGTGAGATCATGACCTGAACTGAAATCAAGAGTCGAGTGCTCACTGACTGAGTCACCCAGGGGCCCGAGACTATTTACTCTCGATTCCCATTTCACCAACTATGGGATCCCAGACTCATATATATATATATATATATATATATATATATATATATACACACACACACATATACACGTATATATATATACACATATATGTGTGTGTGTGTGTGTGTGTGTGTGTTTTATTTTGAAGTGTTGTTCATTTGGGGCATGGGGCTGGTTCAGTCAGGTTGGTTCAGTCAGTTGGGTTAAGTGCCCAACTCTTAGGATTCTCTCTCACCCTCTCTCTCTGCTTCTGACTCTCTCTTTCTCTCAAAACAAACAAAAAAACTTAAAAACAATAAAATGAAAATAATGTCATTAAAACCCCCAAAGGAATTTCCTTTATAGAAATAAGAAAACAAAATTTATGCACATTCTTTAGTTACCTTAAACACTGCATATGCCAAGCAGAAATTTTTATGTTCCCATTTTATGCCATCTTTAAGTAACAGAGACCTTAAGGGATCAAACTAGAACACTTTGAAGATGAGGAAGAGTATTAGGATGCAGAGTATATGCGTACTAAAAATTTTATCCACTTCCAGTGGGAGTGCAATTGGTATAATTGCTTTGAAACCTACACGGTATTACTTTATAACAATGAAACATTGTCTTGTCCTATTATCCAGCCATTCTATTCCTATTATGTTAAAAAAACCAAGAATACAAAGCATTTAGGTTATTCTCACTTTAATAGTAGTCACAGTCTGTGAAAGATAACCCAGAAGTATCTAGCTAGTAAAAGTTCTATCATATTAGAGACCCCTGTACGTAAAGGAACAAGATAAAGTCACAATCTTGAAGTACCCAGAATTATTTATTTTTTATTTTTCAGAGTGACAGCATGAGTGGGGAAGGCACAGAGGGAGAGGGAGACAGAGGATCTGAAGCGGGCTCTGCACTGACAGCAGTGAGCCTGCTGTGGGGCTCGATCTCAGGAACCGTGAGACCATGACCTGAGCTGAAGCTGGACACTCAACAAACCGAGCCACCCAATGTCCCCAGAGTTATTTATTTAAACATTACCTGCCGTGCGGTGACATCTGAAGGGTGTTGCTGTCTTGGCCCTTCCTACATAATATGTAAAATTAAAACAAAACCATAAAAATCATGAGCAAACAACTATTCAGTTATTATAATGGGAAGCCTATGCTACTGTTTTTTATTTATGTAATATATGCTTATTATCTCAATTTGCAAAAGGCAGGATCAGAATAAGAACATGAAGATGAAAATCAGAGTGGAAGATGGCAATAATATCACGAGAAAAAAGAGTCAGCTCTGAATCATACCACAAAGACCACGTAGCATACTGCGATTTATCATGGAAGGAAAGACAGGTATGAGCAATCAGAAAATTATGTTTCTGCTGGTCCTCAGGATGATTAAGGAACCCCAGCAAGTAGTATGGTTTTCTGAGACACAGGGAGCTTGGCTTTACTTTCTGGGGTTCCCACACCTTCCACTAATTTCTAAATTGTGCTTTAAATACCTTCCGCTCCCCTCATTTTGCTCCAGTTGTTTAGCCCAAAGACCCAAAAGCAATCTCCTCCCCATCTCAATATTGAGAAACTTATTCTGCCCCACCCCCACTTCTGTAAGCCCCATCCCACCTCCGGGACAAACGACTGAGGGTGCCTGGTTTCTAGTGGGCACAAAGGGAGGCTTTTCCTCCTTCAGGAACCGGCTCAGGATCTAGCCTGTCTACCTCACCCGGGGTTCTCAGCCCCCAGCACCAAAGTGCCCACACTGGGCGTAATCGCCAGTGATCAGTAATCCCAAGTGTCCAAGGCACATGGCCCGGGAAAGGGGCAGACAAGTTGGGTTTGGGGTCTTGGAGAACTCACGGGGTTCACTTGGATGGCTTCGTCCCCCCTACAGCACAGACACATGCTGCTGAGCTTTGGAGCATCCCCCGCTAGGCAAAAGCCCCTGGTCCTGACCAGGACCAAGTCACTGAGGGGAACACCACGTGACACCCCGGAGCCCCGCCCGGCAGCGTCACAATTCTCTTTGTCCTCCCCTGCGGCCCCCTCCCCCCACCCCCCAGTGCCACTGTGGGATCAGAGCTGCTGGGTTACCATAATTGCCTGTTCTGCCAGTACTCTTGCTCAGACAAGCACATGATACAATAAACAGAGTTTAGTCCTCAACTCTGCCCTCTTTCTGTGGACCTCTAACTTACTTCCATGGTCCTTCACTTCAGCCTGTCATCAGGTTCTCAGTTCCATCTCCTGGTTGTTCTTCCGTCATGACTTCCAGTTGGGTCTATCCAGCTATCTGCCTCATCCCTGTCAATCACCGGGCTAAAGAGGGGGAAATTTGAGAATTGTCACAATTGCCTAGACATCATCTCCAACTTAAACTGGGTCTTCACCACTGCTTCCCACCTCTTTTATGTTTGCCTTCGGCAGTGTTCCTTCAAACTGTCTCTCCTCTGTTGAAATCTCTGAGCCCACTGTCCTCCAGACACTTTCAGCAGAGGTAGGACAACTCTTGCTTCACACACCGAGAGTGGCTAAAGCTTCAGTAGAGCTTATGTTCAGCACTGTTAGATGAGTGCATATATATTAAATCATCAACTTCTTGCAACAACCCGAGAGAACAAGAGCATGGTTATTGTCATCTGGGAAAAGAAGGCGTTAGTAGGTTAAACAACTTGCCCGAGGTTAGGCATTGGGACTTAAATACACAGAGTCCACTAACGGGACCTGTGCTGTTTGATCATGGTGCTGGGCCGCCAATTGCTTTTAAAAGCCCAGACTGGGGCTACCTCAATTCCTTCCCACCTGTAAGTCTGTAACATTGTCTGTATCCACATTATTCTTTTTTCCCCTGTAACCCCATTAAATTGAAAAAGTTGTTGCCCTTCTGTTTTTGTCTCGAACAAATCTGTTCATTTTTGTTCCCATGCCATTTTCCTCTTAGAAGCCTCCTCAGAGACCTTGCTCTAGATTATTCCCTCCCCTTGCTAACATCTGTATCTTGCCTGTTTTCTTTAAACAATTAAATGCAAGATGCTCAACTCATCCCCTATTTAAGGTAATAAACCAAAGCCCTTTGAACAACAGCTAATTGTAACTATTGCCCATCCCCTCTATTTACAATAAATAATCCTAAAAGCTGCTGGATGAGATCGGATTCCCGTTCCTCTTCTTTACGTCTAATGCAATATTTGGCTTACTGCAACCTTCAACCCCCATTGGTACTTGTTTCAAAGTAGGTCTCTGGTGATCTTCCTACTGAATCCAGTGGGCATTTTCTATTACATGACATTTGCTTCGTGTTAGAAGCTGCAGAGATTTCTCTTGGAAGAGTTAGGCTTGGGAAAATTAAATAATCTTACTCACCCAGGGTGCTGAAAACCATTGGCCACTTCCTTCCTGCAACTCTCCTCTCTGGGAAGAATACAACTTAGAAAAATTGTGTGATCTTGCTCATGATCACGCTCCAGAAACTGATTGGAAATCCTGTGATTTTTCTAATATGCCATGTTGCCTCAAGAACATATGTTTTGGGTACTTACTATTACAGATCTCACTAGGTCCTGGGAATACAAAGATAAATAAACTCATTCGCTGCCCTCAAGGAAAGTCGACAAACTAGCAACAATAAAAAAGTAAAACAGTGTGTTGGGAGTAGTAATAAGGACACATGTTCTGTTAATATGTTAATTTTGTGGCAAATCCTTGTGATTAATGGATAGGGAATTCAGTGCAGTCCCTTCAGGTTTTTGGCGCCTCTAATTATTGTAACCCTCTTACTTCAATCCACTATTTCTAGTTCTGTCCTCATGGGCCTCATAAAATAAACTCATTCTCCTCTACATGATGATAAGGTTGGCGAAGAGGCTGAGGTTGTCAGACTCTACAGGCTTTGAGGAGGGAGCCCACAAATTGGGAATCAGACCTCTGAGGAGGGGAATATCGACAGGCTGAACTGGTACCCCTGGATGTTGGTTTGGTGGGGGGATCCTTCACAGCTGGGGATCAGAGATCTCTTAGGAGCCACTATCTGGCAGGTGCTGTAAGACCAACTCTGATTGTATAGAAAAGATAGAAACTGGAAACAACTGTTGCTGTAAACAAAGGCTACTGCCAGGTGAAGTGTCACTGCTGAGGTGACAACTGAGGGCAAGAAAACAGGCACAAGTGAGATCCTTCTCCACTCCACTCACCTTCCTATCTCCCTCCAGCATCCTCACCCCCTGATTGGCTAAACCTACCAGGACTCCAGCTGGCCAGATCTCCAACTTTTTATTTCTAAAGAGAAATAAAATATGCAGAGTCCTAGCCCAGGCTTTATTTACAAGGTAGGATATGGAAGGGCAGGTTTGGAGCCGAAAGACAACAGGTTAATGTGGCACAGCGACCATCGTGCCCCACATCACCTGCAGTCCTTGGATTATACATCTTCGAGAACAGTTTCAAGCCTCCCCATTATCCAGGTTGATAACTTGTATTACACTACAGTCAGCCAATGTCCTGCATCAGACACAAAACTCAAAGTGTGGTATAAGGCAGAGCCAGAAGGGCAAGAGCATTAACTTCCCAAGTTCAGGCAGTACATTTGCATAAACATTACCTTTGTAGAAATGGATAAAATTTAACTGTAAAATAAATTATGAAAACTCCTGAATACTAAATGCAAGCATAGTCAATATTCCTGTTTGTTCATGTTTGATCGGTATAGAGCTATAATTCTCAAAGTAAACTCCAGAAACTACCGTTTCAAAGTGTTTATAATTTTATGTGAAAAATAAAACAAGTAAATAAGCCACCTTTTCCCCTTACATAAAAATAGGTACCAAGTTCAAATAAGTTTGGGGCATTCTAACAAAGGTTAAACAAAGGTAAACACCTAACTTTACTGCAGGGCCACTCAGAACTGGTAATATGCTGAAGTAATTATGAATATACTATACAAAGGTATAGTATACAATGTTTCTCCAACTTATTTACTTGTGGGACCAGACCCTCTTTTTTAATGTGCCATTCATAATGGAGGATTCTATATTAAAGATAGTAGTTATTTCTGAATAACTAAGTATTATTTTATATTACTTCAAGCATGACATATTAATAATGTCACAAACTGACAACCCTGGGTATCCATATTTAAATCACAATTTTTTCACGTTCCAATTATTTTCCTCATTTTCTTCCTAAGGAACATTTGCTGATTTTTGTTTTAGATTTTAAATGCAGTTTCTTAATGCAAGTAAGATTCACTGTTATAGTGTTTCCATAAAACAGAATTTATAGAAAGATGTAAATATTTCATTCACATCTTAAAAAACAGCTCATCCTCTTTGTTTGATGTTTCCATAATTAGGTTTTATTTTTGTAAATTTATACAAAACCAGAGCAAGTTCTTAAAGAATTAACTTGTAGGCTTTTCCACATAAATGAAACAACTTATGCAGAAATATAGATAGAATATCAACATTGATCTAATTTGTACCATTATTCACAGATTTTCGGTTTTGTTCATTTTCTGGGTTTACAGTGGGTCATGGAATCTATTTTGGGGCATTAAGAAACTTTAATTATTTACTTTGATTTCAATGCAACTGTTTACCTTTTGATGTGAAACTGTTTTACAAAGTAAATGGAAGAACTTTGCCTAATTTGGGTATTTAGGGTTATCTAATGACTTTATTTTTTAAAATAAAGTTTGAGGGAGTAAATCCTCTTCAAGTCATAATATTCTTTGAATACTGAAAATATGTCTTACGATTAAAGTCTGTTCTCTTTTGATGACAGAGTGCTATTTTTTATTTAGTAAGGAGATGTGTACAGGGTCACCACTCTTTCTTCTGGACTGTTCTTTCATTCAACAGATATCTGTACCCACTGAGTGCTCTTTTGTTCCAGGCTCTGTGCTTGTGCTGAAGTTTTTGTGCTGAGCAGGTAGATAGGAGTCCTGTCTGAATAAGTCCTCTTTAAAATAATAGCCAGGGCAGGGCCAACTTCACGGTTGCAGGGTCTATGCAGTCACCCAGGGAGTCATGCTTCAAAAGATTAATGCTCTGTTCTTGCTGTCTTAAAACACTTAATTTTTAAGCAGCCCTGCATTTTTCTTTGGCCCTACGACCTGCAAATTGCGCTAAATGGTCTTAAACCTAGCCTCCGAAGTTTGTGAGAAATTGTCTATCTTTCTGCCTGTCTGTACTGAGTTTATAACAGATGTTCTTTTTTTTCTGTACCTAGGCAATTATATTGTGAAATGTAGGTTATAGACTTTAAGTTTGTCCATATAGTAAGTTACATCTTTTTAGATTCAACTTTTTCCAACCTGTCAAGAACAGTTTTTTTTTTCTTTTCTATAGCACACCTTCGTGTCTTATGCCATGAACCTTGCTGCCATTCAATTAAACTTTCTCCTAAGTAGTTTTACATTTGGTCTGCATTTCAGCCTCCTTACCTTTGCTGACTCTGCACCTATCATGACTGCCCCAATATAAAGCCAGATCTGTCCTCGAAATTATTCCTCAGAGGGGCGCCCCGGTGGCTCAGTTGGTTAAGAATCCAACTTAGGCTCAGGTCATGATCTCACGGCTGGGCTCCTGAGTTTGAGCCCTGCGTCGGGCACTGTGCTGATAGCTTGGAGCCTGGAGCCTGCTTCAGATTCTGTGTCTCCCTCTCTCTCTGCCCCTCCCCCGCTCACACTCTCTCTTTCTCTCTCTGAAAAATGAATAAACTTAAAAAAAATATATATATATATCCCTAAATTGAGTCAAGATAAAAGAATTAAAAAAATTATTCCTCAGAAAAGAGTAAGTTGCTTTATGCCAGAATCTTTATGAAGTCTTGGTATTTCAGACCCCTTTAGTTTGAAAAAACAGAGTTCTTCAGAAAAATGTATTGGTTGGGAATGGACTTGAATGCCAGCTTTGGATACTTATCAAGGTCCCCTATATGAATTGGCAAAACAAAGTAATTTAGTAATTATCTCTTTTAAAAGTCGTAAGCAAGTCTTTTAAAGATCACTTTAAAGATCAATTGAATAAATAAGTGGCTGTATTTTGGAGATCTTTAATATACACTTACAGCACAAATGAACAGAACAAACAACTTCTAATGTTACGTGAAAGAGTACTTAGGCTTTGGATAAATTTCCAGTAACATGTAATAGGATCAAACTAGAATTTAGAAAGGGCTGTATTTCAAGGCACTGAGATGGGAATGAAAAGTTAATATCTTTAAAAACTGCTCAAAAAGTGGCTTTGGCAACAATTAAGACAGTGACGTTAAAAATGCATGCAAAGAGGTTGAATAAAACTGTCTAATGAAATGTGGGGACAGAAATAAACAATATTTTTAAACTAATATATTGTTTATGTAATGTGGTTTCAAATGTGGATGTGTAAAAAAATTAAATTAAATATTACAAGTAGACATTTGGCTATTATAGCTACATCTCTAAAAGTTTAAATGGTCACGTTGGCCAAAACAAACAACTTGGGTTTATTTGCCCTTCTAAAATGTCTCTTTCTCTTAATTGAAATAGTTTAATTTTTTATCAATCCTATATTATAATTCAAAATGTTTGAAAAAGACTGTAAGCACAATTTCTTTTTTTTTTCTTTTAATGATTTTTTTTTATATATGAAATTTATTGACAAATTGGTTTCCATACAACACCCAGTGCTCATCCCAAAAGGTGCCCTCCTCAATACCCATCACCCACCCTCCCCTCCCTCCCACCCCCCATCAACCCTCAGTTTGTTCTCAGTTTTTAACAGTCTCTTATGCTTTGGCTCTCTCCCACTCTAACCTCTTTTTTTTTTTTTTTCCTTCCCCTCCCCCATGGGTTCCTGTTAAGTTTCTCAGGATACACATAAGAGTGAAACCATATGGTATCTGTCTTTCTCTGTATGGCTTATTTCACTTAGCATCACACTCTCCAGTTCCATCCACGTTGCTACAAAAGGCCATATTTCATTTTTTCTCATTGCCACATAGTATTCCATTGTGTATATATACCACAATTTCTTTATCCATTCATCAGTTGATGGACATTTAGGCTCTTTCCATAATTTGGCTATTGTTGAGAGTGCTGCTATGAACATTGGGGTACAAGTGCCCCTATGCATCAGTACTCCTGTATCCCCTTGGATAAATTCCTAGCAGTGTAAGCACAATTTCTTATCAGAAAGAACCCAGTCTTAATTATTGATCATCAGACACACACACACACACACACACACACACACACACACACTCACTCACACGCACACACACATTCTCTCTCTCCCTCTCTCTCTCTCTCTTTCTGTCTCTCTCTCTCCAAATAATGTTGTTGTTAAAAGAAACTGAGGCATATTAAAATTGTTTAAACTTCATTTGAGCAAGAATCAATTCAAATGGGACAGTGGTTAGGAAGTGGTTAGTAGGATTGCCAGCTCACAGGAGCAAAGAGGAAAGACTTTTCTAGAGAAAATGCAGAAGCAAAGAAAGGAAATCATTTGTTTGGTTATAGCTTAGAGCTTAGTTGGCGGTTTGTGATTGGTTGTCTTTAGAGTCTTGACTTTGTAACCTTGAGGCATTTACGGTTTAGATTTTGGTTTGCTTATATAGGCCGCCATGGCATGAGAGCCACATCAGGCTCATGGCTTCCTTGTTTAATTAATTTAACAGAGCGTAACGTTTTTGCATCCCTCAAGTGTATGAGCAGACTTACCTTTCGTGACATACAGTCAGCCTGGAGAAAAATGTAGGAGCCCCCTCTTCTTGGTTTGTCATCTGTGCTCTGGTTTGGGGAAGTCTAGGTTATATGATCCTTAGTCCTTGCCTCCATTACCCTGAAAGGCAGATCTTTACACTGAAGGGTAGGCTGGATCTTCAGTGTTTTCTGAACGGAGTATCAACAACACAAAAAAGACTTGTTCTGCTAATGATGATCAGCTTTCACAGCCAAATTTAAATGATCTTTTCCCCACAAGGGGTGAACTTAAGAAAGGGGAAGAAAACCCCCTTGTGGCCTAATTTCTATCTGGAGAAATCTTCCAAAAGTGCTGATAGCTTCATGATTCCTCTTGGAAATGTTATGAATCTAAAGATGACATATTAATAAGTTACTCATCTGCATTGGCAATTAATTCTCTGTTGGGAAAAACAACCCCAAATTTAAGAATCTTACATTATTTTTTAGGTAATCATCAAAGCAAAGATGAAATGAATGATTTATAGTCACACTTCATAATTGTTGAGTATTTAACTTTATATATTTTTAATGTTTATTCATTTTTAAGAGACAGAGACAGAGCACGAGAGAGGTAGGGACAGAGAGAGAGGGAGACACAGAATCTGAAGCAGACTCTAGGCTCTGAGCTGTCAGCACAGAGCCTGACAAGGAGCTCAAACCCACGAACTGGGAGAACCTGGGACCTGAGCTGAAGTTGGACGCTTAACCAACTGAGCTACCCAGGCGCCCCTATTTAGCTTTAGATCTGGGTAGGGCATGCCTTAAATGGCTATACTGGATGTATCTTTATTAGACAGAATGCATTTCTAGGAATTGTCTATTAAAAGTAACTTGATATTAGAGTCAGTAATGTTCAAGACTCATGGTCAGTTATAGTAAGTCCTAGCTTCCCTTTACTCTCCATTTTCCTCTATGTTCACACTGTTCTATTTGAATTTACGGGGACAAAAAATAAAAGACTCATTTGAAAACTTTTCTTATTCAATTTGTTTTTTTTGCGACTTTGGATTATTGAGTTTATACTTGTTGAATAAAAAACCACAAACTATTTTCAGAGAAAAGATTTAAGAGTTAAGCTGTAGTGATGGAGAGAGCTCCTCTAACAGTATATAAAAGTCTTAAAATTTCATTTGATGGAGAAAGTTGGATGAGAGAGGTAAATATGCTAAAACTGTTGTCCTCTGTAAGATATATTCAGGTTCACAGGGATCACAAATCTCTTCTTCATATATTCTCTAGTTTTGGCTATCATGCAATTTTCTGCACTAAGTTGCTATTTTGAGAACACATGAAAATACATAGTACAGAATAGGAGATTCACATAGAACACAGACCTGTTTGTTAAGCGAGAAATATATAACCTTATTTAAGTTATGCTCATCTTTACTTGAAGAAGTAATTCTTTTAAGATATCTGATTCCATCTTATCTTTGATCTTTAATTAGTCTACCAAGACTGCCTTGGGTACTTAACAACATAGAAATAAATATGAATTGCTTTGGTAATTCTTTTTATACAATCACAAGAACATTAAAGGTTGAATCAATATTTCATAGAAGATGTTGTCCAGTTAGCAGGAACTGAAAAATCAGTGTGGGAAATGATCCTCACTTTGCAGTGCCAGACACAATGACTTTACTTTGCTACAAAAGAGAAAAAAAAATGTAAATGCAATGTTTCTTAGGAAGCATTTTCTTTCAAGTGCCTACTGTATGTCAAATACAGATGTCAGTGATCATTATACTGATACACTAACTTAATCAACTTTCTTTGTCATAACATTGAATGACAGTGCTGTATTAAATAATAAGTCCTTTGGAAAGCTCCCCATTCCTATCTTCATGTGTTAGAACTGACAGCGTACAGATTAAACTTTATTGAACATATACCATATTTAAAAAGCGCTCTGCTGGGCGCATGGATTGATTTCTTCAACAGTATGATAGGTTTATATTTATATAACACATTTATAATAAGTTTCCAAATTTTATAATGAGAAATCTTTCATTTCATGTGGTCTTCATTTCATCTGAACTCCGTAAACCTTGGGAGGGAAGTAAAGTATGAATCCATGGATTTTATAATGGAATTTAAAAAGAGGAAGCTCGGAGAACTTAGGAGAACTAATGAAGGTCATCCCATTCAACATTTCTTAAGTCAATAAATATTTCTGGAGTTTTGTGTTAGGTAGTATTCTTTCAGTGGCGAGAACAGAAACATTGAGGAAGTGACAAACTGAAAGGGATTCTTTTTCGGTTTGCATGAGTAGGAAATACAGGAGGAAATTTCATTCGGTCAAATAATAATTACTCATTTCTGTGAGCTATGCTTCACTCTTCAGGTTGGCCTTTGTCTTGCTGAAAATAGATTTTTCTGTAGCTAATGGGGACCTCTAGCACCTCCTCTATCCTGCTAAACTATCATCCTTTGCAGTTTGACCCACAACCTGGGAGAAAGTCCTCACTCACAGCTTTTGGGGAGGATTCTGATTGGCACATATTACCAGTTAAGCGGACATATAAAATGCATAATTAAAAAACTCAAGTGGAATCACATTAAATATGACTAGTGTTGCAAATTAACGGAGCATCTCTTTTTTTTTTTTTAACTCAGAAATTTTAGCATTCTTATTTTAAGTTGAATCTAATCAACACTTTAGAAAAAGTGACAAATTATTTTTTCCTTCTTTGGTCTTTTTTGTCCAGATACCAATATGGAAGATGTAAATTCATCGTTGTTTTTAAAGATATCCAGGCAGAAAGAAGCCCAGGATGACAAATACAAAGTGTGGAATTCAACCTGTAAAAAAGTTAATAAAGAGTATAAAATGATGTTGACCGAAAGCTAGAAAGTTCTGACAAGGAAACATATCCATTGAGATTAGAAAATCCTTTAATAGGCTTTAGGGGCGCCTGGGTGGCTCAGTTGGTTGAGCGTCCGATTTCAGCTCAGGTCATGATCTCACAGTTCGTGAGTTTGAGTTCCGTGTCGGGCTCTGTGCTGACAGCTTGGAGCCTGCTTTGGATTCTGTGTCTCCCTCTCTCTCTGCCCCTCCCTCGCTTGCACTCTGTCTCTATCTCTCTCAAAAATAAATAAACATTAAGAAAATCCTTTAATAGGCTTTAAATAATCATATTTATAGAGAGTCTACATTCACTTAAATCTTATTAAGTAGCAATGAAAACAGGGTAGAAGAAAAAGAGGCTTCTTCTAAAAATACCTTGGTTCAAAATTCTCTGTGTTCCATTTTGATATAAGGTATTTTATGCAGCTAAACTACATTTCAGTTTTCCAGTGGGGCTAATAGGGATAATACTATTTCTTAGAGTTGTAAAATTTAAGGAATAATGTATTCAAGTATGCTCCAGTATTATTTTATTTTCCTCTTTAACTAATGGGTGGGTAATTTCTCATGTGTCTAAAGGTTTCATGTGGATAACAAAAGAGCTGAGAATGGGTTGCCAAAGGAATATATAGCTTCTTTCTCCGTAAGAATAAGTAAAATACATAATAACTCTTTGGATTATTAGAATATTATGTGTGGGTACTTTAGAATACTTCTTAGAATCAGGAGGTCTAGCTGTTTTGCAAATATCATTTTTTTTTCTAGGGCAAGTAGAAGTCTTGCCCTTGCAGATAATCATCTAATGTCTCAGCAGCTCTTCAGGGTGTTTGTTTTTAGACAAAAAAAATCCAGCAGGTGGCGCCTCCATCATAATATTTACACAGTAACGATTTGAAGTGAGAAAGAAAACAGAAAATTATCACATAGCCAGAAGATGGTGCTAGATGACCAATCTTTAAAAAACAACGTCTGCATTTCAAATAGGCAACTTCAATTTTACCGAACCTGAGAATTTATAATAAGGGTATTGTTGACACCATTGTTTGGGATTCTTCAGTAACTTCAGGAGCTTTAATTTTAAACTTCCAGTGTATTGCTTGTACAATAAAAGAACCTGACCAGCACATGAAAGAAAGAAATGCTTTCTGACTCTACTTTTTATCATTCACAGCTTTTACAAAGAAAGATTATATTTAAAATGTTTTATTTTGCTGTCCCTCTATCCTCATATGTTTCATGATTATACTTCTAAAAAATATATAAGCACTACTCACCTCAAATTCCTTGCTCCTTTCCTTTTATTCTTTCTCTAAGATTCTCTCAAGAAGATGAGATAGTAAATTAACATACCTAGAAACCCACAGATACAGTTTCTGATGTATCCAAATAATAAAAAAGAAATGTGTAGGGGCGCTTTGGTGGCTCAGTCAGTTGGGCGTCTGACTTCAGCTCCGGTCATGATCTCCTGGTTCCTGAGTTCGAGCCCCTTGTTGGGCTCTGTGCTGATAGCTCAGAGCCTGGAGCCCGCTTCAGATTCTGTGTCTCCCTCTCTCCCTCTCTCTTCGCCCCTCCCCCGCTCTCCCTGCGCTCTCTCTCAAAACTAAACATCAAAAAACTTTTGAAAAAAAGAAAAAAGAAATGTGTTGAAACGCTTCTTTTGCTGTACTTTGTGGACTTAAAAATATTTATTTATTTATTTATTTATTTATTTATTTATTTATTGTGCTTTGTGGACTTCCAAAAACTGCTGTTTAGTTTTAGTATCTTTGTACATTCAGTATTCAAGCCTTTCATCTTGCAAAATAATAGGAAATTAAAATTAAACTGCTTTGTAACTTTGTTTTATAAAACCAAGCAAAATTGTATTAGAAAAAATTATTTTCTAAAAATTGTTGCTGGTTGATTTGGCATTCCAAACACTTGCCAGTTAAATATCTCCTAAAGCATCTATTTCTTTCTCACCAGCCAGCCCATCTCCTTCATCATCTACTCTTTGCTACTGGACCATCACGGTAGCCTGCCAATAGTTGACTTTCCTTCCTTCTTGCTTTCCCTCCATGTGTTTTCTCTCACAGGATAAGAGCCATATTTTATAAGTGCAAATTTGGTTATTTCACTCCTGTTCTTAAAACCCTTCGATAACCTCCCATGGCTTCTAAATACCCAAACAAACCTTAACCACACCCAAAAGGCACTTCTCCAGGCGTACTCATACCATTCTTTCTAATCATTTTCTACACACTTGCTACACCACCTTCCTCAGACTCTCTGCTCCCTCCTCCTAGAAGTCTGGTACAAGTCTTCTTTCAGTCAGGAAAGCTGTTCTCTCATGTCTCCACCTTTGTGTCTCATACGTGTTCTTCGGATCGAACTCAAACATCACCTTTTCCAGGAAGCCCGATCTATCACCGAGGTTTAGATCAAGGCTCTATACTATGTGCTCACACAGCACTGAGTGCCTCTCCTTAATGGCACTCCCCTCTGTAACTGGACATGATTTATGGCGGACATATCAATCAGTGTCTTTTTTTGCCCTAACTCACATAAGCCTTATGAAGACAGAGGAGTGTTTGCTTTTCTCACTATTGTATTTCCAGAGAAGAGTGTCACGCTTGACATGTGGGAAGCTCTCTATCAATTTTAGTAGATTGATAGAGTGAATGATCAACGATAAAAATCAGAGGCTTCTGAAAAGTCCAGAGTATTTTCCATTGGTGAGCTGTTTACCCTTAAGAGAATGTCAGGATGCAGGTGATAGCTGCCATCAGGTATCTACAAGGCTGTCATGTGGAGGAGGGGCTCCAAAGAGCTGATCTAAAACCAACAGCTTACAGGAGAAATTAAATCCAAGATTTTAAAAACACAGTATCTGAAAATAGAGTAAATTTCTGTAGTAGGTAAGGAACTGCCTGCATCCTAAGTTCGTAGTTTCTTGGTGGGGAGAAGAAAAGGGAATTACAAGACCAACAGGGCAGTTAGGTGGCTTTTGAAGTCTCTTTGAGCTTTGGGATTCTATGGAAGTATGATTTGTTATAAAAAAAAAAAAAAAGATCTGTCTTTCTTTCCCATGCTGGTTGTATTCTGAGGTCAATGATGAATGAGGTGGGGATTAGAGTTCTCCTTAGAGTTTTGGGAATTAAGTTTCATTATGTTTAGGACTTTAAAGAATGGTGATTGCCTAGCATTATCTGTACCATTAATTTCAGCTTAAACTCTTATTTCCAACCCCTTCTTGGGATACACTTGAAACAGGATATACCTAGAACTTGTTTCAGATGTACTACTTTCTCTGATAACTGAAATCATCTATTTCAAATTACATTTTTGATCTTTTTACTGAATCACTGATAATATTTGCTTTCAGGGCGTGGGACACATTCTGTATTTCAAGTACATTAATCTTCTTAATTTCATCTGTGAACATAAGTAGTTAATGAGCTCTTTGTACCATGAATCTATTTTTAGTCTACTGGAGGAAAAAGGTTCAAGATCTTTACACTTAATATACTAAATCATCACTTTGCTGCCTACCCAGATTTTAGATCAAACTACAAACAAAAATAATAATTCATCCTCAAGCCTCATAATACATAAATTAAGTAGTTCTTAACAACTTTTTTTTGGTAGATGGCACATGAAACCTGCATTTACATAGTTTTTTCAGTCAAGTGAATTCCAGCTGTACTAAGACACACATTACCTCATTGTTTAATCAAAATGAGGAAGTGATCTCAAAGTTGATTAATAGGATAAAGGTTAAATAAACTACATAAAGTGGGCCACATGAGGCCTTTTGAAAGAATGAGGTAGTGTAATAAGTACTGATATGGAAATATGTCCATGATATATTGTGAGAAGAAAATATCAAGTAGCAGAGAGTATGTACAGTGTGGGCATATTAAAAAAAAAAAAAAAGTAATGTATGTAAATGCATCAAAAGAGGTCACAAAAGTTTTGTCCCAATTGGCAACAGTGGTTATCCCTGGGCAGAGGGATTGCATACTGGGATGGCCAAAAAGATAAGAGGTCAGAAACTCCCTTTTTATATGTTTTTTTTTAAATACCTTTTATTTACTTTGAGAGAGAGAGAGAGAGAATAAGCAGGGGAGTGGCAGAGAGAGAGGGTGATAGAGAGAATCATAAGTAGGCTCCAGGCTATCAGCATGGAACCTGATGTAGGGCTCAATCCCATAAACCATGAGGTCATGACCTGAGCTGAAATCAAGAGTCAGAAGCTTAATCAACTGAGCCATTCAGACGCTCCTTTGTTTTTACATGTTTGATATACTTTGTAAGGTGGATTGTATTTTTCCTACATGCATTTACCTTAAAAAAAAAACAAAACTAAGAAGGATGCAAAATAATACAATCTAATGTTAGCTTTCTTCTATAAGAACAAAGAGGAGGAAATGAATCATAGCCAAAGAGACATAGAAGATTTTCATTTCCAGTGTGCACTGTTCAAATTCACAGTTGTGTTGGGAGAAGAATAATAATGAAATCATACATAGAGATCAGACTATACAAACATACACTTCTGAATCATCCTTGCTCTTGTGTCTGCCAGCTCAAGAAGAAGTTCTAGACTTCTGAAAAGTCTCTTTCCACCTAAACTTTTTGAAAATCTTTTTTTAAAGTTTATTATCCATTCAGAGAGAGAGAGAGAGAGAGAGAGAGAGAGAGAATGAGTGGGTGAGGGGCAGAGAGAGAGGGAGAGAATCCCAAGAAGGCTCTGTGCTGTAAGCGCAGAGCCCAGTGTGGGGCTTGATCCCACGAACTGGGAGATCATGACCTGAGCTAAAATCAGGAGTCAGACACTGAACTGACCGAGCCATCCAGGAGCCCCATCCACCTAACATTTTTATGGGCTCGGGGATTTCCTAGCACACCATCTCACCATGTTTTTGTCCTGTCAGATAGCCCACTGCAGTTTCTCTACACAGATTGCTGTTGCTTTGCCGGGCGTGGGGGGCTGTGGCAGGAATGTGAGAACTCTTCGCTGCTGCACTATGTGTCCTGGTTTCTCTCAGGCTTGAGCAGACAAAAGGGAGACACAGACAGTACAAATGCATACACGGAAGAACAAACAAAGGGCATTTCTAGGAGTGGTAAAAAGGCCAACTTAAGTGAGAAATTTGTGTTGGAAAGAAATGGAATGAGATGTAAAAGAAATAGTTTTGTTATACAAGGTAGCTATGCTTACCGTCACAATAAAGTGAAATATAGGTGACTCGGTAGGGTTGTGTGCAGGAAACAGAAATTAAGTATATTCAGCGGAAAGGGATTTAATACAAGATATTAAGTACTTTCACAGTTGTTGGAAGGGCTGAAAGAACAGTTTCTGGGCCTGACTTTCTGGACTGGTTTCTGGAATAATTCAGAGCTGATCCACAAGGGAAGCTCCTATCTCTGAAGCAGCCACACTGCTACATGCTGTCACAACTGCCTCCCACCCTGGAGAAAGAGCAGCTGAAGCTGTGATCCAGATGTTAGGAAGTTAGACTAGGAGTCACTTGGTGTTTTCATGCCCACAGTAGTGGAGCAAGGACATGAGCGCAGCTGCAGGAAAGTCTCACATTTCTATATCACCAGCAACAACAGCCAAGAGAGGTAGGGAAACGGTCACCTTTGCATTCTGCCTTCCAAATCTCTCTCAAGTACTGGTGGCACATAATCTGCATCCAGAATGCTAGCTGCAAGAATATTGGGGGATCTAGATGATAGCTTTCCAGACCCTACGAATCAAAGAAGAGTAGAATGGGGGTTGACAGGCAAAGTATCCTCCATACATAGAGAACTTCCAAGTAGGAAGACTCTCACTGATAATATCACCATCCAGGTAAAATAGCTGTTAATATTCAGTTACATATCTATTATTTTTTCCATCTGTGTTAGTCCATCTACTTATCTCTCTAACCAAATATCTATTTCATCTATTCAATTGGAAGTAGTTATTATTTTTCTAGCTTGTTGAGCAGACCTTCCTACCCTTCTTCAGTACCTCAATCCATTCACCTTTTTCTGGCCAACAAACCTTATCACCTCCAACCCTAGTACCCTGAAGTCTAACTTACAGGTTATAGGAACCAAAAAGTTCCTTTTTTCCCTAATCATTATTCACCTCAGTTTTTGTCAGTGGTATCTGATATGTGACAACTCCTGATATGTGATGTGTATTTGTGTATCATAGAATAGGACATACTTTGCAACCTGTGTTTTTCATGTATAAATATGGAGCAAGAGAGAGAGAGAGAAAGAGAGAGAGAGAGAAGAAAGAGACAGAAAGGAGTGGGGAGAGAGAGAAGGGTTTATTACGAAGAATTGGCTCACGTGATTATGGAAGCTGAGAATTTCCTAGATCTGTGATCTGTAAGCTATAGACTCAGAAGAGTTGGTGGCATAATTCAGTCCTAGTCTGAAGGCCTAAGAACTAGGGGCCAATGGTTTAAATCCCAGTCTGAGGGCCAGCAAAGATGAAATGAGATATCCCAAACTCAAGCAGGCAGCAGGAAACAAAAAGGGGTCAATTCCTTCTTCCTTCACTTTTTGTTCTATCCAGTCCCTCAATAGATTGGATGATGCCCATCCTCCCTGAAGAGCCTGATCTACTTGACTGAGTCCACTTATTCAAGTGCTGCCTTCATCTGAAAACACCCTCATAGACACATCTGGAAATATTGTTGAGATATTCCTATTAGTTATTGGGCTGACGAAAATCTAGAACTTCAAGGTAATGATATGAATTGCTTGATGAATACTGCCACTATTAAGATCACATGTTGTTTTCATTTTCTTATGTACTTTCCCCCACTATTTAAAGAAGCATTTCTCAGCAGTCAGTCCTCATGTTATAGGGACTTTTTAACAGTCTTTTACTCCTGCCCCTTTCCGTGCTCCTCACAGGACAAGATTTGCGTCCTCTTTTTTGTGGCTTTGTCCTCTTTCTGTCTTCCTCCTGTTTGGCATTTTTGATGGCCTGAAGTATCATTGGTTTTATGGGAATTACTAGCACATATGAAACAGTATATTAAAAGATAGCAATTAAAAAAGCTTTAGCATCAGACAAACTTGGGTTTGAAGTCCAGCTCCATCTATTATTAGTTGCCTAATCCTGGGAAAATCTCTTTGAACTTTATTTTGTTATTTGTAAGGATTTTTACAGAGATAATATATAAAAGCAAGGTGTTTAGCACATAGGAAATTAACATTACAAAGACAAATTGTCAATATGATTAGTATCCATTTTCTGCAGTCTGATGAATAAAACAATAATGAAAGCTTTTCCTGTACATTGTTATACTATTACTATTTTCTATCTTAAGCAATTGCTGTCACAATGCTGAGCTGTTTTTTTTTTTTAATAAAGATTTATAGGGGCGCCTGGGTGGCGCAGTCGGTTAAGCGTCCAACTTCAGCCAGGTCACGATCTCACGGTCCGTGAGTTCGAGCCCCGCGTCAGGCTCTGGGCTGATGGCTCAGAGCCTGGAGCCTGTTTCCGATTCTGTGTCTCCCTCTCTCTCTGCCCCTCCCTCGTTCATGCTCTGTCTCTCTCTGTCCCAAAAATAAATAAACGTTGAAAAAAAAAATTAAAAAAAAAAGATTTATAAAACGTAGTTATTTGAGATGAAATAAGGCTGGTGATTCAGGTTGAGGATTGTTTTCTGGAGTAGATGATACCAAGAAAAGTAAAGCTTCACAGAGAAGTGTCTATTGTGTGGCGATGATTTCAGCCCGACCTATTCTATTCACATAGACAATGGCAAAATGTGTTATGTGGGTACGGATATTGACTGAGGACTGTCTGTGCTGCGATAAATTCTGTTTTAGATGTCTATCCTAAAGCCTTGTATTTTAGCAGAGATCCCAGCAAGTCAGCAGCATTTTTTTTTTTTTTTTTGTGGTGCAGTCAGAATAGTTTTCAGCTGAGTCCCTCTTTCTTCTTTAACATTTATCACCGTGGGTTCCTCGGGGTTGTGCAGCCCATACGAGACAAGGTTTACATCCGCCTTTGGCTCATTTCTCTCCACATGCAGCATTCACCCCATAATGGGCTGCGCTGTGCTCCAGCATCCTGCAGAAAAAGCGCTGGTGTGATTCATCTCCTTCCTGTGGATGTCTCAGCTGCTTTGTCACCCCTGCCTTACATTGCAGCCCAAGAATGATGAGAGGAAACAAGAGCAGAGATGTTGCTTATAGTACCTGAAGATGATTTCTCAGGGGAGAGTAACCAAAGGGCTCCTCCTGTAAGCAGCAGATTGCAATTTTAGACTGCATACTGCACTTTGCAAAGGAACGAATACTAACTAACCCTTTTGAATAAAACTTGAATTCTGTTTCCAAACTTCTGACTTTTTTTCCTGGTTACTTTTTGAGAAAAGGGTGGAAAGAACAAGGATAGCGCATACACCACCATGCTTTTCTCTACTCCTGCTCAGGGCTAGGGTGGTTGCACATCCAAATGTGTCTCTTCCTTTCTTGCTAAAGGGATTCCAGATGGGTCTGTAGGGTGCCCAGTATCGTGATATTTTTTTGTCTGGGAGTTGGAGGCCAATGAGATGTAAGGTAATCCCAGTGGGGGATATCCTAGAAATAATTTGCCTTCCTGGGAAAAGCATGCAAGCAGAAACCTGTTTTGTCCATGCTTCTTTTTTCTTTTTATGTCAGTGTCGAAACATGGTTTTTTTTAATTAATTTTAATTAACAATGTACTTAACTAGCGTTGATATATTAGTACAATACAGTATTTCAACAATTCTGTATGTTACTTAGTGCTTATCAAGCTAAGTGTACTCTTGATCTCCTTCACCTATTTCAACCATTTCCCCCAGCCACCTGCCCCCTGGTAACCCTCGGTTTGCTATAGCTAAGAGTTTATTTTTTGGTTTGTCTCTCTTTTTTTCCGTTGTTCATTTGTTTTGTGTCTTAAATTCCACAGAAGAGTGAAATCATGTGGTGTTTATCTTTATTTGACTGCTTATTTCACTTAGAATTATATACTGTAAGTCAATCCATGCAATTGCAAAAATGGCAAGATTTTATTCCTTTTTATGGTTGAATAATATTCCACTGTGTGTGTGTGTGTGTGTGTGTGTGTGTGTACCCATGTACCACATATATCACCTCTTCCTTATCCATTCATCTATCGATGGGTACTTGGGCTGTTTCCATAATTTGGCTATAGCAAATAAAGCTCCAATAAACATAGGGGTACACATATCCCTTCGAATTTGTGTTTTTGTATTCTTTGGGTAAATGCCCAGTAGTGCAGTTACTGGATCTTAGGGTAGTTCTATTTTTAACTTTTTGAGGAAACTCCACACTGTTTTCCAAGTGACTTTACCAGTTTACATTCCCAAACAGTGAACGAGGGTTCTTTTTTTCTCCACGTCCTCACCAACACTTCATTTCATCAGTTTTTGATTTTAGCTATTCTGACAGGTGTGAGGTGGTATATCATAGTGGTTTTGATTTGCACTTCCCTGACGTTGAGTGATGTTGAGTGATGTTTCATGTGTCTTTTGGCCATCTGTATGTCTTCTTTGGAGAAATGTTTGTTCATTTCCCTATTTTTTAAATGGGATTATTTGAGGTTTTGGGTATTGTGTTTTATAAGTTCTTTATATATTTTGGATACTAACCCTTTATCTGATATGTCATTTGCAAATATCTTCTCCCATTTCTTAGGTTTTCTTTTAGTTGTGTTGGTTTTTTCCTTTGCTGTGCAGAAGCTTTTTATTTTGATGTAGTCCCAATAGTTTATTTTTTTCCTTTTGTTTCCCTTGCCTCAGGAAACATTATCTAGAAAGATGTTGTTATGGCTAATGTCAGAGAAATGCCTGCCTGTGCTCTCTTCTAGGATTTTTATGGTTTCGGGTTTCACATTTAGGTCCTCAATCCATTTTCAGTTTATTTTTGTGTATAGTGTAAAAAAGTGGTATTTCACTCTTTTGCGTGTAGTTGTCCAGTTTTCCCAACCCATTTGTTGAAGAGACTGTCTTTTTCTCATTGCATTTTCTTTTCTCCTTTGTTGAAGATTAGTTGGCCATATATTGTGGGTTTATTTCTGGGCTTTCTACTCTGTTCCACTGATATATGTGTCTCTTTTTGTGTCAGTACTATATGGTTTTGATTACTACAGATTTGTAATATAACTTGAAGTCTGGAATTGTGATACCTCCAGTTTTGTTTTTGTTTTTCAAGATTATGTTCGTTATTCTGGGTCTTTATTGGTTCCATACAAATTTTAGGATTGTTTATTCCTGTTCTGTGAAAATGTTGTTGGTATTTTGATAGGGATTGCATTAAATATGTAGATTGCTTTGGATAGTATAGACATTTTACCAATATTTGTTCTTTTAATCCATTAGCATGGTAAATCTTTCCATTTCTTTGTGTTGTCTTCAATTTCTTTCATCAGTGTTTTATAGTTTTCAAAGTACAAGTTCACCTCCTTGATTAAGTTTATTTCTATGTGTTTTATTCTTTTTGGTGCAATGGGATTTTTGTAAATGGGATTGCTTTCTTTTTTTAATTTTAAAAAAATCTTTATTTATTATTTTTGAGAGAAAGAGAGACAGAGTGCAAACAGGGGAGGGGCAGAAAGAGGGAGACACAGAATCTGAAGCGGGCTCCAGGCTCTGAGCTGTCAGCACAGAGCCCAACATGGGGCTCAAACTCACAGAATGTGAGCTCATGACCTGAGCTTAAACTTGGATGCGTAACCAACTGAGCCACCCAGGTGCCCCTAAATGGGATTGTTTTCTTAATTTCACTTTTTGTTGCTTCATTTTTAGTGTATAGAAATACAACAGATTTCTGTACATTGATTCTGTATCCTGTGACCTTACTGAATTCATTTATCAGTTCTAGTAGTTTTTTGGTGGAGTCTTGAGGGTTTTCTACATATAGTATTATGTCATCTACAAATAGTAAAAGTTTTACTTGTTTACCAATTTGGATGACTTTTGTTCCTTTGTCTTGTCTGATTGCCATGGCTAAGATTTCCAGTGCTATGTTGCATAAAAGTGGTGAGAGTGGACATCCATGCCTTGTTTCTGACTTTGCAGGAAAAGCTGTCATTTTTCTCATGGTGTCTGATGTTAGTTGTGAGCTTTTCATGAAGGCATTACACACAGCTGTTTCTTCTAAACATACTTTATTGAGGATTTTTATCATGAATAGATTTATACTCTGTCAAATGCTTTTTCTGTATCTTTTGAAATGATGATATGGCTTTTATCCTTTCTCTTATTGATGTGATGTCTCATGTTGATTGCTTTGCAAATATTGAATTACTCTTGCTTCTCAAGAATAAATCCCACTTGATCACTGTGAATGATTTTTTTTAATGTATTGTTGGATTTGGTTTGCTAATACTTTGTTGGGAATTTTTGCGTCTATGTTTATCAGAGATGTTGTCCTGTAGTTCTCTTTTTTTATTTTTTATATTTTTAAGTTTATATATTTATTTTGAGTGAGAGAGAGCATGTGTGAGCAGGGAAAGGGCAGAGAGAGGGAGAGGGAGAATCCCAAGCAGGGTCCCTGCTGTCAGTGCAGAGCCTGATTCGGGGCTCATTCTCACAAACTGTGAGATCAGGACCTGAACTGAGATCAAGAGTTGGGAGCTTAACGTACTGGGCCACCCAGGTGCCCCTGTAGTTCTCTTTGTATGTGGTGTCTTTATCTGGTCTTGGTATCAAGTTAGTGCTGGTCTCATAAAATAACTTTGGAAGTTTTGTTTCCTCTTCTATTTTTCAAAAAAGTTTGAGAAGAATAGTTATTAACTCTTCTTTAAATATTTGGTAGAATTCGCCTATGAAGCCATCTTGTGCTAGACTTTTGTTTGTTGTGAGTTTGTTGATTTCTGATTCAATTTCATTGCTGATATTCAGTCTGTTCAAATTTTCTATTTCTTCCTGCTTCAGTTTTGGTAGGATATATGTTTCTAGGTATTTTCCATTTCTTCTAGGTTGTTCAAATTTTTGGCAAATAATCTTTCATAATATTCTTTAACAATTGTTTGCATTTCTGTGGTGTTGGTTGTTATTTCTCCTGTTTCATTTCTAATTTTGTTTATTTGAGTCCTCTACCTCTTTTATGAGTCTGGCTACAGGTTTATCAATATTGTTGATCTTTTTAAAGAACCAGTTCCTGGTTTCATTGATGTGTTGTACTGGTTTGTTGTTGCTGTTGTTGTTGTTGTTGTTGTTGTAGCTATGTTTTTAGTTCCTATATCATTTATTTCTACTGTTTTGGGGTTTTGTTTGTCCTCTTTTCCTAGCTGCTTTAGGTAAGGTTAGGTTGTTTATTTGAGATTTTTCTTGCTTCTTGAGGTAGGACTGTGTTGCTATAAATTTCTCTCTTAGAATTATTGTTGCCATATCCTGAAGTTCTTGGACTGTTGTGTTTTCATTTGCATTTGTTTCCATGTATTTTTTAACTTGTTCTTTGAGTTTTTGAATGACCAATTCATTGTTTAGTAGCATGTTATTTAATCTCCATGTATTTGTGCCTTTTCCATATTTTTTTCTTGTGGTTGATTTCTAGTTTCACAACACTGTTGTCAGAAAAAAAATTATGGTATGTTTTCAGTCTTTTTGAATTTGTTGAGACTTGTTTTGTGGTGTAATATGTGGTATATTCTGGAGACTGTTTCATGTACACTTGAAAAGAAATTGTATTCTTCTGCATTAGGATGGAATGTTCTGAACATATCTGTGAAATCCATCTGGTCCAGTGTGTCATTCAAAGCCACTGTTTCCTTGTTGATTTTCTATTTGAATGATCTGTCCATTGATGTAAGTGGGGTGTTAAAGTCCCCTACAGTTATTGTATTACTGTTGGTTAGTTCCTTTATGTTTTTTATTCTGTTTTATGTATTTGGGTGGTCTCACATTGGGTGCATAAATATTCATAATTTTTATATCTTCTTGTTGGATTGTCCCCTTTATTATTATATAGTGTCCTTTATCTCTTATCCCAGTCTTTGTATTAAAGTCTATTTTGTGTGATATAAGTATTGCTATTCTGGCTTTCTTTTGATATCTGTCTGCAAAATAAATGTTTTTCCATCTCATCACTTTCAATCTACGTGTGTCTTTAGGTGTGAGTCTCTTATAGGCAGCATTTAGATGGTTCTTGTTTTTTTTAATCCATTCCATCACCCTTTGTCTTTTAATTGGAGCATTTAGTCCATTGACATTCAAAGTAACCATTGACAGGTATGTATTTATTGCCATTTTGTTACCCGTTTTGTGTTGTGTTTGTAGTTCTGTTACTTTCTTCCCTTGCTCTCTTCTCCCATGATACATTGGCTTCCTTTAGTGATATAGTTGCGGTTTTTTTCTCTTTATTTTTTTGCGTATCTATTACTGGATTTTGATTTGTGGTTAACATTAAGTTTGTATGTAACATCTTCTCTATATAGCAGTCTACCTTGAGTTGATGGTTGCTTACTCCTCTCCTTGCCACATTTTAGGTATATGGTGTCATACTTTATGTCATTTTATTTTGTGAGTCCCTTGACTAATTTTTAAAGATATACTTGTTTTTACTGCTTTTAGTTTCTTTTCTTATTCTTACTTATGGTCTTTGCTCTCCACTGAGAGAGTCCTCTAATATTTCTTGTAGGGCTGGTTTAATGGTCATGAATTCCTTTAGCTTTGTTTGTCTGGGAAACTCTTTATCCCTCCTTCTATTCTGAGTGATAGCCTTGATGGATACAGTATTCTTGGTTGCACTTTTTTTTTTTCCCTTTCAGCACTTTGAATATATCATGCCACTCCCTTCTGGCTTTGAAGTTTCTGTTAAAAAGTCTCCTTATAGCCTTATGAGGTTTCCCTTTTATGTAACTGTCTTCTTTTCTATTTCTTCTTTTACAATTCCCTCATTATCACTACTTTTTGCCATTTTAATTACTATGTATCTTGGTGTGGACCTCCTGATTTTGTTTGGGGAGGTTTGTGTCTCCTGACACAATCTGAATATTTGCTTCCTTCCCTAGATTTGGGAAGTTTTCAGCTTTTATTTCTTTAAATAAATTTTCTGTTCCCTTTTCTCTCTCTTCTTCTATGATCCCTATTATGCAAATATTATTATGCTTGATGGATTCGGTGAGTTCCCTAAGTCTATTCTCATTTTGAATAATTTTTTTCTCTCACCTGCTCAGCTTGATTACTTTCCATTACTCTGTCCTCAGGTTGCTGATTTGTTCTTCTACTTCCTCTGGTCTGCTCTTTATTCCATCTAGTATATTTTTAATTTCATTTATTGTGTTGTTCATCTCTGATTGATTCTTTTTCTGTTTCTTTTTTAAGGACTTTACTGACGTTCTCCACTCTTTTCTCAAGTTCAAGGAATGTCTTTATGATCATTACTTTTAATTTTCTATCAGCCATATTACTAATCTCTGTTTGATTTAAGTCTCTTGCTATGGTTTTGTCCTGTTCTTTCTTACCAAAACTTAGCACTTCATGGGTGTCTCCTATGAGTGTTGTGTGCACAAAGGCTGAGCCGTCTTTGCCGTGATCTGCAGTGCCTGTTGTGATAACTGTTTCATCCCTGAATTGTTAGTGGATCAATCTGGGGCTGCCTTGGTCTTGAGTTGAGTCAGATGAGTAATTTACCAGACATGCAGTAGCACCAAACTGCAGGACACTTCCCTTGTGTTGTCCCCTTTATTGGTGGGCAGGGCCTATAATCAGAAAAGCTGTCTGCCCCACCCTGCTGCTGAGGCCACAATCTAACTGGTGTATAATGGTTATCTTTTTTTCTCCCCATAACAGGAGTCACTTTAGACTGGTGGTGCTGGCCCCTGTTGGCACTACTTGCATACTGCCAGGCTTGCGATCCTGGTTTGAATGGACTCTGGCCAAGGGTATATTGGAGGGGACAGATCCAAATGTGCTGGGGGGATGGGTCACATAGTGCCTGCAAAGTTTGTGCACTACTGAGAGGGGATGTGCCACCATTGCTGAGACCAGGGCCAGCTGACTGGATCCATAAAATGTGCATGGGCAAGGCATGCAATTTTAACAAGGTGCATGCCTGTCCTCCATGGGAGGGGATCCGCCACAGCAGCAACAACTGCCGCAGCAGCCAGAATGAAGCTTCAAAAAGTGTGTGGGTCAGAAGTTATGTTGTTCACAATGGTTATGGAGGTCTTCAGAGGGAGGGGGCTCATAGAGCTGGGACTGAGGCAAGTATGAGTGGAAAGGGCAAATTCACTGAGGCAGGGGCGGTGAGTGCAGTACTCGTAGCAAGTTAGGTAGTGAGTGTCAGCACCAGGCTGGGTTTTGCAGGTGGCAATGTGTTTATGTTGGGGGATGGGGGAGGTAAATGGTGCCAGCCAGCTCCTTTTTTCCTGGAAGAGTCTCCCAGGGATCTCTGTCCCTCTAGGACATTCTCTGAGATTAGTAAATAACTCTCCCTCCTATATGCCCCAAACATTTTCAAACTGCTTCTTCTATGCTGTATCTCCACAGACTATTTGTTGTGTTGTCTCTTTAAGGGTGGGGACTTAGCTTCCTATGCCCTTCCTGCTCTTCCAGAACTGAGTCCACTGATTTTTAACATTCTAAGCTTTAAGAATGTTGAAAGAACTCACAGAATTCAAAATTCAGCCCCTCTAGTTTTCAAAGCCAAATGCTATGGAGATTAATCTTCCTTGTGTGGGCTCTCCATGTGATCCTCTTTTTCTCTCCCTTCTCTGTGCCTGTGGGTCCCTCCATCCAGCAGACAGTCCCATGGTCTGTTTAACTCCCCACTGTGTCTCTTCCCTTCCTATCCTCTTTGATGTGGCCTCTAAATTTAGTTGTGGAGTTTGTTCTGCTATCCTTCAGGTTGTTTTCTGGGTTATTTACACTGATGTGTGTGTTATCTAGTTGTATCTTTGGGATGGTGTGGGCTTAGGGTCCTCCTACTCCATCATCTTCCCTGCCACCAATTCACCCATGCTTCCTTTTTTCTGCTTGAAAAGCTGTTGTGCCCCAAGCTGTGGCAGCAATCTCCCTGTCATGTTGGGATTCATTGCCAGCACAGGGATGGCAGAGGGAAAATTCAGAAAGAGTTTGGATCTTCGATAACAATGTCGAAAGGCTTCTCCAACACTAGCATGTCCTACCTCTAGACTTCTGATTTGGTATGATAGAAAGTGCCAGTGTTGTTTTAACTGGTTTTAATTGGAGATTTTGTTCTTTCAGTGGCAGGCTTTCTCATTGATGAGCATGGTACTTGATGTCCTTTTTGATTTTTGGAGCAGGCTGAGTCATCCTTTCCCTGAATTTGTGCCAGGATGTAGTGGAATAAAATGGAGTCAGGAGGGATGGGCATCTGAAGCATCCAGATGAGGAAAAAGTCTTCACACTAGTGCAAATCAATTTCTAAGAAGCTTAGAGATTCAAAGCCAAGGAATCCTAATGTCCAAGTATACCCAAAGCTGATAATAAAACATGAAACACAAAAGATCACAATTCCCTGGGTGGGACAGCAGAAGTAAGAGTATGGGTCAAGTGAGATAATTAAGTGTATTTCCATGAAAAAGATAGGATGCCCAAGGCTGATAGTTATTGGATGCTCTCTTGCCCCCTAAGGAGTGTGTGATCCTGGCTTAAAAGCACAACTTCAGAGAGATAAATGAGTCTTCTTTCTAACATCCTAGCATCTTTCACATTCCCCTTTCCCTAAGCTCTGAACCACAGAAGGCATCTTGTGGTAAGAAGCGGATTTGTAGGTTTCTGAATGAAAAGTTATGCTCTGTGATTTTCTACAGAATAGCTCCTATTCTAAAATCACCAGCCAAAGCAACATTCTGCTCAGAAAGTGGTAAAAATATGCTTAGGGAATGTTCATATACTGTGCTTCATATAGTCAAATTAAGAAGCCTTTCCCCAGAGCCTTTTATGAGTTTGGCACTGGACTAGTTACCATCTTTCAGGAATAACAGTGCCATATTGTACAGGAACCTTATAAAATTCACAACAAAATATAGCAAAGAGCACAATTTCTTTTTCTATCAAGTTAGTTTTTCTCTTTAAAGACAATCTTTATCTATCAGAATCAGTAGAATCTGTTTCTCTAATACAACATGAAATACCTATCTATGACGTTTCTCTTCCAATAAGTAGACATCAATAAGGGGTTGGCCAGCCTCTGTAGAGAACAGAGCAAGAACACCCACCTGGAAACAAGTTATATGTATTTCATAATCATTTGTCAAATCTTCCTGAAACATCTGAATCAGCATTAGGTGCTGTATCAGTCAGCATTATTAAGTACAAGCAACGGTAATAACTACTCCAAGCAGAAGACATATCAAAAGCTTATTGCCAGCTGTCAGAATCTCTAAATGGTACAAAACCAAGGCTAGAAACTATGTAGCCAATAACAATTCCCCAAATGACACTGAAGAACTGGTCTAGATGCCACAGCACTGACTTGGTCATAGTTACCACAGTTTACTCTTCCCACACCATCAAAACCGATCCATGGCACTATCTTTAGATATGCAGTGTGGCTTACCAGGGATGGAACCCTTCTACTGATGGCACCCTTTGCAGAATAGACTCTATGTAGTTACTGGTTTTTGCACTATTAACATAAGATTCAAAAGCTAGGATGTATATGTGATTAGAGGAGACCGGAGACTGGACTACATCCCTGAGCTTCAGTTGGAAGAAAGACCAGGAAAACAAGCATTTGGAATATTCTTCTTTTATAATAGAAAATGGGATTTGTCTCATCAGGTAGGGGTTTGCTAAACCAGTGATTTGGGGAGGCATTTAGCCATGTCTGTAGACACTTTTTATTGTTTATGCTTTGGCTTCTAAAGCCTCTGGTATTTTTTCCAGTCAATCTCTAAATTCTTATGCCAGTAAATAGCTGAGTGCTGGTCACTTTAAGAGTTCTATTAGAGGATATGCAGCTACTGTGGCCACATCTTGGATTTGAACCAAATCTGCCTGACTTTAAAGTTTATGACTACTCACTGGAATAGTTCATAGTATTTTACATGTATATAGGCTGCTGGAAATATTTTGGCCACCATAGTTTATTCCTGGATTGCTGAATTTTCAAATCTTTAATTGCCAGTCCGTATCCTGTTCTAGGTAATAAAGTGAATGATGTAATTGTTCCCTTTAAAACACTGGGAAAAAAGAAGCATGTGGGGCTGCTAGAGAATGGCTTATACTCAGAAAGAAAGAATAGAGCCTGCTAATTGTGCAGGCTCTGGTGCTAGTATTCTTGGTTTCTAATCCTGGCTCTTCAGGTGATTAAGGGGGTAGATTTGATCAAATTACCCATCTTTGTGTCTCATTTTGCTCATCTATAAAGTGTAGATAAATGTACTTCTCACAGAGTTTTGCTGTGAAAATTAAATTAATTAATGCACAGGAAGCACTCAGAATAGTGCCTAGAATGTGATAAAAACTCAAAGAGTGTAGATTATTATTACTTTCTTGAAGTACTGATTTTCATTTTTTTTCATAGTGAAAATATCACTTCAGATGGAATCTTAACGGAAAGCCAGAAATGAATGGAAACTGAATAATAGCAGAGCTGCTTTGGTAAGTAAGATGGGAGTCCTCATTTCACTCAGTCTCAGGCTTCCTTTAAGGCATCGCCGGTAGATGACAATAGTTCATATTTGTCAAACTTTTACCGTGTACCAGGTTCTGTGCTCAGTTGGCTTGCATTTTTTTCATGTGATAAGTACAATGACCCTGTTAAGTAAGTATTGTCTCCATATACAGATTTACTTATTTATAGGTGATGAGACTGAGGCTTTTTGAATGTTAATAACTTGCAAGGAGTCACATATCCAGTAACTGTCAAAGTCAAGACTGGAGCCAAATCTGCCTGATGGCCCTGAATCAAATATTCTTAACCAACTCATTGCGCTGCCTACCCTTGTGGATCAGGTGCCTGGTTTTAACACAATTATAGATGAATTGGGCCATTCTTGCTTCTTGCAGTGATGAAATATTGGTTGGACTCCTGGGTATTACCCAGGAATCAATTAGGAGAACACTTTTTTATATGAATTTGGGAATCTCTACTGTATTAAGTTATGTGAGATATGAATCCAAAGAAGCTGAATTCACTGGGATGAGTATAACTATTAGGTATGGAAGTGAAACAAATACTATGCATGATTATTAAAAAGATAGCTAATTAACAAAGAAGCAATAAAACGCTCAGATTAGTTTAGAAGGGCAAAATATTATTGATGCTTATTTCTTTGGGTCAATGTTCAGAATCATAAAATTCACAAAAAGCTACTGGAAACTCCTATGTGGAGAAATTTCTACTTGTCTGACAGCCAGAACCTTTATGATATCTGGTGATGGGCAATCTCCTGCTCAGAGTAGATGTTTTCCTGGTAGTCCTCTTGATAATCATTTATCTCCTTTCTATAATGAATCCTTCAGCAGGAAGCAACTTTTTTATTCTTAGGTGCTGCCATCTTGTGTTCTATTTCCCACTGATATCTGGAAACTTGTCAGGAGAAGGCACTGTTTTTCCTTTGTTCCTCCTTCCTGCTGCTACTTAGGTGGCAGGAAAGAAATTTCCAGACTTACTGCATCATAAAGATCACAAAGTATGACTGTTTACTATCTCCCTGATCCAGGCCTGAAGGGACAATTGGAAGAAATTGTTGCAGGACCATGGACAGAGTCAAATAAGATGTTCATTGTGATAGGAGAAAAGATCTTTCATTAAGATACACAAATTACTTGAAAGGAGCTAGCTAGTGGAAGCAGTACCATGATCTTACTCTTTGAAAACTGCTCAGGAGTACCCTTTGGGTAAATCCAAGTGGAAGCCAGAAGGTACTAAAAGCTATTGATGTAGATCATGCAAGTCAGCCTCTGAAGGCAGCAATCAAGAAGAAGATGGGTAAAAAGTAGAAAGAATGAAGAAATGTGTGCACGTGCACATAAACACACAGAAATACACACTTAATGAAAATCCACTTCATGCCAGTTAGGGTGCAAAATTCACTCCTTGGCTACAATGACGGAATTTTTTATTATCAGTGGAGCTGGCCTTGGCAAAAAGTTTCTTGTATTTCATTGCACTTTGTTATAACTCTAAATCAGCCAGCTAGAAAAATTGAAAAGTAAGCTAATTTACTTCTCAACATTTGCAAATACTTGTATCAGATGAAACTGCAGAACAAAAATCTCATTAGTCCCCCAAGAGACAATTTTTGTAATAGCATAATTAAAGCTGTCAGTCATAGGTACTGGAGCAAATGATCAGAAATATATTATCCCTTTAGTCCTTCAGCATGGATGCTTTTCAGACCAACCCATACCTGTTGCATAGATTGGATACATTTTTATTCTACATATTAACTTTAGTGATCTACAGTAGGTCTAGCTGTATAGTGAACCATGATATATTCTTATCATGAGTAGTCCAGCTAATTTAAGTGCACTTCCAAGGGAATTCAAGCACATGGTCCCTAAGGCTGAGAAAAAAATGTGTTTCTTTCTGGATATCATGTATATATAGCTGCGGGTTTGCATTAAAGGAGATTTTCAAGGTTCCTGCTAAAGGGGTCTAAGTTTCAGAAGTTACATCATTACAGTGAATTCAACTTTACTGTCCCTGAAGCTTTCAACATTTTTGAGTTTTCAAAATGGTCATTAATGGATGTGCATGTTAACTTGTTAAATAAGTTATGAGAGAACTTTGCCGCTGAATTGAGGGTGTCAGGGAATTTGTTGGTTGAGGTGGCTGTAAAGGTAAGGTATCCATTCCCCTGAAACCAGGCCCTCTGTAGTTAACTCTTGGAGGGATACTGAACCAAGAAGAATTCTCTGCTCTGCCTTCCATCTCAGACTCCCAGCTCTTAGGTATTATGGACATCTCGCCTGGCTCCAGTCCCTCAAGGACATAACTCTGCTCATTAAAACCAGTAGCACTATATCTGGTCAGAAACAGGAAAGGAACCATTTAACCCAGAGGAGGTGATCTATCAGGAAAGTTCAGAGAGGAAGAACCTTACAAAACCACCCCAACTTCTCAGGACCAGCATTCTGGACCAGCATTATATTTTGGCTGATATAACAAAATACCCTAGACTGGGTAGCTCAGAAACAATAGTGAGAAGTTAACTATGACAAAAATGCCTTTCTCACAGTTTTTGAGGCTGGAAGTTTGAGATCAAACACCTGTTATGTTAAGTCATTATTTGTTAAATTTTCAGTTTTCTATAGGTAAATAAATTCTTAAATTTCCATGAGACTCTGAAGATCTCTTGTTCTTTACCTTAAAAAGTCACATAAAGATGATTGTGGACCCAAAATGGTCACTTCTACTAACCAAAAAAAAATATTTCATTGATAAGTATCAATGTAATTGACAATTCTTATCGAAGTTTTGGGGTTTTTTTTGGTATTAAAGATATCTCAAACTCTCTCAACTGATAAAAGACCACACTAAAAATCTTTACAAAGGCATATTTTGGAAATTTCATTGATATGTACCCCCTTATGAATGAATAAAATGATAATAAATTTAACTGTAAAGTTTACCAAAACAAAGTTAGAAGCACCCAAGAAACACATCCTTGATAAGGAAGTGAATAGAGACATAATCCCTAGGCATATGGGGATTGAGAGACAAAAATCTAAAAAGGAAAAAAGTCTAATATTCATCATTGATTTGAAGGTTGCTATTTTGGGTATCAATGCATTATGCATCTGGCCATTGTGGTACATAGTAAAATGACGGACTACAACTGGTTGGACTCTCTGGTCATTTGAGTGCTTTGGTTTTAATTAATCAGATATTGGAGTACATAATTTAATTATGACATTTTATTGACCTGTGCCAACAACAAAGGCACCATTTCCCAAACAGTATGTTAAAAATAAAATAAATGATTAGAATATTTTGATCATTAGTGTATTTAAAGTTATTTCTCCATCTTTTATTTACATTTTGTTCAATAATGAACAGATAAGGCAACATCTGGGTGGCTCAGTTGGTTATGCATCTGACTCTTGATTTCAGCACAGGTCATGATCTCTCGGTTGTGGGATTGAGCCTCGGCATGGAGCCTAATTGAGATTCTCTTTCTCCTTATCTTTTTGCCCCTCCCCAGCTTGTGTGCTTTCTCTCTCTCTCAAAATAAATAAATGAGCATTAAACAAAATAATGAACAGATAACGAATAGCAGATCTGTGCTGCACCTGCTATGGAGGTCTCAATCGTGTACAGCCAGGATATGTTGCACATTCAGCAGCTTCACGCAGCTGCCAAGATAGGAGGGAATATGGGAATAGAAATGATTCTCTTTGACTTTAAGTATAGTTTATACCTTTCACTTTGCCTCCTATCTCCAAATATGAGTATGTTGCACAGTTGGATAGGTTTTTTCTACAGAATGACTATGTTGTGGCCTACATCCTATGGCTCCTTGCCATTTTCACTGCTCCATTGTTTACCATAGTTGTAATATACGGCTGCCTTTTTGGTTTTGTCCAGTAGAAACCCAGGCATCACATTCTGGTCTTTTGGGGGATTCTGGTAACAAATACCTGATGGAAATTGAAGCTTGAATGGCAATATTATTTTATTCCTTTAAATGGATTTGGTTTTTCATATCTTCATCATTTTTATGTAAAGCAGGAGAACCAAAAGGGGGAGAAGGAGACCGAGACAAAGAAAGAGAAAGAGGGAAAGAACAATGAAATAATTACGAGGAAGAGAGCCAGTTTCATTCTCTTATGAGCAAGTGATCTTGGGAATCGTGATAAATTGAGCCTCACTATCCTCATTTGAGAAATGGAGAATATAATATCTCAGAGTGTTTGTTATAAAATTGATATTTTTTAAATAAAAAAATGATTTTTTTAAACCCCTCCTTTGGTTTCAGCTTCCTCAACTACGGAGGGGGTGTATTCTAGGTGACCTGAAGTGCCCCAGTGTTCAGCTGTGTCACTGGGCTGTGTATAATCAGGTTCAGACTGTGAGGCTGTTTCTATTTTAGGCCTAAAGCTTTACCACTTTTTGGTTTGCATGACTAATACAGCTTCTGGCAATACACATGATTAACACATAATAACAAGAGAGAGAGAGAGAGAGAGAGAGAGAGAGAGAGCATGGGGGGGGGAGAGAAGTAGAGAGATTGAGTATAACTGGATATATAGAGAGGATTCTGAGTTTCCATTGAGTTCTCATGTTCC